>NC_050073.1:121760321-122396570 GCF_009764565.3 Dermochelys coriacea
GGGTCCCGAGTCTCTGTGGGGATTGGGGAGGCCCCAGGTGCGGGGGATTTCCCAGGGGGAGGGCGCCCCAGGCGGGGGCCCCGAGTCTGTGGGTGATTGGAGCCCTAGGTCGGGGGGGGATTTCCCAGGGAGGGCGCCCCGGCGGGGGTCCGAGTCGCTGTGGGATTGGGGAGCCCGAGTCGGGGGGGATTTCCCAGGTGGAGGGGCGCCCCAGCGGGGTTCCCGAGTCTCCGTCGTGGATTGGGTGCCCCAGGTCGGGGGGATTTCCCAGGGGGAGGGCTCCCCAGCGGGGGACCCGAGTCTCTGTCGGGATTGGGGGCCCCAGGTCGGGGTGGGGGGATTTCCCAGGGGGAGGGGCGCCCCAGGGGGGGGCCCCGAGTCTGCTGTCGGGATTGGGGACCCCAAGTCGGGGGGGGATTTCCCAGGGGAGGGCGCCCCAAAGCGTGGGTCCCGATCTCTGTGGGATTGGGGGCCCCAGGTCGGGGGGTTTCCCAGGGGAGGGTGCCCCAGGCGGGGCCCCGAGTCTCGTCGGATTGGGAGCCCCAGGTCGGGGGTGGGGGTGATTTCCCCAGGGGGATGGGCTCCCCAGAGGGGGGCCCCGACTCTGTCGGATTGGGGAGCCCCAGGTCGGTGGGGATTTCCCAGGGGAGGGCGCCCCATGTTGGGGTCCCGAGTCTCTGTGGGATTGGGGAGCCCCAGGTCGGGGGTGGGGGATTTCCCAGGGGGAGCTCCCTCATGCGGGGGGCCCCGAGTCCTCTGTCGGATTGGGGAGCCCCGTCGGGGGGGGGATTTCCCAGGGGAGGGCGCCCCAGGTGGGGACCCGAGTCTTGTCGGGATTGGGGAGCCCCAGGTCGAGGTGGGGGGATTTCCCAGGGAGGGCCCCCAGGCGGGGGCCCCGAGTCTCCTGTCGGGATTGTGGTGCCCCGGTCGGAGGTGGTGAATTTCCCAGGGGGAGGCGCCCCCGCGGGGGGCCCCGAGTCTTGTCGGGATTGGGGAGACCCGGTCGGGGGGGATTTCCCAGGGGGGCGCCCCAGGGGGTCCCGAGTCTCGTCGGGATTGGGGTTCCCCAGGTCGGGGGGGGATTTAACAGGGGAGGGGCGCCCCAGGCGGGGGGCCCACGAGTCTTGGGGGAGGGGAGCCCACGGGGGTCGGGAGGGAGATTTCCAGGGGGAGGGGCGCCAGGCGGGGGGTCCCGAGCTTGTGGGGATTGGGGAGCCCAGGTCGGGGGGGGATTTCCCAGGGGGAGGGGCGCCCCAGGCGGGGGGGCCCCGAGTCTCTGTGGGGATTGGGGAGCCCAGGTCGGGCGGGGGGGATTTCCAGGGGGAGGGGCGCCCCAGGCGGGGGGCCCCGATCTCTGTCGGGATTGGGGTGCCCCAGGTCGGGGGGATTCCCAGGGGGAGGGGGCCCAGGCGGGGGACCCGAGTCTCTGTCAGGGATTGGGGAGCCCAGGTCGGGGGCGGGGGGATTGCCCAGGGGGAGGGGCGCCCCAGGTGGGGGCCCCGAGTCTCTGTGGGGATTGGGGAGCCAGGTCGGGGGGGGATTTCCCAGGGGGAGGGGCGCCCCAGGCGGGGGGTCCCGAGTCTCTGTCGGGATTGGGGAGCCCCAGGTCGGGGGGGGGTTGCCAGGGGGAGGGGCGCCCAGGCGGGGGTCCAGAGTCTCTGTCGGATTGGGAGCCCAGGTCGGGGGTGGGGGGGATTTCCCAGGGGGGGGGCGCCCCAGGCGGGGGTCCCGAGTCTCTGTGGGGATTGGGGAGCCCTAGGTCGGGGGGGGATTTCCCAGGGGGAGGGGCGCCCCAGGCGGGGGTCCCGAGTCTCTGTGGGGATTGGGGAGCCCTAGGTCGGGGGGGGATTTCCCAGGGGGAGGGGCCCCAGGCGGGGGGTCCCGAGTCTCTGTGGGGATTGGGGAGCCCCAGGTCGGGGGGGATTTCCCAGGGGGAGGGGGCCCACGGGGGGGGTCCGAGTCTCTGTGGGGATTGGGGGCCTAGGTCGGGGGGGATTTCCCAGGGGGAGGGGCCCCAGGCGGGGCGGGTCCGAGTTCTGGGGATTGGGGAGCCCAGGTCGGGGGGGGATTCCAGGGGGAGGGGACCAGGTGGGGGTCCCGAGTCTCTGTGGGGATTGGGGAGCCCAGGTCGGGGGGATTTCCCAGGGGAGGGGCGCCCAGGCGGGGGCCCGAGTCTCTGTCGGGATTGGGGAGCCCCAGGTCGGGGTGGGGGGGATTTCCCAGGGGGAGGGGGCCCAGGCGGGGGTCCCGAGTCTCTGTCGGGATTGGGGAGCCCCAGGTCGGGGGGGATTTCAGGGGGAGGGGCGCCCAGGGCGGGGGACCCGAGTCTCTGTCGGGATTGGGGAGCCCCAGGTCGGAGGTGGGGGGGATTTCCCAGGGGGAGGGGCGCCCCAGGTGGGGGTCCCGAGTCTCTGTCGGGATTGGGGAGCCCCAGGTCGGGGGGGATTTCCCAGGGGGAGGGGCGCCCCAGGCGGGGGTCCCGAGTCTCTGTGGGGATTGGGGAGCCCCAGGTCGGGGGGGGATTTCCAGGGGGAGGGCGCCCAGGTGGGGGTCCCGAGTCTCTGTCGGGATTGGGAGCCCCAGGTGGGGGGGATTTCCCAGGGGGAGGGGCGCCCCAGGGGGGGGTCCCGAGTCTCTGTCGGGATTGGGGAGCCCCAGGTCGGGGGTGGGGGGGATTTCCCAGGGGGAGGGGCGCCCCAGGCGGGGGGCCCCGAGTCTCTGTGGGGATTGGGGAGCCCCAGGTCGGAGGTGGGGGGGATTTCCCAGGGGGAGGGGCGCCCCAGGTGGGGGTCCCGAGTCTCTGTCGGGATTGGGGACCCAGGTCGGGGGGGGATTTCCCAGGGGGAGGGGCGCCCCAGGCGGGGGGCCCCGAGTCTCTGTCGGGATTGGGGTGCCCCAGGTCGGGGGTGGGGGGGATTTCCCAGGGGAGGGGCGCAGGGGGGGGCCCCGAGTCTCTGTCGGGATTGGGGAGCCAGGTCGGGGGGATTTCCCAGGGGGAGGGGCGCCCCAGGTGGGGGTCCCGAGTCTCTGTCGGGATTGGGGAGCCCAGGGCGGGGGTGGGGGGGATTTCCCAGGGGGAGGGGCGCCCAGGCGGGGGGCCCCGAGTCTGTGGGGATTGGGGAGCCCCAGGTCGGGGGGGATTTCCCAGGGGGGGGGGCCCAGGTGGGGGACCCGAGTCTCTGTCGGGATTGGGGAGCCCAGGTCGGAGGTGGGGGGGATTTCCCAGGGGGAGGGGCGCCCCAGGCGGGGGGCCCGAGTCTCTGTCGGGATTGGGGGCCCAGGTCGGGGGGGGGGGATTTCCCAGGGGGAGGGGCGCCCCAGGCGGGGGGCCCGAGTCTCTGTGGGGATTGGGGAGCCCAGGTGGGGGGGATTTCCCAGGGGGAGGGGCGCCCCAGGTGGGGGCCCGAGTCTCTGTGGGGATTGGGGAGCCCCAGGTCGGGGGGGGGGGATTCCCAGGGGGAGGGGCGCCCAGGGGGGGGCCCGAGTCTCTGTCGAGATTGGGGAGCCCAGGGGGGGTGGGGGAGATTTCCAGGGGGAGGGGGCCCCAGGCGGGGGCCCCGAGTCTCTGGGGATTGGGAGCCAGGTCGGGGGGGATTTCCCAGGGGGAGGGGCGCCAGGGGGGGCCCCGAGTCTCTGTCGGGATTGGGGAGCCCAGGTCGGGGGGGGGATTTCCCAGGGGAGGGGCGCCCCAGGCGGGGGGCCCGAGTCTCTGTCGGGATTGGGGAGCCCCAGGTCGGGGGTGGGGGGGATTTCCCAGGGGGAGGGGCGCCCAGGCGGGGGCCCCGAGTCTCTGTCGGGATTGGGGAGCCCAGGTCGGGGGGGATTTCCCAGGGGGAGGGGCGCCCAGGTGGGGGTCCCGAGTCTCTGTCGGGATTGGGGAGCCACAGGTCGGGGGGGGGATTTCCCAGGTGGAGGGGCGCCCAGGCGGGGGGCCCGAGTCTCTGTCGAGATTGGGAGCCCAGGTCGGGGGTGGGGGGGATTTCCCAGGGGGAGGGGCGCCCCAGGCGGGGGGTCCCGAGTCTCTGTGGGGATTGGGGAGCCCCAGGTCGGGGGGGGATTTCCAGGGGAGGGGCGCCCCAGGGGGGGCCCGAGTCTCTGTCGGGATTGGGGGAGCCCCAGGTCGGGGTGGGGGGGATTTCCAGGGGGAGGGGCGCCCCAGGCGGGGGGCCCGAGTCTCTGTCGGGATTGGGGAGCCCAGGTGGGGGGGGGGATTTCCACAGGGGGAGGGGCGCCCCAGGCGGGGGGCCCCGAGTCTCTGTCGGATTGGGGAGCCCCAGGTGGGGGGATTTCCAGGGGGAGGGGCGCCCAGGCGGGGGGGTCCCGAGTCTCTGTGGGGATTGGGAGCCCCAGGTCGGGGGGGATTCCCAGGGGGAGGGGCGCCCAGGTGGGGGCCCCGAGTCTCTGTCGGGATTGGGGAGCCCAGGTCGGGGGGGGGATTTCCAGGGGGAGGGGCGCCCCAGGCGGGGGGCCGAGTCTCTGTCGGGATTGGGGAGCCCCAGGTGGGGGTGGGGGGATTTCCCAGGGGGGGGGGCGCCCCCGGGGGGGGGCCCCGAGTCTCTGTGGGGATTGGGGAGCCCCAGGTCGGGGGGGGATTTCCCAGGGGGAGGGGCGCCCCAGGTGGGGGTCCCGAGTCTCTGTCGGGATTGGGGAGCCCCAGGTCGGGGGTGGGGGGATTTCCCAGGGGAGGGGCGCCCAGGGGGGGGCCCGAGTCTCTGTCGAGATTGGGGGAGCCCAGGTCGGGGGTGGGGGGATTTCCCAGGGGAGGGGGCGCCCCAGGGGGGGGTCCCGAGTCTCTGGGGATTGGGGAGCCCCAGGTCGGGGGGGGATTTCCCAGGGGAGGGGCGCCCAGGCGGGGGCCCCGAGTCTCTGTCGGGATTGGGGAGCCCCAGGTCGGGGGTGGGGGGATTTCCCAGGGGGAGGGGCGCCCAGGCGGGGGGCCCCGAGCTCTGTCGGGATTGGGGAGCCCAGGTCGGGGGGGGGGGATTTCCCAGGGGGAGGGGCGCCCCAGGCGGGGGGCCCCGAGTCTCTGTCGGGATTGGGTGCCCAGGTCGGGGGGGATTTCCCAGGGGGAGGGGCGCCCAGGCGGGGGTCCGAGGCTCTGTGGGATTGGGGAGCCCCAGGTGGGGGGGATTTCCCAGGGGGAGGGGCGTCCCAGGCGGGGGCCCGAGTCTCTGTGGGGATTGGGGAGCCCCGTGGGGGTAGCCCGTAGGGGGAGGGGTCCGAGTAGGGGATTGGGGGCGCCAGGCGGGGGAGGGGCTCTCCTCGCCCAGCCCCGCCACTCAGGCTCCAGGCCGCCAGCGCTTTGCCCGGAGTTCCCGGGGGCGGGGCGGGGCGGGGCGGGGCCGGGGGATTGGCTCTGCGTCCGCCGGCGGGTTGGCCCCGCCCCTGCCACGTCTGTGCGGCGAGTGCGGGGGGGCCCGGCGTTGAGGGGAGGTCGCGGGAGCCTCGCGCCCGTCGCTGCGTGAGCGCCACGGGGGGTACGTTGGGGGAGGGGGGACGATCTGTGGGGCACCAGGTTGGGGGGGGTTGTTCGGGGGGGGCCGGGTGGGGGGCGCGTTCGGTGGGGGGCCGGGTTGGGGGGGGTTGTTCGGTGGGGGACCGGGTGGGGGGGGCGCGTTCGCTGGGGGGGCCGGGTTGGGGGGGTTGTTCGGTGGGGGACGGGTTGGGGGGGCGCGTTCGGTGGGGGGCCGGGTTGGGGGGGTTGTTCGGTGGGGGACCGGTTGGGGGGCGCGTTCGCTGGGGGGGACCGGGTTGGGGGGGGGTTGTTCGGTGGGGGGCCGGGTTGGGGGGGCGCGTTCGGGGGGGGCCGGGTTGGGGGGGCGCGTTCGCTGGGGGGACCGGGTTGGGGGGGCGCGTTCGGTGGGGGGCCGGGTTGCGGGGCGCGTTCGGTGGGGGGCCGGGTTGGGGGGGGTGGTTCGGTGGGGGGCCGGGTTGGGGGGCGCGTTCGGGGGGGGCCGGGTTGGGGGGCGCGTTCGGTGGGGGGCCGGGTTGGGGGGGGGTTGTTCGGTGGGGGGCTGGGTTGGGGGGCGCGTTCGCTGGGGGGGCCGGGTTGGGGGGGTTGTTCGGTGGGGGACCGGGTTGGGGGGGCGCGTTCACTGGGGGGGACCGGGTTGGGGGGGCACGTTCGCTGGGGGGGCCGGGTTGGGAGGGTTGTTCTGTGGGGTGGCTGGGTTGGGGGGGCGTGTTCGGTGGGGGACCGGGTTGGGGGGGCGCGTTCTGTGGGGGGCTGGGGTGGGGGTTGTTCGGTGGGGAGGCACGTTCAGCGTGAGGTACAGGAGGGGAGGTCTGGGGAGATGCAGCTAGCTTAAGGCGGGGGCTGACTGGGGCAAGTACACAGTGGATGGCGGCTGGGCTGAGGGGGCACATGTGGGGAGAAGGGGGGCGGTACCGGGTGGGTGGGGGCTGGATTAGGGGATATCCAGGGGTGGTGGCTGGACTGGGGAGCACATGGTTGGGAAGGAGAGTGGGGCTAGGGGGCTCCTGATGTGTGTGGCCTGGGGTGAGACTGTGTGGGGCAGGCAGAGTGGGGGGATATGGTGGGGGAAGGGGGATGAGAGCGTAGGGGAAAGAAGCCCAAGGCTGAGCCTGGGTGTACTTCATTGTAACTTTTGCATGCAGGCTAAGCTAGCGTTCACCTGTGGCTGGGATCCCTGGACAGCTCTCCCTGAGGGGGGGTCCGTCTGGTCTCCTCTAAGAGATGTTCACTCCTCCTGGCTTTGTTTAATTAACTATGGCAACTAATGCCTCTGTTTGTGAGAATACAAATTTTACGTATAGTAGAATCTCAGAGTACGAACACCTTGGGAATGGAGGTTGTTCATAACTCTGAAATGTTCATAACTGAACAAAACGTTTGGGTTCTTTCTAAAGTTTACGATTGAACATTGACTTCATACAGCTTTGCAACGTTACTTTGCCAAAGAAAATGCTGCTTTCCCTTGATTTTTGTAGTAGTTGTTTAACACAGCACTGTACTATATTTACTTTTTTTTCATTTCTGCTGCTGCCTGATTGTGTGCTTCCAGTTGCAAATGAAGTGTGTGGTTAACAGGCCAGTTCGTAACTCTTGTGTGCGTAAGTCTGAGATTCTGAGATTTTCTGCGGAAAAGGACCTAGGGGTGACAGTGGACGAGAAGCTGGATATGAGTCAGCAGTGTGCCCTTGTGCCAAGAAGGCCAATGGCATTTTGGGATGTATAAGTAGGGGCATAGCGAGCAGATCGAGGGACGTGATCGTTCCCCTCTATTCGACACTGGTGAGGCCTCATCTGGAGTACTGTGTCCAGTTTTGGGCCCCACACTACAGGAAGGATGTGGATAAATTGGAAAGAGTACAACGAAGGGCAACAAAAATGATTAGGGGTCTAGAGCACATGACTTATGAGGAGAGGCTGAGGGAGCTGGGATTGTTTAGTCTGCAGAAGAGAAGAATGAGGGGGGATTTGATAGCTGCTTTCAACTACCTGAAAGGGGGTTCAAAGAGGATGGCTCTAGACTGTTCTCAATGGTAGCAGATGACAGAACGAGGAGAATGGTCTCAAGTTGCAATGGGGGAGGTTTAGATTGGATATTAGGAAAAACTTTTTCACTAAGAGGGTGGTGAAACACTGGAATGCGTTACCTAGGGAGGTGGTAGAATCTCCTTCCTTAGAGGTTTTTAAGGTCAGGCTCGACAAAGCCCTGGCTGGGATGATTTAACTGGGACTTGGTCCTGCTTTGAGCAGGGGGTTGGACTAGATGACCTTCTGGGGTCCCTTCCAACCCTGATATTCTATGATTCTATGATTCTACCATAGTTCTGTTGCCATCTGCCCTGGTGTGTGTACTGGAGACTAGCACAGCAGGATGATGTCAGAAGGGAGTGGAAGGAGGCCGGCGTCTCAGTGAGGACATGCTTTTCCACACCTTCAGTGTGGTTCAAACTCTTCTGATGGTGTAGGCTCCCAGCTCCCTTGACTTCCTTGGAGATTGCTCACATGTACCCAACTGCAGAACATAGTCTTAGAAGTGGAAGTTCCCTATAATTAGTTTGCCGTACACTGAAATAGTTTTGACTGCCCCTTTCCTGCCAGGCCCCTCATCTCTGGCAAAGGAGGACAGGACTTTTTCAAAGCATATCATGTCTGTTTAAACTGTCATGGGTGCAGGTCCTCTGCACTCCTTCCCAGTCTGAACTGGGATTGATCCAAGCTCCTATTGGTTTCTAGAGGAAACCCAGGGACCAGCCAGCCTTGTCTTGTAGCTTTGAATTATATAAGTTAGCTTATTACTTTATCAAAATAATACTAAATGAAAAGATGTTAATTTTCCTGGTGTTCTCTTCTCTAATATTTCTTTTCAGTGCGTCTTCTGAGCATTCTCTAACACAATACTGAAATTATTTCCAATTTTGTTCTGCATAGAATTATTTGAGTAGAGCTCTATTATTTTACGATCAGCCATGAGTTCTGGGTAAGCTTTTTAAAGAGAGAGGTTAATAGCAGCATAGGATGATCCAGCAACTAAAACTAGGTATGCTCAGGTTTATTTAGTCCGACATAACATTAGCTATCATATGAGATACCAGAGCTATGGCTTGAATTACAGTGGCTTAGTTCTTGTCAGCCTTAGAGTAATTCAAACACTTATTATAGCTTGAAAGTCCACTGCAGACATTGGCATGGTCTAGTCACTAAAGTCCAGGACTGGGCATCAAAAATCTGCATTCCCATTCCTGAGACCTTGGGAATGTCACTTAACCTCTGGTGCCTCAGTTTCACCACCTTTTAAAATTAAGATAATACTTAGGGTATGTCTACACTACGAAATTAGGTCAAATTTATAGAAGTCGGTTTTGTAGAAAGCGTTTTTATACAGTCGAATGTGTGTGTCCCCACACAAATGCTCTAAGTGCATGTAGTCGGCAGACTGTGTCCACAGTACCTAGGCAACCATCGACTTCCGGAGCTTTGCACTATGGGTAGCTATCCCACAATTCCCGCAGTCTCCACTGCCCATTTGAATTCTGGGTAGAAATCCCAGTGCCTGATGGGGCTAAAACATTGTCGCGGGTGGTTCTGGGTATATAGTCAGGCCCCCGTTCCCTCCCTCCCTCCGTAAAAGCAAGGGCAGACAATCGTTTTGCGCCTTTTTCTTGAGTTACCTGTGCAGATGCCATACCACAGCAAGCATGGAGCCGCTCAGCTAACTGTCACCGTATGTCTCCTGGTGGACGGACGTGGTACTGCATTGCTACACAGCAGCAGTTTATTGCCTTTTGGCAGCAGACAGTGAAGTATGACTGGTAGCCGTCGTCGACGTAGTCCTAGGTGCTCTTTTAACGGGTGCCTGGGCAAACATGGGAGTGACTCAGCCAGGTCATTTCCCTTGTTTCGTCTCATGGCGATTGAGTCCTACCGGCAGTGCACTGTCTTTTAATGTGCAGCCAGCAGAAGATGATGGCCAGCAGTCATACTGCACCGTCTTCTGCCGAGCACCCAGGAGGTGACGATGGCTAGTGGTCGTACTGCACAGTCTGCTGCCAGCAAGATGTATAAAGGTAGATGAAGGGCTCACAACAAGAAATAGACCAGATTTGTTTTGTATTCATTTTCTCCTCCCTCTGTGAAATCGACAGCTGCTGAACCCAGTTTTGAGTTCTATCCTGGAGGTTTTGAGTTCTATCCTTGAGGCGGCCATTCAGTTTCTCGTAAAGCCACCCCTTTGTTGATTTTAATTCCCTGTAAGCCAACCCTGTAAGCCATGTCGTCAGTCGCCCCTTCCTCCGTCAGGGTAACAGCAGACAATCGTTCCGCACCTTTTTTCTGTGCAGACGCCATACCACGGCAAGCATGGAGCCTGCTCAGATCACTTTGGCAGTTAGGAGCACATTAAACACCATATGCATTATCCAGCAGTATATGCAGCACCAGAACCTGGCTAAGTGAAACTGGGCGAGTAGGCGATGTCAACGCGGTTACGAGAGTGATGAGGACATGGACACAGACTTCTCTCAAAGCACGTGCCCTGGCAAAGTGGGCATCATGGTGCTAATGGGGCAGGCTCATGCGGTGGAACACGATTCTGGGCCCGGGAAACAAGCACAGACTGGTGGGACCACATAGTGTTGCAGGTCTGGGACGATTCCCAGTGGCTGCGAAACTTTCGCATGCGTAAGGGCACTTTCATGGAACTTTGTGACTTGCTTTCCCCTGCCGTGAGACACAAGAATACCAAGATGAGAGCAGCCCTCACAGTTGAGAAGCGAGTGGCAATAGCCCTGTGGAAGCTTGCAATGCCAGACAGCTACTGGTCAGTCGGGAATCAATTTGGAGTGGGCAAATCTACTGTGGGGGCTGCTGTGATGCAAGTAGCCAACGCAGTCAAAGATCTGCTGATATCAAGGGTAGTGACTCTGGGAAACGTGCAGGTCATAGTGGATGGCTTTGCTGCAGTAGGATTCCCTAACTGTGGTGGGGCCACAGATGGAACCCATATCCCTATCTTGGCACCGGAGCACCAAGCCAGCGAATACATAAACCACAAGAGGTACTTTTCAATAGTGCTGCAAGCACTGGTGGATCACAAGGGATGTTTCACCAACATCAATGTGGGATGGCCGGGAAAGGTACATGATGCTCACATCTTCAGGAACTCTGGTCTGTTTCAAAAGCTGCAGGAAGGAACTTTCTTCCCAGACCAGAAAATAACTGTTGGGGATGTTGAAATGCCTATAGTTATCCTTGGGGACCCAGCCTACCCCTTAATGCCATGGTTCATGAAGCCATACATAGGCAGCCTGGAGAGTAGTCAGGAGCTGTTAAACTACAGGCTGAGCAAGTGCAGAATGGTGGCAGAATGTGCATTTGGACCTTTAAAAGCATGCTGGCGCAGTTTACTGACTCAGACCTCAGCGAAATCAGTATTCCTACTGTTATTACTGCTTGCTGTGCGCTCCACAATATCGTTTATGGTGGGATGGGAGGTTGAGGCAAATCGCCTGGCTGCTGGTTACACACAGCCAGATACCAGGGTGGTTAGAAGAGCATAGGAGGGTGCGGTGCGCATCAGAGAAGCTTTGAAAACCAGTTTCATGATTGGCCAGGCTAAGGTGTGAAAGTTCTGTTTGTTTCTCCTTGATGAAACCCCCTGCCCTTGGTTCACTCTACTTCCCTGTAAGCTAACCACCCTCCCCACCTCCCTTCGATCACCGCTTGCAGAGGCAATAAAGTCATTGTTGCTTCACATTCGCATTCTTTATTAATTCATCACAGAAATAGGGGGATAATTACCAAGGTAGCCAGGAGGGCTGGTGGAGGAGGGAAGGACAAGGCCACACAGCACTTTAAAAGTTTAAAACTTACTGAATGCAAGCCTTCTGTTACTTGTGCAATCCTCTGGGGTGGAGTGGCTGGGTGGCCGGAGGCCCCCCACCGTGTTCTTGGGCGCTGGGTGAGGAGGCTATGGAACTTGGGAGGAGGGCGGTTGGTTACAAAGGGGCTGTAGCAGCAGTCTGTGCTCCTGCTGCCTTTCCTGCAGCTCAACCATACGCTGGAGCATTATAGTTTGATCCTCCAGCAGCCTCAGCTTGAATCTTGCCTCCTCTCATCACGCTGCCACCACCTTTCAGCTTCAGCCCTTCTTCAGCCCACCACTTACTCTCTTCAGCCCTCCACCTCTCTCCCGGTCATTTTGTGCTTTCCTGCACTTTGACATTGTCTGCCTCCGTGCATTCGTCTGTGCTCTGTCAGTGTGGGAGGACAGCATGAGCTCAGAGAACATTTCATCGCGAGTGCTTTTTTTTCGCCTTCTGATCTTTGCTAGCCTCTGGGAAGGAGAAGATCCTGTGATCCTTGAAACACATGCAGCTGGTAGAGAGAAAAAAAGGGACAGTGGTATTTGAAAAGACAAATTTTATAGAACAGTGGGTACACTCTTTCACGGTAAACTTTGCTGTTAACATTATACATAGCACATGTGTTTTTGTTACAAGGTCGCATTTTGCCTCCCCCCCCAGCGTGTAGCTAACAGCGCGGAACATTTCTGTTCAGCCATAGGCAAACAGCCCAGCAGGAACGGGCACCTCTGAATGTCCCCTTAAGAGAAGCACCCTATTTCAACTAGGTGACTATGAATGATATCACTCTCCTGAGGATAACACAGAGAGATAAAGAACGGATGTTGTTTGAACGCCAGAAACATACACTGCAATGCTTTGTTCTACAATGATTCCCGAGTACGTGCTACTGGCCTGGAGTGGTAAAGTGTCCGACGTGGTGGATGGAATAAGGCTGCCCTCCCCAGAAACCTTTTGCAAAGGCTTTGGGAGTATATCCAGGAGAGCCATGAATGCCAGGGCAAATTAATCATTAAACATGCTGGCTTTTAAACCTTGTATAGTATTTTAAAAGCTACACTCACCAGAGGTCCCCTTCTCCACCTGGTGGGTCCAGGAGGCAGCCTTGGGTGGGTTCGGAGAGTATTGGCTCCAGGTCCAGGGTGAGAATCAGTTCCTGGCTGTCGGGAAAACCGGTTTCTCCGCTTGTTTGCTGTGAGCTCTCTACAGCCTCCTCATCGTCTTCCTCGTCCCCAAAACCTGCTTCCGTGTTGCCTCCATCTCCATTGAAGGAGTCAAACAACATGGCTGGGGTAGTGGTGCCCCTAAAATGGCATGCAGCTCATTATAGAAGCGGCATGTTTGGGGCTCTGACCAGGAGCGGCCGTTCGCCTCTCTGGTTTTCTGGTAGGCTGGCCTCAGCTCCTTAAGTTTCACGCGGCACTGCTTCGGGTCCCTGTTATGGCCTCTTCGGGTCCCTTCATGCCCGGGAGATTTTCACAAATGTTTTGGCATTTCGAAAACTGGAACGTAGTTCTGATAACACGGATTCTTCTCCCAGACAGCGATCAGATCCCATACCTCCCGTTCGGTCCATGCTGGAGCTCTTTTGTGATTCTGGGACTCCATCATGGTCATCTGATGATGGCTTTGCATGGTCACCTGCAGCTTGCCACACTGGCCAAACAGGAAATTGAAATTCAAAAGTCTGCGGACCTTTTCCTGTCTACCTGGTCAGTGCATCTGAGTTGAGAGTGCTGTCCAGAGCGGTCACAATGGAGCACTCTGGGATAGCTCTTGGAGGCCAATACCATCTAATTGCGTCCACAGGACCCCAATTTCGACCCAGCAAAACTGATTTCAGCACTAATCCCCTTGTCGGGGGTGGAGTAAGGAAATCAATTTTAAGAGCCCTTTAAGTCAAAAAAAGGGCTTCGTCAAGTGGATGGGTGCAGGGTTACATCGATTTAACGCTGCTAAATTTGACCTCAACTCCTAGTGCAGACCAGGGCTTAGCTATCTCATAAGAGTACTAGGCTTAATTTGATTGTATATCACTGTGAGATCCTTCAGTAGAGGTTCAGTGTTACTTCTGATTTTTTTTTTTTTTTTTTTTTAAAGATAGGTGGAGAGTTTCTCTTAGTGTTTACCCAGAAGGGATATACACTGCAGATGTTTTCATTTAAGTATATCATTGTTTGTGAAAAGGGTGTATATGTAAAGGTCATCGTATACCAGCAGGTAGAGAAAAAATATTTAGTGCTTCCTGTGTACTCACAGTGCTGCTTTCTGATCTGAGACTTCTGTGCTCTGGATTCCATTAAAATGCCTCATACATAACACATTCTGCATTTTTCTCTAGACAGCATTACAGAGATGTTGCACTATCGTATAATTCATGTAAAAGGCATTTTTTGAAATATAAGGATCCCAATAAAATACGTTTCACAACTTAGTTTACTTTGGCATGTCCAGTGGTATATATGAACACTGTATCTTGCATTGAAGAGCGGTGGCTTTTTGGTTCAACTGAAGATAAAGAGGACTCTTTTTAAAAAAGAGAAAATCTAGCCTCAGAAGTAGCTCTTTTGCATTCTAGTTCATTTTATATACCCCGTCAGATACTCTAGTTACAGAAGCAATACACACACAATAATTTACTTCTAAATTAGAGAAATCAGCAAAATTTCCCTTGTTTCCTATTTTTATTGTCCTCCCCCGACCCACTGAATAACAAACATTTCCCTCATATTCTCTTTAATCATTACAGTTGTCACACTGTAACCATGGCAGAATTAGCCAAGTGGTAAACAGTCAGTGAAAACCTACACCTTTCAGTAAAGACTGCATTTAATTTTGTAAATTTTAAACTACTAGTGTGGCCATGAATGGATAGTTGAAAAAAACATTCTATCAGCAAAAAGTGTGTAATTTTGCTTATCCAAATTGCAGTCTGTATAGCTTTGAGGTACAGTAGTGAAGTTTGCATTTTTCTTCTTTATTTGGAATGCTAAACTTTTTGAACTGGGTGTAAATGCTAAGCATACTGTACAAAATCTGCTCTAGCTACCTTAATTCCATAAGAAGTTTGATTTATTAGCACAAAAATAAAGTTGCTATTCAAATGGGCTTTACTTAACATGCATTAAGGAACTTCAATTATGTTATGTTATTATTTTATTGTTTGTTTTTAATCCCAAATCCTGGTAGGTTCTAGTTCAAACAGTACAACTGCTGATAAAGTAAATAGGAGATTAAATTTCATTAACTTCTCATTGCATAGAGAAAACACGTTACTTTGTAAATAGCTGAAATAAGGATGTAAACATAAAATCATGTTACTATGTAGCTACCAGGATTACCGGGTATAAACATTAACTCAATCTCAAATGTTTTTTTATAGAATGCATCTATGTTTTGATTTCAGTACACCTCCTGCAACCCCTGCTGCCATGATGCCTGATGACACACCAATGTTTGACCCAGGTCTCCTTCAGGAACTTGACTGGAGCCAGAACATAGCAACATTTTCGCCTGCCATTTCGCCTTTAGACCCAGGGGGTGGTTTAGTTCTGAGACCCCTTTGCACTGCTGATATAAATAGAGGTGAAGTCAAGTTCTATTTCCTATTGTGTAATGAATATTGTGGATCAGAATTGTACACAGTACAGTGCAACCTGCACTCTCAACCATTTCCAGTAGGTTGCCCTCACTTCATTATTAACCATTTTGAAATCGTTCTGAGATTTACAATACAATCTAAATTGTCCTTTAGTTGAGAACCGCCTCTTCTATCTTGTCTAGGTCCGTATAGGGCCCCATTGTGGTAGCTGAGTGCTTAGGTGTTTGATACTTGCTCGTGGTCACTTAAAACAGGTTTTCCCGATATTTAGAATGCACTAAAAACAAATCTTAAAGCTCAAATCTTTCAAGAAATCCACACGTTCCTGTTCATCAGAATCTTTGTAGAAGTAAGTACATTTCTTTTTAAAACAATATACTGATTCATTCATCTAAATGTTAGAAAATTCAACTAATTCTTTAGCTGTGGAACTTGGGAAAACTTGTTTTGAAAATACAGTTCAACATTCAAATTATTTCTCTGAGGATCCATGAAAATGTAAACCTGATAGGGTATGTCTACACTGCAATTAAACACCTGTGACTGGCCTTTGTCAGCTTACTTTGGGCTCATGGGGCTCAGGCTATGGGGCTGTTTAATTGCAGGGTAGAGGCTCAGGCTTGGGCTGGACCCCAGGCTCTGAGAACCTGCAAGGCTGTAGGGTCGTACTCATAGTTTCTTAGCATTCCGTCTTTGCTTTGATTCACATGTCTCTTGTCTGCTTTCAAAACACTTCATTGTTACAGCATTAGACAATCATTTAACACTGCTTGTGGCGTGAGTTCAAAATTAATGTTGAATTCACTTTCAGGATATAGAATTCTGTCAGTATACATATGGAGTATGTGGAGTTCTTTACATGGAACTAAACTAGATGGTAGGTGGTATATGGAGAAGTCTATTGCATTCACATCATGTATCTCAACTTTGTACTCAAAAACTTCACTTTACTTGGAACACTTCAATGTTGCTTTTGTGTGGTATGTGTTACGTATCTTGAAGGAATACAGGGGGGGCATTCTAGGAGCAGTTTCAGTAATCATTCAGGTATCACATTGTCTCCTTTGCGTGGGTACAACTATATGGTATAAAGTGCTATTTTTGCTTGCACAATTATGTGCACAGACTTACAGATTAGAATTTGTACCTAAAATGCTGGAGCCATATTCTTTAGGCTTCTAGTTAATTGCTGATCTTTATCTGGTATTAACCTTTTTTTTTGTTCTACTTTTCTGCAACAGGCTTTTTTAAGGTTCTGGGTCAGCTGACAGAAGCTGGAGTTGTCAGCCCTGAACAGTTTATCAGTGAGTACATTTATTCATTATTTTGGCATTTGAAAAGGGGAAGGGTGGGAACAGGAAGTTATTAATGTTGACAGCAAATCTGCTCATGAAAGAACCTCTTGACTTCTGTAGCTGGATGATGCCACAGGAGAGTTTGTTAGCCCAGGCCTCTCCAGGCAGATTTCAACATTTTGAGATGGTTTAGGATCTCATGGTCACTGTGACATTCATTCACCTGTCCCAGGTGACTTCAGAGTTCACGCGCACAAATGGGGCAAATTCTAGTTCTTTGTCTTCAGGTTGAGTTTTAGAGATAACGTGTCTTGTCATGGTCTGTCCATCCCCACTTGCAGTTTGAAGTTGGGGCTTGGTCTTCGCTCCTGTTGAGGCCGTGAGCTTGTTTCACAGATTCCAAGGCTAGAAGGAACCATTGTTATCACCTAGTCTGACCTCCTGTGTAACTAGGGCCCTACCAAATTCATTGTCCATTTTGGTCAATTTCACAGTCATAGGATTTTTTAAATTGTCAATTTCACGGGTTTCAGATATTTACATCTGAAATTTTAGTGTTATAACCATGAGGGTCCTGACCCAAAAGGGGGTTGTAAGGGGGTCAGGGTATTGCCACCCTTACTCGAGCTGTTGCTGATGGAGGTGCTGCCTTCAGATCTGGGCAGCTGGAAGCGCAAACATGAGGGTCTCATGGTATGGGGGGATGTCATCACTTTCTGAGCGGGGGTAGGGCTGGTCTTACAGTGAGTGACCACCCAGGGCCCCATGGTCGGGGGGGACACTGTGGTTACACACACACACACCTCTGCTGCCCTTCCCCCCCCCGGTCCCCCCCCAGCCCAAGGCCTCTTTAACCTCTTTAAGTGGTGGGAGGGCACTGGATTCAGGGAGCCTGGGGCCACACACCCTCACTTTTTAACATGGGCGAAGTTTGAGGGGCCAGGAGGCAGTACCGTTTCATGGTGTGGGAGCTGATAACCGTGATCAGGTCCCCCACTGTGAAGTGCAGCTCTTACCTGAGGCTTCCAGTTTGTGAGGGCAACTCCACTTCCTAGCCCCCCAAACTATGCCCATGTTAAAAAGTCAGGGGGACATGGCCTCCTGAGCCCCCTGGTTCCAATGCTGTCCTGGTGGGGCTGGGGAGGGACAGGACGGGACTTCCTCTTCTCCTACAGGGGCCATTCCCGGGGCTGGGTTAGATCCACCTCTGGGAACCTTCCCCCGGCTGCAAGAAGCTCTGCAGTTGCTCCCCCGTGATTGGGAAGTGATGGGGGCAGGAAGCAATGCGGGGATGCAGAGCTTCTTGCAGCTGGAGGAAGTTCCTGGAGGTGGGTCTCACCTGGCCAGCCTCTATCATGACCTTGGTAAGTTGTTCCAATGCTTATAACACTCACCATTATTTCCAGTCAGAATTTGTCTAACTTCAACTGCCAGCCATTGGATCGTGTTATTCCTTTCTCTGCTAGACTGATGAGTCCATTATTAAATATTTATTTCCACATACTATAGATATTTTTAGACTAATCATGTCACCTCTTAACCTTCTCTTTGTTAAGCTAATTAGGTCGAGCTCTTTGAGTCTATCACCATAAGGCATGTTTTCTAATCTATTAATTATCTTGTGGCTCTTTTCTAAACCCCCTCCAATTTATTAACATCCTTCTTGAATTTTGGGTACCAGAACACAGTATTCCAGCAGCAGTCGCATCAGTTCCAAATATAGAGGTAAAATAACCTCTTTGCTCCTACTCGAGATTCCCATTTATGCATCCCGGGATTGTATTGGCTTTTTTGGCCACAGCATCACACTGGGAGCTCATGTTCCACTGATTATCCATCGTGATCCCCAAAACTTTTTCAGAATCAGTGCTTCCCAGGATAGAGTCCCTCATCCTGGAAGTATGACCTACATTCTTTGGTATGCATTAACATTTAGCTGTATTAAAATGTATATCATTTGCTTGAGTCCAGCTTACCAAGTGATCCAGATTGCTCTGAATCAGTGACCTGTCCTCTTCATTGTTTACCACTCCCCCAATTTTTGTGTCATCTTGAAACTTTATCAGGTCACTGATAAAAATGTTAACTAGTGTAGGGCCAAGAACCCAGCCCTGTGAGGCCCCACTGGAAACACAGCTGTTGTTGATGACCCCCTATTGACAATCACATTCTGAGACTTATCAGTAAGCCTGTGTTTAATCCATTTAATGTCTGAGTATATTATGTCAACATTATTACCTTTATCTACCGAACTTGTAATCTCATTAAAAGAGAGACCAAGAAAGGGTATGTCTACACTGGCAAGTTTCTGCGCAACAAGTTTATCCACTTTTATTAAAGCGCTGGAATTAAACCGCTGTTGTGTGTCCAAACTGTGCTCCTTCTGACGCTGGACTGCATCCACATTAGCAGCTCTTGCAATGGCAAAGAGAGCAGTGCATTGTGGTAGCTATCCCACTGTGCAACTGGCCGCAGGGTGCTTGGGAAGGGCTTGCAATGCCTCATGGGGAAGGCACAGTGTCACATGATGCAGATTTCTCAATCCCATTGTTCCATGGGCATCCTACTAGATTCCTAGATGCTTTTCAACTGAAGCAGAGGGCGGGGCAGAGTGTATGACAGGGAGTGTGTGTGTATGGAGAGGGGGAGAGAGACAGTGTGTTTTGGGGGACAGAGAGTGTGTCTCACACACACACCCTCAACAGCACAAGCATTCCACATTAATGGTTTGCTTTGTGTCCCGGAGCAGATCAGCACAGGACGCAAGGGCTGTCAGCTTTGAAAGGGGAGGGACAGCCAGCCGAGTTCAAAACCATGAGCAGACCGGCCACTTGAGGGGTAATGGGACCCTTCCGGAGGCCAGTTGATTGCTTTCTGCGCTGTAATGTGTTTACACGGCAAATACAGCGCTGGAGCCTCTGCACTGTAAGGCTTGCGACTCTTGTTGAGGTGGGATTTTTTTGCAACACTGCAACTGAGGAGTTTCTGCGCACAAAGTGGCTTGGCAGTGTGTACACCTTGGGAGTTGCACTGCAGAAAGCTGCTTTACTGCGCAGAAACTTGCCAGTCTAGACAGGGCCTGAATTAGGATCTGTTTTCCATAAACCTGTGTTGATTTGCATTAATTACATTACCCTCCTTTAATTCTTCATTGAGTCCCATACCAGCTGTTCCATTATCTTGCCTGTGATCAGTGTCAGGCTGACAGGCCTATAATTACCCAGGTCACCCTGTTACCCTTTTTTCATTGGTCTGCCTACAAAAACTAATAGGGCTTCAAGCTAAAGTCTGTCACTGAAAGGAAGAGTGATCTACCTTGATCTTAGCGGGTCTTGATGCGAACAGCAAGGGAAGGGTCTTCTCCCTGCATCTCAAAACAAATTCCTGTGTTCTATCTACTCTTTTTTGGCCATTTTCTTCCTAATTTGGAACAGATCCTTTTTGACCCTGGGGTTTTGTCAGTTTCTAATTTCTTGATTGCCTCTTGGGTTGTGGTGTTGAATTCTTTAGTGCTATGGATTAGAAGTTATCCTTCAAAATCAGTTTATGTGGCTGTTAGGCACATTTTATTAATGGATTAGAACTATCTCACTATTCTCCTGTTCCCACAGAAACCTTTGAACACATGAAGAGATCCGGTGATTACTATGTGACTGTTGTGGAAGATACAAATCTGGGACAGATTGTTGCTACAGCAACACTGGTTATAGAACATAAATTTACTCATTCATGTGCAAAGGTGTGTTCGTGTGTTCCAGACTGTAATTATAGAGAAAAAAATTACATTAAACTAATTGTTTTTCAAAAATAGCAAATTTTACTGTCAAACTGAATAGAGTATACTTTTCATGTCAGTTACAAAGACATTTTAAGATCTGCAAAAAGAAAAGGAGGACTTGTGGCACCTTAGAGACTAACAAATTTATTTGAGCATAAGCTTTTGTGAGCTACAGCTCTGATGAAGTGAGCTGTAGCTCACGAAAGCTTATGCTCAAATAAATTTGTTAGTCTCTAAGGTGGCACAAGTCCTCCTTTTCTTTTTGAGGATACAGACTAACACGGCTGCTACTCTGAAACCTGTCATTTTAAGATCTGTTTTCCTTGCTTACTTGTCAAAATATGATGCAATGGTAGAGATTCACTTGTTAATTTAACTGAAAAATGACTTAAAGGTGCTATAGTAAACTGAATACACACACATATTTCCTCAGAGAGGAAGGGTAGAAGACGTTGTAGTAAGTGACGAATGCAGAGGAAAGCAGCTTGGCAAACTGTAAGTATTTCTTCAGTCTTTTCCTTGTAACACCATACAGGTCAGGAACCCCGTATATCCCATCCAATTTCTAGCATCTGTTAACACACATGCTGTAGTTGCTTAGATGAACATGTACTGATCAATAACTAGGCTCAAGCCGTAACAAATCACTCCTCTACGTGTGCATGCGGACATGGGCACACCCGTCAAGTCACATTGTGCTCGAGGGCATGTTTAACAAATTCTCACTAACCAATGAATTGCAAGTACCTACCTAACAGCTGAAATGAACTACCCTTTAATAGATGCTTCTACATTCTCCATGAGAAATTAGCTAATGTGTTTTAATTCATGTGAATCATTTTACACAATGGCATTTCATTATCTACTATAAGAAACGATGCTGTGCTTCCTTCATGCTGCTGCAAAAAACTCAAAATGAATTTTTTTCCCCAAGTAAAAGTTGAAGTAATATTTCGTGTAGAAAACTGAACTGCCCCTATCACTACAGTTTAAGCTTCTACTGCATAGAGAGGTCTCATCTAATAGTAGTAATGAAACATTTGCTTCTTGCTGAAGAATTGAACTTTAATTGATCCAATGCCATTTTATATAACCATTGATGTTCTCTGTCTCTTTCAGATTAATGTCTACGCTTACGTTGCTAAGTAAGAGACTGAACTGTTATAAAATTACTCTCGAGTGTCTGCCCAAAAATGTGGCTTTCTATAAAAAGTTTGGATATTCAGTATCTGAAGAAAACTACATGTGTCAAAAATTCTTTAATTAAAGAACTTCCAGCTTATCTTTTGCAAAGACTATTGGTGGAGGACCTTGTGATACAAACTCATTCTCTTCATGGAAAATTTAAATAGTTCGTCGCTGCAAATGTAATGAGCCCTGTAGATACCGGACAACAAATGTGTAAAAATTGCAATTTGAATGACATTTTCAAAGATCTCTGGGGGTGATGAGTTGTTGGTACTAATTTTACTATTGTTCAGCCGAAGTGAAGCTCTTTTTTGTTTGTTTTGTTCTTAGCTGGGTTATAAAGGGGATGGTTTTTAACAAAAGGTATATATTTTTAATCACAGAATTTTTCTTGCCTTGTATTTTTCTAAAGTTCTGCGCTTCTTGGTAGCCAAAATGCTGGTAGTGTGGGGGTTGAGCTTCTCTCTGTACTTCATTGAAGGAAAATGTAAACTTTGTGGGGAACGCACCCTATTACACAGCAATAGTAAGGCAGAAAAGGAACTTTTTATTTCTAACCTTAAAACGTGGACTTCAATGCTATTGACATTAATGTACCTAAAAGTTTCATAGCCATTAGCTTCCAAAAATTAGATTGAACAGATTATAGTTGGAGGGTATAATGTGGCTATAGTAGACATTTATTGGCCATACTTCATTTATATTTTAAAATATCAACTGAATACTGACTACATATTCAGGCCCTGCACTTTAGTTGATGTATTGGAAAAATTCAAAGCAGTTACTTATAAACTTGTGGCTTGTGCACAGAGCAAGGAAATTGTAAAGTTGTCTAAAGTGGAAAATATTTATCTCATCGTGAGTAAGGCTTTCCGTATTTCTATTCTATTTAGATTAATGTCATTTGAGAACAGGTGTTAACATCTTTTGTATCAGTGATGTGCACAAAGTTAGTGAACATATTTGACTTATTACTTGCCACACTTGATTCACTGGTCCAGATATACATTCTTCTCTGATGGTAGCTGCTTACACAGATTGAATTGCTGATTAGCAAAGAAATCCCAAATCCTGGTACCAAAGGCTTGGAATTTTGGATTGTCCTGTCTGCTCTTAACATTGGGTAAATGATTTTAGCACTTCTTGCCATTGATGGCAATAAAACCCTTGTTTCAATGGTAACATATGGTAGGAGAGTGACAAAAACTACAGTTATGAATAGGGTATTGTGAGTAATGAAGGTTACTACAGAACAATCTCTTCTTGTTTTTGAACAATTAGGCCTTAGAAACTGTTCTTTTTTCAGCTGAGGACTACTTTAAGTTGTGGTGAGGGTTCTATTTAATGTAATTGATAGTACTCTAATATATTGTTTTCTTGGTGATGTCTAGGTTTTATTTATTTTTTTTAAAAAAGCATTGTTTAATCTAAAATAAACAGACTGCCGTATTTTCCTTGTCCTTAATGTGTTTCACATTGAGGTTTATACCAGCAGTGTGTGTACTTCCTTAAAATCGTCTAGACACAACCTGATAGTTTTTTGCCTTCCCTCATCTGGAGATCACCTTTTTAAAATATCTGTTAAAGATCATGGTCTCTTTTCTCCGAGTGATTTAAATAAGGATATTGGATGCAGACCAAACTTTCTTCAGAACTATCATTCCTGAGCTCTGTAAGGAGAGACTACAAAATAAAGAAGCCCAGTAACACTACTAGTAGCTAATTGGAGACTATCAATCACTTGAACTTTACCAGTCATGGAGCTGGAAAACACCTGTTTATTCCACCTGGGAGTCTTAAACCTGAGTTAAATGGTCCAACCCTTTGCTAAGTGTGACAGAAGCACACCTAACTGCTGGGAGACTGTACAGTATGTAAATGTATTTTTGCTACCAGCCAAGTTTAAAATGAACATGTTATTGCTGAGAAAGCTAGCAGCAGTGCAAAAACACACAGCCTCTCTCTTCCTTGTTTTAACCTTATGAAGTTCCGAAAGTGCTAGTGGACATTTAAATAAGGAAGTAAGATTGTAACTAGCTGCACCTGACTTTCAAGCCTTTGTGATTAAGACTCTAGCTTCCTGTCAGAAGTGACAGCTGGTTTATGCTACACCAGGTTAATGTGGATTTTCATGTTCTTCACAACTTTAATCAGATGTTGAACTTTATCTAGTTTAAAGTACATTATAGTGTGCAGCGGTCTTCCAGGGGGTACATCATCTCATCTAGAGATGTGCCTAGTTGTATAACAGGCTACATAAAAAGCACTCGTGAAATCAGTAGACTAAAATTTCATACAGACAATGACTTGTTTATACTGCTCTATAGACTATACACTGAAATGTAAGTACAATATTTCTATTCCAATTGATCAGTTTTATAATTATATGGTAAAAATGAGTGTCAGCCATTGTTCAGGAATAGTGTGCTGTGACACCTCTGTATTTTTATGTCTGATTTTTGTAAGTTGTTTTTAAGTGAATTGAAACTCGGGGGTACACAAGACAAATCAAGACTCTTGAAGGGGTACAGTCATGTGGAAAGGTTGAGAGCCACTGATCTACGGGCCCTAGTCCATTCAGGTTCTTATTAGAGTGAAATGGTTCCTGCCCTCATTGCTTCCCAATTAAAAATAACTGGTAAGTTCGTAAGACAACTTGTACAAGAATAGGTAGGGAGCTGTTATAGGCCTACCTTATATTGATTTAAGACAGTTAAAGGCTTTGGTCTATTACATGTTTGATAACGCATTTACTGGGAGAAATTCAGCTCATGCATATTGCTCTGACTGGTACAAGCTTTCCAAAGTAATGTTCACTCTGTATCAGAGGCTACTTTCTGGACCCTGGCAGACTGATGGTAGCAAAAACAGCAGTTGTTGAAGTTACCTCTTCCTATTAAGCAGGGTGGCTACTGCACCTTTAGCTGTGCCAGTCATCTATGACTTGATAATTTAGGATGAAGGTTAGACACAGTTAAATCTTACGGAGTTAACTTAGGCTATGTCTACAGTACTGTGGTAAGTCGACCTACTCTACGCAACTCCAGCTCTGTGAATAACATAACTGGAGTCAACGTACCTTAGGTCGAGTTCCTGCAGGGTCTACTCAGCAGGGTGTTGACAGGAGAAAGTCTCCCATCGACTTACTTTACTTTCGGCGGGAGTAAAGTACAGGGGTCTTTGGGGGGACTTCACTAGACTCGCTAAATCAAGTGCCAGTGGATTGATCTCAGAGCGTCGACCCAGCTGTAGTGTAGGAACGTCTACAGTGGGAAATACTTTACCTTCTGCATGTAGCCTTGATCTACTAAACTAGGGAAGCATACCTTTAGGGTTTGAAGGTGTGGCCAAATTAGCTCACAGTCCAGCTGACTAAAGAACCACTCGTAGTCAATCACACTGTTGAACTTGGATGACCATGAAAAGTTTTAGGGAGTGGGATGTTGCAGAACTCCATGTTTCACAGTAGCTGAACTGCTTTAAAAAAAAAGTGTCCTGTTTTTTTCATCAAAATTGATAACATGTACATTGATTTTACTACCACTTCTTCCACATAGCTGAGGCTGGCTGATGTGTGAAAGTTTTATATGCTCTCAAACAACACTAATTTAAGAAGAGCAGAGAAATGCAAAAGATTCAGTGCTTTAGCCATACAACCAACCAAGAAAGCAGACACCAAATAAGAGAAAAATATTTAGTGATGTCAGAGGCAAGTAGGGGATTGCAGTCCCTTTATTTGGCAACTGAGTACTTCTAGAGCAGTGGTTCTCAACTGGGGGGGTCTGTGGTCCCCAGGGGGCCCCACAGCTGAAGCCCCAATTCTGGGCACCCTGCCCTCCCCCCCACAGGGCTGAAGCCCTGAGCACATGGGCAGAGTTGGGACATGGAGGGCATTGCCTCCCACCCCCAAAATGCAGCACAAGAGCATGGTGGTCCTGGGGGCAGCTCCACCCCCCCATCTCCTCTCCCCACCCCAGAGGCAGGAAGCTGAAGTCAGGCAGTGCAGGGCAGCTGCTGCCATGGAGCGGGCAGGGGCAGCGTTCCTAAGATGCATAGTCACAACCCATCCCAGCATTAAAATAGCTCAAAATGATCAGTTCATTACATGGGACCGACCTGCTACCTATCAAATAGACGTCCTCCTTATCCTCTATTGAATGGATTACTGTCAGTGCATGTGTCCCAATGCCAGAAGTATAACGTGTTGGCAAGGCTAATGAGGAGCATAAGTTTGGCACTTGAAGCCTAACATATATTTGGGCTTCTGATGCAGTTGCAGAAGTGTTTTTTTTTACCCACGAAAACTTATGCCCCAATAAATCTGTTAGGCTTTAAGGTGCCACCAGGTTCCTGGTTGTTTTTGTGGATACAGACTAATACAGCTACCCCCTGATGCCGGACATCTGGCATTAACACCCTTTGGCAGTGTCTCGAGTTTGCAAGCAAAGAGAAGAGCATCTGGGTTCATCCTCAGATTTGCCATTCCAGTAGAAAGTGTAAGCAGCATTTTCTTTTTCTAGCTGCAATTTGCCAGGAAGTCTCATTTCAGAGTGCAGCAATATCCATATTGTACCATGCCAATGAGTATAGCAGTCCCTTGCTCAGGTCCCTTGCCTCTGTCGAGGAGGGTGTGAACAGTCTGAGCTGCAAAATTTATCGGGGTTTTCCCTGTATTTAAACAGCAGAAGAACTGGATAGGTACAGCACTCAAGGAGGCTTGAGTACAGCAAGCATTTTTCAGGGATGATCTTCTCTTCCCTCTATGAAGAGAGCAGTGCTGTCGCCTCAACAAGGCTGCTCTGACACCAAAGCAGAATACAAACAGGACAGCTGCTTTAGTCTACAACAAATGCCCCCCCCCGGCTGTCTGCATGCAGGATTGTGACTAAGGTCTTCCAATCCCCATTGCCACAAGATGTTGATTTAACAGGTTGCAGTGGGTACTTTGTTGCTGAATCACCTGCACTGTGACTGGACTATATTGAGAAAGGTGTGCGCAGTTCCAGGCCCACTCTTTCATTCCCACAAGCCACGTGCAATAAACAGGGTGGCAAATGTGGATGTAGGTTTAAGTGTGGGGTTCCTTCTTCTAGCAAATGCCATCGACTTCTTGTGTTACTTATGGAAAGGCAATTGCATGCCCCTCTAGGTTGTAACTGGCTGCAGCTTATTTGATAGCAGCCTACATTTGCCATGTCCAGGTCTGTCTTTGGACATTGTTCATATTTTCTAGGGGCAGCAGCATCATTCTGCTTCTCCACCACATACGCACAATGTGAAGGCAGTACCAACAGTAACTGCTTATTCGACAGGTTTCTCTGCTTATATTGCAGCTACCTCCCTTTTCTGGAGGACACTCCATGCTCCACGAGCTCAGAACACGCTTGGTGGCAGATGCCACTGCCCATAAGTTGCATAGTAACATTATGGAATGAGTAATAAAGCATGTAGAATACTGAGTGTATGGCTCCCAGCATTTAAAAAAAAAAAAAGATTATAAGCATTTGGAGAACTTTGTTACACTGGATTACAGCTGCTGTTAGCGCTCTTGTCAATTTCCGGAGTGACTGACAATGGATATAATGGGAACACTCACCTTGGAGGCTGAAAACTTCCTCCACCTGATGTTTGTGTTCAAGATTTAAAAAAATTAAACAGTTCAGCCATTACCAAAAACAGCCACACAAATGTATCACCAGAATGGGTAGGAGTAGAAAGTTCAGGTGGCTGGAAAACAGTGACCAAGCGAAGTGCCTTTGAATTCTGTGTTGATTTGACCATGTTAGGAAGATACGAAGGTCTCACTGTGCATGCTCAGACGTATAGTTATGATTTAACAGCATTTAATCCATGTTCTAAGCAAAAGAATATTGCAGTGTGCAAGCGCAGCTATCTTAGCAATATAGGGAACATGCACACCAAAGAAGGCAATGCTCCTATGCAAAAACCCTAACTCTTACCTTGATTATCTAGTGTGTGCAAGAGTCATGGCTCATTCAGTGCACATTGACTGGAACAATAGAGTCAGAGTTTAAGGTCAAAAATGAGATCATGTAGTTTGACCTTTATAATTTCATCCCATTATTATATTAAGCCTAATAACTTGCTTGACTAAAGCAAAAGTTGAAATTTATATGCACAGAATATATAGTTTACAAGGTTGTAAAAACTTGCAATAGGACAGGATGGCCATGTAAAGGAAAACCAGGCGGAGGTTGGATTCTTAAATACCCAAGTCAAGAAATGCCAGTATATTAAATCTTCACTCCACTCCCCCTGTGGTTCTGAACATGCTTTTTCGAAGAAATACTCTAGTTATTTTTCTACCACCTTTATGGTGCTCAGTAAGGCAGAGCTCTAAAGGAACTATTTTTTCATTCACATCTTTTGTTTCATGGATCTGGTTGACATACAAGCAGATGGCATACACAGAGTTGCAGAAAATGGAGAGGTGTCACTGATGAAGTAAGCGGATAGGCATTAAGATTGTGTGAAAAACCTTGGCAATTCTTGACTCGAATGCTTGAGAAAAATCAAGGTTGCACAGCTAAGTGTTTTTTAAACAGAATTTATTAATTTTAACCTTTTTGGAGGTGCATAGATCTTATCTTCAATGGCAGAGACACTCGCTGGCGTTTGAGTGAAACGTCAGTGTTCCTCCATTCGGTCGACCAGGCTACGGTCTTGTCATATGCTTTCACCACTACTTGTCCGAAGGTTCCCTTGTTTGATACAATACATGGGAAAGGCGTTGGAAGGCAATGGTTCTATTTTTGATTTTGTTACATCAACTATTGGCCGACTTAACAACTAAGTTTGCCAAAGTTTGCCTTACACTATACTGATTCCTGCTCGCTAATAGAAAGATTTTAGTCCTTGTATACATCAAGTTGAGATGGTGGTTTCCCCTTTGGTTAGTTTAACACATGACCCTTTTATTTAATAATTTACTCTAACCAGATACAGTTATTAGATTAGCTTGCATTATACTAATGGAGGTTTTTAGATCAGTATTTCCTCTCTCAAAGACTAACAAGAGGGCAGTCAGTATAGTTCAAAGATAAATTGGTACATAGTGGGGTTTATCATGAAGATAACAAGGCAATGCTGTTCAGATAATTGAGGAGTTTCAACTGCTAACAGCAGAAGGTATATAAAGTTTGTAAAAACCAGGATATATTTCCACTTTTCGTATGTTTCTAAAAGTGGAGTAACTAAGCTGCAATATATCTTAGAACACATCGAATTTTAGCAAACTTTTTCTTTACTAAAGTCTCTTGTTATAAATTACACAAATAACTTTATAAACAAATCCCCCCAGCTTGCATTTTGTTTAAAGTAATAACTTTATATCATACAAATAAAGAAATTTCAAGTATGAAAAGTGCATTATTGCAATAATACCTCTTTGCAAGTCCAAAAATCTTGGTATAGAATAAAACTGTAAAGTGTAAAAAGGAGTAAAACAATCAGTGCCATCTATTCATTCAAGAAGTCCACACAATTAAATGTTGCTGTGGTGTGTTGCAGAGGCAGATTTACATCTGGAAGCAACATGTATTTGAAAAGAAGCTCTGGGTGTGTTCATCGTTTGTGTTAATTTATCTTTTCTAGTTTTCTTCACTTCCATGTGCAGGTTTTCACAATCTCTAGGAATAGTGGTGCCCTACGTCACCCATTCTGTGCTGCTGCCACTTGCATATTTCCAAATTCTTCCTCATCTTCATGTGTTCGCTTCAAACTTCCTAAAAAAAATATATTAGAGAAGTACGCTTTAAGAAGTCAGTTATTATAGCACCTACTATCATTAAGATCACAAGACAGTTGCATTAGAAAACTCAAATCTGCACATACTCAACCTTCCAAAACTTTCACCTTGTGGGTGTGAAGCTTTCCTTCTTGTCTCTGGACTAGTCTTCCTCCATTCGGGTTATAGGAGATTTAACAAAGGCAACACTTTTGCCCACCGTTGAAACGTTCAAGTGCACTTTGTTACGGACATGGCTACTGCAAACAGCTCAAATTCAGTCTTTTTTGAAGTTAAAGAATTAAGCAACTGAAAAATCATATCTGAATACGTGCAGTGGGTGTGGGCTATTAAAGCCTCATTCTTTTGTCATCACGGCATGTGCTCCCTGCCTGGCCTGATCAGAGGCCACTGTTGGGACAATGTGAGGGAGGGAGGCTAAAGGTAACATTTTAAAAGTGCCCAGTTCTCTCAATTGAAACACAGCAATATCCTCCTCCAAGCAAGCTGCCTTAGCTTTAGGCATGGAATATGCTCCGATTATTGGCTTCCCCCCCATCTGGATCTCCACATAGCTCAGGGCTTACAGCAGGTTCTGGGGATGCATGCCACAAAGGTACCCTTTCTCCAGTATATCAGGGAAGTGGAGCATTTTCAGTACTCCATCCTAAACACAAGATTGCAAGTAACTCCTATATACCAGTTGAAGTCATTTTTCACCCAGAGAAACAGATGCACTGCACAAGTAAGCCTGACCATTGCTGCCAATGGAAATCACTTCACAAAACCAAGCCACATAACTGTCCTTAGGAGAGAAGAGAGTAGTTACAAAGAACAGAAGAGACTTCTTACCTGTAGTACCAGGTGGAACAGAGAGTGATCTCTCCAGCTGCAGTGGTGACATCATCTGGATAGTTAATTTTGCTAGATAGATGGCTTCATATTCCTAAAAAAATAAGGACATATTGCTACGAGGTATGCATGGACCTTTGTAAAATAAGGAGACACTGAACTGTAAGTTAGAGAGAAAGCTGCTTAGGACAAAGGTTAGAGGAGGGCTTATGGGAATGAAAACATTTAGTAAATGAGTTATGCTTACTGGAACACATCCATCTTGTTAGCCCCATTTTTCTTTCTTGTGGCAATTAGTGTTCAAACTGAGAGAGTCGGTGCAGGAAAGAGATGGCATCCACCTAACAGTAGCTGCACGAAGTGGGTATTCACCCATGAAAGCTCATGCTCCAATATGTCTGTTAGTCTATAAGGAGTCACAGGACTCTTTGCCACTTTTACAGATCCAGACTAACAAGGCTACCCCTCTGATGCTTGCACTCAAGGAGGAGAAAAAGGTTGCATGAACACAGGTTCTCAAGGAAGGATGTTTAAGGAAAAGGAGGCAGTGTTGCTCCAGGAAGGGGACTGGACTATAAAGCAACTGAACTGTCAATATAGGACAATTGCTGCGATTTTAGACAGGGACACAATTGCATAGGGCTGTGAAGATGAAGACAAGGTCTTATTTTACTGCAAACAAATGCCACAGATTTAGAAATAAGATGACTGCACAAGGAGAGGCTTCCTACAAATAAGATACTGTAAAAATAAAACTAAATAAATTGTCTCACCACCAGGCAGCCACGTGGATGACTGACAACTATTACAAGCCCATTTCAGCAGATCACCCCAGGCTTCCCAGCCATTTACGCAAAAGACCTATTTAAATCTGGCGGTAAATCTATTTAAGCCTGGTGGTATAGGGATGTTAAACCTTACTACTGAGCTATTTTCTGTTCTCTGATATGATGCCAATAAATGTAGTGATTGTGGACCACGATATCTGCTTTGAAGTTCTCCCCTGTCTGCCGACTAACCAGTAGCTAAGAAGCCCTAAGATGATGTATGAAATAACAGATTTTTATTTCTTACTGATGTCTGAAGCTGCTTTTTTCAAAGTTTGATTCTGGTAACTGATTAAAGTGACAGCTCTCTTCTCCCCCACCCTCCATAATTCCAGATAAACAAGTGTCAGAGTATGCTAACAAACATTCCAGTTAGATTAATTTTAAACCACTTGAGAAACATTGATTTTTAGTTGCATAAGTATATACATAACTGGCTGAAAAGGAAGCCATGTGATTTAAGTTATAACCAGGAAAAAGTGTTACCTGAAGTTGATGGACAAATCCAGCATTAGGATTAATACAGAATCTTCTTTCTTGAACGTAAGTAAATGCATCCCTTAATGAGAAAAAAGATCTCTGCACTCATCTCTTGACTGACAAAATAAATACAGCTAGACCAGTCTATTGCTACTGGCTCTAACTTCTTGGGGGGAAACACTTTTCTTTAAAAGACCATTATAACTAGCCCTTCTGTACCTGGACTAGCTTGGGGGTGTAGGAGAAGGTGGCTTTAGGCTCCCCCTTGCCTAGGGGCCACAAGGTTGGTCTCAAGGCACAGTGTTAGGACATCTCTAAACTGCACTGTGTGGCAGAGGCCCCAAGGGACTATTACAGCTGGCAAGAACATGGGCATTGCCATACTGGATCAGACTAGTGATCCATCTAGTCCAGTATCCTGTCTCCACCCGCTTCAGAAAAAGCTGAAAGCAACCCTGCAGCAGGCAATCAGGGGATAATCTGCCGAAAGGGAAAAGACTCCTCTCAACCCCCAAGAGTTAAAGGCTGGCTTCAGCCCTAAAGCCACAGAGTGTACATCTCTTTGAAAATTCTTTATAATACTACTAAGTTAAATCATTACTTTACATTTACAATTAAGTACTTGGTTGGGAAGGCAGCAGTTATCTTAAACAGCAAATGGACCAATGTCCCATAAGTATTTTTTAAATTAAACTTATTTTAATTTCTACAGATAACTTAGGACAACTAAATTCCAAATCAGTTTAAATGTACTTTTCTTACCTGTACTTCACCCCAAATGTTTCCATAATGTATGCAATAACTAAGGCAGCACTGAAAAGAAACAAACTATTTAGAAAAAAAAACATACTGCATATTAAAAAAAAAGAAAGGGAAAGATTCCTACCTTCTAGAAATCCCTGCATTTCCATGGACAAGAACTTTTCCTGAGAGGAGAGAGAATTACTTGTATAGATGGGTAAAAATTATTCTCTCCCAAGTTTACCAGCTTTTCACCTTAAACACATCCATGCAACCGCAAGTATTTTCTAAAGAATAATAGGTTAGTGTCTTACAAATTTTGTTTTACTTCACTCTAGATCACTAATCAGGATCCTGTTAGCGCAGATCCTAGTATAGGAGCAAGGCCCTACATTTAAAAACAAAAACCCAAGCACATGAATTTATATTAATTTCCAGAACACAATCAAATCTGCAGTGTACAGACTGCTCTAGGAATAGATTGGTTATCCAAGTTTGGGTGGAAGGGAAGGAGAATAGTTTGTATTGGGCCTATATTAAAATGCAGTGTTAAGACTAATTCCACTACCAGGTTCATGAGCACGCAAAATGACAAGTGCCAGTCAGTCAAAAAACCCAAACATTTGGGAAATCTGCACTTCGGTACTTGACAGTTACAAGAATTTATGCCCAGATACACACAACTAAACAAGTGGATTTTTAAAGCTTTGTAACAAACTATTAGGATATTAGGTAAATCAAAGAAAAAGTGAATCTAAGCTTACCTCCAGTTTGTAAACTTCCATCAATAAATTCTTTAGTCTATAGGGAAGAGTGAGTTGGTTATATGAAGACATGCAGTTCCAACTAGAGCTGTAAATACTAACACCATTTTTACCTTTAAAAACTGAAGAGTTTTCACACCAAACATCATTAGTCAATATGTAAAAATTCAAGATTTTACATGGTAAATATGTCACTTAACTGTTCTACATACAAATTAGGGGTTTTTTTTTTTAAAGAGAATTTTGAAATACAAAGAAAACTTTTAGTGGACAGTTATTTGAGAGCTACCTGAAGAGATTTAATTAATTATCAGAAATTAAACACATTTTAGTTAAGCATTACCATGAACAAAGTTTGTTATTTATAATCCCACCATGATCCCAAGATACTTCATGACAATTCAATGCAAACAGCCTATGCTATCTGGAAGTGAACAGATGAAAGGCAAAATACCCAACAGAAATATAATCTGGGTCACAATAAAGTACTTACGAAGAATTACATTGATGTTGGTATATCTACTGTAAAAAAGCCACCTTTTTTAAATCTCTTGTGTAGGTTTCTATTCATCAACCTACAACATGGGATTTGTGGTCTAGAGAGCTCTCTAGACCAACACCAATATGAGATGGTCAAATAGTGCTGGCTCTTCCCTGTTTCCAGCTGCTGCTCAAGCCCCCAGTCTCTTCACTGCATAGAAGAGCCAAGTAACCTTCAAAAGCAGCTGGAAATGAGATCTCTTTTTTGGGTCATAGCTATATAGGAGAGCAAACAAGAGCCATCCTGAATGTCTACAGCCATATCCAGGGTAAAACAGTTACAAGGAACAGGGCAGAAAAGAGGACCAGGCAGCAGGGCAGCACGTGCAGGGGAATGGGGAGAAGGCAAGTAGCTGCAAAGTAGTACACTGGATTAATGATTAGGAAGGGGGTGGCTACTATGTGGTCCACACTATGAAAACACTGGGACTACTGTAAGTTGCAAGGCCAGATGTGATTTCCCTCCCCCACAATTTAATTGGGGGGGACTTTCCATACAATGCTTCAATTCTCTCAAAAACAAACAATCCAAAATGTACAAATTGAGGTTCAGCATTTCTTTAACCACTTTTTCTGTTTAATGTTCCAGAGTGTAACTAGGTATTTAAATGAATTTTTTTTATTATGAATATTGCCTTTTAAGTCCTTTCAAGTAGATTAAGATATGCTTCCAGAAAATGAATTTACATTTTGCACCATTCAGTTTCCTTTCATTTTTTAAAAACTGACCTGTACTAAAATTTGCTGTAAGGAAAAAATTATAGGGTTGATTCTTAGAAACCAAGGTTTTCCAAAATATCTAGTAATTCTGGGTACACATCTTGGGATACTTTAAATGGGCCTGCTTTTCTGAAACAGATGAGCACCCACTGAAAATCAAGCGCTAAAAATAAAATAATAATAATACCACCACCACCTATCTCTTATATAGTACTATTCATCAGCAGATCTTAAAGGTCAGTATCATTGTCCCAGTTCCGCAGATGGGGAAACTGAGGCACGGAGAGGTGAACTGACCTGATCATGGTCAATAAGCAGGACAGTGGCAGAGCCAGGAACAGAATCCATTATAAGATGTTTCAAGTTAAGCACTGAAAAACTGCAACACCCAAAATTACTAGTCACTTTGGAAAATCTGACTATGAACTGCTCCATCCACACTCCACTCAAACTGACAGACCAAGATACTTACCGTAGGGAAAAATCGTATTATATTTTCAACTGGATTATCTGCAATATCCAAGACTAAATACCTGAAATTAAAACAGTTACTGTGAGCATACAAGTGTCTTACATATTGCCTTTTCTTTAATGGGTACAGTAAATCTGGAAGATAGCTTTGCTGCAATGTCATTCAGAAAACTGCATAAGATGTTGTACAATGCCATATAAAAGACCTAGCGTCATTTTCCCATCTCAATTCCAGGACTACGGGGAATGTAGCACCCTTGTAGGCTGTTAAAAGGTTCTGACTGAATCTGAAGGATACTATCCAGTTCTCAGCTGGAAGGATGAGATCCAAAATGCAGTGCAAAACTGCTAAGGAATCAAAGATGCAGAGGACCACGCTGGGTATGAATTTATATATAATGTAGCTGAACCACTATTCCATATTTCCAATATTATCAAGATGTTAAATTGTACTGAACTCTCTTCTCCGGGCCTGTGTGCCACAAGAAGGCTGCATATATTGTCTTTGAATCAGTTATTGCAACAGTGTTTCAACTTACTAAAACAAACTATAACCAGAACGGACAGATCAGTAATTGGAAGACAGTTGGAGACTATTTGTGTATTTGTTTGGCATACCACAAAGTATTTTGTGGCATGGTGAGATAAATACACATTCTAGAGATTATCTGACACACCCTTGTATATTTTAGTGTGACATTTTTCAAACAATTAATATAAACATAACACGATTACTTGAGAGGACAATGCTAGCAATAAGGAAAACACCTTTAAAAATCCCATTAAATATAATTAAAGCATAGCTTTTCAAAATAAGATCTTCAATATTGTTGGGTTTTTTTTGTTTATGCTGTTATGTTAATTTCTTACCTAAATAATTGTTGGAAGTTTGGTTTAATAAAATTTGCTTCAATATTTTGCCGTATGCATATCACATGGGTTATTCCATGTTTTTGAAGTATAGGTAGCTGCAAAAGATAAGAATTTAGGTAAACTTTTTAAAGAAGATGTATGTTTTTTATTGTAGCATATTAAGAGTTATAATGAAAAATGACATGCTATCCTTAAAATATGATCTATGTGAAATGTTAGATTGGGGTTATCAGGCAAGCATATAAAAAGTTACTACATTTAAGACTAGACCTCCAATAGTCAGATAAAGAGAAGAACTGTTTTATCAAATGTAGGGTTATATGGAGAATGCTCCTGGCTGCAGGGATAAAAAAGCATCAAGCAGAGAGGGGACTTAAAAAATGGTTTCCCCACCACCAACACACCCTTCAACTTCCCTGAAATCTCTCTCAAGTTCATGTGCCATGTGGTAATGTTATTGCTAACACTGAATCTTGATGGAACCATTCCATAACAGGTGAGAAATTATATTTCTAAACTATATGATGTAATTTTGCAAACTTTTTTCCTGCCTCTGGGACATGTTAAAACTGAACCGCTTAGTTCACACTACATAAATATTAAATTGACTGATCTGATTTATGGTTTAACACTAACAGAGAAATAACTGTCAATGGCCCAATATCCATTGTCTGAACAAAGTACAGTGGAGCATTCACAGAGATATTTGCTTGCCACAATCTATGTAAAGTTCTTTTAAAAGAAATCAATCTATAAACTCAGATTTTGTTAATTATGGTGAAATCACTAATAAATAAATGACCTTCAGGGGAAGTCACCGAAAAATTGTTTATACAATCTAGTATTACAGATTCTTTTGTCTGGAGTGAGTAGCATAGTCGTATACGGCAGAGGCAAGAGAATAAATCACTGTAGCCGAGTTCAGGGTCTGACTTCAGGAGTTAACATGCAGGCATGTGATTACATGAGACTCAGCTTTCATTTGTTTAAAAATAAGTTTTGTGCTCTCCTGATTGTCAAGGAAAGCTCAAAAATATTAATTGGATGCAACAGATACAAAGGTGTCTACCTGAGTGTGCAGACAGCTTGAAATAACAGCTGAGAGGTGTGAACTGAGCTGCCCCACGTCTCAGAATGGGGTGCCCATTCCAAGACTCACTGCTCTGGGAGGAGTGGGGCCACGGCACAGGGGCACAGGCCAAGGAACCTCATGTCATAATGTGCCTATAACCCCAGATTACCTTCATCCTGCCCGAGTTAACACATTTTTTGAGTTTGCAAATCTGACAAACCATAGCAGGTAATATAAGAAACTCCTTGCCTGAGGAGGTTGTGAAGGCTAAGACTATAACAGGGTTTAAAAAAAGAACTGGATAAATTCATGGAGGTTAAGTCCATTAATGGCTATTAGCAGGATGGGTAAGCAATGGTGACCCTAGCCTCTGTTTGTCAGGAGAGAGATCACTAGGTCATTACCAGTTAGGTTCGCTCCTTCTGGAGCACCTGGCATTGGCCACTGTTGGTAGACAGAATACTGGACTGGATGGACCTTTGGTCTGACCCAGTATGGCCTTTCTTATGTTCTTATGACAATATGTTATTCATGCTGAGTTGTTGTAGTTGTGTTGGTCCCAGGGTATTAGAAAGACAAGGTGGGTGAAGTAATATCTTATTGGACAAACTTCTCTTGGTGAGAGAGACAAGCTTTCAAACTACACAGGCTCTTCCTTGGGTCTGGGAAAGGTACTCAGTGTCAGCTAAATACAAGGTGGAACAGACAGTTTATTGTAAGTAGTTAGCACATATTCTAAAAGGGATGGTTAACGGTCCACTCCACCTTGAATGGTCCCTTGGAATATATGCTAACTTCTTATGCTACACTATGTGTTTGACCGTGTATTTAGCTGTGAGACAGGGTATACCTACACAGCAAAGAAACACCTGCAGCTGGCCCGTGAGGGGCTGTTTCATTGCTGTGTAGACTTCTGGGCTCAGGCTGGATTGTGTGGTGAGAGGGTTCCAGAGCTCAAGCTTCAGCCTGAGCCCAGAAGTCTACACAGCAGTGAAGCAGCCAGAGCCCCGCAAGCCTGAGTCAGATGGCATGGGCTAGCCGCAGCTTTTTCTTTGCTGCATAGGAGTATCCCCTGAGTACTTTCACCAGACCTGAGGAAGAGCTCTGTGTAGCTCGAAAGTAGAAGATGGTCAAATAAAAGATAAATTACCTCATTTACCTTGTCTAATTCACAATGAGCTCATATATGAAAGACTTGAGAGTTGTGTAAACATTAACTGTGAAAAAGTAAATTGCATACAATAACTATGTTAAAGTGCAAAGAGTAATTTTGCTAGAACTTTACTTAGAGGAGAATATTCTGAAAAACGTACCTTGCTTTTCATAGCTGAAGAATATGGGCCTAAAAATAAACCAGGTAAAATTTCCTACGGGGGGGGGGGAAAAAAAACCATTAAACATCAACTCAAAAAACTTAGTTAAAAATGCATTGGGCTCTCAACTCCAACTGTGGCCATGGAAACAAGTAATTTATCATGTTGTGAGGGACATGTTATCAAGTGTCATTTATAACAGGACTAGGAAAAAAAGTTTTGTAAAGTAAAAGAAATGTGATAAGAAGAGACTCTTATTTTTGAAAGAGAAATCAAATCCTTTATATAGACAAAGTTCAAGTTAGATTGCCACACTTTATCTAGCCCTAGTTTAATTAGTGGGTTTCAGTGGAATTGTGAGCTGGCATGAAGGCAAGTCATTTTAGGTATCCTAAAAGCTCACTTATGTTCAGTTTACATACGCAATAAATTATTTCACTTTGTATGATAGTTAGGAACAAATGATTAATTTGTATCCAGTTATCCTCCCTCCATTCAATCTCACTTTCAGGCACGTCCGAAGATCTTTATTTTATGCAAGGATTTGGCTGAAAGGTCATGGTACTAACACTTAAGTTCCCCAAATGCTGCTATTTGAGAACACCTGCTTCTGAATTAATTTAAGCCAGAAGCAAAGTTCTAGTCTATTTGTAGTTCCCGTGCTCTAACATACATGAAGGCAGAAAACTGTATATTTCAGGCGTTGGGAGAGAGGACAAGATTCCCAATTAATAGTGTTTTTTAACTTTATGTTTGCAATACTGATCCCAGTTACCCTTCATTCTAGACTGTCCACTCTTCTCTCCTCATTCCTCTTCCCCCATTAAAAAAAATCCCTAGCTTCATACTTAAACCTCCAATAGAACACAGCACATGTCCAGCAAGAGATTGCTAGCATCCTCCTGCTATATACTGTAACTACTCTATGCTAGCCACTAGGGGTGGGGAATTCAAGAACAATGTAGCATGCACCCTCCCCCAGGAGGCATATCTGCTGCAATACTGCCAGCCTGCTATCTAAGAGCCTGAGGTTAGTTTTGAACTCAAGTCTTTCATTTGGCAACTCCACGTACTTACTGAATGAGCCACTGGGCTTTGGCTCAAATGAACAAATTAGAGTGTCATACCTGCATCTCTCTTCTCATGGGATAGGTCCAATCCTTTAAAAAATAAAATAAATATATATATACATACACACACACACACAATAGGGAATGTGCAAAAAAAGCTAGCAACCAAAACAAACAAGCACATTGTGAAATAGTCTGATTGCTGGAAAATGGATTTTCTAAATTAAGCCAGTTGCCTGCCATTTCATAATCTGCTACTAAATGCATCTTGGGTCAAAATGAACTGCCTGAGCAAAGAAAGTTGGACTAACTAGCAGAATTCCAACCAAAAGGAACGGTGAAATTAAAACTTTTCATGATGAGTGGATCAAGCCTAACCTGTGTCTAAACAGTTTTCTGCATTAGCCCTGGGTGATACAAAATTCTGGTAAAGGCGATGTTTCTATGGCTATAACATAGGCAAAGGTACACATCAACAGGAATCTTGCAGGTAACACCATATACTCATCACTTGATATTAGCTTTGCCAATTCCAGAAACTTATTCTATATTAACACAGTTTACCAATTCCACTGCAGAGTAAGTCACAAAAAAGTCATTTCCATTTTTCTTTATCCTAGACAATTGTATGGGTTTATATGCACACCTCCGTGCATCAAGCCAGAAGGACCTGAATATTCCTATTAGTTAGCGTATCAGATTCCTGCACCATCACAACCCCTCCAAGTTTTGTTGTGGGGATGCATCTCTGCCAGTGCAAGGTCACTACAGCCTGCCTTGGCTCCTTTTGTACCATCTCCTCAATCCACCAGCATTCCAATTTCCTCCTCCCTCCCGCATTTTTTTTTGTGCCTTACAGAACAAGTGCCAGAGCTGAGTTTTAAAACCTATCAACACAGTCTGTCCAACTCCTATTCTTTTCCTTCCTGACAATCCACTATCGCTTCCTGCTGTTCACTCATTCATTCCCTATCCCATGTGAATTATCTCCAATATTTTAGGGGTTAATCAGGATCAGCGCGTGCCCCCCCCCCACGGTAGGTATTCTACCAACACAAAGAATTTACAATCTAAAAAGGCAATGGGGGGGAGGGCAAAGGAATATAACATATATGCAAAGAACAAGGTGACAAGCACACCTGTTTAGTTTGCCACAGTGTGTGTATATTTACATAAGCCTTCCTTGGAGGCTTTAATAGTTCCTTTGTTCAAATTTATATAAACTGTTCCCATTTGCCCTTCCAGGGCTCTGCTAATATCCCTTTTTTCCTTTCCCACCACCCCTTTGGAAAATTAATAGGTTATATAAAAAACAAAAAGAAAAGGAGTACTTGTGGCACCTTAGAGACTAACAAATTTATTAGAGCATAAGCTTTCGTGAGCTACAGCTCACTTCATCGGATGCATTTGGTGGAAAAAAACAGACCGATGAAGTGAGCTGTAGCTCACGAAAGCTTATGCTCTAATAAATTTGTTAGTCTCTAAGGTGCCACAAGTACTCCTTTTCTTTTTGCAAATACAGACTAACACGGCTGCTACTCTGAAACCTGTCATAAAAAACATACTTATTGGACAATTGCTGACCATGACTTTAACATGTCAGGGTTACAGTAGCAGTTTATACTGCAAGAAAAGAATTACGGAATGTAACCCCTAGATTTCAGAAGTGGGAGCAGTAGCTTCAGGTCCCAAAATCGCAGTATGGCCAATTCTAGGAATTTGGGGGAGCCATAAATACTGTTAACAACGTAATATATCGCTTCCCTCATTTAGATACATGTCTTAAAACAAAAATAGGTACTCAGTGAGGCTTTACAGACTAAATGATATTTAGTAAGATTATATGGGATTTGGGTATCAGAGTAAAAATTTTTCCCTAAGACCCTGGATTGCAGAATTGAATCTGGGACAGCATTTGAGGAAAGTTCAATTCAAATTAAAATATGGAACCACATTTTAAGAAAAATTCTCCCTACTACTGTGTGAAAAGACTACACAAACAAGGAAAATGGATTGCAGTGAAACTGATTACACAGAAAACACTGCCAAATGCACAAGTAAATACATTAGTCAACTTTTAAAAAGTTATCTTCCATTTACACTTATGTGTTACTTGTAATAGAAGGTAAATTCTATGAGATAAATGATTTTTAGTTGATTGTGTCCTTTGTTTTGAATGTCTGATGATCAGCTTAAGGATTTCTTTTTATTTACACAAAAAGGTGGGTTTTGTCCATAGGAAAAGAAAGTAAGTCCTACTGCTTTGCAAGTCTGCCTGAATATAACTAATTGTACTAGTCTTATAATTGTTTGGAAATAAAATTTGAAGAGAGTTTATTATAGTACTTTGGATAGTTAAAAGCGTGTGACAAAGTGTGGATATATTGATAGCCAGTATCTTTCCTTTGATACCTAGGCAGATTGAAAAGAACCTCCCTTTTTAAAATTTGTCTACACACAAATTGGCACTAGTTTTATTAAACCAGTGAAAGCCCTGTGTGTACTCTTATCTCAGTTTAATTTAAACGTGGTTGTAATCAATTTAAACTAATCTGAAATAAACCTGATTGAAACCAAAATGAGAACATCTACAAAGGCTTTCACTTTGATCTAATTATCCATATAGACAAGGCCTATGATTTATGTATGCTTTTGGTGTTCTGTACCTGTTGTACAAACGCACTTGTGTGTTTTGATAAACACTGTTTGTTTAGTTGCTTTGTATTGTTAAGTTTAGAAGACACAGTCTTAATCTAAAATATGGTGAAAATGCACACTGAGAGTGCATAATCTTGTTAGAAGTTGGTTTGAAGGCTTACAGCATTAAATATACGGTCAATTATATTCAGGCAAGACTGAGTCCTACTGCTTTCTAATTTTCTTTTCCTAGGGACAAAACACACCTTTTTGTGTAAATATTTAAACAGAGCATAAACAAGAAAGCTGGCACAAATCATAATAGGGGCCAAATCCTGCAGCAGAAAATGTAGTTGTGCAAGAAAAGCAGGCAGCAATTAGCAATACACAGTCCAGGGAAAGAAAATTAGGGATGACCTGAAGGTATTCCGAATGAAGAAAAATGTCACAGTGTGCTCTCCAGACATCAGTCTCCAATGTCTCTGGGAAGTCTTAAGGGTACAAAAGCCATTCGCCACTAGGATCTCTTTTGGACAGTAGGTATCAGAAAGATGGTCTCTCAGATTAAGTACTTCCTTTACCCGAAAGCACATGATTAGTTACTAAAAGATTCTAAGTGCAAGAATTATTCTGGTGGTTTCATGATAGCTCTCCAGCGCTTTTGCACTCAACAACACAAGATTATTCAGTTACTGTACAGAAAGTATATGAAAAAAATCTTTGTCTGTAGATTAAGCCCCGGCAGATGTCTCACACCAAGGAATTCATCCCATCATCACTATTTTCTCCAGAGTGACAATGCTCTGTGCATACTGCCTGAGATACCCAGCAGACAAACAATAGTAAGCAACTCCTTTCAGATCAGACAGAATGTGGGAATTTTGTTATGAAAACAAACTCTACTAAAAGAAAAGGAGTACTTGTGGCACCTTAGAGACTAACAAATTTATTAGAGCATAAGCTTTCGTGAGCTACAGCTCACTTCACGAAAGCTTATGCTCTAATAAATTTGTTAGTCTCTAAGGTGCCACAAGTACTCCTTTTCTTTTTGCGAATACAGACTAACACGGCTGCTACTCTGAAACTCTAAGACATGCCAACTGGATACAGTAATACGGCTAAACTTCGTTAACCATTTGGTAGATTATACCCAAGCCATGAATGTAACTCAGCAGCAGATGAAACATTTCCTATGGTTTGTAAACTACCAAGCTGAAGAGTGCCATGTAAAAAGTGATCAAGAAAAGCCTTACAAAGTGGTATTGTTCATCTATAACCAGCTATCCCAAACTGGATTGTGGCTCAGAGGCACAGCTGTTCAGAGAGAATGTAGGGGGACTGCAGGAGTTGTGAAAGAACTAAAATGAATACACAGCATAAATCCTGCATGTTTGTCCCCAAGAACCCCAGCTAATGGCTCAGTGTAGAGTGCAGAATGTGAGGGAGTTTTAAACAGTGTATGGGTTTGCCTGCATTTACCTTCTATCAAACAGCACATACTCCATTAAAAAACATCACGTATGACAAAGTGCAAATACTCACATGCGCGCATGCACCATGACAATACGTCACTGAAATGGTACATGTTTGCTTTGATAGCCAAGGCCTATGAGTGCATACAACCACAGTGCAAGTGATTCAGTCTTTACAGGAGCTCGGCTCTGGCTGAAGAGCAAGCAATCCATGAAGATTAATCTTTTCTAGTCCTGTTGCAGTCAAAAAATTGTGCCTGCTCATGATTATGGTCAGTAGCATTGGTGGCCTATGAAACACTTTGTATTCTGGATGAGAGGCACAAGCTCCAAAAAGTGGTGGAAAACCTGGTGTTTCATGTAATAAGCCAACCTTATATTTAAGCATTAACTAGGAGAGAGAATGTGTGTTCTGAAGCAAGGGATGGCTATTAACAAACAAGCTGGGACACTGACTTCTGTATTTAATATTAATAACCGGAGAACTGTTGGACAAACTCTCTTTGCCTGTGTGAGGAAGAAGTTTGGCCAAGTTGTAGAATTATGAATTCTAGTTTAATACAATTTATGACCTTGTGGATATGTGTAAATGTATCAAATTATCAAGCGTTAGCAGAAAATGTCATTTTGTATCTCTCTTTTCTGAAGAAAAACACCCATTAGATTCCCCCTTTGAACTTCAATTGTTGCCTCAAGCCCCTACCTTTCCCCCTTGTATCTCTGCCATCAATCACTCCCACCTGCAATGGCGCTTTCCCTGCCACACAGAATTGAGAAGCCTTTACTGCTCTGGGTAATGGTTATTTTACAACAACTAAGTGAAGTCTCCTTGACCCCTTCTAGACTTTCAAGCCTACCATACTAAGATAGGTCTTCTCCAGGTGGTTAATGACACCCCTCACCTCTCAACACAGATCCGTCTACTTATCCTACTGGGATCTCAGTGTGGCTTCCTTAATATTGATTGCTCCCCAAGCACCTAAAACAAGAATCCATCTTCAGCATCCTCTTATCTAAACCTTTTTCATTTCTTGTAAGAAGTCCAGAAGTACTCCAAGGCTTTTCTCTTACCCTTGTTCATCTTTCTCCTTCAGCTGTGTCATTGTTAGCTTAAGTCTCACTTTTATGCAGAAAGTACACCATCATACATTCTGCTGAATTTACTTTGATCCTTCTATCCCCTGGCTATACAGCAGAGGTGGGCAAACTACGGCCTACGTGACCCTCCTGCCTGGTCCCATAGCTCCTGGCCTGGGAGGCTAGCCCCGGCCCCTCCCCTGCAGCCTAAGCTCACTGCGTCACCAGCACAATGCTCTGGGCAGCAGTGCAGCTGCAGAGCTGCGGCCTGACCCGGTGCTCTGTGCTACGCAGGTGGCACGGCTGGCTCCATCGGCTGCCTGTCCTGGTGCTCTGGGCAGTGTGGCTGTAGCGCCGCCAGCCACCGGTGCTCCAGGCAGCATGGTGAGGGGGCAGTGGGGGGTTGGATAGAGGGCAGGGGAGTTCCAGGTGGTGGTCAGGGAGCGGGTGTGTGGATAGGGGTTGGGGCGGTCAGAGGGCAGGGTTCCCGGAGGGCAGTCAGGAAGGAGAGGGGGGGTAGTCAGGGGCAAGGGTTCAGGGGGCTGTCAGGGGACAGGGAGAAGGGGTGGTTGGATGGGGCAAGGGTTCCAGGGGGGCAGTCAGGAATGAGAGGAAGGGTTGGATGGGGCGAGGGGCAGTCAGGGACAGGGAACGGGTGGATAGGGAAGGAGTCCCGGGAAGGGGCCATCAGGGGGCAAGAAGCAGGGGGGGATCGGATAGGGGTCAGGCCACACCTGGCTGTTTGGGGAGGCACAGCCTCCCCTAACAGGCCCTCCATACCATTTCAGAAACCCGATGTGACCCTCAGGCCAAAAAGTTTGCCCACCCCTGCTATACAGTAACCTCCTACTACTGAATCAATGGAAACTAAATAAGTGTCCTGAGGTCCATCTAGCACTATAACTACAACCAAGTCAGAAAATCTGGTTATATTACAGTTGTCCCCCTGACTAGGGTACAGTTTGCAGTGTGGATGGGTCTGTTACTCACAACCAGATGGGAGCCTTGGGCATGTCCAAGGCTTTAGTCCAATTATAGTAGAGAGTTAAGTCGTAGCCTGTCCACATTCAAAAATGTAACCAAGTCTTATTTTGACTATATTTATTGTGTATATGGGCTATTAAGGGAAAGTCCCCCTGCTCCACAACAATCTGACTCCATTGCTACTATCTCAATTTATCCTTGATATCATGGTCTAGGGATCCACAAAGGTACACAAGTCATTGCAATGCTCCCTATACAACACATGGGGAAAACAGATGCCTAAGAAAGGGATCCACACAAGCCAGGATGCTAGGCAGTTGCCTACCTAAGCTAGCCAATAAGAGATGCCAATGAGACAGGGATATGTCCTAAGCCTCACTTCTCTCTCAGACTTAGGTGCCAGAGTAGCAGCCGTGTTAGTCTGTATTCGCAAGCAAGGCACCTCTCTCTTCTTGCAATTCACAGCGAGGAAACCGCTCCTGCAGTCAGGTGCCTGCACCATTTCTTTCCAGAGCCGCTGCGACACAACCCTAACTCCACACAAAATGGTTGGGGGAAGGAGGTGGCAGGCTCCCTTTTAACCTTTAGCTCACTGATTAGGGTACTCACCCAATATATGGGAGATGCCAGTTCCTCTCTCTACCTGATGAGTGGGGTTTGAACTTTCAGGGACATGCCCTACCTACTGGACTGTGGAGTCATTTTCACTCTCTCTCTTTGGCCCTATAAACAATTATTTAATATAAAATGGACAGCTTCAAGAAGAGAGATAGAGAGCCACATCAGAATATCCCACAATCCAGTGGTTAGGGAACAGTTCTCAATTTCCTATCTCCCTCCAAATTCAATGAATTTGAATGGCAGGAGGGAAACGTGATTTACTTTGCCCTAATTCCCTCATTTCATTTTCTACTATTCGTCTGTTCTGACAGTTTTAGCATCTTGTCCTCACACCACAACTCTCCATGGTTGTGGATTTGTTCTTTCACTTGCATCCTAATTCTTTCCCCCTGTACTTATCTTGAAATCTTCCTTCTCTCATTAGCTAATCACTTTTTCCATAAAACATTGTGATATCGTGCATTAAGGGCCATATATAAAACTTAAATTGGTTGTACTGATGGCACTTCAATAGGAGTGCAAAATACAACTACCAAAAGGCCATAAAACGCATTAATAAAGTGATGATTGAATATCCAATTATATGAATTTCATCTAGTCTGATTTTTAGTTTTGCCATTAATCAGATATACACAGTTAGGCTGCTGAAAATGTATTCAAGAGAAAGGTCTGAATATTACTGACAACCACCTTTTCTGTCACTGTAAAACATGCTACTTTAATCTCCATTTCCTACCAGGGATTTAGAGTAGCAGCCGTGTTAGTCTGTATTCGCAAAAAGAAAAGGAGTACTTGTGGCACCTTAGAGACTAACAAATTTATTAGAGCATAAGCTTTCGTGAGCTACAGCTCACTTCATCGGATGCATTTGGTGGAAAAAACAGAGGAGAGATTTATATATACACACACATATATAAATCTCTCCTCTGTTTTTTCCACCAAATGCATCCGATGAAGTGAGCTGTAGCTCACGAAAGCTTATGCTCTAATAAATTTGTTAGTCTCTAAGGTGCCACAAGTACTCCTTTTCTTTCTACCAGGGATTGAAATTCTTAGTAGCCACAAAAAGGAGCTGCCTTAGGCTAGTACCAAGCAGGTACAAATAGGCTGTCTATCAGGAATGGAGCTGGGCAAGAGAAGGTGTCGAACAACTCCCACACAGATCTTTCTAAGGAGTGGTTAAACAGGATTTGACACTATTGCATCCATGCGGTGCTCAGAGGCACATCCACAGAAGCTGCATTTGATAATAAGCTTCTAACAGTTTGTTTTCTGTAGATATATCAACTATTTTTGCAGAGTACTTCTCCAGTGCAGCATATAAACTGCCATATAAATATTTTAACCTTTGAAAATATAGAGTGAATGCCAAAGCAGAGGTGGGAAGCAAGTTAATAGACTATGAAGACAATGGGGAATGGATAGGAAAACAAGGCTAAACAACAGGGAAATTCATGGTGCAGGAAGCAGACAGAACAGAAACAGGTGAAGATAACTGAAGAGAAAGAGGGAACACACACAGGAAAGAGAGTGTGCTAGAGGGCTAGCATGTTCTTTCAAGAAACTAAGAAAATTAAGACAAGGGAAACTAGAAAGAAAATGGAGAAATGTACATAAGGGAAGGAGAGATGGCAAGAACAAAATATTTTGTTTTGTGTGCTATTTTCTCCACCTTGTTGTATTAGTCTGGAAGAAATCCCATAACAATTTACAAACACTAACTTGGAACCACTAGATTACATCAATGCAATATTCTATTAACAGATGGAGGGTGAAGGCAGAGTGCTGCCTCTCACTGTTAGGCACAATTGGAGTAGAATTTGTTTTTTTCAACAGGATGAAAATAGGGATCTTGCCTACTCTATTGTCTGGATGACTCTGAGAACCCATGAACATCTAATAGGATAACACCACAAATATTAAGGAAGTGAACACATTTGCAAGTGGCACTGGGGAAGGGATTTTTTACTAAGATTGCTTAAAACTGTTTTTATTTACATCTAATTAGGAAAAAGGTTGAGTTTTTGCTGGACTGTAGTTAGAAAATGCACCTCTTGTAAACGGAGCATATTGATTCGGACAGTGATGAGACAATAAACATGGAGCCTCACAATGTCATTTTCAGATTAGGCCATGCTCCTGGAAGCTGCTGCATGCAAGTAAACCTCTGTGGCTGTTGGGATTCCCACTGACTTCAATAGAGCTCCACAGAGGTGCAGGGTCTAAACCAGTGGTCACCAATTGGTCGATCGCAATCTCTGGTTGCGCAGTGTGGCTGCCACTAAGGCAGGCTCACTGCCTATCCCAGCTCCACGCCGTTCCCGGAAGTGGCCAGCATGGCCCCGCGGGCAGGGGTCTCCCTTCGTGCTCTGCTCCTGCCTGCAAGCACTGCCCCCACAGCTTCTATTGGCTGGGGGAGCTGCAGGGGCGGTGCTTGCAGAGAGGGGCAGTGCACAGAGCCACATGCCCCCCCGGCCTTTCCCCCAGGGGCGGCAGCAGCAAACTGGCCCCTTCCAGGACCGGTGTGGGGCCGGTGTAGGCAGGGAGCCTGCCTTAGTCTTGCTGCGCCAGCTGCCGACTGGGAGCTGCTGGAGGTCAGTGCTACCCAGCAGGAGGCCGCACCCCAAACCCCACCCTGAGCCCCCTCCCAGAGCCAACACCCCAAACCCCACCTGCACCCCAACCCCAGCCCTGAGCCCCCTCCTGAAGCCAGCATCCCATACCTCCTCCTGCACCCCATCTCTGACCCCCTGTCCCAGAGCCACTCTGCCCCAGCCCTGACCCCCCTCCCAGAGCCAGCACCCCAACCCTGACCTCCCCTCCCAGAGCCAGCACCCTGTACCCCAACACTTCCCCAGCCCAGAGCCCCCTCCTGCACCCAAACTCCTTCCTAGAGCTTGCAACCCTCACTATCTCCTGCACCCCAAACCCCTGCCCCAGGCTCAGCCCAGAGCCCCCTCCCACACTGCGAACTGCTCGGCCCCGGCCCCAACCCCCTACCCCAGCCTGGTGAAAGTGAGTGAGGGTGGGGGAGAGCAAGTGATGGGGGGGGAGATGAGTGAGCAGGGTGGGGCTTTGGAGCAGGGTAGATCCTGGGTTGCCTGAGATTAAAAAAGTATGAGAGGATTATCAGCTTCTGCAGCTGTGAAATGCTCCCCCTTTGACATATGTATTTTGGCAAAATTAGGCTCAAGATTTGTTTTCTTTTTAATTTGAATCATTTGCTAGCATCGTGTAGCATTTCTTTTAAGCCTTTGCTCTGTCTGATTTTTATTTGGGTATGCTGATCATACATTTTAACAGAAAAAAACCTTTTTAAGTGCCCACAGACCAGGAGGTATTAAAAGTTTGTATTGAGAGGTTTTGTTGGGTTTCATTTACAGTAATCTACAGCTCATGTAAAAGTGAAAGTTTAAGAAAATGTTCCCAGTTTTTCTTATATTTTTAAATGTTTACACAGAATAGTTGGAATCCATCTGGGCAAAACAGACTGATTACAAAGTTTTAAACCACAGACAACTAACACAAAATTAGTGTTGCTATGAATATTTACCACTGTCAAATACTTGTTTGCCAAACAAAATGAGTCCTCCCAATTATTTTTATATGGAATAATATAATAGACGAAAGCAATAACTAGTATGCAAAATACACCAAGACAGTGGTTCTCACCCAGGGTACATGGGGGTATGCACAGGTTTTCCATGGGGTACATCAACTCATCTAGATATTTGCCTAGTTTTACAACAGGCTATATAAAAAGCACTAACAAAGTCAGTACAAACTAAAATTTCATACAGACAATGACTTGTTTATATTGCTCTATAGACTACACACTGAAATGTAAGTACAATATTTATATTCCAATTGATTTATTTTATAATTATACGGTAAAAATGAGAAAGTAAGCAATTTTTCAGTACTAGTGTGCTGTGACACTTTTGTATTTTTATGTCTGATTTTGTAAGCAAGTAGCTTTTAAGTCAGGTGAAACTTGGGGATACACAAGACAAATCAGACTCCTGAAATGGGTATAGTAGTCTGGAAAGGTTGAGAGCCACTGCACCAAGAGACTGAACTCCACATTAAGAATGTTTACTTTAGGCACCTGCATCCAAATACTGAACTATAATCCAAATTTTAAAAATTACGACTACAAAATGGAAATTTTAAATCCTTAGCTCTTTTTTCTTCAAACTAAAATATTTTAGCAGTGATTACCACTGCAAGTATGTTTAAGGGTCTGCATTGTTTCAATTACATAAATCCTTTTTTCTACATTTCTGGCAAACACCAATTATCTTTGTCCCTCGAAAGTACGATTTTTCTTTATTCCTTCCTTTATTCACCAACATCAGTTATTACACCAGGATTCTAGGGAACAGTGTATTAACTACTGCTGTAGAACCAGCAGAGGAAACACGAGTACAAAACATAGCTCCTAAATGGGTGTTTTTTATTTGAATTTCTCAGCATTTGAGCAGAGGGTTTTCTCCAAAAAGTTTTAAAAATTTAAAGCAGTAATAATCAAATTGTTAAAGCAGGCTGAACTTTGGATCAAGGGTACTTGACAATGTGCCTTTAAGGTACAGGAATGTAGAAACAGTTATACCAATTTTTCCCCTTGTGTAGCTTCTGCAGTTTTTCATGGAATTTGGCAAGCAATAATTAGAAGATGTAGGCTAATTACTTGAGGTTTTGGGGGGTGGGGTTTGAAAGGGCATGAGAATTTAAGGTTTAAAATTATTTTGGAGCATGTAAAATCATTATTCAGAAGGCTTTGACATGTTCAGTATTACTGATCCATAATAAAACAAATGCTTACAATTGTTACCACAGATTCACAGCATCTACCAGATGCGCTTTGCCAGAACTGTGATATATTTCAAGTATGTATCAAGACGCACAAAATAGAGATAAAGACATTCTCCATAGGAATCTCGATGGCACCGTGAGCTGGAAATATGGGTTCAATTTCTAATCAGATTACAAATGGAAAACAGTAAAGAAGTGGTCTCATACAGACCTTATTGGCTCATGTCACAAAATTGCACAATTTAGCATTATTGCAGTCTGTGCATCAGCATGGAACAGTGGAGATAATGCAAGTCAGGACTGATGTATGCTGGCAGAGGTGTGTGGCAGAAGCTTGATGACAGCACCTGCCTGCCTACATTATGTCTACCTGGAGACGTGATTGAGCTCCTCCTTTGCATGAGCACTAAATTCATTCAATTAAAGTAAATACAAAGAAAAATTAGAAAACGTGAGCCACCCCAGTAATGGCTCTGTGTGTTCATATGGGAGAGCCAATAATGATTTCCAGTCCCTGAGAAGGTAGCAGACTACAAATGCTGCTGAGGCATGATGAACTTAACCTCACCCCAGCAGGTATGGGTAAATGCTGCCTTGGGTTTCTTAATGCAAGCCTTCAAGCTCAGTGGTTCTCAACCAAGGGTCCAGAGCTCCTGGGGGAGCAGCGAGCAGATTTCAGGGAGTCCGCCAAGCAGGGCGAGCATTAGACTCACTGGGCCCAGGGCAGAAAGCCGAAGCCCCATCACATGGGACCGAAACCCCTGGGGCTGCAGCTGAAGCCTGAGCAAATCTTTACGGGGCCCCCTTGGCATGGGGCCCCAGGCAATTGCCCTGCTAGCTACACCTGAACGCTGGCCCTGGCTTTTATATGCAGAAAACCAGTTCTTGGGCACACTTGGGCTATGGAGTTTTTATAGCATGTTGGGGGGAGGCCTCAGAAAGAAAAAGGTTGAGAACCCCTGTTCTAGCTGATTGAAGGGTGGCACTAATGAGCTCTGAAAGGCATCTTTATCCAAGACTAGTGGCTGCAATATGCAGCCTGAAAAGGTCATCCCAAATAAATTGTTTACCAGAAAACTGGCCTGTTGATTTTTACTCTTGGATATTATGCAGAGAGAAATGAACTTGAATAGGAAATTTTACATTACAGAAAGTAGTACCCACTGTGACTCAGGGTGAAGATACTGATGCTCCTATCAGATGACATTCCCAACATTCTTGATCATTTTTAAACTGTGATGTTTTACGGTTACTTAATCTACCACACTAGTCTTAGGTATTACAGGAGTCTCAACAGTTATGTATTGTTATAGTACTTGTACTAATCTACCTTCTTGTGGCAGTATATAAGAGATGAAGTTTCAGCTTTCACTGATTTTATTTTTGTGGATTGGACAATTTTAATTTACTTCATTTGCTTTTCCAAAGCACATTTTAAGCACTGGACTTTATAGCATCATAAGTGATTTTAGGTTTCTCCTTGTTAGTTTGCTTTAGCTTTATAAAAATATTTTCTAACGTCAGTGGTATTATAGTCTTTAGCCTCCCCACAAATAGGGATTGAAGGGATGCAAGTTAGACACAACTTACATTTTGTAAAAACTTTTACAAGACCTGTGATCAATAGAAGTGTTTTCACAGTTTAAAAAAATATTTCCAACTTTTTTCCTGTCAAATTTACAGCCCTAACATTATGGCATTATGTTAATGTATGAGAACTATGAGGGATTATTCTGTTTTCATTATCTATACTGAAAAATGCAAACAGTGAGAAGTAAAATAGATTTATAATTTCAGTTTTAATGAACTAAAATCATTGTAACATTAACAACGATATTTATTTTCAAAACAGGTTTACCCAGTGTCCTTTCAAACTATGCTAGCTAAAATTGAAGTTTAAAATGTCATCAAACACAATTCTGGTTAACTACTTCTGGACACAGCTGTAGGTAGCATGCATGAGTGCTCCAAAGTGGGCAGATATTTTGTTTAAACAAACAGATATACTACTGACTACCCTGCAGGGTTGTGAACACAACTTTTATCTTGAGTTCAGATGCAAACCATATTATAATTGTGTTTGAGAATGTGTCTAAAATTTTAGAGAGTTACCAGACGTAGTAGGGAAAGGACATTAAAGAAAACAAGTACCAAAACAAGAAAACAGATATAGTAAATCAGGTACTGCAAATAGCTCACCATAATACAAAACAAGCAAGCAACAATAATTCCCATCAATAGGGATGTAATAATTGCGAGCATCTGTGAAGTATGCAGCAATTTATAAAACTGTCTAGATTTCAGACACTATCAACATCCAACCATAAATGTAGTGGCATTTTATGTTCCCCATATGTCGGGCCCTAAAAATTTCATGGCATGAAAAATGCATCACGACAGTGAAATCTGGTCTTTTGTGTGCTTTTACCCTGTACTATACAGATTTCACAGGGGAGACCAGTGTTTCTCAAACTGGGGGTCCTGATCCAAGAGAGGGTTGTGGGGGGAGGGGTCGCAAGGTTATTGTAGGGGGGGTGTGGTATTGCCACCCTTACTTCTGCTCTGCCTTCAGAGCTGGATGGCCAGAGAGTGGTAGCTGCTAACCTGGCGACCATGCAGCACCCTGCCATCCTGACTTTCATGCTGCGACTGGTGGTGATGGTGCTGCCTTCAGTGCTAGGCTCCTGGCCAGCAGGCGCCACTCTCCTGTTACCCAGATTTGAAATCAACTTCACCACCAGCAGCAGCACAGAAGTAATAGTGACAATATCACATCAACCCCCTTTTGGGTCAGGACTCCTACAGTTGCAACACCAGAACATTTCAGATTTAAATATCTGAAATCATGAAATTTATGATTTTTAAAATCCCATGACTGTAAAAATGGCCAAAATGGACTGTGAATTTGGTAGGGCCCTACCCATATGACATTATCAAAAGGGGCACACTTGTGCCTGTTTGCAACATATGAAAACACATTACCTGTACCCAAGACTGGCACTACAGATTTAAGCCAAGTTCAGAAATCAAACACCAAACTGACCTCGCTCTTTTGACACCACACTGGGAGTAGTTTTGTCTTAGCCGATATTGCCACCTGTCTTAAATTGCAGGGCAGACACAGCTCTTGAACGCTAAAAGTATTTCCGCAACAAAGGAGCGCCCAGTGCTCCAAATGGTTTCTACTGTAGCTCAGTTAGTCACCACCACATATCTGGAGAGGGAATTTCCCAGTGACCCGGCCCCCTCCAATTTCTTAGAAGTGAGGTGGCCCTCAATTGTCCTGCAGAGCGCTACCAAATGAGGGGCAACCTCACAGGCAGGTGGAGATGGCAGCAGGTGGGAAGTCCCTCGTGATCCCACACAGGAGGGAGGGTGTTAGAGGCCGTGGCGGGCTGGGGTGCCAGGCGGGTGCCTGGGGGGGATGGGGTGCCAGGTTCACCTGTGGGCAGGACTAGTCAGGAGCAAGCAGCAGAGGGCTCAGCAGTTACCCTCACAGAAGTTACTCATGAGGGGGGACCTGGGGGCTGCCCCACCCGCTGGCTTGAAGGGGGCTCAATGGTCCAGCGCCCCCGTACGGGGAAGGGGGGCCTCAGCAGAGATCCCGGGGGAGGCAGAGGGTGGGGGGGACGGGGCCCCCCGGGGAGGGAGGGAGGCAGGAGGCCCCCGTGAGGAAGCGGGGGGGGGGAGGCGGTAGGGCCGCACGGGACCCTGGCGGGGGCACACAAGGCCTATACCGGGGGGCGCCGATCCGGCGGCGCTCGGGCCCCTCAGGGGGCGCGGGAGGGGGAGGGGACGCCCCGTCCCCCCAGGCCCGAGCGCGCGCGGCCGGGCCGCTCACCTCGGAGTCCTCCTTGGCCTGCGGCAGCGCCGGGAAGGCCGGCCGGGCGAGCTCCATGGCCGGGCGCACGGCGGGCGGGCGGGCGGGCGGCGCGGCTACTCGGGCAGCGGGCCCGCGGGCCCCGCCACGGCAGGAGGGGAAGGCGGCGGCGGCGGCGCGCTCAGCGGCTCGCACCCGGCCGCCATGCTGCTTCCCTCCCGCGGCCGCCGCTCCCCGCCCGCCCCCCCGGGCGCCGCTCCAGCGGCGCCTTCGCCCCGCCCCCGCGCGAGCCTGAGGGGCGGGGTCCCGGCTCGTCAGAGCCTGGGGGCGGGGCCCAGCCTGGTCAGAACCCGGGGGCGGGGGCTCGCTAGGTAAAGGCTAGGGGGCGGGGCCTTGGCCGGAGAGGGCGGGGCCGCACTTGGTCAGAACTCGGGGGCGGGGCCTCTCTCGCAAGAAGAGGTTGGGGGCGGGGCCTTGGCCGGAGCCTGGGGGCGGGCCCAGCGAAGCCTGGTTCCGCGGCGCGCGCCGCGCTCTCCCCTGGGTCGGTCCAGCCCCTTGCGCTTCGCAGGGCTCAGGCGGGCGCCGGCCGCGCCCCGGGAAGAGGCTGGGCTGGGCGGGGCGGTCCCTGGTTGTGCCCAGCGCCCGGGGATGGGAGAGAAGCGCTTACGCCGGGACCAGGCTGGGCTTGGCCTCTCCTCCCGCCCCTGGGCGCTGCAGCCTCCTGGGGCACCGGGACCGGGCTCTGTCGCTCCACCCTGCAGCCCCTGCGAGGACCAGCTCCGGTCCAGCCTTGCTTGCTGAGAGCTAGGGTGCTGCACAGATGCAGCTGATCCTCCTTCCGCCCCGACGCCCGCCCCTACACTCCCCCCTCGGGCCAGCTTTCACCTCCGCTCCTGTCCTGCAGCTCTCTGCTTCTCCCGGCTGCAGAAGCGGCTCAGCTGCTCTAACCTGCCTCTTGCTGCAATGACTTTCTCTCTTGATCTCCCTCCTGCCCCCTCATCCCCTCCCTTATCCCACGCTCTCCCAATACAAATGTGCGTTAGGCTCTTCCAGCTTAAAGAGCCCACTTGCCTCTCCAAGTCCTGTCCCTCCTGCCTTTCATCTTTAACCTCATTGAACAAACTGTCTATGTGGCTGGCTGGCCTTTCTCCACTCCAAGCTGGCTTCCACCCCCAGCAGTCCATTGAAACTTGAATGACTTCTTTCCCAGGCTAAAGCTCAGAGCCAGCCCTCTATCATTATTTATGTTTCAGTAGCACCTAGGAGCCCGAGTCATGGACCATAACACCATAGGGCCAGGTGCTGTAGAAGCAGAACAAAAAGTTAGATTGTAAACTTTTTGGAGCAGGGACCAAATACAAGACAAAAGATGGATACAAGCAGGTGGGGAGGGGGGGATTCAAGGAAACCAGGCAGTATCTGCCCCCATCCTTATCCTGCCAGCTGCCTTCAATGCTCTTGACCAGTAGTTCTCAACCTGTGCGACACTGGGGGTCAGGGTCCAGAGTCAGGGCTTGCCCCCTGGCCCCACCCAGCAAGGTATGGGTCAGGGCTGCTGCACAGCTGGATGTAGGGTCAAGGCTGCCACATGTCCGGGTCTAGGCTGATGGCCAGCCCTGCACAACAGGATCTGGGGTTAGGGCTGCCCCATGGTAGGGTCTGGGCTGCCTCATGGCCCCACACAGCAGGGTCCAGGGTCAAGGCTGCCCTGGCACCTGGCCCCACTCTGTGGAGCTGTCTCTGGTCAGGGGGTGCTAGGTATAAAGATCTGCAGGGGTTGGGCACTATGGTTCCCAACCTGCGGCCTAGGTAACACATTAAGGACTGGGTATGCAGTCCACATGATTAATAGGTTGAGAACTACTGCACTTGACTATGCTCTTCTAGATATCTCAACCTACCTTGGCTTCAGTGACTTCTCTCACTCTGATCACTCCTTCAACAGATCTTCCTCATCCCCCTCCAACTTTCTGATGGTTCCCCAGGGCTCCTGTCTCTTCTCCCTCCACACCGTGTCTTTGGATAATCTCACTTCAACTATCACATCTGGGGAAGATAACTCACAGATTATCCACACCTCTACTCCAACCTGTCTCCTTCTGCCCATATTAAAATCTGACATCTCTGATCTCTAGCCATCATCTTCAACTCAACATGCCAAAAACAGAACTCCTAATGTTCCCCTGCCAGCCTACCTCAATCACTGTGGACAATACCATCATCCTATCCCTCAGGCCTGTAAACTGGATGTCATCTTTGACTTGGTCCTCTCTCTAATTCCTCACATCCAGGCTGTCTAAATCTCACCAGTTCCTTCTGCATAGTGTCTCTAAGACACAGCCTTACCTATCCATCCACACAGCTAAAACTCACATTCAGGCTCCCAATATCTCATATCTTGATTACTGTCCTCTGACCTTGCCAAATGTAATCGTGCCTCACAAATCTGTTCAAAATGTTGCTGAAAAGACCTAGCTGATTGCTTTTTACCATTACCCCTCTCTGGGTACTACCACTGGCTCTCCTTTCTCCAATGTATCATTCATACACCTATTTGTCTTCACTTTCACAGCTTATCACTACCTACCTGTCATTTCATATGCTATAAAGATATCAACTCCTGCTCTAATCAGCCAATGATACCTGCCTGAATAACCCATTTGTTAATTTTTCCCCTTTGTGCTTTCCGCAGTGCTGCCTCATCTGTGAGAGGAGCTCCCTTTAAATATCCACAAAGCTATCTCTTTGTCCTCCTTCAAACTTCTACTAGTATGCCTACAAATAAGTAAATAGGCAAATGGTGGGCTGTGATCCCTGCCTATCATGCTGACCAACATGGGTTCAATGTTTTCTTGTCCATCCCAGCTGTCCGTGTCAACCTATTTTCTCATCTTTTACTTAGATTGCAAGCTCTTTGGGACAGGAATTGTTTCTTTATTCACTGCATGTACAGCACTAGCCCAGGAGCGTCCTGGTCCCTGACTAGACTTCTTGGGGTATGTCTACATTGCAACTAACTTGACTCAGGCTGGTGGGGCTCAGACTGCAGGGCTGTGAAACTGCCATGTAGGCATTTGGGCATGAGTGGGGAGGTTCCCAGAGCCTGGGCTCCAGCTCCAGCCCCAGCCCAACCATCTACATAGCAGTTTTACAGCTCTGCAGTCTGAGCCCCACAAGCCACAGTCAGCTGACACAGGTCAGCAGCGAGTGTTTAGTTGCAGCAAAGACACACCCTTTGGCATTACCCCTCAAAAGAAAATAACTACAGCAGAACCCATTTATCCAATCTAATTGGGACCCGGGCCAGATCAGAATAAAAAAATCCAGATAAACCAGAGAATGGGAAAGTGCAATGCTGCAGTACCCTCTAGCAGCCACAGGAGAGATCACCCACTCTGGCCCTGAAGTCCTGGTTGTTTGGTTAGTGCGGAGAGCTAGAATATGGAGGGTCAGATAAATGGGGTTTTACTGTATTCTGCTCTTGCCCCCTCACTTGAACAAATCTTGCCTATTTTCTCTCCTTCACAGCTAGGAACCAAATATGTCTACTGACCTCAATGCTGAAGAGTGGGTTTGCTCTCAGTGAAGTGACCAAAACAACTTAGATATTAGCAAAGCAGCAGTTAGACATTCAATTGTATGCACCACAGATATATGGATCTTTGTAACACGCTATGTTTTAGCTTGAGCTTAATAAGATGGTTTTAGTTAGATTCTTGTATCACTACAATCTGTTTCTCTACCTATCCTATTTATCCTTTCCAAACTCATGTATCAAATTTGTATATATTATAAGATGGCTGTAGATCTATTCAATTTTTATTAAACTTTTGTCTAATTGTTTCTGAATACATTTAGATTTTCTGTAACAGCAGCATTTAACCATGCAGATGGACATCTAGCCCTATTTGGAGTGGTTTCATGATGGAAATAAACGGACACAGATTTTATACCACTGACACTATAGACAAGGTAACGTTATACAAGCCTGTTTTACTATTACATTGAGATAAACATGCATGCTCTTTCATATGTAATGATAATCATTAGCTTGTTGTATCCACTTATCAAAATACTGTTGCCTGTGCATTGTAGTAGTTTCAGTTCTGTATTTTAAACTAGTTTATTAAAAGCTCTTTCATGGTTTTAACAGTTCATTCTGTACTAGCACATAAGGCAAACTGAAATGGCATGGCTTTAGAAAATTTGTAGAACTAATCTAATAGTTGTTTGAGTTGGATAGGCCCAGAATAATCCAGTTGGGGTTGTCAGAAGTGGCCAAAAAAATGGAGTCTTAATACATACAGAAGCATCACTCTTGGGAGGTTTGTAAAATTTACCTAAAAGTTGAAGTAAAATGCAAGCACTATGGAAAACATTTCCCTACACAGATCAAAAGTGGAATGAAAAAAATCCACATTGATGCAACGTGCTGGACTGCATGAACAAAGCACTCCTTGACTTCTGAGCTAAAGCCATTTTATCATGCTTGAATGATTACTCAAATTAGCAGCTGCAGTAGTCAGTTCCCAGTATATGTGGAGGTATTAGGCAGTAGGCCAAATTCTGGCCCATTACACCTGTACAATCCACAGCAGAACAATACTTAGCTCTCTGTATATTCCCTACATTTCCCTGCCCCTCCCAAAACAGTGTAGTTTAGATGCTACACTTTTACTAGTTTATGGAGGATAGTCTCAGTTGCTATATGACAGAAATGACAGCTAGAAAGGTGGAGTGGGGGGTGAGATGTATTTTAAAAAGTGACTTGGATCACCTAGTGGGAGGAGAGCTGTTTTTACAAACCAAATAAATGAAGCCTCACCTGCTTGACAGTTTCAGTTGTTCTAGATTGAGGCCATGATACGGTTATTCTTTAAACACTAAGTTAAGTGGTTTTTATAAAATCCAAATGCCATTTGACTGTTTAGGTTACCTACAAACATTTAGGAGTGTGGCACTTTCAGAGAAGTATATATGATCCTTTTTGAAAAGAACTGTGCTAACCGAAATCAGGCTGTAACAAATATTATTTAGTTAATGCATTTTGAGCAATGATCATTTAAGTTTTAGTTCCAATTGAATCCCTTCCCAAGGTTTCAACAGTGGAATCTTGAAACAAAAATAGTACCCTATCCTCTTCCACATGGACAGGCAACATGAAATTGTTACACACTATTAAGAGCTCATTAGATTACATTTCTTAATGTGTGTGTTAGGTATATTGTATCTGACACCAGTTTTACCAGTAGAGAATTTTGTATAGATTGTTTATCAAAACACATGCCTAAATAGAACATGATCATTAATATCAGAGATAAGTAGCACTTTAAGTACCTAAAGAACTATAATGAATGCTCTTATCTAAAGAGGTAGAGAGGAGGTACATATGAAAGACTTAAACAGGTTTTATTCAACTGTTTAAAGGAAAATGATATAAAATGCCAGGAAATGCACTGACTTTCTTAAAATTTGCTAAATTCAACCATTTGGGTATGTTTATAAATTCACACAGTAATTGTTATGAGACCATACCTCACTCCTTAACTTGGGCTGCAATGAATGCCACATTTTCAGAACTGTACAGAACACACTTCTGTATCCGACTTGTAACTAGCATCAATTACTTGCTTATGGTGTTATACATACACTTGTAATAAAGATCATAGCCAAGAGGTACATTATTTCTGTTCTTCTATACATTAATTCAATATCTCCTGTGCAGTCGATTAACTATATGGTTAATTTAAACAGGTTTATAATCCAGTTTAGACTCCAGCTTCTTAGAATCAGCTACTTTTCTAACAGCTTTCATGAAGTCTTCTTGAACTACGAAGTCATGATCAGCACGAATTGCAAACATACCTGTGAAGAACAATTTGAGAAACCGCTAGATATTTACAAAATTAGTGATACTAGCAGCAATAATATAGATCTGAGACATTCCATTAAGTCTATCACTTTGTAATTAAAACAACATTGAAAGGATTAAAATTAAAGTTACATACTCCATATGGTGACAGCTTTCAGAGTGGTAGCAGTGTTAGTCTATATCAGCAAAAACAACGAGGGGTCCTTGAGGCACCTTAGAGACTAACAAATTTATTTGGGCATAAGCTTTCATGGGCTAAATCCCACTTCATCTGATGAAGTGGGTTTTAGCCCACAAAAGCTTATTCCCAAATAAATTTATTAGTCTGTAAGGTGCCTCAAGGACCCCTCGTTGTTTATACTCCATATGGAGATTCAGTGAGTAACTTTAATCAGTTTTCTATTTTTCTTTTCATGCACCTCAGACATGTTTGGAAGCAGAGTAATTATTCTGGAATAAAGTCACTTTTATTCAGGCAAGGAGCATCCACACAGGGTTGTTGTATCAGTTTAACTATAGAGGTATAATTATTCCATTACAGCAATACCAGTTATCCTCCCAGTGTAGACAAGCCCTGAGTTGGACAATATTTTCTCAAGTAGAATAAGGCAGGAACATATAAAAAGAGAAATCCCAAAAACTCATTTTCTGTACTACTTATATAATAGTATAAGCCATAAAGAAATTTTAAAAGAAAGCAGATTTTTGTCCAAGTTGGGTAGACATGTTTCACCCAGTTTCAGGGAACTTCATTTTTACTATTTCTCCCCACACTTAAGGTGTACAGGCATATACACAGATCCTTTCTGGTGTGCATTTGACCACAATGCCAGTGTTTCAAGTGCTTCATTTTTATAGCGCTTTGAAACTTACCAGTGAAACTCACTATTATGTAAAAAACGTAAATGCTAGCTGACCCTCAAGAATGGGTTCCTCATTCTAGGGTATTTAAAACAATGAAATGTTTATGAGCCTCATGTTCATCTATTATACTCAGAACAGATCAGAGAAACCAGTAGTGAATATTTAATGTTTATAGCAAGATTCAGCTCATCAAAATTTAGAACTGAGCAAACAAATACGAGTGAGTGAGGAGCCTCTTACCTGCTTCAGTACAGACATTTCTCAAATCTGCTCCATTAAAGCCATCTGAAAGCTTCACAATTGCTTCATAATCTATTAACAAAACAAGAATGCCAATTAACTAGAAGTACAAAGTAGTTTGTGTTCCATTGCAGTGCAGCATCAGCTATAAAAAAAACCCCCCTGAACATTCTACTTTCATTCTCAGTGCAAGTGAAAACGTTAGCTACCTTGATGATTGTATTTACCAGCTGTTATTCCCCCATTAACATATAAATCTAGATAAAGAAACCCAGAATAATTATATTTAAAAATTACTAATTTGAACATACATACACCAGAATTAAATAAAAAATTATGTTAAATCAATGTTATAGTTGAGATTTAGATGCATCTGAATAAAAACAATTTCAACATTTATTATTCCCACAATAACCATAACTTGGCCCCCTAGCACAATGGGCTTTAAAAAAAAAAAGTAGTGTTAAAAGCACTATCATTACACATCCACAAAGTGTGTAGCTGGGTTACAGTTTCTAGGGTACAAGTTCACAAGCTCTGTGCATTTCAGATTCAAATTTGACGGCATATTTAATTTTGAGTTGGGGGTATAAAATACTGCGTGTCTGAATTAGCAAATCCACTTTTTCCTTAACTTTTAAATTCAAATATCTTAAACCAAAAATCTGTTTTTTACCAAAAAACTTTTCAAAATAGTTTCCCTTTTCATTATGAACACCACAAGACATTAACTGAAAGGTTATTTTTATTTTATGTTAAGAATTTGAAAACTTGGAACTAATATTGTCACCTGAGCCTTAGCTATCATTACTGTAATTAAGTGGCATTCTAGTCTAACACATCTACAGACATTTGTAAGATCACAAAAATGGAAACAGTTTGCAGATTACTTATCTTCACAAAGAATTTTAAAAGTTACAGCCAAGGCTTGAGAAGTCTGACACTTACTGACCAGACACTGAAACAAAAAACAGGTGTCCCTCACAGAGGGTCCAAGAACTAGACAGTACACTGCTAAAGAGCTTAGTACTGCTCAGGCACCTATCTGGTTTCTTGAAAAGGGTATGCTGGGGTTCCTTTCAGGGTGCTATCTGGATTCAACTTCACAGTTCTCTCTTATATCAGCTTTTGGTAGTATCTGTCAAACTGAGCACCTCTCTCTTCTTCCTGTGAGGGGGAGACTCTTCCTCTTCCCATCTCACATCTCTTGGAAACAACAGGCAGGGAAAACGCCCTCCATCATAGATACTAAGGTCAGAAGGGACCATTCTGATCATCTAGTCTGACCTCCTGCACAGCGCAGGCCACAGAATCTCATCCACCCACTCCTATGAAAAACCTCACCCATGTCTGAGCTATTGAAGTCCTTAAATCATGGTTTAAAGACTTCAAGGAGCAGAGAAGCCTCCCTCAAGTCAACCATGCCCCATGCTACAGAGGAAGGCGAAAAGCCTCCAGGGCCTCTCCAATCTGCCCTGGAGGAAAATTCCTTCCCAACCCCAAATATGGCGATCAGCTAAACCCTGAGCATATGGGCAAGATTCACCAGCCAGATACTACAGAAAATTCTTTCCTGGGTAACTCAGATCCCATCCATCTAATATCCCATCTCAGGGGATTTGGCCTATTTACCCTGAATATTTAAAGATCAATTACTTACCAAAATCCCATTATCCCATCATACCATCTCCTCCATAAACATATCAAGTAGAATCTTAAAACCAGACAGATCTTTTGCCCCCACTGCTTCCCTTGGAAGGCTATTCCAAAACTTCACTCCTCTGATGGTTAAAAACCTTCATCTGATTTCAAGTCTAAACTTCCTGGTGGCCAGTTTATACCCATTTGTTCTTGTGTCCACATTGATGCTGAGCTGAAATAATTCCTCTCCCTCTCCTGTATTTATCCCTCTGATATATTTATAGAGAGCAATCATATCTCCCCTCAACCTTCTTTTAGTTAGGCTAAACAAGCCAAGCTCCTTAAGTCTCCTTTCATAAGACAAGTTTTCCATTCCTCGGATCATCCTAGTAGCCCTTCTCTGTACCTGCTCCAGTTTGAATTCATCCTTTTTAAACATGGGAGACCAGAACTGCACACAGTATTTAGGTGAGGTCTCACCAGTGCCTTGTATAATGGTACTAAAACCTCCTTATCCCTACTGGAAATGCCTCTCCTGATGCATCCCAAAACCGCATTAGCTTTTTTCACAGCCATATCACATTGGCAGCTCATAGTCATCCTATGATCAACCAATACTCCAAGATCCTTCTCCTCTTCTGTTACTTCTAATTGATGCGTCCCCAACTTATAGCTAAAATTCTTGTTATTAATCCCTAAATGCATAATCTTACACTTCTCACTATTAAATTTCATCCTATTACTATTACTCCAGTTTACAAGGTCATCCAGATCCTCCTGTATAATATCCCGATCCTTCTCCGAATTGGCAATACCTCCCAGCTTTGTATCATCTGCAAACTTTATTAGCACACTCCCACTTTTTGTGCCAAGGTCAGTAATAAAAAGATTAAATAAGATTGGTCCCAAAACTGATCCCTGAGGAACTCCACTGGTAACCTCCCTCCAACCTGACAGTTTGCCTTTCAGTAGGACCCGTTGTAGTCTCCCCTTTAACCAATTCCTTATCCACCTTTTGATGTTCATATTGATCCCCATCTTCTCCAATTTAACTAATAATTCCCCATGTGGCACAGTATCAAATGCCTTATTGAAATCTAGGTAAATTAGATCCACTGCATTTCCTTTATCTAAAAAATCTTACCTTTTCAAAAAAGGAGATTAGGTTGGTTTGGCACGATCTACCTTTTGTAAAACCATGTTGTATTTTGTCCCCTTTACCATTGACTTCAATGTCCTTAACTAATTTCTCCTTCAAAATTTTTTCCAGGACCTTGCATACTACAGATGTCAAACTAACTGGCCTGTAGTTACCCGGATCACTTTTTTTTCCTTTCTTAAAAATAGGAACTATATTAGCAATTCTCCAATCATTCGGTACTACTCCTGAGTTTACAGATTCATTAAAAATTCTTGCTAATGGGCTTGCAATTTCAGGTGCCAATTCCTTTAATATTCTTGGATGAAGATTATCTAGGCCCCCCGATTTAGTCCCATTAAGCTGTTTCAGTTTCGCTTCTACCTCAGATATGGTAATATCTGCCTCTATATCCTCATTCCCATTTGTCATGCTACCATTATCCCTAAGATCCTCTTTAGCCTTATTAAAGACTGAGGCAAAGTATTTGTTTAGATATTGGGCCATGCCTAGATTATCTTTAACCTCCACTCCATCCTCAGTGTTAAGCGGCCCCACTTCTTCTTTCTTAGTTTTCTTCTTATTTATATGGCTATAGAACCTTTTACTATTGGTTTTAATTCCCTTTGCAAGGTCCAACTCTACTCGACTTTTAGCCTGTCTCACTTTATCCCTACATGTTCTGACTTCAATTAGGTAGCTTTCCTTGCTGATCCCTCCCATCTTCCACTCCCTGTATGCTTTCTGCTTCTTAATCACCTCTCTAAGATGCTTGCTCATCCAGGTTGGTCTACAACTCCTTCCTATGAATTTTTTCCCCTTTCTTGGGATACAGGCTTCCGATAGCTTCTGCAGCTTTGATTTAAAGTAATCCCAGGCCTCCTCTACCTTTAGATCCATAAGTTCTTCAGTCCAATCCACTTCCCTAACTAATTTCCTTAATTTTTGAAAGTCAGCCCTTTTGAAATCAAAAACCCTAGTTGCAGATTTATTTTTGTTAATCCTTTCATTTAGTTTGAACTGAATTAGCTCATGATCACTTGAGCCAAGATTGTCCCCTACAACCATTTCGTCTATGAGGTCCTCGCTACTCACCAAAATTAAATCTAAAATGGCATCCCCTCTAGTCGGTTCAGCAACTACTTGATGAAGGAATCCATCAGCTCTCGCATCTAGGAAAATCTGACCCTATTATTATTACTAGCACTGGTCCTCCAGTCTATATCTGGGAAGTTAAAGTCTCCCATGATCACACAGTTTCCATTAGTATTTACTTTATTAAAGACATTAAAAAGGGCTCTATCCATATCCAAATTAGATCCCGGAGGTCTATAGCACACCCCAAGCACTATCGTAGGAGAGGCTTTACTAGTTTTCTTCCCCAATGTAATTTTTGCCCAGATGGACTCTGTCTTATCCATTGCATCGCTTCTTATTTCTTTACATTCTACCTCATCATTGATATACAATGCTACTCCACCACCTTTACCTTTGTTTCTGTCTTTCCTAAACAGCACATACCCTTCAATACCAGCAGTGAAAAGGTGTGCTATTCTCAGTCTCTCTTCTTTCCTGTTTTCATTTCCTCTTCTCTACCTCACCCCCAAGTTCCTGATAACTTCACAGTGTCTCAGCTGCTTCTCACAGATTTCCTCAAGACAATCTCAGGGGGAAGCCAACAAGATTCTGGTCAGCCTGCAGTAACATAACTGACTAGAATCTTGTCAGTTTCACTGTACAGCTGCCTCTCCCACCCATGTCCCAGGTAAAATTTGCCCTGCTCCTTAATGGCAAGTGCATTCTTTTCCAAGCCACAGTTACAGCACAATCTAACAGCAATATTACTGCAATTAAAAAAGAAGATTTCCATGTAAAACCAACTTTTCAGTTGCTCATAACTTTCAGAGTTTTCCTTTTGGACAGAAGTACTCTTGTTTGTTCTCAGACCCATATATGGTTCTAAGATTTAAATTTTTTTGACAAATGGGAATGTTTGCTTACAGCAAAGTGTTCCATTATACAATGGAAAGAGTCCAACCTGATGTAAATCAGACAGTTTCTCTGATTTGTAGCCAAATTTATGAGGGTTACCTATATCCCTAACCCACAGATTTTTACAAAGTAAGGGTCAGCAATAGTTCAATATGGATCAATTTAAAAAATACTGAGGAACATTTTTGGGAAGGTGGGTGTTAGGGTAACCAGTAACCAATTCACCTTCCCCTCACTTTTGCACTTGGGAGAAATATTTAAGCAGCTCACGTACTTACCTATTTCACCATGTTTAGTGATAGGACCTGCATGAATCTTCAATATATCTAATCTGGCTTGTTCATTTGGTAAATCAATATCTAAAAAGAGAGGGTTGGGTTTGTTTGTTTTTTTGATTAAAATGGGTGAACAAGGATAATGTACAGAATTATACACACGCTTAAGAATGAAGATGTCAACTCACGGATTTTTCTATCCAGTCTTCCAGGACGCAGCAATGCAGGATCTAAAGTGTCTGGTCTATTTGTAGCCATGATCATTTTAACTCTGTGCAGAGTGTCAAATCCATCCATTTGATTCAATAACTAGAGGAAATGGACAATTTTTTTAAAACAAGGAATTTTTTTTTAAACTTAACGTGCTCATAAATCTAATAGCTCACACCATATTCCACACAATTCAGTTTCACTAGTGATCATTACAGAAAAAGGATCGGTGGAAACAATAATCCTAAAACAATGCTACCCGATTCTTAACTGTAATGATTCAAGAATACCACAGCTCCCCATATATTCCATAAAGGAAAGTTTAAAAAAAAAAAAAAAGACAAAACGTCAGAACAAAACAGCTCAAAGATGAAAGATTGCAACATTCTAGTCACCTTGCATTCTCTCTTTTTCCCCCCAAATACTAAAAGCCAGTGATTGGCAGTTATACTTTCAATATATTGCACTAAGGATGATTCACACAAACTGTGTTTGCAGAACAGCCCCTAGAATATTCAATCACCCCTGAAGACATTTCATTAGATATATCCAGTTCTGCTATGGGAAAACTCAAAACTTCTATTCTTTGTGATTATTTTATACTAAAAGTGAGGTAGATATCTTTGCTTAATATGCATTCTTTTTAGGCTGGGAAAACTGATAAACCAGACCAGTGGGATCACACACACCCATCAGACCTAGAATTCTTACAGAAAATTGTGTTGCTGATTGAGGTTTTTTTTAAAAAATTCTCTTAACATGATTGATTGTTCCGTTTCCAATTACCTTAGTTCACCATTGTATTTAATATCCCAAATTGATGACAATGTGTTTTTAACTTTAGATATTAGATTTTTTTTTGAACAGAAAGGTTCTGCAGGGAGGTTTTTCCCTTGAAAGAATTGATGCCCTCCAACATCTAAACAAGGTGTGTTAAGTGTCAGTGTAGTCAGTTCTTGTGGACGAAGCACAGAAGCCTGAGCTCAAATCTTGGCAGATAAAGGCTCTCAAATCACTTTTGAAGTTAATTACATACAAATATGTGGCCTATGCATTTTGGATCTCAAACAGTTTTAACTGCATTTTTTTTTTAAAGTGAAGTATCTCAGTTCACTTTTAACACAACCCAAGTGCAGCAACAGTTCTAACAATCTGAATATATGGATTTGCACATCTATTTTTTGCTTTACTATAAAAGATTACATATTAGCCATTTACCTCCATTAGGGTTCTCTGAATTTCTCTATCAGCTGAAGTTCCCTCAGAGAAACGACGGCCACCTGTAATATATATGAAATTTGAAAGTTACCTGTACGTTTTTTTGTTTTTTTTTTTTTTTTTAAGGATCAAAATGGTTTCTGAGCTAAATAAATGTTAAAGTACTAAATATCAAATTAAGTATTAGGTAAAGTTAAATGCATGTTTAGGAGTGTATCTTGATCCAGGCCAAATGCAAACAGATCTCATTTTAAGTTAGCTGTAATGGGCTCCAGAAGCAAGTTGAAAGGAGAGGTATCCTCTACCCTGTTCATTCCACACAAAAAGGTTCCTTGACAATCAACTTTATATTAATCTTTTTAAGAAAAGAGAGACTATTTCTTCAGAGCTGGCTTAAATAATCACAAGAGACTTTAGCCATCTTATAGTCCATTAGCCTTACCAATAGCATCTATTTCATCCATGAAAATGATACATGGCTGATGATCTCTGGCATAGTTGAACATTTCTCTGATCAACCGAGCGCTTTCACCAATGTACTTGTCTACGATAGAACTAGACACGACCTGTTGAAAATGAACAGGTAACATGAGCAAACAGACTGAAGTACAACCAGAGGGACTGTCGCTATTTGAAAAGAATGCTGTTATTTTACCTTTAAGAAATTGCAGTCCAGTTGGCTTGCAACAGCTCTGGCTAGTAGTGTTTTCCCAGTACCTGGACAGACAGAGAATGAAGTTGTTCAAATTGTAGACCAATCGCTAAAGTTACAGACTGAAATATATTTCAAGGGTACAGAAGTATAATAGGATACAGCAACAGGTTTCCAAGGGGGCAGCTCAGCACTAATTATATTGTAAGGCAGAGGCCCCCCAAACTGTGGGACGGAGGAACGTTTGGCGGTGCGCAGCTGGAGCCCAGGCCAGCCCCACAGGGAGGGAGCGCCACCCAGCTCTGTCCTTGTTCCCCAGGTGCTGGCCACACCCCCAGCTGTGGCCACCTTGTCCCTGTCCACATCTCCCACTCTCAGAGCTGCATCCCCGTTCCTGGCCCCGGGGGAGCACGGACGTGGTAAGAGGGGATGCAAGGAAAAAAGTTTTGAGACCACTGTTGTAAGGAGAACTGAAATTCAGATGCCTAGATTATAGGTTTGTGGACACGAAGTCTCATTCTGCCTTAATTATGGACAGAACTCAAAACTGGAAATGAAAGGCATCTACAGACGTGTACTCACCTGGTGGGCCATACAGCAAGCAGCCTTTTGGAGGTATAATTCCCACACGCTGAAATAATTCTGGATTTGTAAGTGGTAACTCTATTACCTGAGAAAAGAGGCAGGTAAGTAGTGTTTTTATTTAAAGAGATCCTTGACTATATTACTCTATGCTTAGATGCTATGGTATACACATTTATGGTACAATATATAGGTATGGATTTCCCCATAACTTCTTCATTCTTTTCACTACTAATCCCAGCAAGCACAATCAGAGGCTCGTTCACCTCTATACCAATGTGATATATGCCATCATGTGCCAGCAATGCCCCTCTGCCATGTACATTGGCCAAACTGGACAGTCTCTACGTAAAAGAATGAATGGACACAAATCAGACGTCAAGAATTATAACATTCAAAAACCAGTTGGAGAACACTTCAATCTCTCTGGTCACTCGATCACAGATCTTAGAGTGGCTATACTTCAACAAAAAAGCTTCAAAAACAGACTCCAAGGAGAGACTGCTGAATTGGAATTAATTTGCAAACTGGATACAATTAACTTAGGCTTGAATAGAGACTGGGAATGGATGAGTCATTACACAAAGTAAAACTATTTCCCCATGGTATTTCTCCCTCCCACCCCACCCCCCACTGTTCCTCTGATATTCTTGTTAACTGCTGGAATTAGCCTACCTTGCTTGTCACCATGAAAGGTTTTCCTCCTTTCCCCCCCCTGCTGCTGGTGATGGCTTATCTTAAGTGATCACTCTCCTTACAGTGTGTATGATAAACCCATTGTTTCATGTTCTCTGTGTGTGTGTATATAAATCTCTCCTCTGTTTTTTCCACCAAATGCATCCGATGAAGTGAGCTGTAGCTCACGAAAGCTTATGCTCTAATAAATTTGTTAGTCTCTAAGGTGCCACCAGTACTCCTTTTCTCTTTATACAGGATCAGAAAGAGTTAGCTATAGAAATGCTGTCAGGGAGATTTTCTTCACCTGTTTTATGGATTAAATCTGAGGATCTGTACAACTCTGCTCTTATTCCAATCTCTCCAACCTCTCGTCTAAACCTTCTTTTAAATTGCTCCTTTGGACAAAGTTCTGCCCCCAGTCATAAACATGAATATCCAGAGTAACACATTTCAATAGTTACTCCAGTGCAAAGACTAGAATTTGGCCCTTTGTCATTCTCTTCCACTGTGCTTTGCACTTTTACTTCATGACACCCCCTCAACTCGGAAGCATCCTTCAAACCCATCTATTTTAGTATAGCCTCCCAACGTTAATCTCATTTGCATCTCCACACCATCTTGTACCTGAATTGTTGACATGCACATTATATTCCTCTGAGCCAGATTACCTGCAACCTGGTATAGGCCCCTGTTCTTTCAGAGGCTATGTTGCGCACTATGTACATTTACGGAGATCAAAAAGTATTTTTAAATTGTGTCCTAAAAGCTCTCCTTCCTACATTAAGTTAATAAGGTGCAAACAATGCTATTCTTTAATACCCGGTCTCATGATTGTTCAAGATAAAAAACATGATATAACAAGGTTATCTACATGCTTATGACACAGAAAGGAAAACCTTCCCCTATCAGTATATAAACCTTTCCTGAACATCTTTAAATAGCATGTATTAGACTTTTTAGACCTTTCAACCCACCCAGCACAACATGAACTACAATTTTTCCTCAGAGTAGATACAGGAATACATACTGAATAGAGGTAATTAAACATTCAGTACCTCTCTTAGCTCCCTGATTTGTTCCGATAACCCTCCAATCTCAGAATAAGAAACATTCCCAGGATCTTCATGAGACATATTGTAAACTAATGGATCCACTTCCCTTGGCAAGTATCTGTAGCATTTGAGTATTAATAAAACATGTTATCTTTTCATTGTGCACACACTGTATACTCAGTCATATAATAAATCTTAGTGCTGGTTGGCAAATGCTTGTTTCCCTTGTGAAAAATTGACAAAAAAAATTTCCCTCAAAATTTTGTAACAAACATTTTTTCATCTTTGCAGTAAAACTTTTCAAAGATGAAACATTTTTGGGGAGGGAGGGATTCACCAAAATGCCCCAAACTCACAAAAAACAGACATATCCCGCAGAAGTTTGTTTTGATTAAAAAGTAATTTCAAACAAAAAACATTTTATCTGCTCTAATAAATCTGTAAGACCACCCTGAAAGTATTTGCCCATATAATGTATATATGTATTTGGAAGAATTTGTAAAGCACTACAAAAGATTTATTATTCATACCCAATATCTGCTACATAGTTAGATCAACTCTATCCTTCACATAAAGGAAAAAAAAAATTTGGTGGCAAAAGCTTACCTCATAATAGTTAGTGTGGTCATGTCCAGAGCAACTCTTGTCCCAGGCTTCAGCTTACTTTTGTCAAGCTAGTTTCACAAGAGATTTTTCTATTAGAAATTGACTCAAACAGCAAAGTGATGGAATTCAATATTTCTACAGTAATTGTTCTTGTTTGGTATGACAGAAAAAGTGTTTAGTCTCAACAAGGATTCAGATGGTGACCTTTCCTTTCTTCCTCAGAAGTGAAGAGAGCTGATCTAGTGATTTCACTACCCCTGCAATTCGGACAGGCAGTTTTGCTGAACCATGTCTTCCTACACCAGAGGTGGGCAAACTTTTTGGCCGAAAGGCCACATCAGGGAATATAAAATTGTATGGTAGGCCATGAATGCTCACAAAATTGGAGTAGGGCTGGGAATGAGGAGTTTGCGGTGTAGGAGGGTGCTCTGGGCTGGGACTGAGGGGTTTGGAGGGCGGGAGGGGGATCATGGCTGGGGCAGGGGGAAGAGGCTCAGGGATGCAGGCTCTGAGCGGTGCTTACCTCAAGCGGCTCCCAGAAGCAGCGGGCATGTCCCTTCTCCGGCTCCTACATGGAGGCGCAGACAGGTAGTTCTGCACGCTGCCCCATCCACAGGCAACGCCTCTGCAGAGGAGCACAGAGGAGCTGGCAGGGCCATGCCGCAGCTTCTGGGAGCTAACGTGGTGGCCCCCGACCCAGTGCCCTGGCCAAAGTGGGAACGAGCTGTGTGGTGCAGCCTGCGACCCAGCACCCTGGCTGGAGTACCGAAGCAGTCCCTGAACCAGCGCTCCGGTCAGAGTGCCGGTATGGGGCCGAGCCGCGTGGTGCGGCCCCGACCCCATGCTCCAGTGGGAGCTTGTGGGCCATAATTTGCCCACCCCGTCCTACACTCTGCTTCCTGTTGCTAGACCATTCCCGACCGATGATGGTCCTTTACCCCTCACACAAGATCAACTTGCAACGTAATTACAAATTTTACAAAAAAAAAAAAAAAAAAAAAGGACAAATTAAAGCATTATATCCTGCCTTAATCAGAACCCTGCCACTCCCCATACCTGGCAGATCCACTTGCACCAAGTGAATTAGCGCTCAGCTGCACCTGTACCTGTATCTTACACAGGAAATTATTTCCCTTAATATTTCACCATTTTAGGAACAGTGATGGATAAATATATGTTGATTGTTTGGCATCATGCTTAGGCTCTGGGCATTTTACAAGAAGTTTTTTATTCAAGAGTTACAGCTTTATTATCCAGACAATAGCTAGCACATCAACCCCTCCATGCCCAAAAATAAGGTATATTTATTGTGATAGGCCCTTAGAAAATGAATTGTTCATCAAGCAGCACCATTTACAAGAAGCGGGCCTGTGCTGTATAGACTGTATAGGGAATGATAGTTAAAAATTATGCAGTTACTTTAGTGTTTGGATCACTGCAATAAAAATAAAAAAAAATAAAATCAAAACAGGCCATTCCCAGATGCATTTTTGTACAAATCTAGCCACAGTGTTTGTCAAGATATATGAAAATCAATCATGAACACTTGTGTCTACCTGCACAGATGATGATAAGTGTACGTGATTGTAGTTTTGAAGTTTTCCAGAACTGAGAAGCCAAAGCATATCTACGCAGCAACATTTACAGAGTTATGGGACTATGTCTATTGCACTGTTGACACTCGTGACACTTATACCACAACCCTGAGTTTTGCCAGGTAGATGGACCCTTAGAGAAATTCCACAAGGATGATAGGCAGACTTTTTGATCTATTCTTTACTCTCTGTAATTAGGTGTTTTCCAACAAATGTTCCAATACCTTTTCATTCCCCAAAAACACCATTAGAAGCCCAGCACTTATATGCATCACATGACAAACAGCGTGAGCATATAGCAGAGATTAAAAAAAATTGGTAAAGCAGCACTTGAATGTCAAGGTCTAGGAGGTCTTTTTAAACAATTCTGTAAGTTTGTAAATCTGTCTAGGTAAAAAGAATTTACATCATCCAAATGGATACTTCAATGTACTTTACCATTTATATATTTGTTAATGTTTTTATTAAACCATAGTCTACAAGACTGTTCATCTTAAACTTTGTACATGACAAGTTGAAGAACCCAGAGAATATATCGGTATTGTAGAATACTTGCAACTTTAAACAGTCTATCAAATAGTTTGTACTTAAAAAAAAAAAGTTAATATCTATAATGAGATTTGGTTTCTTTCCTTTCTAGTGGAGATCAATTCAGATACTAATATTAAAGTCACATTGTTTCCTTTATAGAAAAAGTGTCTTCCTTCTGGTTTAGATTTTTCTAAATATGGGAGAATATGTTCTTAAGATAGAAGTCTCAATAATGGCTGCCTCCTTCCAAGAATATTAAAAACATTAGACAGAATATTTTATATATTCAGAAGTTATTGGCAGACTTGATTTAAAAAGTCCAAAGTGTAATATTTTTTATACCTTCTTGAAAACGTGACTTTTCACCTCTACCAATTTTGTCACTCTATTTAGAAGATACATTTGAAACTAGAAATTTAAGGGTATTTCTCTTCACTTGCTGTTTTCTACATAGTATGTACCATCACCACCGACTAGGGATTAATTTGTGCTCCTTCTGCTCATTCTACAATTGCAGAACATTTTCAATGAACAGGCCCTACATAAAAAATGGCTTAAAAGACATCTTGGAAAGAAGATTTAAAACAAAAAATGCAACATTGGATGGCTATTCCCTGGTAAACATAAAAAATGGACTACATTTTCAATCCATGTGGCTGGGTAGTCGCAGCAACAGCACTGCTGTAAAAAAATCAACCCCCATGAGGATAGTAGCTCCCAGCATTGGTGCACTGTGTACACAGCCACTTTACAGCACTGAAACTTGCAGCGCTCAGGGGTGGTGTTTTTTTCACACCCCGAGTGAGAAAGTTGCAGGGCTGTAAAGTGGCAGTGTAAACAAGACCTTACTGTTTTCTTTCCAATGTCAGCTGCCTAAAATGTTGCATCATTGGTTATGGCAACAGCACCATCCCTCATTCATTTTCATTTCGATAGAAGTAGATGAGGTAGCAGGAAAAAGGTGGAGAATGACACTAAAGACAACCATTTCCTGCAATAACCCTCTGAAATCAGCATCTCACACTTTTATACAAAAATCCCAAGAGTAACTTGAAGTTTATTCCTGCTGGCAAGGCTGGTAGAGGGATTATTTTGTGTGAAATATACTGGGATCTCATGAGCAATGAACCACCTTATAAAATCTAGGCAGACAGACACCAGATCCTTGGACAGAAAGCACAAAGGTTCTGCAAGGTCATTTAGAGAGAAAACTAGTCGTGTCCTGTAGTAGAGTTGTAGCTGATTTTTAACAGTCACAAAAAGTACTCAGTGGGGTAGATTATGAGGATATCAAGGAGAAAAACAGTTTCATGAAGTTAGGCCTAATGCACCAGACTATGAATTCAGTTTTCAACTAGGATGGAGATGGGAAAGTCACAGAGGAAGCCAAAGGGAGGTTGTGCAGACCCTGTGGTTAACAATGGAGTTGAAACCTTTCCAAACACTCCAAGTTTCTAAGACCTTATCTGGAATACTGTGGACAGTTCTGCTCATTCACATTCAAGAAAGATGAATTCAAACTGGAACAAGTACAAAGAAGTCCTACAAGGAGGATAAGGGGATTGGAGAGTCTGTTTTACGGATGGAGACTAAAAGAACTTGGCTAGTAGAATTGGCAAAACAAAGGCGGAGAGGGACAAGGATTGCTCTTTCTAAACACAGCAAGTGGGTAAACACCAGGGAGGGAGAAGAGTTATTTAAGCTCAAGGACAACTTTGGCAGAAGAACAAATGGGGATAAACTGGCCATGAGTAGATTTAAGATAGAAATTAGAAAGTTTCTAAACATTTAAGGAATGAGGTTCTGGAAAAGACTTAATAGCTTATACTTAACTTTACAAAAAAAGGATCAAGCTGAAAAACTAAAATAACCCAAAAAACACGTAACATCTTGGACTGTGGGCACTTTGCTTTATTATTCCCAAGAATCCATTCCAGCATTCCTGGCATATCACCACCTATCACCAGGGGGCAGAGAGCAACATATCTATATGTTGTTAGCCAAGCTCAGCTGAAAAAGTGAAGTATGAACTTGCTAACTTTAAAAGTGAAACAAGAAAAATGACTATAATACTTAATATTAGACAAGCTATTTAAAAATATCCAAGCAAAGCAGAGTTACCTGACGACGACAGCCAACCACATATCTTGGTCCATTTGTAGCTTTCACAATGACTAGAGAGAGAAAAAATGAAAGAGAAAATACGATCACACTCTTTTTAACCCCCCAATTGCTAATGTGAAATAAGTAGCAATTATACAGTATTTTCACAGTGATGTCTAATTAGTAATGCTCTATTTCATTCTTTTTAAAAAATCATAAATTAATTGGCTTATTTAAAAAACAGAGGTTTCAAAAAAGTAAAAAAAAAAAATCACCTAGGGAACTTACATTTCTCTTCTGTTAACTGTTTAAGAACCTCACCAACAATCTATGAAAAAAATGGAAACAAGTATTAGCTACATCTATGAAATTATATTAGTATATAGAATAGTTAACATAAATTCACAGCTCCATCCCTGCTCCTTTTCCTGCTCCATAGGAGAAGCTTACTATTCTATTTCTTTCTCACTGCCCCATACACCAGGAACCGTTAAAAATACACCTACTGTGTGTACCTATCACCTGCAAAGACCACCCCTTGGCACACCTTTGCTCTGATGGTATCATATCCCATTTATATCCTTCAATTTTAAATCCATCTGTGGTAATAACTTGCTACGCACCGCTCATCTACCCCATGGTGCCACACACAGTTGTGACATTATGTATATTGCATACCTGTCCAACACTTTGCAAAGCCTTGAGATCATTTTCAGATTTTTCATACTGCTTGGTAAGCTCTTTCAGTTGTTCCCTTACTAAAAAAAAGAAAAGAAAGGGATTTGCTACGCCTTTAAGCCAACAGAAACCAAGTGCAAGGGCTGGCCAATTTGCAAAGCAGATATAACCGCATTTAACAGTTTCTGAGTAAAGCCAATACAGGAGAATCAGCAATTAACTATCCTTGCTAGTAACAGTAAGTATCCCAGAACAGGTTTCAGAGTAGCAGCCGTGTTAGTCTGTATTCGCAAAAAGAAAAGGAGTACTTGTGGCACCTTAGAGACTAACAAATTTATTTGAGTCATAAGCTTTGCATCCGATGAAGTGAGCTGTAGCTCACGAAAGCTTATGCTCTAATAAATTTGTTAGCCTCTAAGGTGCCACAAGCCCTCTTTTTCTTTTATCCCAGAACAGATACCCAGCCATTAACTCTGGCTTGGAGACCAGGAATCCTGGGCTAAGCCCGGCACAAAATCTAGGAAAATGCTACTGGCAAAAGCAAGGGTCTTTAATCGCTTGTCAATAGGCATATATCCCTGCCCCCGGGTGAATAGTGTTAGCTCAGCTGGGCCTACCCACTCCCTGCCTAATAACCAGTTTGTGTGTGTGTGTGGGGGGGGGAGCGAGAACACTTGGACCCGGGCATTTCCCCCCAGGATGGGGGGGGAGGGGAAATCAACCCTCCCCTGACTGGATCAGGGCCAGAGCCCCCAGCCTCTCCGGACACCCAGGGGCAGCAACACAGGAGCCCCCTCCCCACCCCCACGGGGAAAGAGCTTCCCCCTCCAGTGGGCGCGGGCTGCTCCCCTCCCTTTCCCCTCGCCCGCTCCGCTTCCCTCCCACAGGGGGGCCCCGGGCCCGGGCCGCTCCCCTTCCCTCGCGTCCCCCCCGCCCCAGGCCGCTCGGCCCACGACCCAGCGCCGGGGCCGGGGCCGGGCAGCGGCTCCCGGCTCCCGGCTCCGCCCTCCGGCGGCGCGCGGCGCTCACACTCCTTGAGGCGCCCGTCGATCTCCTTGTGCTCCAGCAGCTTCTTGCGGTAATCCTGCAGCGCCTTGTCTCTCGGGTCCGCCATGATGAGCAGGCGCCGCTCATAGGGAATGCCGGGAAGGGCCATGGCCGCCGGGGGCAGGCCCGCGCGCCGCCACCTCCCCCCGCCCCGCGCCCGGGCGGGCAGCGCCCCCTGCCGCCGCGGAGGGCAACGGCGTCTCCAGCGCGGCGCCGCGCGGACCCCCCTCCCGCCCTCCGGGTCCTAGCGCCCTCTCCGCCAAGGCAGGAAAAGGAGGCAAAGTGCAGGGCTTCTGCCGGGAGGAGCGCAGGGCATGGGGGCCGGGGGCGTGAGTGTGTGACCAGATGTCCTGATTTTATAGAGACAGTCCCGGTATTTGGGGCTTTGTCTGATATAGGCTCCTATTACCCCCCACCCTCTGTCCTGATTTTTCACACTTGTTGTCTAGTCACCCGAGTGTGTGTGTGTGTTAGGGTGACCAGATGTCCCAATTTTATAGGGACAGTCCTGATATTTGGGGCTTTTTCTTATATAGGCTCCTATGACGCCCCCCATCCTCTGTCTCAATTTTTCACACTTGTTATCTGGTCGTGGGTGTGGGTGTGTGTGTGGGTGTGTGTGCAAAAAAACATTACCTTGAAACACTGTAAAAATGATTCAAAGTAAAAGTTGTACAAATATATCTAAATTTAAAAGAGCCACACATCAGCAGTACTCACTCCAGTAGCTCCGATCCTGCAACCATCTATGCAAACTGCACATGAGATGCTTGCAGGCATAAAGTTAAGCCTTGATCCTGCGAAGGTTTACACATGTGCCTAATTGTAGAAGGAAAACTCTGCAAAGATCAGGAGTACTTGTGGCACCTTAGAGACTAACAAATTTATTAGAGCATAAGCTTTCGTGAGCTACAGCTCACTTCATCGGATGCAGCCTCCTCTTTGCTTGCTTGCCTGGTGCACCCAGCATCAGTCAGCTTCCTACCGGGAGGGCAGAGGGTGCGTCCTGGCAGGAAGCAGGACATTCTCCCAACATGCCGCAGTTTGTAGTCCACAACTTGTAGTTCCCACTACTACTGCTGAAACACACTGAAGCTTAGGTTATATAAGCAAGCCTATTTTATACTTACGGTAAAAGCACTTACAGAAAAAACATATTAAAAACAAACAAGAACCTACACACAATCTAAGGAGAAATTGTCTCCTCCTCATCGGTGTTAGTCCTTCCAACCCTTCCGTAAGGATTGGGGCCCTCTGTGGAACAGAGGTCCTGTCCGTTTGCTGGATCAGAACAAAAAACCCAGAGCCAGTTTAAAACCAGGCTATTTCTCCAAAACTCCTTTCTGTTTCTGGTCCCAGGAGAATTCTGTCTGAACTAGTATTTGCCATCCTCTCTAGGGGGTGGCTTCAAAGGGCTGAGAACCAGAGGAATTACATCAGCATATCCACTCCTCCGAGAGAAGCTACATACAAACTCACAATAACACATAAACAATTGCATTTTAACACAATGGACCCCAAAGGTATTAAACTCAATTCAGTAAGGTTTGTCCAGGATATTGTTATATCCATCACAGGTGGGAGGGAGGACCCAGCCAGCTATAGGAACTATGGAAGGATAAATGCTGAGAAAGGATCTTTGCAGATTTCAGAGTAGCAGCCGTGTTAGTCTGTATTCGCAAAAAGAAAAGGAGTACTTGTGGCACCTTAGAGACTAACAAATTTATTAGAGAATAAGCTTTTATAGCTGGCTGGGTCCTCCCTCCCACCTGTGATGGATAAAATCACAAGTATAAAAGTATAAAATAGGCTTGCTTATATAACCCAAGCTTCAGTGTGTTTCAGCAGTAGTAGTGGGAACTACAAGTTGTGGACTACAAACTGTGGCATGTTGGGAGAATGTCCTGCTTCCTGCCAGGACGCACCCTCTGCCCTCCCGGTAGGAAGCTGACTGATGCTGGGTGCACCAGGCAAGCAAGCAAAGAGGAGGCTGCATCCGATGAAGTGAGCTGTAGCTCACGAAAGCTTATGCTCTAATAAATTTGTTAGTCTCTAAGGTGCCACAAGTACTCCTGATCTCTGCAGAGTTTTCCTTCTACAATTAGGCACATGTGTAAACCTTCGCAGGATCAAGGCTTAACTTTATGCCTGCAAGCATCTCATGTGCAGTTTGCATAGGTAGGAAGCTGACTGATGCTGGGTGCACCAGGCAAGCAAGCAAAGAGGAGGCTGCTGGATTGTCATCCTGTTCTATGTTTCTTTAAAGACTACAACCTTGTTCCTGGTGGTTTGTCTGAGTGGGTCTGGTCTGAGGTGAATGCACATTGACACACAACGCAGAGCACACAGAGAAGCTGCAGGGCCAGTTTCCCAAAGTGATGTAAAAAGCCCCAAAGCCGACTTACAGACTAACACGGCTGCTACTCTGAAATTTACCCTAGCTTGGACAACCTCATACTGGGCCAGTGAACAGGGGCAGGGTTAGACTTAGAAAGAGTTGTGTGGTAACTTATAACTGTGGGCAGTTACATTATTAGTCTCTGAAGAGCAAGCAAGTCAGCCCACTTCTGCAGATTATCTTTTGCCAGGAATAACACAATGAAGGCAGGGAACTGTTCAGTCTGGAAATACCCCGGGCAGGACGGAGAGAGACATAGTGTCCTTCCAAGAGAGGTGATGACTGAGGGCTGGAAGCCTGAGCGTGGGTGCCTTTGCCAGACCAGTAAGGGTTAAATATAGGTGCAAGTACCCTGAACTGTGACAACATCACCAAACCCTGTGGATCCCCTAGGATCTATAGACATGGGCCATCTGGTTGGAGACTCCTCTCCTGGCCAGTGGCTACAGTCCTTTCCCTGCTTCCTGGCACTGAAGGCCATGATTCCCACTGGCCACAGCTGCTTCAGAAGCCATTAAAATGGCAGAGGGAGCGCTGTGGACATGGTCATAAAGTCACAAGTAACTTCCACTGCATTTGGTGGTAGGGCCATCCAGTTGTCATGCCATCCCACTGTGTTGGTACCAACCTAAAGGAGCACCTTTCCATTGGAGGTGGACTAGGAGGACAATGCAAAATAGGAGGCTGATTTCCATCCCTTTTCCTCGTGGGATGGTGAAATCCAGGCATGGAGGGTCTGATTTGTGCACTGATCTTGCAAGCACAGTCTGGACCACAGACACCAGTTTATGCAAATAATATAACTTTCCAGAGTAGGGCCTGGGATGCCAGGGTCAAACCTCCAGCTAGAATTCCCAGAGACACAGGAAGACAATGAGGAGACTTCAAATACAAGAAATGTGAGCAGCAAAATGGTGAGAAAATGGACCTGTGGATCAAGCACAGGACGGTGAGTCAGAAGACCTGAGTTCTATGGCTACAGATTGTTTGTCTAACCCTTGACAAGTTACACGGGCAAAAATGATCATACATGGGTTCCTAACTTTAGGCATCTAACTCCATATTTAGGCATTTAGACCCAGATCCTCAAAGGTATATGGGCACTTCAGGCACCTGAATACCTCGGAGGATCTGGGCCTTAGGTCCCGATCTTCCACTGCTGTCCATGTGGCCAGACTGCTGCACTCACTACAGAGCCCCAGTGAAGTCACTGGGGTTCTGTATGGGCACAGCAGTCCATCCATCTGCTGTCAGTTACAGGAATGTGGCCTTAAATAGAAGTGGTTTGATTTTCAGATGTGCGGCACTGCACTGGAGGATGTCAATGGGAGCTGTGAGGGATCAGACCACTTTTATCCGGGTATCTAAACATCGAGCTAGGTGACTAACTTTAGGCGCCTACGGTTGAAAATGCTGGCCTTAATCTTCAGTGCCTTAACTTCCCTTTTCGTAATGCAAAGGCTATTTTTATTTCCCAATTTTACTGGGAAGTTGTGAGGTGCTTTGAGTCCTCAGATGGTGGATGTGGTAAGAGTACATAGTATAGTTTTATAATATAACAAACAATTAAATGAATAATCAAATGACTTAGATGTTGTAATTTGCATAGTGAAGAGTCAACTGCAGGTAAACCAACAAAGACATTCTTTAACTACAGTGCAGTCAGGTAGCATCAGAGTTGCACTAAGGTTTCAGTTGCAACAGCTGAGTGACCTTTGCAGAATTACTCATTTTGTACATTATCATATTGTACCTGCGGCTCTCCAGAGAATGATTGATGTCAGGGTTCTGCCTGTTGATGATGCGCACAGGGAGAAATCTAGGTCATCAGAAAGAAAGAATGTATTGCTTTACTTAGTAGTTTATAGATAAACATAAACATTTTTGACTCCTATTGGATCATTCCACACAAAGACATGTAACAATTTTTTAAACTAGTTTCAAACAGTGAGGTGCCCACACTTGGGTTGTATCCATTCTCACCATGTTTACAATATAAACCATTGGTCCAATCCTGCAAATTCTTTATCCATGAGTTCAATAGGATGTGAGTAAACTTACACATATGTGTAAGTATTTGCAGGATCAGGGTCTAGGTTAAGCCATGATCAGAAGCCATAATGTAACCTTGCTGGGTAGAAGTTGTCTTGAGCATGTTTTGTGAAGCATGGTTGTTTTCAACAGCATGGTTGAAGTCTTTCAGTCATGGTTGTAATGTATACAGGGCCCAATCCTCAGAGATGCTGAGTGCCATCAGCTGAAGTCAGTCACATGGTTCTTGTGTGGTACGGTTGTACACTTGCATGGTTTTGCGTGTGACTGGGCTTTGTATAGTTCAGTGCATGGTGCTGCTGTACATTGGCATAATTTGTGTGCGGTTGGTAGTTCAGTGCATAGTACTACTGTAGTCTGGCACAGTTTGGTGCGTGGTGTGGCTGTTCTGTAGCAAAGTTGGATGTGTGGTTGAATCACTGGCACAAGATGATGACAGAAGCGGTCTACATGACATGGTTTGGTGTATGGCTATATGCTGGTACAGTTTGGAGCACTGTTGCATATCAGATTCCTGTGTTATTTGATGGATAGCACAGTAGTTAACCACAGTTTGGTGGATTGACATTGTCTGGTGCATGGCAGATTCTGGTGCCATTTAGTGCATTGGCTTGGCTTGGTGATGGTTTGGTTTTGGATGCCTGCCCATCCTGGCTAATAGCCATTGATGGACCTATCTTCCATGAACTTATCTAGTTCTTTTTTGAACCCTGTTATAGTCTTGACCTTCACAACATCCTCTGGCAAAAAGTTCCACAGGTTGGCTGTGTGTTGTATGAAGAAATACTTCCTTTTGTATGTTTTAAACTTGCTGCCAATTAATTTCATTTGGTTACCCCTAGATCTTGTGTTATGAGGAGTAAATAACACTTCCTTATTTACTTTCTCCACACCAGTCATGATTTTATAGACCTCTTTCATATCCCCCCTTAGTCGTCTCTTTTCCAGTTTTATTAATCTCTCCTCATATGGAAGCTGTTCCATACCCCTAATAATTTTGGTTGTCCTTCTCTGTACCTTTTCTAATTCCAATATATCTTTTTTTAGATGGGCCGACCACATCTGCACGCAGTATTCAAGCTGTGGGTGTACCATGGATTTATATAGAGGCAATATGATATTTTCTATCTTATTATCTATCCCTTTCCTAATGATTCCAAACATTCTGTTCGCTTTTCAGACTGCTGCTGTACATTGAGTGAATGTTTTCTGAGAATTATCCACAATGACTCCAAGAACTCTTTCTTGAGAGGCAACAGCTAATGTAGACTCCACCATTTTATAGTTGGGATTATGTTTTCCAATGTGCATTACTTTGCAATTGTCAACATGGAATTTCATCTGCTACTTTGTTGCCCAGTCCCCCAGTTTTGAGAGATCCTTTTGTAACTCTTTGCAGCCTGCCTGGGACTTAACAATCTTGAGTAGTTTTGTATCATCTGCAAATTTTGCCACCTCACTGTTTACCCCTTTTCCCAGATCATGTCTGAATATGTTGAATAGGACTGGTCCCAGTACAGGCCTCTGGAGCATACCACTATTTACCTCTCTCCACGCTGAGAACCGACCATTTATTCCTACCCTTTGTTTCCTATCTTTTAACCAGTTACTAATCCATGAGCAGAGCTTCCCTCTTCTCCCATAACAGCTTATGGTGTTGCCATGGCCTGGTGCATGGCACACTTTGGTGCACTGGCATGGCTGGGTGTTGCCATGGTTGGGTGCACGGCACACTTTGGCGCACGGGCACGGCTGGGTGTTGCCAGGGCCTGGTGCATGGCACACTTTGGTGCACTGGCATGGCTGGGTGTTGCCATGGTTGGGTGCATGGCACACTTTGGCGCACGGGCACGGCTGGGTGTCATGGTTGGGTGCACAGCACACTTTGGCGCACGGGCATGGCTGGGTCTTGCCAGGGCCTGGTGCATGGCACACTTTGGTGCACGGGCACGGCTGGGTGTTGCCATGGTTGGGTGCATGGCACACTTTGGCGCACGGGCACAGCTGGGTGTTGCCAGGGCCTGGTGCATGGCACACTTTGGCGCACGGGCACAGCTGGGTGTTGCCATGGTTGGGTGCATGGCACACTTTGGCGCACGGGCACAGCTGGGTGTTGCCATGGTTGGGTGCATGGCACACTTTGGCGCACGGGCACGGCTGGGTGTTGCCAGGGCCTGGTGCATGGCACACTTTGGCGCACGGGCACGGCTGGGTGTCGCCAGGGCCTGGTGCATGGCACACTTTGGCGCACGGGCACGGCTGGGTGTTGCCAGGGCCTGGTGCATGGCACACTTTGGCGCACGGGCACAGCTGGGTGTTGCCATGGTTGGGTGCATGGCACACTTAGGCACACGGGCACAGCTGGGTGTTGCCATGGTTGGGTGCATGGCACACTTTGGCGCACGGGCACAGCTGGGTGTTGCCATGGTTGGGTGCACGGCACACTTTGGCGCACGGGCACGGCTGGGTGTCGCCAGGGCCTGGTGCATGGCACACTTTGGCGCACGGGCACGGCTGGGTGTTGCCATGGTTGGGTGCACAGCACACTTTGGCGCACGGGCATTGCTGGGTGTTGCCAGGGCCTGGTGCATGGCACACTTTGGTGCACGGGCACGGCTGGGTGTTGCCATGGTTGGGTGCATGGCACACTTTGGCGCACGGGCACAGCTGGGTGTTGCCAGGGCCTGGTGCATGGCACACTTTGGCGCACGGGCACAGCTGGGTGTTGCCATGGTTGGGTGCATGGCACACTTTGGCGCACGGGCACAGCTGGGTGTTGCCATGGTTGGGTGCATGGCACACTTTGGCGCACGGGCACGGCTGGGTGTCGCCAGGGCCTGGTGCATGGCACACTTTGGCGCACGAGCACGGCTGGGTGTCACCAGGGCCTGGTGCATGGCACACTTTGGCGCACGGGCATGGCTGGGTGTTGCCAGGGCCTGGTGCATGGCACACTTTGGCGCACGGGCACAGCTGGGTGTTGCCATGGTTGGGTGCATGGCATACTTTGGCGCACGGGCACAGCTGGGTTTTGCCATGGTTGGGTGCATGGCACACTTTGGCGCACGGGCACGGCTGGGTGTCGCCAGGGCCTGGTGCATGGCACACTTTGGCGCACGGGCACGGCTGGGTGTCACCATGGTTGGGTGCATGGCACACTTTGGCGCACGGGCACAGCTGGGTGTTGCCATGGTTGGGTGCACGGCACACTTTGGCGCACGGGCACGGCTGGGTGTTGCCAGGGCCTGGTGCATGGCACACTTTGGCGCACTGGCATGGCTGGGTGTTGCCATGGTTGGGTGCACGGCACACTTTGGCGCACGGGCACGGCTGGGTGTTGCCATGATTGGGTGCACAGCACACTTTGGCGCACGGGCATTGCTGGGTGTTGCCAGGGCCTGGTGCATGGCACACTTTGGTGCACGGCACGGCTGGGTGTTGCCATGGTTGGGTGCATGGCACACTTTGGCGCACGGGCACAGCTGGGTGTTGCCAGGGCCTGGTGCATGGCACACTTTGGCGCACGGGCACAGCTGGATGTTGCCATGGTTGGGTGCATGGCACACTTTGGCGCACGGGCACAGCTGGGTGTTGCCATGGTTGGGTGCATGGCACACTTTGGCGCACGGGCACGGCTGGGTGTTGCCAGGGCCTGGTGCATGGCACACTTTGGCGCACGGGCACGGCTGGGTGTCGCCAGGGCCTGGTGCATGGCACACTTTGGCGCACGGGCACAGCTGGGTGTTGCCATGGTTGGGTGCATGGCACACTTTGGCGCACGGGCACAGCTGGGTGTTGCCATGGTTGGGTGCACGGCACACTTTGGCGCACGGGCACAGCTGGGTGTTGCCATGGTTGGGTGCACGGCCCACTTTGGCGCACGGGCACGGCTGGGTGTCGCCATGGTTGGGTGCATGGCACACTTTGGCGCACGGGCACAGCTGGGTGTTGCCATGGTTGGGTGCATGGCACACTTTGGCGCACGGGCACGGCTGGGTGTTGCCATGGTTGGGTGCACGGCACACTTTGGCGCACGGGCACGGCTGGGTGTCGCCAGGGCCTGGTGCATGGCACACTTTGGCGCACGGGCACAGCTGGGTGTTGCCATGGTTGGGTGCATGGCACACTTTGGCGCACGGGCACAGCTGGGTGTTGCCATGGTTGGGTGCACGGCACACTTTGGCGCACGGGCACAGCTGGGTGTCGCCATGGTTGGGTGCACGGCCCACTTTGGCGCACGGGCACGGCTGGGTGTCGCCATGGTTGGGTGCATGGCACACTTTGGCGCACGGGCACAGCTGGGTGTCGCCATGGTTGGGTGCATGGCACACTTTGGCGCACGGGCACGGCTGGGTGTCGCCATGGTTGGGTGCACGGCACACTTTGGCGCACGGGCACAGCTGGGTGTTGCCATGGTTGGGTGCATGGCACACTTTGGCGCACGGGCACGGCTGGGTGTTGCCATGGTTGGGTGCATGGCACACTTTGGCGCACGGGCACGGCTGGGTGTCGCCAGGGCCTGGTGCATGGCACACTTTGGCGCACGGGCACGGCTGGGTGTTGCCATGGTTGGGTGCACGGCACACTTTGGCGCACGGGCACGGCTGGGTGTCGCCAGGGCCTGGTGCATGGCACACTTTGGCGCACGGGCACAGCTGGGTGTTGCCATGGTTGGGTGCATGGCACACTTTGGCGCACGGGCACGGCTGGGTGTTGCCATGGTTGGGTGCACGGCACACTTTGGCGCACGGGCACAGCTGGGTGTCGCCATGGTTGGGTGCACGGCCCACTTTGGTGCACGGGCACGGCTGGGTGTCGCCATGGTTGGGTGCATGGCACACTTTGGCGCACGGGCACAGCTGGGTGTTGCCATGGTTGGGTGCATGGCACACTTTGGCGCACGGGCACGGCTGGGTGTTGCCATGGTTGGGTGCATGGCACACTTTGGCGCACGGGCACGGCTGGGTGTCGCCAGGGCCTGGTGCATTGGCAGATCCGCGTGTCGCCAGGTGCGCTGGCCCGGCTCGGCCCACGGGCTGTTTCCGGGCACGGCTGGGCGCACCGGCAGCATTCGGGGCGTGCCGGGTGCGCAGCCCTGGGGATGCGTCACGCCTGCCCGCGCGCAGCCGGCTCGTCCAATGGGGCAGGGCCAGCACAGCCCGGGGCCCGGGCGCGGGGCGCCTCGCACGTCCGCAGCTCCCCGGCCGGGAAATCCCAAGCCGCGCTGCGCCTCGCGGGGCGGGGCCGCCGGCCAGGTCTAGTCCCGCGCGCGCTCGCCGGCCCCGCACAGACACGCGCCATGAGCCGCTGCCACCTGCGCTGGCTGCTGCTGGGGCTGCTCGGGGCGGCCGCCGGGCAGCCGCTGCCGGGCTCCGCGGAGCAGAGGTGCTTCTGCCAGGTGAGAGCCTCCGGCCCGTGCGCCCCGCGGCGTCCGTCCGTCCGTCCTCTCCCCCCTCCGCCCCTCCCCGCGGCGTCCGTCCGTCCGTCCTCCCCGCCTCCCCCTCTCTACTCCTCCCCACAATGTCTGTCCCTCTGTCCTCTCTCCCCATCTGCGCCTTCCCGCGGTGTGTGTCTGTTTGTCCTCTCCCGTGCTGTCTGCGCCACCCCCAGGTGTCCCTCTGTCCATCCTCTTCCCCCCATCTGGGCCTCCCCTTGGTGTCTGTTCTGTTCCCCATCCCATCTGCATGTTTCTCTATCCTGTGGGCTCCCCACACCTGCCACACCCTCCCCTACCTGTCTCCTCTCTGTGGCACCTTAGAGACTAACAAATGTAGTCTCTAAGGTGCCACAAGTCCTCCTTTTCTTTTTGCGAATACAGACGAACACCGCTGCTACTCTGAAACCTGTCTCCTCTCTGTATCTGGGGTGACCAGATGTCCCAGTTTCATAGGGACTGTCCTGATATTTGGGGCTTTGTTTTATATAGGCACCTGTTACCCCCTACTGATTTTTCACACTTGCTATCTGGTTACTTTACCTGCATCCCCCTGCCCTGCCTCAACACTCACTAATCATCTCCTTAATCCAGGTTTCAGAGTAGCAGCCGTGTTAGTCTGTATTCGCAAAAAGAAAAGGAGTACTTGTGGCACCTTAGAGACTAACAAATTTATTAGAGCATAAGCTTTCGTGAGCTACAGAATGCATCCGATGAAGTGAGCTGTAGCTCACGAAAGCTTATGCTCTAATAAATTTGTTAGTCTCTAAGGTGCCACAAGTACTCCTTTTCTTAATCCAGGTTGTGAAGGGTGGGTCTCCAGACCTGTGTGAGGGTTAGGGCTGGTTTGGCAGTGCTGGAGTTTGAAGGTCTCTGCTAACCGTTCAAACAATTGACCAAGGGTCATGGTGGAGTCTCCATCACAGAGAATTTTTCAGTCAAGGGGGGATTGGGTTTCTAAAAGCTCTGTTCTAGGAATTATTTTGGGGCATTCTCTGGCCTGAACTATGTAGGAGGTCAGACTAGGTCAGGGGTTCTCAAACTTTATTGCACTGCAACCCCTTTCTGACAACAAAAATTACTACAGGACCCCAGAAGCCTGAGCCCACCCAAGGAGGGAGGCCAACCCAAAGCCCCACTTCCCCAGGCTGAGGGGCTGCCCGGGGGCCAAAGCCGAAGCCCAAAGGCTTCAGCCCCAGGCAGGGGGCCTGTAACCTGAGCCCTGCTGCCCAGAGCTGAAGCCCTTGGGCTTGGGCTTTGGCCCCGGGTCCCAGCAAGTCTCAACCAGCCCTGGGGACCCCATTAAAATGGGGTCGTGACCCACTTTGGGGTCCCAACCCACAGTCTGAGAACTGCTGGATTAGGTGATCACAATGGTCCCTTCTAGCCTTGGAATCTATGAAACCATAGGCACAGCACAGACAGCAGCAGTCCATGCTGTCCCATACAGCCCTGCTGCCAGTGCCAGCGTGTCTGCTCCCTGAGCTGGAGGGACCCATCGTCAAGGGGTGAGAGACAGTATACTTTGCAGGCTTATTTATAGTCCTTAGGCCAAGGGGAGTCAATAGGGGGACTGCGGGCCAAATCTTGACCACCAGATGCTTTTGAACAGACCCCAACATCTTTTTATTTACTTCTTATTATTGTTGTTTTTTAACTATTTTCTCTGAAGTCTGGATCTTGACTATACCTTGACCAAGAAATTTGGACCTTCGCAAAAAAATAGACTATCCCTGGTCTAAGGTATTTCAAGGATGTGCATCACTATAGCATCTGAGGGTGAAATCTTCCTATCTGTCCTATTTCTCACTTGTCACATACCCAGGAGTCAGGACTATTCCTTATGCTTCTGACATTCAGGAGAGAGAGGAGAGCAAGAGAGAGATTTTTGACAGGTATTGAGATTTGTCCTGTGTACAAACCTCTCTTGTAGAAGAGATTAAAATATAAAATCCAGTGCTAAGACTGTAATGTATAATAAAGTTTTTGTTGCAATGTTAACTCTGCCATATTGCATATGCTGGGTCTTATTCTCAGCCGGTGTTAAGCAGCACAGCTCCATTAACTTGCACCAGCTGAGGATCTGTCCTGCTATGTTTAAGTGATACATTTAACAGCCTAAACAACAACCATATATGTACAAGGTAAGGACCAGATCTTGCAATTATATGAACGAACCCCATGCAGAATCCCCGACTTCGGGCCTAGATGAGTTAAAATCCCCCAATCTAGGGCCTAGATGAGTTAAAATTGCAATGAAGTATTTAACACTTTCATTTTCTGACCCATGTTTAAACCTTGTAACCTCAATGTGACAATAATAGATTTTGCATTAACTTCCTCTTTCTTTTCCATCTATAAAAAAGGAAGTGGGAAATGGGAACTATGGAGTTGCACAACTGGCTTGGGTTAACGATCATTTTCATGTACATAGCCTCTTCCAGTTGTGGATCTCAATGCCCACAGATTTGATATTCAGATGTCAGACATAAACTGCTGATAAAGAATAAAAAATGTTGTTCAGTTCTTTAAAGGTATTTTGACTATATATAACCATAGAGACTGAATAGAAATTGGGAGAAAGAGGCATTAATTAACACAAGTACAAGTCTAATGAAAAGCAAGTACCACTGTATAAAGCAGTATGGGACAGACATAGAATAGTGCTTTGCATATGCACACTGAAAAGCTTGTTCTTTTTTCTTTTTCCTTTGGGTGGGAATGGTTGGCACTATAACTTGTGCATCTGAGCTCTCTAAAGCCAGATTTTTTTTCTGCTGCCTTTTCTTTTAGAATATAATTTGTTTTATTAATAGCATTTTTCATAATCGAGATATCCCAAACTTTATCACCTTTACAAAATGGGTTTGGGTATGTGCTGACAGTGTAAGGAATGAGAATAGTTTGTATGTCCTCATTAGCTCAGACATGGCATAGGACAACACTGGGAACGTTGGTACAGACTTAAGATAAAACTAGCACTCACAACATTTCAGATGCTGGACCAAATAGGTCCTGATTCTGCAATGAACTCCACATGGGCTGGTTTCACTGAGGCTCCCCATGGGGGAGATTGGGGCCTAAGTTTTTTGACAGCTACGTTACAGTTCCTTTACATTAAGGCCACTACCCAGTTCTGAAACTTTATCAGAAACGGCCCTGTGTAACTAAAAACAACTTAACAATTTCACATAATGTTGCTGCTTTACCATCTGTCTCATTGGCACTAAATATCATTTCAACATCCCCGTTCCAATAACTTTACAAACAGCTCATCCTCCACTCAGATATTCTTGTTTATGATGCATTATATGCTTTAATCAATCATTAATCAAGTCTTCCTGTGGACTCCCCGCAACTTATTGCACATATGTTGTTTACAGACCTGTGTAGTTGCATTGTGGAAACACTGCAGCTGTTTGGTGATGGGCAATCTGGATTTTGGTCAAACATTGTGCAGTTAGGCAAATGAAGGTTATTCAAATAACACAAGGGTGTTTTTGTTTTTTGTTTTTTGGTCAGTTTGGTCAGTTTGGTACCTGGCCATAATAGAAAATGTGAAAAGTTAGACCTCAAAATATCTGATCCTTTGCTCCTTGAACAGATTTTTAACTCATGTTCCTTTTCTTTTTATTATTTATTTGTATTACGATAGTGCCTAGGACCCCTCGTCACTGTCACCCTTCTGACCAACAACTCCGCATGTGTTAGGTGCTGTACAGAGACAGAACAAAAAGATGGACCCCAGAGAGCTTACAATCTAAATATAAAACAAGAGACAACAGATAGATACAGACAGAAAGGGGAAGTCAAGGAAACAGTAAGACAATATTGATCAGTGTGATCGGGCATGGTATCAGCACACTAATGGCTGTCAAATTTTTGGTAGGCAACATGGAAAAGGAGAGGTTTTTTTGGAAGGATTTGAAGGGGAGAATGACAGGGCTTCGCGGATGTCTTTGGGGAGCTCCTCCCAAGCAGTAGGGGCAAGAAATTTTGAAAAGTTTGAAAATTTAATGAGTGGTTGGTGGAGGCTGACATCATGGCCTAACTGAAGGTGTGAACAGATGTTTCGATAGCGAGTAAGAGATGATGGGTAGGGTGGGAATAGGCTGTGAAGGACCTTGCAAGTGAAGGCAAGTAGCTTGTGTTTTAAAGAGACAGAGAAGGGGGAACGAGTGGAGGAAGGCAAAGAAGGGGTGGCATGGTCAAAGCAACAGGCTAGGAGAATGATCTCCTTAAGTTTGTGTTTTCAAGCCCTGCCCTGCCCTGCCCTGACCACTGAGGCAGGAATTCATACCTGCCGACACTCAAAATGTCTCCATAGCACCATCTGGGGAGCAAAACTGGGATGCATCTTCTAATTCAGGGGTTCCCAAACTAGGTTGATGACTTTTTCTGGATAAGCCCCTGGCGGACTGCAAGACGCTTTGTTTAGCTGAGCATCCGCAGGTACGGCCGCTCGCAGCTCCCATTGGCTGGGAACAGCAAACCGCGGCCACTAGGAGCTGTGAGCGGCTGTACCTGCGGACCCTCAGGTAAACAAAGCGTCTCGCGGCCCACCAGGGGCTTACCCCGAATAAGTCGCAAACCAAGTTTGGGAACCCCTCTTCTAACTCTATTGGCAGCTGCAACTCCCTGCTGCAAACACACACTCTGAAATGTCACCTGATGCAATTTCAGTCTCCATAGTGTGAGATGAGGCCAGGGAACTCAATTGGTGAGATGCTGATGAACACACATCTCTGCACCTTGCTCCTGGAGCTACCAGTGAGGCTAACGTGAGAGCCCTGGAAGCCCAGTCTTGGCCCTCATGTCATACAGGAATCACCTGGATGAGGTGCAGGAGGGGAAGGACTAACTGGATCCCAGTGTACAGCCACTGTGGCAGAAACTGGGCTTAGGAGCCTCCTTAACTGAAGATCCCCCTCTGGCCATGAGCTGCCAATTCACAAAAAATTAATGAGTTGATCCCGAATTTGAGTGGAGTACCACAAGCAGGGAGAGCTGGGAACTAGGGTGGCTGCTGATACAGGCTAAAAGATGCTTTTCGTTCCATCCACAGAGATGATCCCACTTCCTGTTCTGACTGCGGGTGGGGATGGCAGGGTAATGTGTCATAATCTTCCGCACTCTCCACACTTGGGCTGGGGACAGGTGGCAGCGGGGGGAGGAAGACGCACACACCATGGTAGTAAAATAAGGGAAGCTTGTGGGAGTCTTTGCACTGACTTAAATGGGAGCTGGACTGGGCAATGAAAAGGAAGGGGGCGACCGAGAGAAAATGAGGGAGGAGGGAGCAAACCAGACATGGGGGAAGAAAGTAGAGGGGATAGAGTGGAGAGGACAACTGCAGAACAGAGTGGAGAACTAGACGAGGGAACGACCCCAAGATATGCTGCAGAGGGGAAGGAGGGAGATGAAGTGAAGGAGGAAGAACCAAAGCAAGGGAAATAGTCAGATTTTTATCTGATGGGGTTTAGTACCAAAATATTGCAGTGATCTAATGGTTGTGTTAGGTACACACGCCATGCTGATACATTAGTATTAGAGAGTTAATTAGACATACATACTGAGTACCAGTTGCATTCCTTCACGAGAAAACCCAAAACTCCCTCAAGAATCTGGGCCACTCATATTCTCTGGGATGTTTGTATCTGCCACCTGCAACTGCATGATAGCTTTAGTGTTGCTATCTTTTGTTTGGGCAAAACCAGCCCTGCCCTCTTGCCTCATGTCATGCTAACACACCCCTTCCATCTCTGGCTCCACCACAGCTTTAGTGTTGCCTCCTTTCGCTTGAGCAAAACCAGCCCTAGCTCCTGGGCTCAGGGAAATCCAACTGTTCAGGTCAGCGCGTCCTATGAACAATGAAGCACATGTTTGTGAGTATATCAGCTTGTGTGTTTCATCTTAAACAGCTGTTCCAGATAAATATTTATTTTTTTAAAGATGTCATGTAGTGTGTGGCATATCATAGAATCATAGACATAGAATCATAGAATATCAGGGTTGGAAGGGACCTCAGGAGATCATCTAGTCCAACCCCCTGCTCAAAGCAGGACCAATCCCCAATTTTTGCCCCAAATGGCCCCCTCAGGGATTGAACTCACAACCCTGGGTTTAGCAAGCTAATGCTCAAACCACCTGCATATGTTGTAAGCATATTTATAATTAAATGTCGCTGCCATGACAGTAGGCGCTGTAGATATCCAAATAAATAACATTTCGGCTTCAGCTAAGGGGCCTAAAGCAGCAGGGAAAGACACTGATACAGTGATGTATGTCCATATAAGAACCTATAAGGAACTCTGGAATTACACTAGACCAGAGGTGGATTCTTGTGTTTCCTGGATGGACTTTGTATTTTGATCTTGGCTATTTCTAGACTTTCTAGGGCAGGTCAGCTTAGCCAGGGCAAAAGTGAAATGGAAGCCTTATTAGTCTTATTGGGACCTTTCTCGTTGCACCAGTAGCATTGCTTCAGTCCTCTAGGAGACTTGGATCACACAAACTGACTTTCAGTGCCTGGTAGCTCTTTTCTATGGGACCTCTGGTGTCTCAGGCTTCAGCATCTTGGAGGCTTCCTGGCTTCACTGGCTCCTGGTCCATCTCCCTTTACATTGTCTCCAGCCTTTGGCTCTTCAGGAAGGGAGGCAGTGGTAGGTAAGCCTGCCAGTGGTGCCTGTTAGACCATGTGTCTGCTTGAGAACTGAACCATTCCTAACTGGTAGGCTAGAACTGGGTGGAGCACAAAGGATGAATTCCTGAGTGTATTAAGTCAGTGGGAATTGTCAATGGGTAGAGGAGTTCCATGTGCCTACACTAGTCATGCTGAATTGTTCTGAACCCTCCGTGTGGCCTGTCTTTTCCCTTTTGCTATTCTAAACCCAGTTGCAAGTCTTGCTGGCTCCCTATACTGTAGCTCCCAGAAGCAGCGGAATCTGGGCTGTTTCAAAAGACAGTCCGTGCCCAGGGGAACTGTCTGCACATGCCATCGATCCATGCTGGTATTATTGGCATCCACGCTGCAGGCCAAAACAGCTCAGGCTGAATCAGTGAAAGCAAATCTAATCCTGGCAGTGTTTGGCCTGGATGCCACTTGAAGCACTTCTGTGTGCAGGTGTTCCATGTTTTTCAAGGGTGCCAGCAGGACCGTGTTCTCAGAATGGAACATTTTTCTAATGTAGATGAATCAATAGCTGCCCAGATTTGCACCACAGTAGCTCTGAACAGCCAGCTGGATTACAGTCAGTGCGTTCCTTGGCTTAACTGAAGAATGCAATATTTCCAGAAAGTAGCAATGAGAATTTTGAAACAGAAATGAGTGTAGACTAGGGATTAGTCAGTTAATTTTTTTTAATTGGGTGGTTTAGCCTGGTGATAAATGTAATTGCTGAGCTCTTAATTTTACAGCCATTGCAATACAAAACCCCTTCAGTTTCCCAGTTACGGAATTGTAGAAATGTAGGGCTGGTAATGTCAATGTTTATACTGAAAACATGAGGTCAGGTGTAGGAAATAGTACTAGGTTTGCTTTGTAAAACAGGATGCTCCAAAACCAAACATAGAACCATAGTTTTGTAATAAAAATATATTGTTTATGGGGAAGTAGGAGTGCTAGCATGGTAATGTAGACTTTCTTTCCATTGGGTTCAGCAAGCCTTGATTGTGGTCCAGGTTGCCCAAATGATTTCTTTAAGGGAGTCGATTCCACAGTACTGACGCACAATACAAGTGATTCAAGTTTGGAGACGGGGCTCCTTATTCCTCAGCCAGCAGACTAGGCCATTGCAAAGGCAGTCATCTGGAGCTTTTTGCGAAGGGTGCTAATTGTTCCATCCATCCATTCTTTCCTCCATGATAGTGGTTAAATAAGGAAAGAAAGTGTTCCATTGCCGTTGCCCCCTGCCCCCTTTGGGGGTGGGGGAAGGGAGCAAGAAGGTGTTTAATTGCCCCAGTGGTGATTAGCACTATTCTGTTCAGATTTGTATATGGCCTTCTCCACTGTAGTTATCAGAGTGCCTTACAGAAGTCTTCAAGTGAGGTGACTAGCATCTCTTGCCTGGTTCATTCTTTCATTCTTCCCTTTCCCAACAATAATTTTTAAATGTATATTTTTAAAAATAATTTAATAGGTGTCCATGCTGCTCTGTGTTTGTCCCAGAGAAGGCAGGTCAAAGAAGTGTGCCTTCCCTGGGAGTGGAATATAGGAAGGTTTGTGGTGGTACTTTGGTCCTGTGGGATTTAATTCTGCAGTCTGGGACCGGTGCCTGAGAAAGCTCGGTCCCCCAAACAGATGAGATTTACCCTACTTTGCACAGTTGTTTTGGGCCTGAGGAGCAGACCTATTTCTGTGGCCCTTATCCCAGATCTTTAGGTATACTGGGCCCAAACTGATGAGTGCCTTAAAAATAAGGACCAAGACTGTGAATTACGTGCAAGTGAGAGAAGAGATTTAACAAGAAGTCCTTGAAAACAACAACAACAACAAAATTCTGCTGTCTATATATCTCCATATTTACTTTGCTCCTTGCTTCTCTTTGAGTATTATTCCTGTCACCCCCTGGCAATCACTAGAACAGCACCATTAGAAGTTTACGCTTAGCTGTCACTGACCATGATGCCTGTAAGGAGCCTCTGTTTTCCATTATCCTCTCTTTCTGCCCCTGTGTGTAGCTTTGTTTCCAGTGCAATGAAGAGGGAGCTGAGATTTGACATGATCAGAAATTTTGGAGACTGAACTAATATTTTGTCTGTGTGTAAATGGTTATGTGCTATAGATTTCTACTATTTTTGATAGGTGTTGAAGGATGGGGTCAAGGAACCTATTATAATAAACTGTAACAAAATTTCTGTGGATGTTCACTTCCTAAACTAATGACAGGTTTCAGAGTAGCAGCCGTGTTAGTCTGTATTCGCAAAAAGAAAAGGAGTACTTGTGGCACCTTAGAGACTAACAAATTGATTTGAGCATAAGCTTTTGTGAGCTACAGCTCACTTCATCGGATGCATTTGGTGGTGGAAAATACAGTGGGGAGATTTATATACGCACACAGAGAACATGATCTCTATATAAATCTCCCCACTGTATTATCCACCGAATGCATCCAATGAAGTGAGCTGTAGCTCACGAAAGCTTATGCTCAAATAAATTTGTTAGTCTCTAAGGTGCCACAAGTACTCCTTTTCTTTTTACTTCCTAAACTAATATATATATTTAAATAAAGTCCTTCTTGATCTTAAGTCCTTGAATTTCTAAAACTGTAATATTACTCGACACTGGATAATGTCACATTGCTGTATGTTGGACTGATGTGTCAAAATCCAGTATAAGTCACCAACATAATGTAAAGGGTTGAGTGCTGAGAATACTTCTGGACCAGGTGTTTGAACACTGAATTGGTCACTTCCTACTCTATCTACTTATTTGACATTGTGCAACTTCCTCTTTGAGCCAGCAATCTCATGCAGTAAGACCACAAATGAATCTGTCTTCTCATGCGGTCTTAAAAAAGCACTGAACAACAACGCAGACCACTGAGTTGCTTTCGAATGATGCAAGAAATATTGGCTTTTTAAACTAGATTTAACATGAATGCTTTCTTGGATCTCTGTAACTGATGGCTGAAAAGATTCCATCATATTTTGTCCAGTTCTGATTAAATCAACTAAATGGTATCAACACAATTGCCTAAAAACAGTTTAATAAAGTGGTTTAATAGGACTTTATTTTGGCGGTTGTGAGTTCTGTTGGTGGTATTGTTATTGCTTAATTGGTCTTGATGCAGGGGACTGACAGTTCTTACAACCCTGAGATGCTACAGGAATTGTTGTCCTATAAGAACCTAGGTAGGCAATTGCCATTGGTATAGTTCTGTTAAATTTCAGGGCATTCAGCTGGATCAGGCCCTAAAATTGTACATATACACTTATGTAGCCAAAGGAGTGTATTTATGGGTGCTTTGTAGACAGGACAAGAGTGTATGTGTAATAATACAACTTAGTCAAATGTTTCAATCAGAATCTAATATTTTTTAAAAAGAGTGAAGTATTCATGAAATATCAGCTCTTCAGCAATATGCCAACTATGAATAAGTTTTGGAGAAAGGACATTCCTCCACAGAGATTTACAGATACCAAGATATATTGCAAAAGGCACAAGACAGTTCTCAAAGCTGTATCCAAAAAACAAACAAACCCCCAACACCCCCCCCCCCAAGCCAGTACAGCAGGATTGAATGCTTGTTAATTCTAATTAACCTCCTTATCTGGTAGCCTCTTAAGAAACGTCTGGGAAGACATTTTGTATTAAATACTCACTGTGCACTGTACTTAAAAATAGATCCTACATTTTGTTCATATTAACTGTCATATTTTATTTTTTATTCAACAGGTCACTGGTTACTTAGATGATTGCACCTGTGATGTTGAAACCATAGATACATTTAACAACAACAAACTTTTTCCTAGATTAAATAAGCTTCTGGAAAGTGACTACTTTAGACATTACAAGGTATTTTCATATTCAAAAATTATATTCATTGCCAAAAATACGTCGGGACTAGATAAGTAGTGTGTTTTTTTTTTTTTTTAAATCTCCATACAAGTTATCAATTATCTTTTAATTCATGTATTCTTGTTTTAGGCGCATGATCATAGCAATTCAGGCTTTCATACTATCCAGAGAATCTTAATTTGAGGCAACATATTCTTCAAATAAATTATATAAAGTTTTTTAAGAATTGCTTCTGAAGCTTTTTTTTTTTTTTTTTTCCCCTTAAAGGTGTTAGTGGTAGAGCAAGGAAGTGGTTTTTATGCCAGGTGAAGTATGGAAAACATTTACTGGAACAAAAACTGTGCAGTGAGAACAGTGTTTTGTTTCCTGTACTGCATTTTGTATGCATGAAGAGGCATTTAACAAGACCAAGCGAATTGATCATAAAAACTGGATAGAAGTTATAATTAAACTGGTCCTTTACAGGCCAAATTCTGCCCGCAGTTACATCCATAATAACGTCTCTGGAGTTGCATGAATATAAGCAGTGTTTAATTTGTGCCAGGGCAGAGCCCCGGCACTTCTAGGCTTGTCAGCTCATAGCCCCAGCACCTCTGGGCTTGCTACATCAGTTATGAATGTAAAAAAATTGCTTGAGCCCTGGCACCTCTTTCATTACAAATTAAGCACTGTATATAAGTGAGTTTAGAATTTGGCCATTTGTGCTTTAAAAAAGCTTTCTATCTGGGGAGTCAAACATGAGGCTGTGTTTGAGTATTTGGCTGTAGTTTTGTCTATTACTGTTTAAAAAAAATCATTACATGTTAGGGTTGTTTAGAAGAGCACTACTTGGATGTTGATATTTTGAGGCAGATAAGGGGGTAATTGAGAATCTGCTCTAGGCCCAGGAGCACCTAAGAAATGCCGTACCAAACGTCTGAAATCTTTAATATCCCCATATTTAATGTCATCTGTAAGGTCACCGCAACTGAAAACACTTTTCGTGTGAGAGAGAAATACAAAAGTTTATCCCGAGTCTTTTCACCAATGGTGAAGTTCACTCTTGTGTAGAAAGCCAGAGCATGAGCCCTGCGTCACTTAAGCCCTTTATAAAAGGGTGGATTGCTGTGTGCTGAGTTACACCCTAAATGAGAATTATTACAAAAGTTATGGCTTAGGTAACAAGTGTTATTACATTAGGCTGTGGTTCATGTAATTTGGCTTGGTTATGTCGATTTGTATAATATGTAATTATTTTTTATGTATAATTCTTTACAGGTAAACCTAAAGAAACCTTGCCCTTTTTGGAATGACAGCAGTCACTGTGGGATAAGAGACTGCGCAGTAAAGCCTTGTGCATCTGTAAGTACACAAATCTATTCAGGTCCAGATTTATAAAAGTGTTTAGGCATCATTGCTGGGCCCAGCACCTCAACACCTAAGTCTCATTTTCAAAAGGGATTCAGGCATTTAGGAGCCAAAAGCCCGTTGATAGTCAATGAAAATGAGATTTAGCTCCTAAATAGGTTAAGTGTTGCAAGGCTGTGCACAGCAATACCTAAATACCTTTACAAATCTGGGCTACAGTAACTTATTTCTTCTCTAGCCAATCTTTATAGAGGATGAGCAGAGGACAGCAATCACGTTTTTGCTTACTGTAGCTAACACAGTTGTAGCTCTCTGATCAGGCTTATATAGATAAAAAATGAGAGGAAACTACTAAAGGAGCTAAAATATTAAATATTTAAGGTATTGTTTGAAAAAATAGTTTGTATTATACCAGATTTGATTAGAGAATCATTTGCTGACAGTACAAAAAAGCTTTGCAGTCATACAATCCTATATTTCCCACAAGTCTTAATTTTTCCCATTTTAAAAGGGACATTATGTCTGAAAATTGTTCATTTACTAGTGTTACAAGAAACACCTAAAATCACTATAAATATAGTGTGTGCGTGCAAAATTTTATATATACGATCATAAACCACATGATCACAGCAGAAGACTCGGAGAATGTTTCCAATTTTAAACCTGTTTTTTTAAATACCATAGCATTTTTTATGTTAATGGTCCATTTCTGTGTGTTGTGCTGATGAAAGCAGTCAAAAGAATATAGTACTCTAAAGGTAGAAGGATGCCTGGTATGAGCTGATCCTATTTAGATTATATTTTCTGGGTCACTATAGTTAATTTTCATGTATCCTTAAAAAGCATGGTGCGCATTTCAGTAATCTTGCCTAGGAAGAGAATTGGCTTTTCTTCCCTGGATAGCCATGTTGTAACATCTCAAATATAGAGGTGGGGAGGCCTGATTAACAGGAAATATACCAGCTGATGTAACACTTTAAAACAGTCTAGTTCAGGAAGAATTACCACTCACTCAAACGTACTGTATATTCTGTTACATTTGACTAGTTTTATCTTCCTTCTTCCCACTCCTCCCAAAAAGTCAACATGAATATGAATTATTTATTGGCTTTTCGGTGGAACTCTCCTCCATAATATCTGAGTGCCTCACAAATGTTAATGAATTAGCCCCCCAGTACCCCATGGGATAAGAAAGCGAGCATTATTATTCCCTTTTGGGGAAATAGGGAAACTGAGGTACAAGGAGACTTAGGGCCTGATTCTGATGTATGCTAAGCCCCCTTACACCACTATGGCAGTATAGAAGAGCCTAAATCTAAATGAGAATAAAGCCCTAAAGGAAATGCCTAAGATTAAAAAGGATGTTGATAAATTGGAGAGGGTCCAGAGAAGAGCCATGAGAATGATTTAAAGGAATCGAAAACATGACTTACAGTGATAGACTCAAAGAGCTCAATATATTTAGCTTAACAAAGAGAAGGTTAAGAGGTGACTTGATTACAGTCTATACCTACCTACATGGGGAACAAATATTTAATAATGAGCACTTCAGTGTAGCAGAAAAACCTATAACACAACCCAAAGGCTGGAAGTTGAAGCTAGATAAATTGAGACTGGAAATCAGATGTATATTTTTAACCTTGAGAGTAATTAACCTTTGGAACAATCGACCCAGGGATCCTCTGTCCCTGACAGTTTTTCAATCAAGATGGGATGTTTTTCTAAGAGCTCTGCTCTAGGAATTATTTAGGGAAGGTTCTATGGCCTCGTCTACAGGCGGTCAGACTGGATGATCACAATGGTCCTTTCTGGCTGTGGAATCTATGAATCACACAGGAAGTCTAGGGAGGGGCAGGAATTGAACCCAGTTCTCCTGAATCCCAGTCCAGTGTCTTAATCCCAAGACCTCATTGCCCCTCTAACTAATTTTATTGAAAGCTTTTTGGTCAATTTCTTAATGTTTCCTGAAATTAGCTTAGAAGACCACATCAGCATGATGGATAAAACGTGTCTGTTTTCTATCTTGCATTTCAGAATGAAGTCCCTGGTGTAACTGAATCTGCAAGCTTTAAGGTATGTGTGTCTGTATGAATGGTTTGACTTGTGACTGTTATATTTCACTACAGCTGTTAAAAACCTCTCTAATCAGATTAACATCAAGTGTACCACAAATAACTTCTGTTCCTCCTGACAATTGCTGTTTAGAATATTGCCTCTTTTTAATGTCATAATGCTCATAAAGCTACTTCGCATTCAAAACAACTAAGCTCTTGGAGTTTCAGAAGTTGCCAGTGGGGACTTCTGAGGTGAAATCCAAAATGATCACCACAATCGCATGGGCCTCTAAACATCTTCATATACCCAGCTCCTTTTGTAGAAATACGTGTTAAGATTAAATATTGACAGACAATTGTGAGCTTTAGGTGCTCATTGCCTTTTGAAAATCAGACCAAATACTTTAATGGATTTGGGGAAGGATTTTACATGCAGTAAATCAGCTATTTCCTCTTTGCCTTCTAGTATTCAGAAGAAGCCAGTAAACATGCTGGAGAATGTGAGGAGGCTAAGAGACTTGGAGCTGTTAATCAATCTTTGAGGTATAATTTCCTTCAATAAATCATTATGTTTGTCATAAAGAAAAATTAATACTGACTCTCAAACTGTCTCTTTATTCTCTGTAGCGAGGAAACCCAACGATCCATGCTTCAGTGGACCCAGCATGAAGATTCTTCAGACAACTTTTGTGAAGCTGACGGTATGAGGCTTTGTCTAGTGTGAATGATTTTGAGACAATATTTAAACAAAGGCTGATTGCACAGTCTGAAATCTTTGTAAAAATTTAAGCTCTGAAATAATATACTAGTAAGTCTGAATTCTTTGTGTTTAATCTTTATTTGTACTTTTTTGAAGAGATGCAAGAACGATCCCTCATAAAATTTGCTGCAGTGGTAAACGTGACTTTCCATATTCCTTAACTATGTAATAGTTCAGACAAAGGTTTCAGAGAAGCAGCCGTGTTACTCTGTATTCGCAAAAAGAAAAGGAGTACTTGTGGCACCTTAGAGACTAACAAATTTATTAGAGCATAAGCTTTCGTGAGCTACAGCTCACTGCATCCGATGAAGTGAGCTGTAGCTCACGAAAGCTTATGCTCTAATAAATTTGTTAGTCTCTAAGGTGCCACAAGTACTCCTTTTCTTAGTTCAGACAAAGGCCACGTTTACACTGTGGGTGTTTCAACGGCACAGCAATGGTACCGTGGCTATGCTGCTGTAGTGCCGTTGTATAGATATTTCCCATAGCCATGGAAGGGTTTTTTTTCCGTTACCGCAGGAACTCAACCTCCATAGGTGACGGTAGCTAGAGTGATAGAAGCATTCTACACCAGTGGTTCTCAAACTAGGGCCGCTGCTTGTTCAGGGAAAGCCACTGGCGGGCCAGGCTGGTTTGTTTACCGGTCGCGTCCACAGGTTCGGCCAATTGCGGCTCCCACTGGCTGCGGTTCGCCGCTCCAGGCCAATGGGGGCTGCGGGAAGTGACGCGGGCTGAGGGATGTGCTGGCAGCCCTTCCTGCAGCTTCCGTTGGCCTGGAGCAGCGAACCACAGCCAGTGGGAACCGCGATCGGCCCAACCTGCGGACACGGCCGATAAACAAACCAGCCTGGCCCGCCCGGGGCTTTCCCTGAACAAGTGGCGACCCTAGTTTGAGAACCACTGTTCTACACTGTCTACACTGGGGGTTAGATTTTCTTAGCTATGGTTCTCAAGGGTGCGGATTTTTCACCCCTCTGAGTCCCATGCTATGTTAGCCTAACTTTTAAGCGTAGACCAGACCAAAGAGAAATACTCTGTCTGGCATTCCAGCTGGCAATACTGAGTGCTGGAAAACTGTCCCCCTGTAACAGGGTGTGTGCATGTACACGTGCTGTGTAATGCAGGCTCCTTTCTGGAAAAAAAACACGTCAGCTGATCTTTGCAGTTTCATTAAAGTGGCAACTAACTATCTTTGGACCAAAAATTGTTTCACATTTCCGAGCAGGCATACAGGTTTTAACTTTCATTTTTCAGGGTTTTCAGTGGATTCAGTGTGGCTCAAACTTGAAACTAGAAGACAGGTAAGGGTGTGTCTATGCTGCAAATGAAGGTGTGATTGTAACACAGGTAGACGCACCTGTGCTAGCCCGTGTCACAATAGTAGTGAAGTTGCAGCAGCACAGGTTAATATTCCCCAGCGGGCTTGGGCCCTGGTTCTGGGCACATGCTCTGGTGGCTAGTGTGTGCTGAAGACCATGCTTGCCTCAGCTATGCTGCTATTGTTACCTGTACTAGCTCGATGAAAACTATCATGGGTGTACCTAACTATTTTACAGTCACAGCTTCCCTTGGGTGTAGATATAGCCTATACACTGGTTGTTAAGGGCCAGATTCTGAAACCCGTACTCATTTAATACTCCTCTTTCGATATATTCCCATTGCTTTCGGTGGGGTTACTAGGGTGACCAGACATCTTGATATTAGGGGCTTTGTCTTATATATGCAACTATACCCCACCTTCCCCGAAAAAAAAAGTGTCCTCATTTTTCACACTTGCTCTCTGGTTACCATAGGGGCTATTCAAAGAAGATGGTATTACTCAGTGTGAGTCAAGGTGGCAGAATCTGGCCCTGAGTGTAGTTTTTCTTCACTTCCTTTTATCCTCAACTAAAGCCTTCCTTTCACAGATGTAGAGTCTCCTGATGCAGAGTATGTGGATTTACTTCTGAATCCGGAATGCTACACGGGTTACAAAGGACCAGAGGCTTGGAAGATCTGGAACAGCATTTATGAGGAGAACTGTTTCAAGTATGTGGTTTGACAGTCTCTCTCTCTATGAGCTTTGGTTACTACTCATTGCGCACAAATACATCTGATCAGATGAAAACTTCCCCCACAAATTCTAAAACAATTGTTTACGTCGGGGGGGGGGTTCTGTGAAGGTTGTTGGAAAATGTCCATAGACAGGCAGTTGTCTTCAGGATTTGTGTATACTATTTTTAGCTTTCTTTTTGCTGGTCACAACAATCAATATTGTTGCTGATTAAAGGCATGGCAGCTGCTACAATGCCATATGGTAGGATCTGAGCATCACCCCTTGGTCCCAGGCTGGCTAAGAACCCTGCACAGACAGGATCTTCAGCTGCAGAAGAACAGGATTTCTTCGATTGCTCTCCACTAATCCTGGTTGACTCACTGGGTGGTACTGATGGGTCTTAAAGGAGCCTTGCCCAAGCTGCATCTGCTGGAAGATGGATTGCTACAGAGTAGGGAATATCTGGGGATCATTGAAACTCTGATAAGATTTGGGGCAATCTTTTCAGTGGTGTTGCATCACTATTAACTACAGCGGTGACTCATCCCCAGAGTAATTAAATCTGTGTTTATTGGACTTGTTCAGTGGGGAGGTAATGACTTTTATTGAAGATTAGTCACCCCTCCCTTCTAGTGGAAGGCTGAGAGAGCCCTGTAGGCATGTCTGAGTCCTCCAGCAAACATTCCTGGTTTTTCAAAGGTGTGTTTGTGTGTGCATGTTTATGTTGCCATCCTGCTTATTGCATGCTGTTCCTGTTAGCTTCCTGTGTTCTGAAGTCAGTATTCCAGTTTTAGTGTGAGTGTGTGCGCACGCACACACATAGCATTGGATATGTGAAGTTACTCAGGGCTTGCTGCTACATACCTTCCATTTGGATTGTTACGTTTTGTTCAGAATGTTGCTCATTTAACTGATCCATGGTTATTACATGTCCTGATTTACCACCTACCTGTGTATCTTGCTTAGATTTCCCTGTGATTTGGGATTGCTGCTCTGTGGTATATAGGAGTGTAACTTTATGGCCACAAGTGCTTCTATTCTGCAGCCCATACTGCCTACACATTCTTCACCTGTTAACTGGTGATACTCTGTTTGGAAGTTTTGGAACTATGTGCAGACCCTGCAACACTCCGATGTGGCTAGATTGCCCGTGCTGCAGAACTGCTTAGTGCCGTGATGGCATTGATATTTATGATGTACTCCTGGAGCCCAAGTCCTTTTTTGATGTGGCTGTGCAGCACCTCAGTGAGTATATTGGGACTGGGGATTCTGTTCTGCTAAAGAGGAAAATGTTTTTTCAAGCTCTTTGCCAGCAGCCCAATGAAACCATACGTGAGTGTGTATGTTGTTTGCAGCAGGTGGCCCGGGATTGTGAATTTGGGGATGTTATGATTGATGTAGCCAATGATCTCCTGGGTGAATGGTTTTTGGCCAAAGATGCTAGAACTCTTAGCTTTTGATGCTACAGTTGCAGTCTCCGACTGCTGCTACCCTTGAGTCTACACTTTCACAGTAACCCTTGAGTCTACACTTAAACTGTCAGCTGTACCTTCTATTTCCGTCGCTCAGAGTCCTACACGCTACCTACTCCCACACCCAGGTCTCGGCCATGAAAGTTTCCGGCTCCTCACTGTTTCTGCTGTGGTAGTGCGGGTCTCTTGGCCAGTTTCCCTGCTTGCTTGGCTAGAACTGCTAAGTGCTGGGCTTGTGGGAAGGAAGGACACTTTCAGTTAGTGTGCCATGGTACACTGGTTCACAATGACGGGAGGCCTGTGGTACATACTGTACATGTGGAGCTGCAGGAGACCGCCTTTACCAGGGATCTTGATGTTTCCTTTGATATAGTCTTCTCCTGTGGCAAGGTGCTGGAGCGGGTATCCCTTATTGTAGACATTAATGGTTCACTGCTGAAGTGCATGGTGAAGATGGTAATGTTTTCTTCTCTCTGGCTTAGTTCATAATCTGGCCATTTGTCGGACTACAGTGGTGATAAAAGCTTGGAATTTGTATGCTTAACAGACAGTGGGTGGAGCTGTGTGTTCTACAAAGGCATAGCCTGTCCTGCAAAGTTTTATATTGATAAAAGCACTGCTGCGAATGCCGTTCCATTGTTGTCCTGTGATCTGTATTTACAGCTTGGTATTCTGCATGAAATTTGCACAGGACACCTTGGTGGTGTTATATTGGCTAGAATAGAAGGGGATACCCAATGTACCATTCAGAGACAACATGATTTATTTAATGGTGGTGATGTTCTCTCAATGGGATATGTGTACTCTCTGCAGCTGGATTCAAATGCCAAGCCCTTTGCATCATTTCCATGTCATGTACCTCCTGCATTTGTGGACAAGATCCAAGCAGAACGGCAGCGCATAGAAGATAACGGTATCATGCGGGAGGTGGAAGGGCCTATGGAAATAGAGCCCCCCCTCCCAAGGTGATCGTATACAAAAAGAATGGTGACATTTGACTGTGCACAGATTTTAGGGCACTTAATAAGTATGTGAAACTTGTTAAAGAAGGAGGAGTGCTAGGCAGAGACGGGCTCCACCTAATGAAGAGTGGGAAGAGCATCTTCGCAAGCAAGCTGGCTAACCTAGTGAGGAGGGCTTTAAACTAGGTTCACCGGGGGAAGGAGGCCAAAGCCCTGAGGGAAGTGGGATATACTGGGAGGAAGCAGGAGCGCGTGAGAGGGCAGAGCTCTTGCCTCATACTGAGAAAGAGGGACGATCAGCAAGTTATCTCAAGTGCCTATACACAAATGCAAGAAGCCTGGGAAACAAGCAGGGAGAACTGGAAGTCCTGGCACAGTCAAGGAATTATGATGTGATTGAAATAACAGAGACTTGGTGGGATAACTCACATGACTGGAGTACTGTCATGGATGGATATAAACTGTTCAGGAAAGACAAGCAGGGCAGAAAAGGTGGGGGAGTTGCATTGTATGTAAGGGAGCAGTATGACTGCTCAGAGCTCAAGTATGAAACTGCAGAAAAACCTGAGAGTCTGGATTAAGTTTAGAAGTGTGAGCAACAAGGGTGATGTCGTGCTGGGAGTCTGCTATAGACCACTGGACCAGGGGGATGAGGTGGACGAGGCTTTCTTCCGGCAACTCACGGAAGTTACTAGATCGCAGGCCCTGGTTCTCATGGGAGACTTCAATCACCCTGATACCTGCTGGAAGAGCAATACAGCAGTGCACAGACAATCCAGGAAGTTTTTGGAAAGTGTAGGGGACAATTTCCTGGTGCAAGTGCTGGAGGAACCAACTAGGGGCAGAGCTCTTCTTGACCTGCTGCTCACAAACTCGGAAGAATTAGTAGGGGGAGCAAAAGTGGATGGGAACCTGGGAGGCAGTGATCATGAGATGGTTGAGTTCAGGATCCTGACACAGGGAAGAAAGGAGAGGAGCAGAATACGGACCCTGGACTTCAGAAAAGCAGACTTTGACTCCCTCAGGGAACTGATGGGCAGGATCCCCTGGGAGAATAACATGAGGGGGAAAGGAGTCCAGGAGAGTTGGCTGTATTTTAAAGAATCCTTATTGCGGTTACAGGGATAAGCCATCCCGATGTGTAGAAAGAATAGTAAATATGGCAGGCGACCAGCTTGGCTTAACAGTGAAATCCTTGCTGATCTTAAACACAAAAAAGAAGCTTACAAGAAGTGGAGGATTGGACAAATGACCAGGGAAGAGTATAAAAATATTGCTGGGGCATGCAGGAGTGAAATCAGGAAGGCCAAATCACACCTGGAGTTGCAGCTAGCACGAGATGTTAAGAGTAACAAGAAGAGTTTCTTCAGGTACGTTAGCAACAAGAAGAAAGTAACGGAAAATGTGGGCCCCTTACTGAATGAGGGAGGCAACCTAGTGACAGAGGATGTGGAAAAAGCTAATGTACTCAATGCTTTTTTTGCCTCTGTCTTCATGAACAAGGTCAGCTCCCAGACTGCTGCACTGGGCAGCACAGCATGGGGAGGAGGTGACCAGCCCTCTGTGGAGAAAGAAGTGGTTCAGGACTATTTAGAAAAGCTGGACGAGCACAAGTCCATGGGGCTGGATGCGCTGCATCCGAGAGTGCTAAAGGAGTTGGCGGATGTGATTGCAGAGCTATTGGCCATTATCTTTGAAAACTCATGGCGATCGGGGGAAGTCCCGGATGACTGGAAAAAGGCTAATGTCATGCCCATCTTTTTAAAAAAAAAAAAAAAAAAAAAGGGAAGGAGGAGGATCCTGGGACCTACAGGCCAGTCAGCCTCACTTCAGTCCCTGGAAAAATCATGGAGCAGGTCCTCAAGGAATCAATTCTGAAGCACTTAGAGGAGACGAAAGTGATCAGGAACAGTCAGCATGGATTCACCAAGGGCAAGTCATGCCTGACTAATCTGATTGCCTTCTATGATGAGATGACTGGCTCTGTGGATGAGGGGAAAGCAGTGGACGTGTTGTTCCTTGACTTTCGCAAAGCTTTTTGACACGGTCTCCCACAGTATTCTTGCCAGCAAGTTAAAGAAGTATGGGCTGGATGAATGGACTATAAGGTGGATAGAAAGTTGGCTAGATTGTCGGGCTCAACGGGTAGTGATTAATGTCTCCATGTCTAGTTGGCAGCCAGTATCAAGTGGAGTGCCCCAAGGGTCGGTCCTGGGGCCGGTTTTGTTCAATATCTTCATAAATGATCTGGAGGATGGTGTGGATTGCACCCTCAGCAAGTTTGCAGATGACCACTAAACTGGGAGGAGAGGTAGATACGCTGGAGGATAGGGATAGATTACAGAGGGCCCTAGACAAATTAGAGGATTGGGCCAAAAGAAATCTGATGAGGTTCAACAACGACAAGTGCAGAGTCCTGCACTTAGGACGGAAGAATCCCATGCACCGCTACAGACTAGGAACCGAATGGCTCGGCAGCAGTTCTGCAGAAAAGGACCTAGGGATTACAGTGGACGAGAAGCTGGATATGAGTCAACAGTGTGCTGTTGTTGCCAAGAAGGCCAATGGCATTTTGGGATGTATAAGTAGGGGCATTGCCAGCAGATCAAGGGACGTGATCGTTCCCCTCTATTCAACATTGGTGAGGCCTCATCTGGAGTAGTGTGTCCCGTTTTGGGCCCCACACTACAAGAAGGATTTGGAAAAATTGGAAAGAGTCCAGCGGAGGGCAACAAAAATGATTAGGGGACTGGAACACATGACTTTTATGAGGAGTGGCTGAGGGAACTGGGATTGTTTAGTCTGTGGAAGAGAAGAATGAGGGGGGATTTGATAGCTGCTTTCAACTACCTGAAAGGGGGTTCCAAAGAGGATGGATCTAGACTGTTCTCAGTGGTAGGAGATGACAGAACAAGGAGTAATGGTCTCAAGTTGCGGTGGGGGAGGTTTAGGTTGGATATTAGGAAAAACTTTTTCACTAGGAGGGTGGTGAAGCACTGGAATGTGTTACCTAGGGAGGTGGTGGAATCTCCTTCCTTACAAGTTTTTAAAGTCAGGCTTGACAAAGCCCTGGCTGGGATGATTTAGTTGGGGATTGGTCCTGCTCTGAGCAGGGGGTTGGACTAGATGACCTCCTGAGCTCCCTTCCAACCCTGATATTCTATGATTCTAAGAAACATGAGCAGTTTCAATTGCCAACCTTCAAAGAGGTGACCTACTGAGTAAATCCTGGATTTTCTCTGTGTTGGATAACTGATCTGGTTATTAGCAAATACCTGTGGCTGAAAGTTTGCAGTTGCTACTAACTTTCAGCATGTCATTTGGGAGGTACAGCTATCAACAACTCCCTTTTGGGTAAGTCTCTGCTCCTGAGGTATTTCAGAGACTGGTCTCTCACCTCCTTGCTAATATCTAGATTGCCATCCAAATATCAACATGCATTCTCATAGTTGCTAAGAGTCCTCCTGAGTGTAATGCTGTTCTGGACCAGGGCTGAAGCAACTCCAACAAGTTGGCATAAAGTTGAATGCGGCCAAGTGCAGTTTTGCAAAAGATGGTGTAGATTTTCTAGGGCGATCGCTGTTGGCCAATGGTGTGAAACTGGCACCTGAATGGCTACAAGCTGTTGCTTTGCTACCATTACTCACAGATGGTAGCAGTTTAAGTTTGATCCTTGGCCTATCTTGAAACATAGGTGGTCATGTTCTGTCCCGTTTTTAGTACCTTTGTCAAGACACTGTGGGGTTTAACCCAGATCCAGTTGGTTTGGACTGAAGAGGCATAACAGGCTTTTGAAACTCTGAGTCAAGCCCTCTGTCACATCCAATCATATGCATGTTTTGATCCAAAGAAGTCGGTAGTGATTCAGTCTGATGCATGCAATTGGGGACTGGGCCTAGTTCTGCTCCACGAGGGATGGCTGGTTATATTTGCCTCCCATATCCTCATCCCAATGGAAACAAAATATTCCTAGATGGGAGCGAGAATTCTTGGCATGGTTTTTGCTATTGTACACTTCAAAGTCCACTTAGTAGGGAGACAGTTTACATTAGAAACTGATCATTTGCCTCTTTGGGCCTCTATCATAAAGTCATTGACCTGCTGCAGCTTCACATTCAGCAATGGTTTCTTCAGTTGCAGCAGTATGGCTTGAATTTGGTGCATATCAAAGGAAGACGTCATTTGCTTGCTGATGCTTATTTGAGAAATTCTGCTGTGATGGTGCCCTTGTGTGCAGAAACAGCAAAGTACACCAGATGCTTTTTATTGAAAGATCTACCCATTGACTTAGGGCAGACTGATGCTAAACTGTGCAAGATGGTACATGTTGTACAGGCGGATTGGATGGACCGGGTCCTTAAAAGAACTTTGTCTGCATTCTACAAAATTTGTTCCGAGCTCATGGTGAATACATGCTACTCAACATATCTTATGCAGAGAAGCCCGGGTGATTGTCCTAGCAGCGTTGCGACAAATAATCCTAGATGTGGCCTCTGAAGGACATTTGGGAGTTACAAATGAAGGAACAAATGCATATTGATGCTGGGGGGTCAGGGCTGCACTCTTACATAGAGCATCAGATGAAGGCAGGCTCAGCATGCACAATGCATAGAATGGCTGCTCCTCCAGCCCCTCTGAAACAAACAGTCATAGACAGACCATGGCAGAGAATTGCAGTGGATATTATTGGCCCCTCAGTTGCACTGTGAGGCTACACGGTGTTGACGGTTATGGAATATTACTGACATTATCCCTTTGCATTCATAAATTCATAAGGCACCTCAAAGGAGCTCATTTCTTGCCTACGCACTTAATTTGCAATGTTTGGCTTATCAGGGAGCCTTGTTTCAGATCATGGGACACTGTCTCGAGAGTTTGAAGGCTTTCTGGCGAGGATTGGTACAGTACATTATAAATTTGCTGTCTACCATCCCCAAGGAAATGGGATAGTGGAGAGACTGCATTGGACTCTGAAGAAGCGTGTAGCTCGCATACTTTTGAGTCATGGTTTATAGGATATTTGGAGTATACCTCATGCATGTACTGTACAAACCCCTTTCTATCATCTCTTCAGCTGACTTATGAGGACCAACTTGTCTATGCTGACAGAAAAGGTTCATCCCACCTCTTTGCCATCCTCGAAGCCGATGTGACTAGGAAATATGTGAGTTTCAGAAAGTGTATCTATGCACTAATCCATGCATTCTATCCTGGACACGTGGTGTATGTTAGGCAAGGGTCTGGAAGCGTTTTTGATACTCGTGGCATGATCTTGTGGGTTGCAGGGTACGGACTGTGGCGAGTGCATTTATCACATGGAGAATGTGTCGTTAACCAGCGAGATACATCCTGCCTACTGACAGGGGAACAGAGAGGGAGGAGGACACTCCTTTCTGTTTGTGACGATGTCATGTGGCCAGTTGGGGAAGTTGAGCTGAAGCTGAGGTATAACCTACAGAATCACCTGGTGCTTCTGGCAAGGTACTGCTGACCTTCTGGGGAGAAGAGAAAGAAACTGTGTGGGGGAGGGAGGGATTTTGCCTTCCTGCTTATTGCTTCCTGAATTCAGTGTTCTAGTTCCTGCTCCTGGATGTGAGTAGCGTTGGGTGTGTGTGGGGTTACTCAAAGCCTGCTGCTACATACCTTGTTCTTTGGACTGTTTTTTTGTTTTGTTCAGACTGTTGCTGACTTAACCGGTTCATGGTTATTATATGTGCCGATTGACAGCTGGCCTGTGTGTCTTGCTTTGATTTCTTTGTGTTCTGGGATTGCTGGTGTGGGGCACATCAGAATGTAACAAAAGGACTTTTTTTTTTTTGGTAATGCATAAAGAAAATCCAAATGGGGCACAATTTTGTGTGTGTGTGCGCGTGTGTGTAGCCACCACCTTTGAAATCTGTACGGGCAGAGGAAACAGTTCAACGCCAGTCTGTGTTGTTTGACTTTCATGAACTTGTAAAACGTTTTTGCAGAGCCAAGTGACTGTTCCATACATAGTGATATTACATATTTAAATTATTTTGTCTTTTAGGCCTCGGACCATAAAAAGACCTTTAACTCCCTTGGCTTCTGGCAAAGGTGAGTCATTTATTCATCCCACTAAGCTATTTGGCAGCCCATGAGTTTTGGTGGTCTTAATGATAAAAGCTATTTATGCTGGATCTCTGAATTAAAAAGAAAAATGGTTTAGATCAAGCCTAGAACTGCGTATGTACCGTAAAGGAAATTGCGGAGGGATGATGTTTTGTTGTGTAACAGCCCAGGAAAAACAGTCTGAGTCAGCACCATTGAAATCAACGTGAGCTTTAACGTTGACTGGGAACAGGATTGGTGTATGGGCACTCACTTTTTATACTTGAAGATGCTAAGGGCATTTAAGAATGTCCCTATGAAAGTAGGCCTCCGTTGTATTAGCCTCTTTACAAACATCTAGTAAGAGATGGACCCTGCCCTAGGGGTTATGATCTAAATAGTCAAGATGGACAAGGGTGGTAAGGAGAAGAGAGTCCGAGAGAGGTGAAGTGACCCAGGAGACACAGCCACTCAGTTGCAGAGTTGGGAATAGAACCAGGGTTCTGACACCCAGTCTAATACCCTATTCACTAGACCACGCTGCCTCTCTCCTCTTCATTTGAAATCTAACGCCGTTGTTCATGCTAGCTCTTATGTATGAAAGCCTGAAAAAACATTTGTCCAATTGCAGCAGTCCAGGCATCTGTGTTGACAGCTAATTTTAACCATAGGAGTTAGCAAAAGAAAAGTCTGTGGACTGGGTTTTCCACTTGTCACTTGATTTAAAAGAATCTGAATTCTGTCCGCGAAGGCTCCTGCAATTCATTCTTTGATTAACACATGAAGAAAATGAGAGTATGCTCAAAGAGCAATGTAGCTGGACAAAATAGACAAAGGAAAATAAAATAAGAGTGCTGCCTTCTGATGATCTCATTGTACAGTATGTAACTTGAGCTTTGTCTTGTCCACGTGAGAAAGTAAGTGGGAAAAATCCCCATTTTGCAGTGAGGTACACAAAGATTGACCCGTTAAGGTCAATGTGAGTTTTCCCTTAGCCGTGAATGAGCTTTGGATAGGTCCCTAAATAATTTACCCAAGTCATGTGGGAAGTCTGTGGCAGAGTTGGAAAGAGGAAAGCAGATCACCTACCTTCCAGTCCTGTGTTTACTAATCCCTTGATGATTTTTCTTTCCCCAAAGCCCTGGGGAGTGATCTTAATACCTTGTAGCAGTTACTTCCATGCTAGTCAGAGTCTTTCAAAGCACTCTGCTCATCTCGTACCTTTACTGCACCAGCTTGAGATAATCTAACGTGTACGTATACAATGCTTTTAAAAACACTGCGAACACTATTTATTCTCTTGTCTGAGCCGATTTAACAACCATATCCGGATAGTCTTTGCACTTTGGAATTAATTCTAGTGATGTAATTTTTGTGTTTTTGTTTTTTTCCCCCCAGGAGATGATGATGGTGAGTGACTTGTGTTGATTTCTGTTGTGGTCAGGAAAAAAAAAAAATAGATACAGAACTTTTGCCTCTGCCTCTTCCACAATCTGAAGAGTTAGCATAGTCAGCAAGGCAAGCAAAAGTGGGAATAGTTTTGAAATCTTCCTATGTTCAGCTTCTCTTGCGTGGATCTATTTAGCTTTACAGCTACAATCTGCTTAGGTTAACAAAGAGAAAGTTAAGGGGTGACTGGACCACTCTAAGTTCCTACATGGGGAACAAAGCTATAATAACAGGCTCTTCAACCTAGCAGAAAAAAGGTATAACACAATCCAATGGAAGTTGAAGCTACACAAAATCAGACTGGAAATAAGGTGTAAACTTTTAACTCTGAGAATAATTAACCATGGGAACAACTAATTTAAGAGTCCTGGTGGATTCTGCACTACTGACCATTTTTAAATTAAGATTGGATTTTTTTCTAAAAGATTTGCTGTAGGAATTATTGGCGGCGGGGGGAGTTCTCTGACTTGTGGTTATACAGGAGATCAGACTAGATGTTTTCAATGGTCCTTTCTGGCCTTGGAATCTAGGAATCTCTGCGACTCCTAAAGAGAACATGCCCCATACTTGAGGCTAACAGCCTTTGGGTGGGGTTTTCAAAAGAGCCAAAGGGTTTTAGGTGCACAGGTTTCTGGATCAGCTGAGGGCTTGCACTGTGGGGCTAAAAATAGCAGGTTAGCTGCTCGGGCTGGAGCCCAGACTCTGGGACTCTTCCCCCTTGCCGGATTTCAGAGCCTGGGCTCCAGCGAGAGCCTGGACGTAGGCATAGGTATTCTTCACTCCGCAGCCTGAGCCCGAGGGAGTTGACCCAGGCTCAGAGACTTGCTGCCTTGGGTCTGGTTTGTTTGTTTTTTGGCTGTGTAGACAAGCCCCCCGGTGCTTTTCAAAACCCCATCCCATAAGACCTGGACGGGGCTTGTTTGTTTTGGTGTGGCGGTGGTGTGTTTTGTAACTCTGTTAATGCTAGTTCATTTGTGGCAGAGGGAGCTGTGTTTACGTGAAGCAATGCCATAAGACTGGGGCTTTTTACAGGAACCTAAACACCCAGCATCACTGAAAGTCAAAAGCAGCTGGCACCTATCTCACGCTGTCAAGGGCTCACTCCTGTGAGATGCCAAAATGTCCTCTATTCTTATTACCTTCAAAGCTGAGGGCGCTGTATACATCGTAGGAGTATTTAGTGCCTTTCAGGACTGAGCCCTGTGCACGTGCTCTGCCTGTTCTCCGTCCTTTGTTCCCTGTGGCTTGTTTCTCTCTGCTTGGGTTCTTTCTCTGCATTTTCTTCCATCACGCAGCAGTGAGCAAATACAAAGTCCCGGTTTATGAGATGGCTGTAGATCACACTGACCTTTGTATTGGTTTTTATTTCTGTTATAATGTTGTGTCTTCTATCAACAATAAAAACCGTTTGTTCCCTCTTCCCCTCCCAAAAAGGGATGCAAGCTGTTGTCCACCACTTCCCCTGGGGTTGCATATTCTGCAGTGCAGTGCTCCCAGCTCCTGCTGATATGGGTGGAAAAGACTCTAGACTTTGCTTTGCTACAGTGTCAGTATTCTGTCTTTAGCTGTTAGCAAATGTCGAGTCTGACATTGGTGCCAGTCAGCTGGGAGGCTCTTTCAGTGGGGTTTTCTGTGTTCTCTCTTGGAAAAACCTGCAAAACACAGCTAGGCCCCAATCCTGCAATCAAATTGGTGTGGGCAAATTTTTCTGCCTGTGCAATCTCAAAGTCTTTGCAGCTCTGCATGGATTGGTTCAGAAGTCTGGCTGTGATGTTCTGATTGGCAGATCATCATCTTAACCTGTACACCAATCCTACTGTGACACCAAAACCGACTGATGTTATGACAAGAATTACCTAATAGGAATGGAGATACAGGCTAAGAGAATCCATGTAACTTTTTCCTAATTGTTTTGTGTGCTCTGAGAACAGCATTGAACAAATTTGTACTGTGTTTTAGGCGATTTATTTTGGTGAATATGCAAAATTTTCCTTGTCAAAGCTCTCATGACTGTTTGTTTCTTCATTTCCAGGGAATTCCTTTTACACTTGGCTGGAAGGTAATGGTTTGTTTTGTTTTTTGTGAGTAATACAAAATGGACTTTCTGTGGTGGTGGGGGGAGCAGGGCATTAATTGCCAAAGCAAACTGTGGTTAAATTAAATCTCTGGTAACACCAAGGGAAGGAAATTCAAACATCCACTTTATTATTTTACATTTTGACTCGTTTTCCTTTCAGGCCTCTGTGTAGAGAAGAGAGCTTTCTACAAACTCATTTCTGGCCTACATGCAAGCATCAACATCCATTTGAGCGCCAGGTACCTCTTGCAAGGTGAGTGTGACTTTCTGCCTTATTTCGCTAAGAGCCATGCTGCTTCTGCAGTCTGCTCAGATGGGAATTGACTTCCACTGCTTAGTAAAATGCTAGCTGGTAGCCCATTTTAGCAGGGTTTGGGTCCAGCTTTGCTCTCCTTCTCTTCTCCCTTCGTTCTTCTCATTCTTCTCTTATACCCGGATGACAGCTGGGTGTGGAAGAAAGATGCACGAGGTTGGCTATACAATTATCCAAATGCCTTTAGAAGTCTTAATTTTTTAAAAATTTAATTGGAAACCAAAGCCAAAAATTCCAACCATAAATTTAGGCTCCTGAATCCAAATTTGGGCACCTGAATCAAAACCGGCACATGCTCAGAAGTGCTGAGCATCCACATATCTCATTGCTACTGAATGGAGCTGCCAGCATTCCTCACCTTGTACTGAACTGCTGGAATGTGGCTCACTTTAGGCACTCTGGTTTGAAAATGGCTGGCCTTTGCCCCTTGTGCTCCTCCAGATTCTTCTCACAGCTCATTTTGGAGTAACTTTCCACCTCTGATCCAGCATTACCCGGCAATCTGGTTAACCCTTTGTGCTTTGCTCAATTACAGTAAGTTTAGCAGCAATTTCTCAGACATTCTGATCTCTTCAGTTAAGCTTTTCCAAGACTCTAACTTTTCCCAGGACATGTACACTGTTTCTCTTGAGGTACCTAAATAGAGACTAGATTCCTGAATCTAGACACCCAACTTTGAAAATTTTGGTCCAGTAGCATGATTCAAATGACCTCTCACTCCTCAGAATTGGCCAAGAATTGTAACACACTGCTTGTACAGACAGACAACTGCACACATTACCGGAATCTTTAAGACTTCTTAGTACAGCAGTTCTTGTTTAACAGACTCTCTGGTTAAGTCTCTGTAACTTGCACCAACAGTGTGTCTTTATCCCACACTGTGCGTCAGTTAGCCACCAGATAGTGGTTACATCTCTTAAGTGTGTATGTAGTTTCTCTCTTGTTTACAAACTTTGTTTTTTTAGGAGCTTGAACACTAAAAATATTTTCACTAATCCTCATTTGGACAAATCACTTTTTATTTGCTGCACGTCTAGTTAAAAAGGCAGCACAACACCACTCAGTGCACTGACACTACTTATTTCATCCGGGGGTGCCTGCAGCTAGGTCCAGCATTAATTCTTGAAGCTGTTTTCCCCGTCTGTCTTCCTGCACAGGAAATCATCCTGTAACAAAGATGCCTCTCTGAATTTTGCAATGAATTAATGGTTTTTGAGGGTAGGAATGAAGAGACAAAGGAAATTGGGGCATCAATCAATGTATGCTGAACTAAGATCAGTGGATTGAATACTGCTAAGGGCTCATGTTCATGCAAGTTACACCAGCCTTAACTAAAGTTTGTTTTTAAAACAGATTTAATTACCAAGGGGGTTGCATTGGTTTAGACGTGCATAGATCAGTTTAAAACTGGTTAACTTAGATTTAGGTTGTACCTGTAAATTTACCAATATAAGCCAGTAAGATGATTTAAGAATGTCCACACAGGGTTTTATAGCAAGTTAGGTTTTAAATCCGTATAGAAAGCTAGTGCAACTTTGTGTGTGGACCAGGCCTGAGTGTTGTAAACATTAAATTCTAAACATTAACTTTAACCACATGCATGGCATAGTGGGAAAGAAGTTTACTGCCCAATTTTTAAAGCTGCCCTTTCCATTTTTCTCCTTTCTCAGATAAGTGGTTGGGGACAACATGGGGACACAACATTACTGAGTTTCAGCACAGATTTGATGAAGTCCTTACTCAAGGAGAAGGTTCCAAGAGGCTCAAGAACATGTATTTCCTCTACCTAATTGAATTACGGGCAGTGTCGAAAGTTCTGCCATTCTTTGAGCGCCCAGGATTACAGTTGTTCACGGGGAATAAAAACAGAGACACAGAAACTAAAAACCAACTGCTGGAAATCCTTCACCTAACCAAGTAAATAATGGTGGAAAGGGAATAGTGCACAGCTATCAATCTTATATTCTCCTTCTTAAAACGTTTTAGAAAATAAGATTTTTTCTGTAGTGGGATGGTATGAATCAGCTAATTATCTTAATTATTATTATTATTCCAGTGTACTCTGAGTAGTGATAATACATAGCTCTCACATAGAGCTTTTCATCAGATCTCAAAGCGCTTCACATTCTTGTAATGTATTTAACTTCACAACACCCTGGTGGGACAGGCAGTGTGTTATCCCCATTGTACATGGAGAACTGGGGCACAGAGAGGCTAAGTGGCTTTCCCCCAGTATCTGAATTCAAACGGTCAAACCAGGTACTAACCCTACTGTTTAATTGTTTAGGTTGTCTTTAAGCTCTCGCAGAACTGAGTTTAATAATGACAGGTTTCAGAGCAGCAGCTGTGTTAGTCTGTATCCGCAAAAAGAACAGGAATACTTGTGGCACTTGAGACTAAAAAATTTATTAGAGCATAAGCTTTCATGGGCTACAGCCCACTTCGTCAGATGCATAGAATGGAACACACACACACACACACACACACACACACACACACACACACGAATAAGTTGGAATATGAACATCTTCATCATCTGGACCCATGGAAAAGAAGCCCTTGAGGAATTCCACCATGATTTCAACAATTTCCATCCCACCATCAACCTCAGCCTGGACCAATCCACACAAGTGGTCCATTTCCTGGACACTACTGTGCTAATAAGTGATGGCCACATAAACACCACCCTATACTGGAAACCTGTTGACTGCTATGCTTACCTACATGCCTCCAGCTTTCATCCAGACTACACCACACAATCCATTGTCTACAGCCAGGCTCTGAGATACAGCTGCGTTTGCTCCAGTCCCTCAGACAGAGACAGAGACCCCTCAGGTGTCCATCAAAGATTCTTAAAACTACACTACCCACCTGCTGAAGTGAAAAAACAGATTGGTAGAGCCCAAGGAGTACCCAGAGGTCACCTACTGCAGGACAGGCCCAACAAAGAAAATAACAGAACGCCACTAGCCATCACCTTCAGCCCACAACTAAAACCTCTCCAACGCATCATCAGAGATTTACAACCTATCCTGAAAAATGGTCCCTCACTCTCACAGATCTTGGGAGACAGACCGGTCCTCGCTTACAGACAGCCCCACAGCCTGAAGCAAAAACTCACCAGCAACTACACAACAAAAACGCTGGCCCAGGAACCTATCCTTGCAACAGGGCCCAATGCCAACTCTGTCCACATATTTATTCAGATGGCACTATCGTGGGACCTAGTCGCATTGGTCACACAGTCAGGGGCTCGTTCACCTGCACATCGACCAATGTGATATATATCATGTGCCAGCAATGCTCCTCTGCCATGTACATTGGCCAAACCGGACAGTCTCTACGCAAAAGAGTGGACACAGGTCTGACATTGGGAATCATAACATTCGAGGACCGGTGGGAGGGCACTTCAGCTTCTCTGGCCACTCAGCAAAAGATTTGTGGGTGGCAATTTTGCAGCAGAGGAGCTTTAAACACAGACTCCAGCGAGAAACTGCTGAGCTTGAATTGGTGTGCAGGCTGGATGCCATTGACTTGGGTTTGGGTGGAGACTGGGGGTGGCTGGGTCATTGCACATATTGAATCTATTTCCTTAAGTATCCCCACACCACCTTGTCAACTGTCTAAATGGGCCATCTTGATTATCACTACAAAAGTTTTTTTCTCCTGTTGATATTAGCCTCTGAGTTTCTGTGGTAACTTCCAACTTTTGTGTGTGTGTGAGAGAGAGAGATGTATATCTATGGATAGATATATCTATCTCTTACTATATGTTCCATTCTGTGCATCCAATGAAGTGGGCTGTAGCCCACAAAAGCTTATGCTCTAATAAATTTGTTAGTCTCTAAGGTGCCACAGGTACTCCTGTTCTTTTTGAGTTTAATAACTGTTTGTTTAGTTGTCACTTCTAAAACTTACTTTCTATCTGACTGATCTGCGGAACTCTAGTACTAGCTTTACACTGCAGTCCAAAATAACTTTAAACATCTAAAAAGCGATGGTCTTGGATATAGGGCAAGACTCTAACTTTGGATGTATGGGGCATGTCAGTTAACTAAAATTAGAATCTGGCCCTCGGCCTCAGAGGGAGATGCTATAGTTCGTCAGTTTCCCATGCCCGGTCACCTATTGTTTGTGACTGAGACATGGATAACTCATTTTTTATTATAAAAATTAGAGAATTTTTATGTGCATGCAATAGATTTAAATGATACTGTAAAGTAGAGATTCGGAGCCCAAATGACTTTTGAAAATGGAATTTGGGCTCCTAAGTGACTTAGCTGTCTAATTGCCTTTGACTTTCAATGAGACTTAGGAGCCAAAGTGCCTAAATCACTTAAACAGGATGTAAGCTCCTGTCACTTAAGGATTTTTGGAAATTTCACTGTTTGTTCTTGCTTCAGGTCTTTCCCTTTGCACTTCGATGAAAACTCATTTTTTGCTGGAAATAAAAAGGAAGCTGCTAAATTAAAGGTAATTGTTCACCTTGTGTCCCCCTTCCTGAAACTACTTGCTGACAGAATAAAGTACTTCTCACATTGGGTTATCAGACTGAATATGATATTGTAAGACATTGATGTGCTTAAGTTATTAGACCAGAAATATCCAATTGGAGTAAACATTCACTAGTTTTCTTAGCATGTCTGATAATGTAGAAAGCTAAGATGCACCATAACACGTGTCTGGTAAATGTAGGGTACAGCCTGCCTGATAGAGCCCCCAATATCTGAAAGCATTTCTTTAGGCACTAACTAAACATGTGATTTTTAAATCTCTTAATAACCATGTAACAATGATGTTCTGTATTTAAAAGTCCTACTTTTTTTTTTTAAAGGAGGAATTTAAACTCCATTTTAGGAATATTTCTAGAATTATGGACTGCGTTGGGTGTTTAAAATGTCGCCTTTGGGGAAAGTTGCAAGTAAGTCCAATAAGCAATTTGTTCCATTTTTAGTGTCTAGCACAGGGGTGGGCAAACTTTTTTTGGCCTGAGAGCCACATTGGGGTGGGGAAATTGCATGCAGGCCCATGAATGTAGGGCTTGGGGTGTGGGAGGGGGGTGCAGTGTGGGAGGAGGCTCAGGGCAGGGGGTTGGGGTGCAGGCTCTGGCCTGGTGCTGCTTACCTTGAGTGGCTCTGGGGTGGCAGCGGCACACAGTGGGGCTAAGGCGGGCTCCCTGCCTGCCCTGGCCAGTCCCGGAAGCGGCCGACACCATGTTCCTGCAGCCCCTAGGGGAGGGTGAGATGGCCAGAGGACTCTGCATGCTTCCCTCGCCACCTTCCCTTCCCTTCCCTCTGAAGTTCCTGTTGGCTGTAGTTCCCCGTTCCTGGCCAATGAGAGCTATGGGGGGGGGTGCCTGCAGGTGAGGGCAGCGTGCAGAGCCCTCCACCCCTTCCCCCGGGGCGACAGGGACGTGGTGCCAGCTGCTTCTGGGAGTGACATGGGGCTGCAGAGAGCCTGCCTTAGTCCCTGTGTCACAGGGTTGGTAATCCCACAGACCGGATCCAAAGCCCTGACGGGCCGAATCAAGCCCATAGTTTTGCCTACCTCTGGCCTAGCGCAAAGGGTCCTGGTCCATGACTGGGGCTCCTAGGTACTACTGCAGTATACATACCTAATAAATGAACCCACTCAATCATGGCTCAGAAATGACTTTGTTGTTTGTATTAATCTGTGCAAATAAAGTGATGGGAAATGAAGTTAATTTGCTAATCAAATGGCACACTTACTGTTTTATTTATACTACACAGATTGAGGGCTTGGGTACAGCTTTGAAGATCCTCTTTTCACAAAAATTGATAGAAAACATGCCAGAAAGTGGCCCCTCTTATGGATTCCAGCTAACGAGACAAGAAGTAGTCTCCTTCTTTAATGCCTTTGGAAGGTTAGTTTAAAATTCTGTGTTTTTGCTTTTTTCCAATCTAAATAAAATGTAAGGTGGTGCATACAAATAAAGTATACTGTGATTAGTAACTGCAGCGTTAACTCTTTAAAATATGAGCAGACTTCCTGATAATGACAGTTCTAAATTTCAGTTGATTGTTTTTATATAATTTAAAGTAGGAATAAGCAATGTTTTGTTTCATTTTCTGTGATTTAAAAGTTAATGCTTAAGGCTCTCATATGAAGAATTCAGAAGTCTGTAAGAAATTGCATGCATCTGTTTTAGGAACACATTGTCCAACAAAAGTGCCCATTTTTAGGCCTGTTTAGTGTGGAGGTTGACCTTTAAAGCTTCGAAGTTGTATCAGTTTACTTCTAAAACATCTATTTGCAAGAGTTCTATTTAACAGGCATCCATCAATCAGGCTCTTTGGGAGCTGGGGAGGTTTGTTTGGCAGTAACTGTGGGGAAAAAAAAAACCTTTCAAAGAAAGAAGTTATCGAAAGCCGTTTTGGTTACATGCTGTACCTTTGTTCTGTTAACAGGTCTGGAGTTCTTAGTTGGCTCACAAGGGTTTTCTGTGAGATTCTTTGCACCAAGTTGCTGGCTTTTAAAGTTTTGTAGTCCTGGTTTATAGCTAAATTAATTTCAGACCAAGCCTCTGAGTTTTATCCTCTGTAACGGCAGTTGGTAGCACATGGCAGCGGGAAAACTCCAGGGTAGATAAGTTGGTCTGGAAAACATTAAGCACTTTCTTTAGCAGGTTGACATTTTTCAGCTTGTGCAGAGAGGCAAAAAATAAACCAATGAGTGCTGCCACCATCCTTTTTATAAAAAAAAAAAAAAAAAAAAAAAAAAAAAAAAATTCTGGCTACTGTGATTTAATGTGCTGATTTAGTGGTACTTTAGAAAACAGCTTGTATAAAATTGGGAGCATGCCACAGGTGAATATTTCCAAAGGAAGCTGATTAGTGACACAGATTTCCCCCCCCAAGTCCTTTTATGTGCTAAAATACCGTGCAGGAGTCAACTCCAATCTGAAGCTCTATCCAGCAATCGGGGCTTTCATTCCACTTTATCCTCCCATCTATATGGGCTGGAAGTGCTTTGTAAAACAAACATTTAACTACATAAAGACAAACTGAAATGTTGTTTTCTCCATCATATGTTTGTAAATGACTTTCAAATCAGCTAGTCAGTATCCTCTATTAAGGAAAAAAGAGAATACAATGAAGGAGCATAATTGCTGTAAAAATATGGGAAGTTAAGCAAGGGACTTGCCCTGGTGGTTCTCTCACTGATGCCAAACTTCCCATAGCAAAGTGCATTTTGCAATAAAATTACTTGGGGTGTGCAATTCAGAAACTTTTAAAAAACAAACCAGTTTATCTGTAAGTTGTTTAGACAGCCCTTCTGAATGGCTGTTTTAATTTTATAGTTGGCTTCAACTGTATTTGACCACACCTTCGCTAACGTTCTATTTATGAAGGGTCTACTTCTGTTACCATGATTATGTATAATTTACATATGGCTTTAAAATAGTCAGCAAAACTTGTTTGTTCCATAATTCCTTTTAAACATGCAAAAATCCTTAGCTGCAAGAACAGCTTTCTAATGTTGTTTGCGTTTATATAAAAACATTTAAAATAAGTCCTTTTGTGTATTAGATTTCTTACTTTTTTCCTCCTTTCTCTTGCATACAGGATTGCAACTAGTGTTAAAGAGCTGGAAAACTTCAGGAACTTGTTACGAAATATGTAGTGAATGTCTCAGAAAAAGACTTAAATTATTGTTTATTCTGTTTTCTATAAAACAGAGGAAAATCGGGTTTCCTTCACACTTCAGGCTACCAAAAGGGAAAAGACACTGGAAGAACTCTTCACTTTACAGAATGATTGCATCAATAACCTGCTGAGACCAAATCTTTTGTACAAAGCAGCTGCTTTTTGTAAAAGGGTGGGGGAAGAATTTGATTGTGTAAAGTAAAATCAGTTTTTATTTTTTGAAGATAATTTTGAATGATTAGTGATCAAATATATGTGCTGCACTCCTTCCTTTGATAAAACTTCTGTTTTTGTTTACCTTCAGAAATTGACAGTGTTGGTGAAAATGTGACCCTGGACAAATGCAGAAATACAAAATACAAGTACAGTAACTCACTATGGGTTGTCTGTGTTCAATAGTTTCTTCCAGACACCACCATTTAAGTTGTTTTAAAGGCAACATTTTGAGAGAGTGTAAAATAGAAAAAAAAAATTCACTTGGTACAGTCCTGGGGCATACTACAGTGTAGCTTGGAGGAGCCACCTAAACTTCATGGTTGATGCTATAAAGGACAACTGCTCTCTGTTCCTCTAAGTTTGTCTACAGGAGAAAGCTGCACCAATTGCACTAAAGGTGTGATTCTGAACCAGTGCAAATCCCTGTATGGATGCACTTTATTTCTGTTTTAAACCAGGCTTGTTTCAGTTTAGCTTAAGTCAGTCAGGAATCAGTTTGAGCTATACTGCTATAAGTGATCACACAAAGGTTTGCATCAATTTAAATCCATTTAAAAAACCCAGTTAAGTGAAACTGGTGAAACCTTAGGTTTCAGAGTAGCAGCCGTGTTAGTCTGTATTCGCAAAAAGAAAAGGAGTACTTGTGGCACCTTAGAGACTAACAAATTTATTAGAGCATAAGCTTTCGTGAGCTACAGCTCACTTCATCGGATGCATTTGGTGGAAAAAACAGAGGAGAGATTTATATACACACACACACAGAGAACATGAAACAATGGGTTTATCATACACACTGTAAGGAGAGTGATCACTTAAGATAAGCCATCACCAACAGCAGGGGGGGGAAGGAGGAAAACCTTTCATGGTGACAAGCAGGTAGGCTAATTCCAGCAGTTAACAAGAATATCAGAGGAACAGTGGGGGGTGGGGTGGGAGGGAGAAATACCATGGGGAAATAGTTTTACTTTGTGTAATGACTCATCCATTCCCAGTCTCTATTCAAGCCTAAGTTAATTGTATCCAGTTTGCAAATTAATTCCAATTCAGCAGTCTCTCGTTGGAGTCTGTTTTTGAAGCTTTTTTGTTGAAGTATAGCCACTCTTAGGTCTGTGATCGAGTGACCAGAGAGATTGAAGTGTTCTCCAACTGGTTTTTGGATGTTATAATTCTGGACGTCTGATTTGTGTCCATTCATTCTTTTACGTAGAGACTGTCCAGTTTGGCCAATGTACATGGCAGAGGGGCATTGCTGGCACATGATGGCATATATCACATTGGTAGATGCACAGGTGAACGAGCCTCTGATGGTGTGGCTGATGTGATTAGGCCCTATGATGGTATCCCCTGAATAGATATGTGGACAGAGTTGGCAACGGGCTTTGTTGCAAGGATAGGTTCCTGGGTTAGTGGTTCTGTTGTGTGGTGTGTGGTTGCTGGTGAGTATTTGCTTCAGATTGGGGGGCTGTCTGTAAGCAAGGACTGGTCTGTCTCCCAAGATCTGAGAGAGCGATGGCTCGTCCTTCAGGATAGGTTGTAGATCCTTGATGATGCGTTGGAGGGGTTTTAGTTGGGGGCTGAAGGTGATGGCTAGTGGCGTTCTGTTGTTTTCTTTGTTGGGCCTGTCCTGTAGTAGGTGACTTCTGGGTACTCTTCTGGCTCTGTCAATCTGTTTCTTCACTTCAGCAGGTGGGTACTGTAGTTGTAGGAATGCATGATAGAGATCTTGTAGGTGTTTGTCTCTGTCTGAGGGGTTGGAGCAAATGCAGTTATATCGTAGCGCTTGGCTGTAGACAATGGATCGAGTGGTATGATCTGGATGAAAGCTAGAGGCATGTAGGTAGGAATAGCGGTCAGTAGGTTTCCGATATAGGGTGGTGTTTATGTGACCATCGCTTATTAGCACCGTAGTGTCCAGGAAGTGGATCTCTTGTGTGGACTGGTCCAGGCTGAGGTTGATGGTGGGATGGAAATTGTTGAAATCATGGTGGAATTCCTCAAGAGCTTCTTTTCCATGGGTCCAGATGATGAAGATGTCATCAATGTAGCGCAAGTAGAGTAGGGGCATTAGGGAACGAGAGCTGAGGAAGCGTTGTTCTAAGTCAGCCATAAAAATGTTGGCATACTGTGGGGCCATGCGGGTACCCATCGCAGTGCCGCTGATTTGAAGGTATACATTGTCACCAAATGTGAAATAGTTATGGGTCAGGACAAAGTCACAAAGTTCTGCCACCAGGTTAGCCGTGACAGTATCGGGGATACTGTTCCTGACGGCTTGTAGTCCATCTTTGTGTGGAATGTTGGTGTAGAGGGCTTCTACATCCATAGTGGCTAGGATGGTGTTTTTAGGAAGATCACCAATGGACTGTAGTTTCCTCAGGAAATCGGTGGTGTCTCGAAGATAGCTGGGAGTGCTGGTAACGAAGGGCCTGAGGAGGGAGTCTACATAGCCAGACAATCCTGCTGTCAGGGTGCCAATGCCTGAGATGATGGGGCGTCCAGGATTTCCAGGTTAAGATCCATAAACCTGGAAATCCTGGACGCCCCATCATCTCAGGCATTGGCACCCTGACAGCAGGATTGTCTGGCTATGTAGACTCCCTCCTCAGGCCCTTCGTTACCAGCACTCCCAGCTATCTTCGAGACACCACCGATTTCCTGAGGAAACTACAGTCCATTGGTGATCTTCCTAAAAACACCATCCTAGCCACTATGGATGTAGAAGCCCTCTACACCAACATTCCACACAAAGATGGACTACAAGCCGTCAGGAACAGTATCCCCGATACTGTCACGGCTAACCTGGTGGCAGAACTTTGTGACTTTGTCCTGACCCATAACTATTTCACATTTGGTGACAATGTATACCTTCAAATCAGCGGCACTGCGATGGGTACCCGCATGGCCCCACAGTATGCCAACATTTTTATGGCTGACTTAGAACAACGCTTCCTCAGCTCTCGTTCCCTAATGCCCCTACTCTACTTGCGCTACATTGATGACATCTTCATCATCTGGACCCATGGAAAAGAAGCTCTTGAGGAATTCCACCATGATTTCAACAATTTCCATCCCACCATCAACCTCAGCCTGGACCAGTCCACACAAGAGATCCACTTCCTGGACACTACGGTGCTAATAAGCGATGGTCACATAAACACCACCCTATATCGGAAACCTACTGACCGCTATTCCTACCTACATGCCTATAGCTTTCATCCAGATCATACCACTCGATCCATTGTCTACAGCCAAGCGCTACGATATAACCGCATTTGCTCCAACCCCTCAGACAGAGACAAACACCTACAAGATCTCTATCATGCATTCCTACAACTACAGTACCCACCTGCTGAAGTGAAGAAACAGATTGACAGAGCCAGAAGAGTACCCAGAAGTCACCTACTACAGGACAGGCCCAACAAAGAAAACAACAGAACGCCACTAGCCATCACCTTCAGCCCCCAACTAAAACCCCTCCAACGCATCATCAAGGATCTACAACCTATCCTGAAGGACGAGCCATCGCTCTCTCAGATCTTGGGAGACAGACCAGTCCTTGCTTACAGACAGCCCCCCAATCTGAAGCAAATACTCACCAGCAACCACACACCACACAACAGAACCACTAACCCAGGAACCTATCCTTGCAACAAAGCCCGTTGCCAACTCTGTCCACATATCTATTCAGGGGATACCATCATAGGGCCTAATCACATCAGCCACACCATCAGAGGCTCGTTCACCTGTGCATCTACCAATGTGATATATGCCATCATGTGCCAGCAATGCCCCTCTGCCATGTACATTGGCCAAACTGGACAGTCTCTACGTAAAAGAATGAATGGACACAAATCAGACGTCAAGAATTATAACATTCAAAAACCAGTTGGAGAACACTTCAATCTCTCCGGTCACTCGATCACAGATCTTAGAGTGGCTATACTTCAACAAAAAAGCTTCAAAAACAGACTCCAACGAGAGACTGCTGAATTGGAATTAATTTGCAAACTGGATACAATTAACTTAGGCTTGAATAGAGACTGGGAATGGATGAGTCATTACACAAAGTAAAACTATTTCCCCATGGTATTTCTCCCTCCCACCCCACCCCCCACTGTTCCTCTGATATTCTTGTTAACTGCTGGAATTAGCCTACCTGCTTGTCACCATGAAAGGTTTTCCTCCTTCCCCCCCCCCTGCTGTTGGTGATGGCTTATCTTAAGTGATCACTCTCCTTACAGTGTGTATGATAAACCCATTGTTTCATGTTCTCTGTGTGTGTGTATATAAATCTCTCCTCTGTTTTTTCCACCAAATGCATCCGATGAAGTGAGCTGTAGCTCACGAAAGCTTATGCTCTAATAAATTTGTTAGTCTCTAAGGTGCCACAAGTACTCCTTTTCTTTTGGTGAAACCTTGTGTAGACAAAGCCTAAAACAGTATATTGCTCTGACTACACTTTTCCTTTAACCCTATTTTAGAAGAAAGGTGGTTAGAGTACAATATACCAAGTTGGATACTTCTAGTCAAATCAAGAATGGTTCTATACAAATGAATCTCAGTGCATCAGCAATCACAGCAGGTCTTAAAGGTTGCCAGATGCTTCTTCCCCAGAGGCCGAGATGAGACTGGCACATCTCCCTCAGCAGGTGAGAAACTTCTGTAATTCCTGGGGAATTACAGACCAGTCAGCCTAACTTCTGCACCTGAAAAGATAATCAAGTAAATAAGTAATCAGTTTGCAAATATCTAGAAGATAAGGTGATAAGTAACAGTTAGTATGGATTTGTCAAGAACAAAGTCAAACCAGCCTTTGACAGGGTAACAAGCCTTGTGGATAGGGGGGAAAGCAGTAGATTGATACATCTTGACTTTGGTAAAGCTTTTGATATTGTCTCACATGACCTTCTCAAACAAACTAGGGAAATGCAACCTAAATGGAGCTACTATAAGGTTGGTGCAGAACTGGTTGGAAAACTGTTCCCAGAGAGTAGTTCTCAGTGGTTGTCATGCTGGAAGGGTATAACATGTGGAATCCCACAGGGATCAGTTCTGGGGCTGGTTCTGTTCAATATATTCATCAGTGATTTAGATAATGCCAGAGGACTTATGTTTATGGACGATACCAAGTTGGGAGGGGTTGCAAGTGCTTTGGAGGATAGGATTATAATTCAAAATGATCTGGACAAACTGGAGAAATGGTCTGAAGTAAATATTGAATTTCATCCTAAGGACAAATACAAAGTACTCCACTTAGAAAGGAACAATCAGTTGCATACATACAAAATGGGAAATGACTGCTGAGGAAGGAGTACTGTGGAAAGGGATCTGGGGGGTATAGGGGACCATAAGCTAAATGAGTCAGTGTAAGACTGTTGCAAGCAAAAAAAAAAACAAAAACACCCACACACAAGACAAAAAAACAACAAAACAAACACCTCTCACAAATTCTGGTATGTAGTGGCAGGAGTATTGTAAGTAAGACTAATAATTATTCTGTTCTACTCCATGCTGATTAGGCCTCAACTGGAGTATTGTGTCCAGTTCTGAGTGCCACATTTCAGGAAAGATGTGGACAAATTAGAGAAAGTCCAGAGAACCAAAAAAGATCTAGAAAACAGAACCTATAAGGGAAGATTGAAAAAACTGGGTTTGTTTAGTCTGGAAAAGAGATGACAGAGGGACATAGTTTAAGTACATAAAAGGTTGCAAAGAGGAGGAAGAAAAGTTGTTCTTAATCTGAGTATAGGACAAGAATCAAGGGTCTTAAATTGCAGCAAGGGAGGTTTAAGTTAGCCATTAGGAAAAACTTCCTGTCAGGGTGGTTAAACACAGGAATAAATTGGTTAGGGAGGTTGTGGAATCTATCATTGGGGATTTTTAAGAGCAGGTTAGACAAACACCTGTCAGGAATGATCTAGATAATACTTAGTCCTGCCATGAGTGCAGGGGACTGGACCTCTTGAGGTCCCTTCCAATCCCATGATTCTACACATGTACAAGGTGCTGGGAAAATGAATGCCAGGGTCCCCCCCCAAAGAGTGCTATTTCTGGGCCCTGGTCCTGGGTTTCATTCTCAATATACCTTACCTTGGCTAGTATGGATTTCCCACCAGTTGCTCTCAGGATGGGGGGGGGAACACATTCTTCCCTGCTCCACCACCCTGGCATGTACAGGGAAGAAGTGTGTATGAGCACATGCCTCTTCTCTTCCTCATAGCCTGAACAACAGCTTTGTGTCATTCAAGATCCTTTTGTATTAGTTCCTAGCTCTCCAATAACTATCCCAGCTGCAACAAGTCAGGCACTGTTTCACTCTGGCAAAGTGTGCAACAAATGTAGGGACTCAGTCCTCCATCATTGTTAGTTGGAAAGAGCAATTCCTTCCCCCAAGCAGCAGCACACAGAGAAGATCTTGGCCAAGCACAGAGCCCCTGCTCTTGGCCACACTTTTTCTGAGCAGCAGCAGCAAAATTGGGGAGAACCTGTTGGTTCCCCTCCTCTGCTGCCAGCCCTCAGTTTCCTGCTCATGCCAGCCACATGTATTATTTCCCTGCCCCAAGCCCTGGCTTTCAACTAACCTCCATCACATCTGGCAACATCCACCCTGGGGTTTCATTGTCCCATGCAACCCCACCCTGGTTAAACAGTTTCTGGAAGAAAATCATCTCAGTCTTTTGCTGTTTGATAAAAACTGATGGCAGCAGTGGCTAGGGTCATGTGCTCCCTTAGGAAAACAGGTGGATTTTTTAAGTTGACAGCAGAAAACTTGATGGTAAGCTAGTGGTAGAGCAGAACTTGTATGCTCAGTCACTGAGTGGGTGTGTGTTGTGAGTAGGGGAGGCTGCTTCTATGCAACAGCCACAAACCATTTTGTTTTCTGTCACTGGGCACTGCAGAAGAGGATGGACATAGAATGCCCTTTGAGCCAAGAGCTAGGCCCAGCCTGCATTATATTGACCATGTTTAGCAGGGTAGTGCCATGGTGGCAGGTGCTGTACAGGCACAAAGTAGTGACAGGCCCTGCTCTGAAGAGCATAGGATCTAAATAGGACAATGGGTGGGGTAGGGAAAGGGTGGCCACTGGCAAGGCCTGGTCCATTACTCCACCTCCCTCAGCACTATGCCATGCAAAGGTGGGGGGGCAGGCAGTAAACAGGCCTAGCACTGGCAGGGGTTGAGGTTTCCTGGTACAGAGGAGATGGGCAAGCCAGGGTACTGGGGAAGTGGAGGAAATAATGGCCCATGTGATCATGCCCTCTACCTTGGCCAGCAGCTCCTGGGGAAGAACCAGGAAGCGTCACAGCTGCAGGCCTGGAACCAGGTGAAGTCAGGCCCAGAGGGAAGTGATGTGATGTGGGGGGCTAGGCCCACAGCCTCTCATCACTGTAATAGCCTTCTCTCCCCACACCACCTCACACACACACACACACACACACACAGTAGACAAGGCACCCTAGGTGTTACTGGCTGGGTAGGTGCTGCCCCCATAGCCTTTACTGGCTGTGTGTGTGTGTGCGCACGCATGTGCCTAGTGTGTTGTTTGCCCCCCATTCCCCCCCTCCAAGAAAGTTTAAGTACATCCTCCTCCAGGACCCAGAGCCTCAACCCACTCAGCTGCCTTGTTACAGCAGAGGGTGGGGCATGTGGCAAGCTCAGAGCCCTGGGGGCACTTGGTTAGAATCAAGGCTGGGTGCACAGGCCAGAAGTAGATCCCCCCCATAAGGGACACTGTTCAAGCATGGCAGCTGCTCCAATGCCACAGCTTGTGTTTACAAAATTAGAGAGAGGAGTGCCAGAACCCTTTCCTTCTACATTCCCAGGAAGAGAGATGGAGGGTTGCAGGACAGAATGAAGAGGTGTGGGCAGGAGGGGTGAGAGGCTATGCCAAGGGTAACTTGTGCCTCCTTGAGAAAGGCTAGGCCCTCACTCCTGCATCTTCATTCTGCTTTGAGCTGTAGACACCCCCTCCCCCCCTGCTCATTACACATATGGAGTCACCAAGATGCCCAAGTCACCTCATGGATTGGAAAGTTGTAGACTGGGCTATGCAGAGCTCTTATGCTTGTGGTTTTCCTGCATCCAAAAAAAAAAAAAAAAAGGCACTGGACCTTTCCAGCTGATCCACATTTGGACAGTTATCCTACAAGATGTGGGGGGGGGGGTGCCATGGGGAATGCTTGTTGAGGGGGAAGAGACCCAGACAGTAGTATCACTTTCCCCAATTTGTTCAAGACAGATGATTCCTCTTAGACTTACACACTCAGTCTCTTTAGATATGTCCCTTTAGCAAGTGAGTGGAAGCTGGATCTCTGTGCAGGAATGCAGCAATTGTGGGGGAGTGGAAGGAGAAGAGAAACAACATGGCTTTAAATATTTTAAACTTGGGTAGAGTCCACTGACCAGTGGACAAGTAATGCAGAGACCCTAGCTGCCTAACTGAAGGCAGCACCAGGAACAGAACTCAGCCCAGATGCCCATAAATAGCACAGAAGAATTTATTCAACATAGTAGTGCTTAGTTACAGTTTAGTGAACAACAACAACAGATAGGTACATTCATTGGCCACAGCTTCTTGTTGCAACCAGCTCTCAACTGGTTGTGAAGCTGAGAAAAACCATTACAAAAAAATATGGAATGAAAGGCAACTATGCATATAAAAGTCATTGTACATGTCAGCTATAAATTACTTCAGTAAAACACAAGACCGGCCCCAATCTGAGCTGTCAGTTCTGAAATTGATGACCATCCATACAAAGTAATAAAAACCAAAACGTTTGCTAGTCACTCACTAGTACACACTTAAGCAACAAGACTCACTGCCCTGATCTGTGATCCTAATGAGAGGAAGATCATATTGTCATTCTGTGCATCAGTGCAATATGAACAATGAGTCTGTAGCCCTTTTTTTTGCGCAACACTCCCTTCCCTCCAAAGGAAACTTAAAGTGCTCCTAGTGCTTTGGACTGTTTTTAAGCAAAAACAGGGGCCAGTGGCTGAACTTCATGTCTTTGGTGACTTATGGGAGGGAGGGGAAGAGAAGGGCTGCAGCTGGAGTTCAGGGTCTCTAACTAGTTTCACCATAAGTCAAGCGGCAATCGAGACAGAGCAACCGGTTTCTGAATCCCAACCTAGGAAATGAGACGTTTACAATGGTAGCTAAAATAAAAGTAGCTGGGAGAACGGTTCTCTTAAGTCCTTTCTGGCTCAAGTATTTGAGTGAGAAGGATCCAGTGATCTGCCAAAAATAGTCTCCGAGCCTTTAGAGGAAGGAGTACAGGTTGCCTTTGTTTTGGACCAGTGAGCAAAAGAGTGAGGACATTAGAGTACCCCTATACCTCAAGCCAGCTGCTCAGTTTCTGGGTGGGGGTTATACAGAGAAAGGGGGTCCCTGGTCTGCCAGCTAACCGGTTCAGAACTAGCTCAGTAACAGCAAGGATTTAGATCTGCTCACTGTACTCACTCAAATGTTCTTTCCCACACAGATCCTAGGCCTGTCCCCAAGTCTCCACCATCTTCGAGAGCCAAGAGTTTACTCTTGAAAACCTGTGCATCACACCCACCATATAGCTGCAAGTCAGGGAATCAGCATTTTAAGGCTAGACAGTCACTTCAGTCATGTTCCATGTGCCAGCGGTATCCCCGCTTGTCCAGTTGGGCCATTTCCCCACTGTCCTACAGACTATGTGGTCCTGTTCAGTCCCTCAGTAAAGTTCTACTTAACATCAAGTCTTAATTCAAGTTTAAAAACTAAGCATGCCCTTGGAAAGTGCATGCAGTTGATTGGCAGGACCAGCCCCTGCCATCAGCAACATATGCTAACTGTTTAAGCTTCTAAAGGAATGCAAGGTGGAGAGATCCTAAGGGAAGTCTACTACAGGCTGGAGAGAGCAGCTGCCCTACACAGGCCATAGCAGCTTTGCCACAGAAGCATGCTTTTCCTTGTAGGAGCTACTAATCTGTGTAGACCAACAGTGTATTTAACAGTCTCTTTAGAGCCTAATCTAAACCCCTGTGCATCCTGATAGCCATGTCTTGCTTTCTTATTTTAAATAGGGTGCTTCTGAACACAGTTAAAAAAGTGATTTAAAGACCAACTTCCCGCCAGAATATAATCCTGGACGTTAAAAACCTACACATTCCATTAAACGCTACTCACTCATTAGACCCACCCACCCTCCAGTGCACATGCTGCAACAAGATGCCAAAATTTATTCAATACTTCAATGGGGGGGGTCCCCCTTGTTCAGGTCATGTTGCACTACTTTTACATTACATTAAGTGGAATGTCACGGGACACTTATTCCTCAGACACAGTATGAAGAGACAGGAGAACTAGAAGTTGAGGCAGTCCCAAATAGTGGCATGCGGGTACCACACTGTAGGCTTCCTGATTTCTGTCAGAGAAAGCTGCCATGAAAGTGAAGAGAAGTTTTCATGTTCTAAGAAGGACCTCTAGTTTACATTCAGCCAGGTTAAATATAAAATTGCTATTATCACCAAGGCAGATTAAGCACGGATTCCACTTGGGAATGCAGTGAACAGATCCTAGTATGAAAGAAGCCATGTTATTAATTGGTTTCGGCCAAAATAAAATGCTCACACCACTTATCCAGACTCACTGCTAGCTTTGCTTGAAGCAGCCACCTGGCAAGGAGCATGCCTCACTGCCACATGCTCTCTCCACATGCTTAACAGTAACTACTCATTCTGCTTGCTCTAGGTGGCATTTTTCTATTTAAAAGAGCAGAGATGGTTACTGTTCAGTGACCTTTGTGCTAGAAACAGCCATTGAGCTCAGGCTTTTAAAGACCTTCACATCCCCATGCTTTAAGGTTTGCTTTAACTCACAGTCCAGCTAAGAGTATTTTAGTAGTCTGCTGACGTGAGGACCGAGTTATAGTAAGACCACATCCCCAGCAAAGACTAAATTTGTATTGCGAATATGGCACATTATACATAGGTAACTTTCTTCATTAGTGTAAATCCCACAGTCTCTCTGAAGAGAGAGTTTGTCCTTGGAGCAGCAGGACACAGAGCCCAGCATGGTCTACATATATCGACATGCCTGTCTTCATGGGACGACTGCACCTCTCCCAGATCTGGATGTGCAATTAAAAGTAACACAGAACAGATGCAGGCTGTTCCAAAGGGAAGTCGGAGGGTGACGTGTTCCTTCAGAACATGCAGATTAAAAAAAAGTGCAAATATGCATTTGATGTTGGTCTAGTGAGTCAGCTCTGGGGCTTCTAGCTGCCAACGAGCATCTTGAGATGACTTGACCCCCCCCTCCCAAAAAGCTCCCAGAGACTTTTCACTTTCCCTTTGCTACACGGTACCACGAGTAACAGTTTTACATACCACACACAGCCTAAGTCTCCAGGTCCTGGTTTACAGCTGCAAGAGAGAATGAAATGTTTGTGCAGATGGAGTTAGATGTTTGGAAAATGATCGGACTCCCACGAAAGCTGCCCCAAGAGAAGCGAATCTTGGTGGGGTTCTTCAGTTCTGTGGTGTGGAGTATAAGCTGTGGTGATTGTTAGTTTCCAAATCACTACACGTGAACAGCAGTGGGGCGGTGTCTGGCTTAGGTCCACTCGGTTCGGGAATAACCGCACAGCTATCACTCCCAGTCAGAGTGCCATACCAGCTGGAGCACTGAGGGGTAGCCAAGCTTTGGAGAGAAGAAATGGGAAATATTGGTTAGAGATGGGAGTCTAGAGTTATTCCAGGATTGTGCTGTCTAGTGCTGGAGTTTTAATGCAAACAGAAGTTGAAAGTGGCTTCAGGTAGGAATCTTTGTCCAATGCTTCAACTTTAGAGGTGACCAGTGATTTTGGGTGCTTAAACTTGACATCCTTAGGTTTTCAGAGAGTGGGTGTCCAGCACCTAAAAGAGGCCAGGCCCTTTCTGATGGGCATCCTAAGCTGAGCATCCAAATAAATAAAATAAAAGTACAGCTGTCAAGCAATTTAAAAAAAAAAAAAAAGTCACATGACTAATCACGCTGTTAAAGAGAATACCATTTTAAAATATTTTTGGATGTTTGTAATTTCAATTACACAGAATACAAAGTGTACAGTGCTCACTTATATTAATTTTGATTACAAATATTTGCACGGTAAAAAATTATGTTTCAACTCACCTCATACAAGTACTGTAGTGCAATCTCTATCATGAAAGTTGATCTTACAAGTGTAGAATTACGTAAAAAACTTTAAGAGCCTACCAGTCCACTCAGTCCTACTTCTTGGCCAGCCAATCACTCAAGGCTGGTTACAATTTTCAGGCGATAATGCTGCCTGCTTCTTGTTTATGTCACCTGAAAGAGACAACTGGTGTTTGTATAGCACTGTTGTAGCTGGCATTGCAAGGTACTTACATGCCAGATGGGGCATATGAATGTTTAGCATATCTGGCATGTAAATGCATCTCCTGTCAATGTAAACAAACCTATTGGTCTTAGTGATTGGCAGAAGGAGGACCGAATGGACTTGTAGGCTCTAAAGTTTTAGACCATTTTGTTGAGTGCAGTTATATAACCAAAATGCAGATTTTCACTTTCATGATAAAAAGAGATTGAACTTCAGTATTTGTAGGAGGTGAACTAAAAAAATACTCAAGAAATTTGAGTATAAACTTGTGAGCTACAGCTCACGAAAGCTTATGCTCAAATAAATTGGTTAGTCTAAGGTGCCACAAGTCCTCCTTTTCTTTTTGCAGATACAGAGTAGCAGCTGTGTTAGTCTGAAACCTATTTTTACAGTACATATATTTGTAATCAAAAAGAGTGATCACTGCACTTTGTATTCTGTGTTGTAATTAAAATATTGAAAGTGTAGAAATTAAATATTTTTGGATTTTTTCAATTGGTATTCTAGAGTTATAAGTGTGATTAATTTTTGAGTTAACCCCGTGAGTTAGCTGCAATCAGCGCTTAAAGACAAAAATATACACAAGTTCACTCATCACTTCTAGGAGCTGGTATTTCTAGAGCACCCGTCACACCAAGATGCACTCAGAAAAGCCTGGATCTCAGTCCCAGGAGAACATTACAGCTCCGCTAAGTTTTCATACATCTTTTGGCTCAAGATCGTTATACAGCAATAATTGTTACTCCAGAACAAAAAAACCCAACACACACATACACCCCCCATACTTTACCCAGGACTTTCTGCAGCTTGCAGGTCTTCACCAGGAATTCAGCAGTTTTTAGTTTAGAGGTACACCTGCCTGTAAACCTCTATGCATTTTAACAAAAAAGACTCTCTCCGACTTTAAGCACCCAAGAGTGGCCCGATTTTCAACAGTGGTTAGCACCTGTGGCCAAAGTCCATAATGTAACTGAAATATGCTTCATGCAAAAGGTCTCTTGTAAGGTATTACAAAGTTTATAATCCGAGTGTGATCATCCTATTTGTATAAAATGTATCACTTGTATCTGTAACTAGAAATATAAAATATAACTGAGGGCCTATTGTAATTATGCAAAATGGGGGCCATTAATGGTGGTTTGGAATCTTGATGGCTCCCATTAACCAGGACAATTGTCTGTAGATGGCTCTGTTTCACTTGTTAGTCTTCCTGTATAGGTGTGTGCTGGCAAGTGGGTAATGAAGTCTTACAGTGACATGCGATCATGTCATCTGAACTGGAATCCATCTTTAACCTGGTGCTTTTCCATTGAGAAGGAGGGATGGGAACCCAGAGCAGGACAAAGGTTTTCAGCCTTATGCAAAAAAGGCATAAGTGGGTGGAACAGAACAAAGGGAGGCAGTCATCCTGAGAAAGCCCCTAGCTATCACCTGAGCTGTAACGAGGGCTGTACAAGGGGAAAGGATTGTGCCCAGACTAGGGAGGTGTCCAGTCTGAAAAACCCCTAAGGGTGAGATTTTATCTATATCAGTTATTACTGTACTAGACTTAGACTTGCATGTTTTATTCTATTTTGCTTGGTAATTCACCTTGTTCTGTCTTACTACTTGGAGCCACTTAAATCCTACTTTCTATATTTAATAAAATCATTTTACTTATTAACCAAATACATACATATGGGGGGGAACAGCTGTGCATCTCTCTATCAGCATTAGAGAGGGCGAACAGCTTTATAAAGGGTAAAATGGATTTATTTAGGGTTTGGATCCCATTGGGAGTTGGGCATTTGAGTGTCAAGGACAGGAACACTTCTTAAGTTGCTTACAAACAAGCCTGCAGCTTTGGGGCACGTGGTTCAGACCCTGGCTCAGTGTTGGAGCAGAGTGGTGTCTGGCTCAGTAAGACAGGGTGCTGGAGTCCCAAGCTGGCAGGGAAATCAGGGCCAGAAGTAGTCTTGGTACATCAGGTGGCAGCTCCCAGGGGGTTTCTGTGATCCAACCTGTCACACTCAGGTCCTTAGTGTAAGCCAAAGCTTATGTTATGAACTGCCTCCTCATTTATTTGGTTTACTGGTTCAAGGCCCCTTTGCTAGGAAAGATTCTTTGGCTTAAAAGAAGAGCAGGAGTTGGCTGCTCTGTAGACACTGTTTGCTGCTCACAGGCGAGAGTCAAATGGCGATTCTGAATATCTGAACAGCTCTCCACCTACCTGCCTCCTTCTCTCGCACCAAGTCTTGGCAAGTCATCGTCACTGTCATATCGCCTTGGATTGTCAAAGAAGTACGCTCTGGAGCTATAACTGTGACTGTTGATCATGCCAGCTGGTGTCTGTTGATAAAGGTAAAAAAAGCACCCAATTGCTTCTAGAGATTACATAGTGAAAAAGAGCTATTTAGCTTGAGTAAGTCAGAGAAGTTTCATGTGCAACTAGCAACATGAAAGATCTTAATCCCAGAGCATTAGTTCATAGCCTACCAAGTTCTGAGTGAGCCTCTGAGCCCGGAAGAACAGCACCACAAAACTGGTTGGCACAAGCTCCCAGAGGAAGAGGACCACTCCAAACACCACATATTCTTCACCACCGACTTCCTCCGCATGCATCTGGAAACAGAGAGGTTATGGTTAAGCCTGGAGGGTTGGGTCTTTAAAAGAGCACTCAGGGGGGAGGGGGGACATGACGACATGCATGCACACAGAGATTTTCCCCAAAGTAATGGGATTCCAAGAAACAGATTAGGATGCAGTGCACAGAAGCTCTTCTGGATTTCAAATCTGGAAAGAGTTTGAATTAGCATTGCACACTGCAATTGCCAGACTGGCTCAGATCAGTGGTCCCGCTAGGGCAGTATCCTGTCACTAAGTGGCCAGCATCAGCTGCGACAGATTTCAGCTGAGAGCTTCCACATCAAACCTACTCAGTTTTCTGGGGAGGGGAGGGTGGGTTGGGCTAGTTCCTTAGTGTAGAAAGTGGACCCCTCACCAATAAGAGCAAGTGTTTCATGTCAACTCAGACATCTTATAGAATGTTTCTAGATTATAGGGTGGTACATTGGAGGCTTGCACACCCTTATATACACAGTGATGTGGCAGCTAGTATCCCATTACCACCACCTCTAGGGCAAAGGGAAGACAGACAGATGTGATCTCTACATCTCCACCATGGTTTCAGACAATCCTGGCTGGTTACAGATGCTCAGGACCTAGACTGACCTACCGAACGGTCTATATTGCAGCACAGTATATAGTGCCATTACACCAGCTCTACAGGTGTGCACTTGCCATTAAGAGGGTGCAATTTGGTGTCCAATTAAGTTCTTGATGTTTAATCTTGTGCACCTGGTGAGTATTTAGATACTTGGCAAGCAAATCCCATTCACTGCATCTTACTGTTATGGCTAGTAACAGGTTAGTGGCAGTGACCTGGAGTAGAAAGGTATGGTAGTTGTCACCTCAGAGATCTAACATTTGGAAGTACTTGTGACAAGTAACCCCATAAATTAAAAGAGGCGCCTAAGAAAGTAGCGGTCGGGTGACAGTCATATTTCCCCTTAGACTCAAATAGCTTGGAAGGCAGCTCTTTTAATGGATTAGCATCAGGTGCTAGTTGCCTGGCCTGCTCTTGGAATCTTCAGGGTCAAGCTTCTCTAGAGACATGTCTACTTGTAGACAGCAGATTCTCATTAAGCATTACATTCCTATTAGGACCGACCGTTTACAAGGAGTCTCAGGAACTGGAATTCGAGAGCTTTTTAAGAACACTACTACAGCATCCTTAGTGAGAGCCCATGCACCCAGAACATTGATTTTTTTTTTTCCCTCCTCATTAGCCATTTTTCTGGCTTAGAGTCACCCCCCATACCACCCTCCAACACCCACTTGTTAATATTACTAGTTACCTTATCCGAAAAGTTGTCCCAGCCATAATTAAATGGACTAGGAATGTTCTCTGGAGATATGGTCACTGCTACCAGATTATAGCAAGCCCTTGAAGAGTATAGAAGAACAACTACTGAACCAACGAGGATAGCCTGGCAGACGGATGTGCCCTAAGAACCAGGGGAGGAAGCAAAATACATTAAAAGTCTAATAGGTTGTTACACAAATCCTCCCATAAAATTGTAATTTTATGCACAGCAAGTCATGCATGCATGATTGGACCCAGAACATCACACTAGCTTTAAATATTTTAGTGACAGCATTGTTAAGAACCTTCTTCTGAGCTAGCGGTAAGTTGACTGCAATTGTCCAGTTCCACATGACTGTTTCTTACCGACCTTTAGGAAGAGAAGTGGAACCTTGCAAACCAAATGGAACCACTGGGAGGATTATTCTAGTATTAGGTCCCAGTTGCATAGTGGTTATTTTTGCAAGCAAAAAGTTACAGACTACCTGGCTAGACAGCTATAACTTAGTTATACCAAAATGCAGGTTGGGTTTGGTCTTCATTTATGGTGCTACATTGCCACTAACTTGAGGTGGCAAGCCCAGTGATTAGTCAACAGCAATCAGTGTGAAAGTCCCATTACATTGGTTGGTGAGTACAGCACACATTGCAGAGAGGGCTGGAGCATTGATGTAGCAACAGCCTTTTATGAAGTTTGTCAAATAAGAGAAGCCTTGGTGTATTACTGATTAGGAACAATCCCCACAGCACGGCTGCTGCTGGGGAGAGGAGGCAAGAGGAGAGAATATGAAGGTCAGTGGAGGACACTGAAATTCTACTTCCAGAAGCAGTGACTTCTCAGATTTCAGAACATGCTCACAGATCTTGTCTCAGGGCAAAGGAAACCAGTTCTGAGCAGAGGAAGTCAGTACCTCTCTGAAGGCTATTTAAATTCGAGTTCATGCAACTGTGACTCCTGCCTGATCATGTTGCAGAGCCACAACCAGCAGCACAGAGCCCTTATGGTCAGATGTTGCAACTTGCTGAAGCCCCTCTGTGTCCGTTTCCCTCACATACAAAAGTGACTTGCCAAATGGGTCATTGAGACCCAGAACGTTCAACCAGAAGAGAGTTTAGTTCCACTTTTTCCTTGTTTTTCAGCACAAGGCCATGTTTGTGAACTGGAGCAACTGCTGGCAGTTTAACTGACCCCAAATAAACTTGGGCTCTTTAGCTCCTGCCTCCTTGACAGTTCATTCATCTCAAGAAAATACACAAGGGAAGTTTTTGGGGAGCAGATGTAGTTCCTGATGGCTTCCCAAGATAAACTATGCCTGGCTAGACCACCCAGTTTATGTAGTGCCTTCAGTACACACTAATGAGTCCATCAGACAAATATGGGGCAAGGTCCTCTGAATCATTGACTCTGCAGGTGGGAGGGCTAGGGGGTGGGGAAGAAGGAATCTTACTTGCTGACCCCCTTCTCCTATGCAAGTTCAGATCAGGCAGCAGAAACGCCCAAGGCAGAGGAGACAGGCTGGCATTTCATAGGGGTAGTAGTTTAAAGCCTGTTAGCTCACTGGCTGCCACACCAGGCTGCTACACAGCAGACCATGTGCAAGAAAGAGCTTAAGTGGTCGCTGTCCATAGTTCCAAGGAGGGGGGAAGCGTCGCCTACCAGCAGACGATGTAGGCATGGGTCTAGCGAAGCGACTCAGACATAAGAGTCATTGCCTTGGGCAAAGTAGCCTTGTTGAGCTACAGGAGCCCAGGCTCCCAATTTGGCCACACAGGAGCTGCCAATTCCTGACCACCAGTATTCAGGCCCAGCAACAACTTCATCCCTTTGATGAGGAGGTGAATGCTGCCCAGCCTTGTTTGAGTCAGTCTCCACTGATAGGGGCTTTGCAGACCCTGGACAGAGCATGGTCACCATGGGAGAAAGTCATCTAGCCCCATCTCCAGCAGAGGCAATGCTGCCTTTCATCAGGCCATCAGCCCGGGTTTAGAATTCTGGCTCCAAGAGTCCAGGGCTCCTGCAATGGAGAGAGACCATGTGATGGTGCACCCCATAAAGGTCTATGGAAATATGCACGCGTGTGTGTACGCACATGACATAACTGGAATATGTTTTATGCTACATATGCCATATAACATCTCTCTGTAAAGGTTATGATCTACTGAATCTATTCCTCCTATTTGTATGCCTGTATCATTTTTGTAGTTGAAGTTATGAATATTGGCCACGTACTGGCTTGATTTCTAGATAACCTTAGTAGAGCATTTGGTCAGTTTCTGGAGAAAGGAATTCGCAAAGTTAAGTGCCCAATTAAGAAGCACTTAAGGAACAATGTATCTTGGAAAGCTCCAATCCACATAAGAAGTCTTCCTGGAGACATTCAAGATACCACGTGGAGCTGGACTTTGAATAGGAGAGAGGAAGGGGTCTCCACCCACAAGAGAAAGTCTATTTAAGCCTGTGGGAGACCCCTCCATTTTGTCTTCAGCTGGCTAAGAAGATGTATCCTTGGGGGTGGAGAGGTGCTCTCTCATTAGCCAGCTGAAGACAAAATGGAGGGGTCTCCTATGGGCTTAAACAGACTCTCTCCTATGCAAAGTCCAGCTCCAAGATGGAGTTCTAGAGTCACATGGGCAAGTCACATGTCCATGTGTGACTCCCAGTTTTTACAGGCAGAAGCCATTTCCCACATGGTACCTTGAATGTCTCCAGGAAGACTTGTGTGGATTGGTGCTCAGTGCTCCCAGCTGATGGCTTGTGGGTGTGTCTATACATCCTTTGGTCAAGTCTGGAAACCTGGGGAGAGAGGGGAAGGCATAGAGAGGGGGAACCCCAAACCAGGTGCAGTTAGCCCATAAGGAGATGCTAGATGTAATGGAGTGGGATACTGCTTCTGACAACTGATGTAAGCTGGCTCTCTCCTACAAGCCACCAGAGTTATTACTAGACTGGGTTGCTAGTGGATCTGGTTTATGGGTGTCACATTAGCAGAGGATTGCAGTCATCAAATGCCTCGACATTAAGCATCAGATAGCAACACACTATCAGTGCCAGATCTGGGCTCTGTACTGAAACAAGTGATTTAAGAATCTCAAGAAAAAAAAAAAGTCCAGTATTGTGAGTTATAATGATCTTCTGTTGCACCAATAGATCTCCTGCAAGCACAAAACATAAATTGAAGAACCCAAACTGAAAAGAGTTTGACTAGTTCCAGCCCGGAACTATCTTTTTGGTTCTGTGTTTGCAGAGTATCTAGCATGATGGGGTCATGGTCTTGGACTTGCACCCCTATGGGTTGAAGTAAATAATTCAGTACAGTTTAGACAGCATTTACTTACCTTTGACTCGAGGTAGACGTTTGCCGATGACATCTTCGCAAGTTTGCACATACAACAAGCTAATGAAATAGCACAAAGAATGAAGAGACTGTCATTGACTAGTGCCCGAACAAATACTGTCCATCTCAGCCGACTCTCTGGGACATCTTCATGGATAAGCATTGCACAGGTTAAATTCACAACGAGAAAGAGAAGGCTGGTAAATATGGAGCCCAGATACAACAGGACCCTGGAAAAGGAAAGAAACTGATTGAGCAAAAAACAGTCTGAAGAAGTCTCTACTGCCACATCATCTCCCTTGCTCTCTATTAGATCATTTTACTCCCAGCATTGTTCTTCATCTGCTATAACTCAGCAAGCTAGCAAGTGTGAAAGGTCAGTTATGTAGACAAGGAATTAAGGAAGCCATTTAGAAGTCAGTTTAAATTGTTTAGTCGGCATAGTGTGCAGAGCACTGGCATTTAAAAATCACTCAGTTGGTAGAAGCTTGCAAGGAATCAGGAGTTACAAGATTCCTGTCTTTCTATCTTAAGATTAGAAGATAAGAACTTAACTACCGGTTTAACTTCCATTCATGAAAGTTGAGAGGCTCCGAGAGTCAGCCCAACCACCACCAGCCTTGGTGAAAATAAGTGGCTGCAAACACACTTTCCATTGACACAGGTCCATTAGACCCATAGGCCAAGAACTAATGGACACAATCTGAAGTCCTGCCTTCCATACAGAAGGATGTCCTACTAGAATGACTTAACACAGGCTTGAGCCACAGGAGTGGCTGGTGTGTTGTGAAGCCACAGCATGGGTTCATAAGCTAGGGATCACAAAGGTCCACAGAAGTAAGACTCCCTCACTGGCTTATGGCTAGATAGGATGGGGTGAATCCCAGAAGTGTTCTACCACAGTTTCAGCCTTTTCATGTGTGACCCTAACATGCTAGCGCACCAATACCTTCCCATGAATTACAGAAACATGTGCTGTCTAATGCAATGCTCATTCTAGAGCCTTAGGCTATGTCTACACAGTAGCTAAGACACCTGCTGCTGGCCCATGCCAGCTGACTCTGGCTTGTGGGGCTGTTTCACTGCTGGAGCCCAGGCTCTAGGATTCTGTGAGGTGGGAGGGTCTCAGCTTTGGCTCCAGCCTGAGCCTGGAAGCCCACACAGCAATGAAGCAGGGTTCAGGTTGTGGGGCTGAGCTGGCTGGCACTGGCCAGACATGGTTTTTTTCATTGCTGGGTAGATGTACCCTTAGAGTTGCAGGGAGGTGGTCATTGGTGCTGTGTATTAGTAAAGAGGGGCAAACCAGGAACTATAGCACCTTGCTTTTGGGTACAATTGAGTCCTTCACTCCCAGACCCACGTAGGCACCAAATCTGATGGTCAGGCTGCCCAGTGACTAGCCCACAACTTCTTCAGGGCTTTGCTTTCTGCCCTGTGCTCTGAGGTAACTGAATTAATCTTTGTTAAACATCTGGGTAAGAGACAAAACAAAGCTATTGCTATGAAGTTTGAATGTAGCGTTTGGTAGATTTCAGATGCTATCTTTCAGATACGCTGTACTGTTAATACACCCAACGAGAACATATTTGGGGTAGGCAAGAAGAGGAGTCACTTACTTGTACTTATTGAATTCTGCTGCACATTTGACTTTGAATATAACCTACAAAGGAAGAGTGTGGAAAGTTATTCTAACATGCCCATAGTATGTTACATGCCCATAGTGTTACAGTTCATGTTTAGTTACATAAGGGATTCTGCTCAGCAAAAGGGCAGAACAGGGTGGGGTTTCTAGTTCTCCACACTTTTAATACTGTTTATAGCCTGCAACCATTTGCCACATAGAAAATTAACCTGTTCTGCTAGATAGCCTGAGTAGGTCAAAAGAGTTTAGTCTAAACAACTGTTTTAGTAGCTAAGCAAGTAAATTTATGAATCCCGTTATTTGTTGGGCAATAACTGAATCTTGTCTTGCTCCTAAGGGACTTTACAAGGAGAGTGGGATTTGGTCTTCAGTAGCTGAATGCGAGCTACATTGTTCAGCAAAATAAAGTTGTGACAAGCTTTTCGTATTGAATTTTGTAAGATCTCAGTCATGTTTAATTTCTTTATTAAAGAAAGGGCTTTAGCTGCTCTTCTTAAATTAGACATTAGGGGCTATTTCTGGTTAGCCTTTTATATTTGATTACGTTAGAACTCATGGAGAACTATATTGCAATAGAGTACGTGCACATTCGCTTCTGGGTTACTTCACCCTGGCAGAAGCTCAGCTGGCTATATTTGCTTAATGATTCACCATATATTTGAAGAAATTCTTCAGAGGGCTGAAGTCCCAGATGTGCTGAATTCTACAGAGTAGGATAGATTTACAATTTCATACAACATGTGAAAAGTTAGCAGCTCATGTGATGTGTCAATCTTTAGAGCAGCTCTTCAGTTGGGAAGGGATCAGTATGGGCAAGTTGAGGCTATAAGCACCTCTCCTTCTTAAAAAGGGAGTTGGGTACATGTGACATAAAAGGGTACAATCCAGACTAATGAGCAGGTGTCACCCCTGCCCTGTAACCTTAGTACCTTACAATGTCTTGCTGAAGTAGCTCCCATCTGGATTGCTCACAAGTGGCCTTCCAGCATGCAAGCCACACCCTGACTGTCTATAGCTGCAACCTGCCAGTTACATCCTGCAGGAGGACCCCAGCATACCCCACATTCATGCATGTCCTGTATTGCCCAGCCCCCTTTGACAGTACAAAATGTTTCAAGTTTGTTATTCCTTTGAGTAACTAGGCACATGTCTGGGTAACCCTGTTTGGGTAACAAGTTACTTCAACTTAAACACTCTGGATTAGATAAAACAGTAACACAAGATTAGCTACAAACATTGAGTAAAAGTAATGATGCACAAAACAAAAAGTCAGGTATTTGTATTTCTTGTAACTGTTTCTAACGAACTAGATCAGAGTCAAGCAAAGTTTCTTACCACATGCTTTCAGAAGTCTTACTGAAGAACCCGTATCAGAGTGTGGGGGAGTCAGGGCCCTGCATGCCCCCCCTGTGATTCACCAGGACTCTCAGCCAGACAGTAAAACAGAAGGTTTATTAGAAAACAGGAATAGTCCAAAACAGAGCTTGAAGGTACAGAAAACAGGACCCTTCAGTGAGATCCATCTTGGGGCTGACCCCAATGCTGGGCCTCCCTCCGTTTTCCCAAGCCAGCTTCAAACTGAAACCCCCTCTCCAGCAGTCTCACCCAGCCACACCCCCTGCTTCTCATAGATACTAAGGTCAGAAGGGACCATTCTGATCATCTAGTCCGACCTCCTGCACAGTGCAGGCCACAGAATCTCGCCCACCCACTCCTACGAAAAACCTCACCTATGTTTGAGCTATTGAAGTCCTCAAATCATGGTTTAAAGACTTCAAGGAGCAGAGAAGCCTCCCTCAAGTCACCCATACCCCATGCTACAGAGGAAGGCAAAAAACCTCTAGGGCCTCTCCAATCTGCCCTGGAGGAAAATTCCTTCCCGACCCCAAATATGGCAATCAGCTAAATCCTGAGCATATGGGCAAGATTCACCAGCCAGATACTACAGAAAATGCTTTCCTGGGTAACTCTGATCCCATCCATCTAATATCCCATCTCAGGGGATTTGGCCTATTTACCCTGAATATTTAAAGATCAATTACTTACCAAAATCCCATTATCCCATCATACCATCTCCTCCATAAACTTATTGAGTAGAATCTTAAAACCAGATAGATCTTTTGCCCCCACTGCTTCCCTTGGAAGGCTATTCCAAAACTTCACTCCTCTGATGGTTAGAAACCTTCGTCTAATTTCAAGTCTGAACTTCCTGGTGGCCAGTTTATACCCATTTGTTCTCGTGTACACATTGGTGCTGAGCTGAAATAATTCCTCTCCCTCTCCTGTATTTATCCCTCTGATATATTTATAGAGAGCAATCATAGCTCCCCTCAACCTTCTTTTAGTTAGGCTAAACAAGCCAAGCTCCTTAAGTCTCCTTTCATAAGACAAGTTTTCCATTCCTTGGATCATCCTAATAGCCTCTCTCTTTACCTGCTCCAGTTTGAATTCATCCTTTTTAAACGTGGGAGACCAGAACTGCACACAGTATTCTAGGTGAGGTCTCACCAGTGCCTTGTATAATGGTACTAAAACCTCCTTAACCCTACTGGAAATGCCTCTCCTGATGCATCCCAAAACCACATTAGCTTTTTTCACAGCCATATCACATTGGCAGCTCAGTCATCCTATGATCAACCAATACTCCAAGGTCCTTCTCTTCCGTTACTTCTAATTGATGCGTCCCCAACTTATAACTAAAATTCTTGTTATTAATGCCTAAATGCATAACCTTACAGCCTCCTCCAGCCTTTGTCCAGTTTTCTGGGCGGAAGGTGTCACCTAGCCCCAACCCCCTCCTGGGCTCAGGTTTGTGCTCATGTATCATCCCTCTAGTGAAGTCCCACCCTAATATCCCACCACCATTCCGCATCAATGCGGACTACCAGTAAATACTCCCCACTCTGTCACACCCTGTCAGAGTTCAAGGCTTGCTTTGTCTGTCACTTCAGGTGCACCGAATGTGATGGGCAGGGAGAAGAGAGATGGTGCCTTGAGGTGTTTCCAATCCCTCTCTAGAAAATAAAAACAAACGTTTCCAGCTGGGAAGTACGAGACAAAAGTCTATGTGGAAGGATGTTCCCTACTGGATTTCTTGCTCCTGTTTAAGCTTTCTTTGTTTCCCTCCAGGTTTGAGTATTCCGTTTACTGCTTAAAATGCAAATTAAGCAGAGTACACATTGCTTTGTTTAGGACAAAGCAATTTCCCAACCTCAGTTTCGGCAGGGTTGTGGGATTTGGAACATGTGTCAATATCGTACATGCATAATTTTATAATTTCACATACAATGTTGCCATATTTTATCAGGATGATCCTGACCAGCAGGTGAGTTTTCAGAGGATACCTTACAAGACATACTATTGTAGTACCTTTTGGACAAGATGTGTAGGATGACCATCTGTCCTAATTGGGTGGGACAATCCTGAAATGCAGTGTTCAAGTCCCAGTCAGAATCACTCCAGGACAGCATTTGACCTGGATTCCCTGCGGCACTGCTTCATACCTGTCTGAGGTTCAGGGGTGGCACCAGCTTCTTCCCAAGGGGTGAGGTGGGCGGTGAGAAAAAGGGGTAAGGTGGGCCTCCACCCCCTGGCCAGGCTGGAAGCTGAGCCATGGTAAAAACCTTCACAGGCAGCCTGCTGTGGGGAGCCCTGGACCCTCCTCCTGCCCTGGGCAGAGGGCCAGTGTGCCCAAGAGCAGCCCCTGACAATGTTCTAAAACAGGCTAACGAGGCTCTCATATTTTGAGACCAATCAGAGCAATAAGACTTTGTCCTTTAGAACATGCCTGCACACCTCTGGAGAAGGCAGATTCCTAACCTCTTTGCTGAGCAAGTGGTAGCAAGGGAGGAGGGAATCACTCCATCTAGATCAAGTGTCTATTGTGCTTTGAACTGCAGTGAGTAATTATATGGTGCTGACTAATGCTTCCAGTGTCTATTGAGGACTTAGGCAGGGTTTGAACTTCCGTGAAGCTGGCACCTAGACCCTGTAGGCTCCTTTGAAAGATTCTAAGGGTACAGAAACCAGACAGACAAGTCTCTGGCTACTGAGACGCACGAGACAAGAATATTGTGACCTTCCTATCTCCTAATCCTTAATTCAGTAAAGAGCCCTATTTCTGAATGGAAGTTAGCTGGTAACAGCCTCAACACAGCTAGCAAGTAGAATGGCTGCTACTTGCATTCAGGCTGTGAGGGTTTGTAACACAACATCACTATTTCAGTGTATGAAATATGAAAGTACTTACACAGGAGAAGGAGGAGAAGAAGAAACAGAATTTTAACCTTTGGAGAGCATTGGCTGTTGCTTACAAGGATAGGCGTATTTACTGGGCTAGTCTGGCAAGAAAGTTTTGAAAGAGCGAGTCACACTCATATGATCAAGATTTCTGGTGGCATGGTGGCAAGTTTGATGGGGTAGCACAGCTTTGAAGAAAGCTTGGCATGGTTTTGCTGAAGGATTGGGAGCAAGAGACTACACCAGTTCTAGCAGACACTTGCCCTTGGATCTCAAAGCAGTTGTACGGTCATTGCTCAAGAGCACCCACTGCTGCAGGAAGCTATACTGAATGGCTAAGCTCCTACAGCTTCCACATCATGGGTGTTTCGTGGCTGATGAACTGCAGTTTGCTGCTGACTAACTGGGCAACATTCTGACCTGACATCTCCCTCTGCCTTCACGTCTGAGCCATCAAAGCTGCCAATTCACATTATGAGAGGCTTCAGAATACAAAGTTTCACTATTCAGCTATTTCAAAGCTGCCAATTCACATTATGAGAGGCTTCAGAATACAAAGTTTCAGCAACTATAGATGGCAAAAGGCTTCTAGGAAACCTTTGCCACAATGAAATGGCCACTAGCACTCATGACTGAACATGTCTGTGTGTTTGCGTCAGGGAAGCCTGGCTGTTTAAAAATAGCCGGAGCTTCGCGAACCAGCTGAGCGGCAGCGGAGCAGCGGGGACAGCAGAGCAGCTCACAGCAGGAGTTTGCCTGGGACTGGTAAGTATCCGAGTGTGTGTGTTTGCTTGCTGAGGAAGTATCCGAGCGTGTGTTTGCTGGGAGGGAGCCTGAGTGAGTGTCTGATTGGCTGCTAGCCTGCAGGGGGCGGGCATTAGGGTGTCTGTGTGTTTGCGTCAGGGAAGCCTGGCTGTTTAAAAATAGCCGGAGCCTCGCGAACCAGCTGAGCGGCAGCGGAGCAGCGGGGACAGCAGAGCAGCTCACAGCAGGAGTTTGCCTGGGAGTTCGCCTGGAGTGAGCCCAGTGAGGCTTACATCTTGCCAACGTCTCTGAGGAAGCTCATAGTAGGTAGGTGATATGGAAGGGGGGGGTTCAGCTATTGTGACCTGCACTGGATGTGCCATGTTTGTCTTTCTTCCACAGGACAGAAGCGACTTTGTCTGTACAAAGTGCAAGCTGGTCTCCATATTGGAAGAGAAGATTGAAGGTCTGGAGCAACAGGTAACGACCCTGCGTTGTATACGAGAGACTGAGGATTTTCTGGACCAAACTCAGGATAGCCTTCTAGGGGCACAAAGCTCTAAAGATGTAGAGCAGGTTACACAGAGGAGCCAAGAGGCCAGTGAAGAAGCTTGGCAACATGTGACCTCCAGAAGAGGTAAGCGGAATGTCCGGGTTCCAGTAACAGACACAGGTAACTAACCGCTTTCATGTTCTCTCCACAGGTACCAATGCGGAGAGTGGACCAGATGATATGTCTGGGGGGAGAAAGCAGAAGGAGACTCCGCTGGTTGGGAGGCATGAGATGCGATGTCCTGAGGTTGGAGGTTCCACGACCACCACTCCCAAGAGGAGAAGGCGGGTGGTGGTGGTCGGGGACTCTCTCCTCCGGGGGACTGAGTCATCTATCTGCCGCCCTGACCGGGAAAACCGAGAAGTCTGCTGCTTGCCAGGGGCTAAGATTCGTGATGTGACGGAGAGACTGCCGAGACTCATCAAGCCCTCGGATCGCTACCCCTTCCTGCTTCTCCACGTGGGCACCAATGATACTGCCAAGAATGACCTTGAGCGGATCACTGCGGACTATGTGGCTCTGGGAAGAAGGATAAAGGAGTTGGAGGCGCAAGTGGTGTTCTCGTCCATCCTCCCCGTGGAAGGAAAAGGCCTGGGTAGGGACCGTCGAATCGTGGAGGTCAACGAATGGCTACGCAGGTGGTGTCGGAGAGAAGGCTTTGGATTCTTTGACCATGGGATGGTGTTCCATGAAGGAGGAGTGCTGGGCAGAGACGGGCTCCATCTTACGAAGAGAGGGAAGAACATCTTTGCCAGCAGGCTGGCTAACCTAGTGAGGAGGGCTTTAAACTAGGTTCACCGGGGGAAGGAGACCAAAGCCCTGAGGTAAGTGGGAAAGCGGGATACCGGGAGGAAGCACAGGCAGGAAGGTCTGTGAGGGGAGGGCTCCTGCCTCATACTGGGAATGAGGGGCGATCAACAGGTTATCTCAAGTGCTTATATACAAATGCACAAAGCCTTGGAAACAAGCAGGGAGAACTGGAGGTCCTGGTGATGTCAAGGAATTATGACGTGATTGGAATAACAGAGACTTGGTGGGATAACTCACATGACTGGAGTACAGTCATGGATGGTTATAAACTGTTCAGGAAGGACAGGCAGGGCAGAAAAGGTGGGGGAGTAGCACTGTATGTAAGGGAGCAGTATGACTGCTCAGAGCTCCGGTACGAAACTGTGGAAAAACCTGAGTGTCTCTGGATTAAGTTTAGAAGTGTGTGCAACAAGAGTGATGTCATGGTGGGAGTCTGCTATAGACCACCGGACCAGGGGGATGAGGTGGATGAGGCTTTCTTCCGGCAACTCACGGAAGCTACTAGATCGCATGCCCTGATTCTCATGGGTGACTTTAATTTTCCTGATATCTGCTGGGAGAGCAATACAGCGGTGCATAGACAATCCAGGAAGTTTTTGGAAAGCGTAGGGGACAATTTCCTGGTGCAAGTGCTAGGGGAGCCAACTAGGGGGAGCGCTTTTCTTGACCTGCTGCTCACAAACCGGGTAGAATTAGTGGGGGAAGCAAAAGTGGATGGGAATCTGGGAGGCAGTGACCATGAGTTGGTTGAGTTCAGGATCCTGACGCAGGGAAGAAAGGTAAGCAGCAGGATACGGACCCTGGACTTCAGGAAAGCAGACTTTGACTCCCTCAGGGAACAGATGGCCAGGATCCCCTGGGGGACTAACATGAAAGGGAAGGGAGTCCAGGAGAGCTGGCTGTATTTCAAGGAATCCCTGTTGAGGTTACAGGGACAAACCATCCCGATGAGTCGAAAGAATAGTAAATATGGCAGGCGACCAGCTTGGCTTAATGGTGAAATCCTAGCGGATCTTAAACATAAAAAAGAAGCTTACAAGAAGTGGAAGGTTGGACATATGACCAGGGAAGAGTATAAAAATATTGCTCGGGCATGTAGGAAAGATATCAGGAGGGCCAAATCGCACCTGGAGCTGCAGCTAGCAAGAGATGTCAAGAGTAACAAGAAGGGTTTCTTCAGGTATGTTGGCAACAAGAAGAAAGCCAAGGAAAGTGTGGGCCCCTTACTGAATGAGGGAGGCAAGCTAGTGACAGAGGATGTGGAAAAAGCTAATGTACTCAATGCTTTTTTTGCCTCTGTTTTCACTAACAAGGTCAGCTCCCAGACTGCTGTGCTGGGCAACACAAAATGGGGAAGAGATGGCCAGCCCTCTGTAGAGATAGAGGTGGTTAGGGACTATTTAGAAAAGCTGGACGTGCACAAGTCCATGGGGCCGGACGAATTGCATCCGAGAGTGCTGAAGGAATTGGCGGCTGTGATTGCAGAGCCCTTGGCCATTATCTTTGAAAACTCGTGGCGAACGGGGGAAGTCCCGGATGACTGGAAAAAGGCTAATGTAGTGCCCATCTTTAAAAAAGGGAAGAAGGAGGATCCTGGGAACTACAGGCCGGTCAGCCTCACCTCAGTCCCTGGAAAAATCATGGAGCAGGTCCTCAAAGAATCAATCCTGAAGCACTTAGAGGAGAGGAAAGTGATCAGGAACAGTCAGCATGGATTCACCAAGGGAAGGTCATGCCTGACTAATCTAATCGCCTTTTATGATGAGATTACTGGTTCTGTGGATGAAGGGAAAGCAGTGGATGTATTGTTTCTTGACTTTAGCAAAGCTTTTGACACGGTCTCCCACAGCATTCTTGTCAGCAAGTTAAGGAAGTATGGGCTGGATGAATGCACTATAAGGTGGGTAGAAAGCTGGCTAGATTGTCGGGCTCAACGGGTAGTGATCAATGGCTCCATGTCTAGTTGGCAGCCGGTGTCAAGTGGAGTGCCCCAGGGGTCGGTCCTGGGGCCCGTTTTGTTCAATATCTTCATAAATGATCTGGAGGATGGTGTGGATTGCACTCTCAGCAAATTTGCGGATGATACCAAACTGGGAGGAGTGGTAGATACGCTGGAGGGGAGGGATAGGATACAGAAGGACCTAGACAAATTGGAGGATTGGGCCAAAAGAAATCTAATGAGGTTCAATAAGGATAAATGCAGGGTCCTGCACTTAGGATGGAAGAATCCAATGCACCGCTACAGACTAGGGACCGAATGGCTCGGCAGCAGTTCTGCGGAAAAGGACCTAGGGGTGACAGTGGACGAGAAGCTGGATATGAGTCAGCAGTGTGCCCTTGTTGCCAAGAAGGCCAATGGCATTTTGGGTTGTATAAGTAGGGGCATAGCGAGCAGATCGAGGGACGTGATCGTTCCCCTCTATTCGACACTGGTGAGGCCTCATCTGGAGTACTGTGTCCAGTTTTGGGCCCCACACTACAGGAAGGATGTGGATAAATTGGAAAGAGTACAACGAAGGGCAACGAAAATGATTAGGGGTCTAGAGCACATGACTTATGAGGAGAGGCTGAGGGAGCTGGGATTGTTTAGTCTGCAGAAGAGAAGAATGAGGGGGGATTTGATAGCTGCTTTCAACTACCTGAAAGGGGGTTTCAAAGAGGATGGCTCTAGACTGTTCTCAATGGTAGCAGATGACAGAACGAGGAGTAATGGTCTCAAGTTGCAATGGGGGAGGTTTAGATTGGATATTAGGAAAAACTTTTTCACTAAGAGGGTGGTGAAACACTGGAATGCGTTACCTAGGGAGGTGGTAGAATCTCCTTCCTTAGAGGTTTTTAAGGTCAGGCTTGACAAAGCCCTAGCTGGGATGATTTAACTGGGACTTGGTCCTGCTTTGAGCAGGGGGTTGGACTAGATGACCTTCTGGGGTCCCTTCCAACCCTGATATTCTATGATTCTATGATTCTATGTCCAATCCAATATATGGCAATTCCCGAGATCTGTCTAGTACAGTATCCCATCTGACAGTGGCCAATACCAGACTCTTCAGAGGTGAAGAATGCCACATAGTAGGCAGATGTAGGATAATCTGACTCCAAGCCTGTTAAGTCAGTCTCTAGCTACTCGACCTAAGACCACCACCAAACAAAAAAAACCCAAACTTATTTTTGAGACTAGATATTTTGCCTCCCAATCCATCCTGAAGAGCTATTTCTCCACCATGGTACTGACAGTGCAAAGGCTTTTTCCATATTCCTCCAAGCTTTGACTATTGCTGGCAGATCAGCAGGACATGGGCTGGCTTTAAGAATGAGGCCAACTATGCTGGGGATTTTCTGGTTTTGAAACCAGTAAGAGGGACATCAAGAGGAGTCAACTGGAGAAGTCCGTGGTTAGTGAGTGTTTGTGTATCCTGGACATCTGTGTGTCAACTAAGATGTTTGTATCATCCTGAAAGGCACAAGTTAGAGCTCAGACCTGGCTTTTAAGAGATTAAAGTAGAACAGAGTGTTTCGCTTGTGCTTTCTTCCCCCAGCACTTGCTACACTAAAATTCCCTGCACTCCCAGTGGGACTGAGCCATTGATGGGAGGTCAAAGAGAAAGTCTTGTTTATCTTGATCTAAAGAGTCTATTTCTTAGTACTTAATTGGCTGTACTAACAGCAGGTTCCCTGTCCATGACAGACACTGATGCAAGCATTGAAGCTGTCTTGTAAAGAGTTTCCAGGGCATCCCATAGCTCTGGGATCCTTGTTCAGCTGCTGCCATGAAAAGTTGAGGATGAGCATGCAGGACCAGTATTTCAAATTTTGGTCACCCTAAAATATTTGTAATGATCAATAAGCTTTGGCAGGAGATAAGACTTTAATAAAAGCCATCATGTCTCACCTCCTCGATGCCAATTTTAACAGTTTAGGCAGACCATAGCTGACTGCTACTAAAGGCTTTATACTATTTGCAAACCCATGACAAGTTATCCAATAGGTTGCCATCTAGAAGAGGGTCTTATTTGTTAAGAGGGCTCATAGGGATTAGGATGGGCAGAAGAAAGAATAGTTGTAGCTCCCAGAATTATGAGCTTTACCCCTCAAGATTAAAGGGTGGAATTCCAGACCTCTCAACACTGGCCTAACTACTGCCCTTGTAAAAATTCCATCAATTTGGATGGGAGCAAAGTCAGGCCAGTGTCAAGAGCTTTTGGGGGTGCAGGGGGAGAACAAACTCTAGCAGGCCAAGACAGAATGATCAGCCTCTTGAGATGAATGGGGAATCCCACCTCATGGTGCAAATTCACTGCACAGCAAGTCAGGGACTGAGGAATTCATGGGTTCCTTGATGCTGCTATGCAATAGTGATAGATCTGGTGGATCTGCTGCTAATTTGATTCACTGGTCAGATGCCCAATGTTTCTACCCCATCCAGTGGCACAAGCAATGCAGCAGCTACTCATTGTATTTGGAGCAGCAGACCTATGGGAGAGGAACAGGAACATTTTTACAACCTCCCCTAAGTGCTAGCAGAATCCTTCAGAGCAGATAGGCTGTGAACCAGTTGTGCTTTAGGGGCTGGGGAAGGAACACATGAGATTTGGGCCTTAGACAGTTCACACCTGTCCTTCGAGACTGCAGGCTCAGGAAGAAAGCCACACATTTGGAAGGGTCTTGGGGTTGCAGAGGACTCCAGTTATATAATGAAAGCAGCCAAAAACTGACAGGTGAACTTCCCAAGGGAAAGTGGGGAAACGTTCTCTGGCAAATTGGAAGTGGATTTGTCAAGCCTTCGACAGGTGGATGCTTGTAGACTTTAGATGATCACGATGGTCCCTTCTGACCTCCTGTATATTGCAGGCCATAGAACCTCACCCATCTAGTCCTGTAATAGTGCCCTAAACCCAGGCTGAGTTACTGAAGTCCTCAAATCATGGTTTAAAGACTTTGAGTTACAGAGAATCCATTTACACTACATTAAACTTGTAAGTGGCCCATGCCCCAGGCTGCAGAGGCAGGTTAAAAAAAAACCCCAGGGTCTCTGCCAATCTAACCCAGAGGAAGAGTCCTTCTCAACCTCAAACATGGTGATCAGTTAGACCCTGAGCCTGTGGGCAAGACCGACCATCCAGACACCTGGGAATGAGTTACTATGGAGAATTCTATGTCCTGTCTCCAGCAGTTGGGGTTTTTGCTACTGGCAGTCACCAGCGGGCGACAGCCAATCATAGGCAGTCCTATCATACCATCCCCTCCATAAATCCATCAAGCTCAGTCTTGAAGCCAGTTAGATTTTCTGCCCCGTTGCTCCCCTTGAGAGGCTGTTCCAGAACTTCAGTCCTCTGATGGTTAAAACCGTCGCCTAATTTTGAGTCTAAACTTGTTTACCAGTTTATATCCATTTGTTCTGAGATCCACATTGGTGTATAACTTAAATAACTCCTCTCTCCCTGTTTTTTATCTCCGACGTATTTATAGGGAGAGGTCATCTCCCCTCACCCTTCTCTTGGTTAGGCCAAACAAGCCAAGCTCTTCTGAGTCTCCTCTCATAAGGTAGGTTTTCTGTTTCTCAGATCATGTGAGTAGCCCTTCTCTGCACCAGTTCCAGTTTGAATTCATCTTTCTTAAAGATGAGACCAGAACTTCACACACTACTCCAGATGAGGTCTCACCAGCACCTTGTATAATGGTACTAACACTTCCTTGTCTCTACTGGAAATACCTCACCTGATCCATCCTAGGACCACATTAGTCTTTCACGACTGCATCACATTGACAGCTCAGTCATCCTGTGATCAACCACTACACCCAGGTCTATTCCTCTGTCACTTCCAACTGAAAAGTCTCCAGTGTATAGGAAAAATTCTTGTTAGTTCCTAAATGCATGGCCTGGCACTTTGCATTATTAAATTTCATTTTATTTCTATTGCTCCCAGTTCTTGTATGATATTCTGATCCTTCTCCATAGTGGCAAACACTCAACTTTGGGTAATCTGCAAATTTTATTAGCACACACCCACTTTTGTGCCAAGATCAGTAATAAAAATAAGTTAAATAAGACTGGTCCCAAGACTAATCCCTGAGGAACTCCACTAGTAGCCTCCCTCTAGCCCGAGTTCACTTTTCAGTATGACCTGTTGTAGCCTCCCCTTTAACCAGTTCAGTATCCACCTTTCAATTCCCACATGAAGCCTCATCTTCAATTTAACTAATAATTTCTCATGTGGAACTGTCTCAAATGCCTTACTGACATTCAGGTTGACTAGACCTACTACGTTTCCCTTTAAAACGAACACAATTTTCCTCACAGAAGATGATCAGGTTGGTCTGACACAATCTACCTTTTATAAAAGCATGTTGTATTTAATCCCAATTACCATTCACCTCTATGCCTGTAACTATTTCCCTTTCAAAATTTGTTTTAAGGCCTTCCATACAATTGAGGTCAAACAGGCCTGTAGCTTCTTAAAAATAGGAACTAGATTAGCAATTGCAGTCAGTCAGTGTACAACCCCCCTAAGTTCACAGATTCATTAAAAATCCTTGCAATTGGGTTTGCGATTCCATGTGCCAGTTCTTTTAATGTTCTTGGATGGAGATTATCCAGGCCCCCCAATTTAGTCCCATTAAACTGTTGGAGTTTGACTCCAACTTTGGATCGGGTAATTTCTACCTCCATATCCTCATTGCCATTAGCCACCGTGCCACTATCCCTAAAATCTTCATTGCCTCAGTTTTTAAATGAGGCATAAAGTATTTGTTGAGGTGTTGGAGTGGAGATTAAAGATTTAATCATGGCCCATCCTCTGTGCTTAGCAGTCCTACATCTTTTCCAATTTTTTTTTCCCCCCTTATTTATAGGACTACAGAACCTTTTACTATTAGTGTTCATTCCCTTTGCAAAGTCCAACTCTGCTAGGCTTTGGGCAATTCTCACTTCATCCTCACACTTTGACCTCCAAGCAGTTGCTTTCCTTGCTGATCCATCCCATCTTCCATTTCTTATATGCTTTCTCTTAATCTCTTGTTTGAGATGCTTGCTCATCCAGCTTGGTCTGCAACCTTTCCTTATGAATTTTTTCCCCTCTTGCTCAGGATGCAGGCTTCAGATTGCTTCTGCAACGTTGACAAAGTAATTCCAAGCCTCCTCCACATTCAGATCCTTGAGTTCTTTGGTCCAGTCCACTTCCCTAACTAAATTCCCTAAATTTTTTTAAACTTGCTCTTTTGAAATCAAGGACCCTCATTGCAGACCTATTTTTGTTTATCCTCCCATTTAGTTTAATTGGAATTGGGTCATGATTACTAGAACCAAGGTTGTCCTCTACATCCAGTTCTACTAGTCCTCACTACTACCAAATCTAAAATGGCATCACTTCTTGTTGGTTCACCACCAACTGTTTGGTGAAGAAATTGGTCAGCTATCACATACAGGAGAATCTGGGCCCTTCTATTAGTAGTAGAACTTGTCCTTCAATCTATATCTGGGAAGTTAAAGTCTCCCATAATCACACAATTCCCAGTAGTATTGATTTCTTTAAAACCATTAAAGAAGTCTCTATCCATATCCAAATTGGATCCCAGTGATTTGTAGCACACCCCAAACACTATCAGGGAACATCTAGTAGCTTTCTTCCCCAACGTGATTTTGGCCTAAAACAGACTTTATCCATTCCATCACTTATAATTTCTTTAGAGTCTACCTCATCATTAATATACAATGCTACTCCACCACCCAAGCAGTTAGTATGTATAAGAGCATGGATTTCTAGCTACAAAGTTTTAATATGGCCACATGTCCTGGAATCAAGTTGGAAACTAACAGGAAGGGACAAGAAAGCCTTGAGACTGATTGTGATCTCAGCCAGCCAGGGTTGGGGTGGGGAGGGGGGCAGAGAGGGGAGAAGGAAAAAATAAAAAAATGTTTTAAGCCTCACGTTCTGTAGATACAAAACCATTTGTTCCCAGCCCTAGCAGGCTGAGCCATATTGGCCTGGTGGACCTATACAGGTCCCTTGGTCAAGTAGAGCTTCTTTGTGCAAGCCTGACATACAGAGGGACTGTTCAGTGCTGTACTAGTACCGCCATCCAGTCTTTGAGTTGTAAATGAGAAGTCTCTCTAGGAAGGAAGGAAGGAATGAGCTAAGAGCTGCAAGTACTCCACATAAACGCTCACAGGCAGTTACCTGCAAAGTCCCCCGTTCAAACAGTCAGAACACAGGGATGTACCTCTAGCCACTTTTCAGTTGGCCGGAAGGGATTCTATATTACTCCTTAGAACTATCTTGGTTCACCTGAAGTTCTTGGAAGTCCCTCTCTCCAAGCATAAAGATAAGAAACAGAACATGGTTGCCTAATTTAATGAGAGATTATGGAGACATCTGGGTATGTCACCACCATGAAGCAGTCACATTTGGATATGCTCATGTCATTAAGAGCCATCTACACTCAAAAGTTAGGTCGACATTGTCACACCCTGACAAAACTCAGAACTGTAGATGCAGCAATGTCATGGAAGAACGCTTTTATTTATGTAGCTACTATTGCTTGAGGTGGTGGTATTCCTACAGGAATGGGAAGGCTGCTTCTGCTGACACAAGCTGCCTCTACACTACAGAATTATGCTAGCTATAGCTATGCTGCTATATGGTCTCTGTATAAGGTACATCTTTGCTACAATCACATACAGTTCAAGCCCCTGCAGTGTAATAGTACAGGCTCTTCTAGGACCATGTCCCAGAAGCACCCAAAAACAAAAACAAGAAATCTCTCAGTCTAACAGAGGAAACCAAGAACAGATACTGTGGAAGGTTAGGAATACTTGTGGCACCTTAGAGACTAACAAATTTGTTGAGCATAAGCTTTCGTGAACTACAGCTCACTTCATCGGATGCATTTGGTGAAAAATACAGAGGGCAGATTGGTATATACATACACAGAGAACATGAAACAATGGGTTTATCATACACATTGTAAGGACAGTGATCACTTAAGGTAAGCCATCACCAGCAGCGGGGGGGGGGGGGGAGAAGGAGGAAAACCTTTCATGGTGACAAGCAAGGTAGGCTATTTCCAGCAGTTAACAAGAATATCTGAGGAACAGTGGGGGGAGAAACATGGGGAAATAGTTTTACTTTGTGTAATGACTCATCCATTCCCAGTCTCTATTCAAGCCTAAGTTAATTGTATCCAGTTTGCAAATTAATTCCAATTCAGCAGTCTCTCGTTGGAGTCTGTTTTTGAAGCTTTTTTGTTGAAGTATAGCCACTCTTAGGTCTGTGATCGAGTGACCAGAGAGATTGAAGTGTTCTCCAACTGGTTTTTGGATGTTATAATTCTGGACGTCTGATTTGTGTCCATTCATTCTTTTACGTAGAGACTGTCCAGTTTGGCCAATGTACATGGCAGAGGGGCATTGCTGGCACATGATGGCATATATCACATTGGTAGATGCACAGGTGAACGAGCCTCTGATAGCGTGGCTGATGCGATTAGGCCCTATGATGGTGTCCCCTGAATAGATATGTGGACAGAGTTGGCAACGGGCTTTGTTGCAAGGATAGGTTCCTGGGTTAGTGGTTCTGTTGTGTGGTGTGTGGTTGCTGGTGAGTATTTGCTTCAGATTGGGGGGCTGTCTGTAAGCAAGGACTGGCCTGTCTCCCAAGATCTGTGAGAGTGATGGGTCGTCCTTCAGGATAGGTTGTAGATCCTTGATGATGCGTTGGAGAGGTTTTAGTTGGGGGCTGAAGGTGATGGCTAGTGGCGTTCTGTTCTTTTCTTTGTTGGGCCTGTCCTGTAGTAGGTGACTTCTGGGTACTCTTCTGGCTCTGTCAATCTGTTTCTTCACTTCAGCAGGTGGGTATTGTAGTTGTAGGAATGCATGATAGACAGAGACAAACACCTACAAGATCTCTGAGGGGTTGGAGCAAATGCGGTTATATCGTAGAGCTTGGCTGTAGACAATGGATCGTGTGATATGATCTGGATGAAAGCTAGAGGCATGTAGGTAGGAAGAGCGGTCAGTAGGTTTCCGATATAGGGTGGTGTTTATGTGACCATCGCTTATTAGCGCCGTAGTGTCCAGGAAGTGGATCTCTTGTGTGGACTGGTCCAGGCTGAGGTTGATGGTGGGATGGAAATTGTTGAAATCATGGTGGAATTCCTCAAGGGCTTCTTTTCCATGGGTCCAGATGATGAAGATGTCATCAATGTAGCACAAGTAGAGTAGGGGCATTAGGAGACAAGAGCTGAGGAAGCGTTGTTCTAAGTCAGCCATAAAAGTGTTGGCATACTGTGGGGCCATGCGGGTACCCATCGCAGTGCTGCTGATTTGAAGGTATGCATTATTTCACATGTGGGAACAGTTATCGGTGAGGACAAAGTCACAAAGTTCAGCCACCAGGTTAGCCGTGACATTATCGGGGATACTGTTCCTGACGGCTTGTAGTCCATCTTTGTGTGGAATGTTGGTGTAGAGGCTTCACATCTATAGTGGCTAGGATGGTGTTTTTAGGAAGATCACCAATGGACTGTAGTTTCCTCAGGAAATCAGTGGTGTCTCAAAGATAGCTGGGAGTGCTGGTAATGTAGGGCCTGAGGAGGGAGTCTACATAGCCAGACAATCCTGCTGTCAGGGTGCCAATGCCTGAGATGATGGGGCGTCCAGGATTTCCAGGTTTATGGATCTTGGGTAGCAGATAGAATACCCCAGGTCAGGGTTCTAGGGGTGTGTCTGTGCGGATTTGTTCTTGTGCTTGTGCTTTTTCAGGGAGTTTCTTGAGCAAATGCTGTAGTTTCTTTTCGTAACTCTCAGTGGGATCAGAGGGTAATGGCTTGTAGAAAGTGGCGTTGGAGAGCTGCCTAGTAGCCTCTTGTTCATACTCCGACCTAGTGTGTATGATAAACCCATTGTTTCATGTGTGTGTGTGTGTGTGTGTGTACACACACACACAATCTCCCCTCTGTGTTTTCCACCAAATGCATCTGAAGAAGTGAGCTGTAGCTCACGAAAGCTTATGCTCTAATAAATTTGTTAGTCTCTAAGGTGCCATGAGTACTCCTTTTCTTTTTGTGAATACAGACCAACATGGCTGCTATTCTGAAACCTGTGGAAGGTTAGTTTCTTCCCTCCCAGAATGTTAGTGCCCTGATCATAAGGTCACTGACAAATCACAAGGGCTTGCAGGGATGCACCCTGCATTTCACAGCACAGAAAGATGGTAACATGTCTACTATGTCACATAGTGGTGGGCACTTCCAATTTCTGGAGACTCCTTAGCTGGTGAACCAGGCAGTTTTAACACTGTCCAAGATTCCCACTACCCAGTGAACCCATCCTGAGAGTCATACTGTTGAAGAAATATAGGAGAACCATATAAAGCTAATGAGGAAAGGTTTAAGGGTACAAGAATGAATGTGGAGCACCTCAGGAGCTCACCGATTAGTGACAGAACCATTCAGTTTCATTACCTAGCTTGGATATTTTGGGGATACAAGTACTCCCAGGCTGGGTATGATTTAATTACACTGGAGCAGATGTGCATGTAAAGAAGGGGAAGCGGTCGAGTCAGTTGCAGAATTACAAAGAGAAACCCAGACAGGTTGGAGGTCATGGATAAGCCAACCTTAGGGATGCAGCCTGCCAGAAGACCTCTTCATCTCCTTCAAGGCAGAGCCCCGAGTCATATTGCTATACGTGATAGGGAGAGATGAGGAGGCAACACATTCAAGCAGGCTTTTTTAGAAGGGGAAGCAAGTGGTTGCTGTGGCTGAAGTTACTTATAAGGGGCCTCTCCAGATGATCAAGGCAGGGGGTGACTGGCAGTAGAGGGAGAAGACTTCTTTCAGAACTAGCCTACTAGGAAGATGCCAAGATAACTTCTTCTCCACCCCCCACCCCACTGCCAGTGGCTATTTTAGGTTTCATCTGGAGTATCATTGACAGTTCAGTCTCCAAGCTAACTCTTAGATTTATAATTTGGAGATGCACCTCTTTGGAAGTATGATGGGGGAAAAAGTGCCCCATTTGAGACAAATTGCTGACTTGGACATATCCAAGGAAGCTAGAGCTCAGAATAAGCCTGATGAAGTGAAGATGAAAGCAAAACCTCTTTTAATGAGTTGAGATGGAGTAAGGAGAGATGTGGGTTATGTATCAAATTGCTTTTTCATTAGCAGCATTATAGTACATAACTAGCTAGCAATAGAAGGAAAACCACAACTGCTACTGCAAAAAGCAGCAGGTCTCTGGCGACCAAGAATAAGACTCAAAATGAGCGTTGACAAGTTGAACAAGAAAATTACATAGTGGGGCTGGAAGCCCAGAGAGAATCTTAGTCTGTTTTTATTCTGCACTTTGGGGGGAGAGAAGAGAAAGGGGCACAGAACTGTGTTTTTCAAAACAGGCAATACATACAGAAATAATGTGATTTGTCACTAGGGGTTTCTGAATTAGAAGCCTAATGCAGTTTACCCTCACACCCCAGCACCACTTTCATCTTTTAGCTCACAAAAGAATTCAAGCACGAATTTGATACACCCAGGCCAGCTGGGAGCCACAGTGACATGAGATATAAAAGCATTGAGAAGGGAGAGAAAAAAAAAAGAGACACTTTTCTACATGGTCCTAAAGGCCTTGATTATTCAGTCTTCTCCAAGAAAGCCAATGGGTAGCCAGCCTAATCTTCTGCTTTAAAAGAGGTGCTTACCACCAGCTTGCAAATCAGGTATTTGAATCATGGTGTACTACATCTACAGCTCCAAAGATGTTACTAGGTGGACAAGGAGTACTTGTGGCACCTTATAGATTAACACATTTATTTGGGCATAAGCTTTCGTGGGCTAAAACCCACTTCACTGGATTCATGAGTGTAAGATACAGTAGTAAGATATATAGTTCCATACCACTCATTCACAGATCATCATCAAGAACTGGAGGACAGTGTCACCTAGTTTGTTTTAAGTGTCACCATTTAGCAAGTTGCAATTCTATACTAAAGGCCTTGTCAATGCAAGAGTTGCACCCACTTCCTAATTCCATTTAGGAACAGTTTTTAGATTGGAGTGGCCCCCTTGTGGCGGCACCTCTTGTTTCAGATTAAGAGTGCCCTGTATGTATTTAGCTGCGTCATCAGGAGCTAAATCAAGGCAGTTTCTTACTGATTAGTTAACAATCTAGGACAATCTTAGAGCCGAAGTGTAAGCACAAGGGGGTTGTTCCAGTCTAACCTTGCCAGTTTGATCTGTAGAGCTCTTGGGTCTCAGCTCAGTTCTTCTGGAGGGCAGCTGAACAAAATGGTTTAGACCAGGGGTTCCCAAATATGGGGTAGGAGCGTCAAAAGGTATGACCAGGGTCACAAGCTGTCAGCCTCCACCCCAAACCCCATTTCACCTCCAGCATTTAGAATAGTGTTTATATACAGGTTTCAGAGTAGCAGCCCCGTTAGTCTGTATTCACAAAAAGAAAAGGAGGACTTGTGGCACCGTAGAGACTAACAAATTTATTTGAGCATAAGCTTTCATGAGCTACAGCTCACTTCATCGGATGCATTTGGTGGAAAATACAGTGGGGAGATTTATATACACACACAGAGAACATGAAACAATGGGCTTATCATACACACTGGAAGGAGAGTGATCACTTAAGATGAGCTATCACCAGCAGCAGGGGGGAGGGAGGAAAACCTTTCATGGTGACAAGCAAGGTAGGCTATTTCCAGTTTATACAAGTGTTTTTAATTGATAAGAGGGGTCCACACTCAGAGGCTTGCTGCGTGAAACGGATCACCACCACCAAAATTTGAGCACCACTGGTTTAGACATTGCAGGCACTTTCTACCCCTGCCTTCTTAGAAATACCCTTGGCCCAGGTGTCCACCACCTTGCACGAGTGCAGTTGTTCACACTTGTGCAAGCAAATGCTGCTATTCTGACCCACAAGGATTTTACACTCACTTTGAACTACTTTCGGCCTGTGGTCCATGGACCAATGGGGATCTGCAGACGAGGCCTAAAATTTCCAAAGGGATCCACACCTCCACATGAATTTTTTTTAAAAAGGGTCCACAAATGAATGGAGGGAAAAAAAAAAAAAAAAAGGTTGCAAACCAGTGCTCTAGTGTACGTGACTCCAGAAGCTAGTTGAGGCTCTAGTCCCCCAACCAAGTGTGTGAACATAATTTTTAGCAAAGAGATAAGCTATTCTAGATTCCCCCTCCCCAATTCAAATTACATAGCTATTGACATTTAGATTAATATTTGTCTTGATGCTAGAACTAGGCAAGGAAAAAAATAAACACCCCTCCCCAAACCCATTTCCCCCTCCCCATCAGTTCTCCTTGCAAAATAAAGTTTGTCCTTCCGTTTACCTCACCCATTTGAATTTAGTTTTCAATTTCATAAACAGAATTAGCTTTGAAGAAAGCCCGATGCACATAAACATACTGCAGCATTTAAGTAATTTACACGTGTAACAAAATCTAGGCACATTGTTACCAATACAAGCCCAATTATCCCCTCTTCCCTTTGCCTTTTGGGGACATATTGAATATCTATTTGTAGGCAAATCCGAATTTGGCAGAGAAGACAGCTGTCCAACAACAAATGTTGCATAACCACCTATTGTGTTTATAGCTTTGACAGTTTTTAAAAAATTGACAGCTTCACCAGTGTTCAGGTGGTTTTTTTGGGGGGGGGGGGGAGAGAAAAGGGAAGAAATGTAGAAGCAATTGTACTGCTCATCTTGTGTGTTATCATGTGAATGCCAATGTCCTAGGCAAAATGAAATCAATCCCCCTGTGACTGAAGAATTTCAGTGGGTTGGAGAGTCCTTTGTGAGGGTGTTAAACAGCTGAGAGCTGCAGAGTAAGGCAATCTCAACAATAATAATACAGCTAGCCGGAAAGTATTGCCAGATTAGTTTGTGACTTGCTTCATCAGAGTCCATGCAAAGGGGGAGCCGTTCACCAGAGGCCCGGGCTAAGGATAAATATCGGGGGGGGGGGGATGGATTAGACACACACAAATAAGCTCTGGAGGGAGAGATACGAAAGCCAAGTGACAAACAACAACAAAAGCCACCCGAATGGCCTCGCAGATGTCCCAGTAAATAGTGGCCCATTGTGTTAGGGGCTGAGCAGTGACTCTAGCCCTGAGCCCCGGGTTTGAGGGGTGAGCGAGGGATCCCTGGAACCTCAGCACAACAACAACAAAAAGGGGGTGTCGGGGGGGGAAGAAGACGCAGCAACAATAGCAGAAAAGGCTCTAGCGGGTGACGTAATGGTTGGCAGCCGTCCAGCGCCTGCTATCACCACTTTATCTAGTCCCCCCTTAAAACCTCCCCCCCCCACCCACCGCAACACACCACACACCAGCAACACAGCCCAGATGAGCAACACAGAGGTTATTTATCTTCCTAAGTGACACTATGGGGGGGGGCGCGTGTGGGGGGGAAGCAAGGAAATCGAGGCAAACCCCCGGAGCCTCTCCCCTCCCCAGCCCCAAGTTTGCAGAATGTGGTAAACACACACACACACACACACACACGCGCCACCACCCCCACCCCCAGGGGAGCAACGCGGTGATTATTGGTCTTCCCAAGTGACACCGGGTGCGTGTCTCTCTCTCTCTGTGGGCAAGGAAATCAAGGCACATCCCCGCAGCCTCTCCCCAAATTTGCAGAATTTGGGGTCTCTCTCCCCCCCCCCCTCCTCCCACAGCGCCGCAAGCGGGCCACACACCCACGCCTACCTCCGCGAAGTAGAGGTTGAGGAGGCATTGGCTGGCGAAGAGCAGGCAGCCCGGCGAGCAGTGGAGCAGCCAGCGGGCGAAGGGCTGGCGCGGCAGCGGGGCGGCCCGCAGGGCGTTGGGCAGGTAGCAGGCGAAGAGCACGGTGCGGAGCGCTGCCCACAGCAGGCAGAGGAAGAGGCAGAGCGTGCGGTAGCTCAGCCGCTTCGCCCCGGAGCAGAGGAGCAGCCAGAGCTGCAGGTAGGCGAAGAGGAAGAGGGAGGCGCACAGGGCGGTGTGCAGCACCGTCAGCCCCAGCTCCACCGGGTAGGGGATGGCGGGCATCGCCCCGGCTGGGGGGGCAGAGACGGTCCCACTCATGGGGTGCGGGGGGGGGGGGTGCGGGAGCTGCAATGGGATAAAAACGGGGGGGTAAAAACCGGGGGGGCGGGGAAAATCCCCCCACCCCACTCACAACCACGGCTAAAAACCCATGCAACAAAAGAGAGCCCGCACCCGCCCGCCCGGCTGCAGCGCTCCCTCGCTTCGAAAACAACTCTCGGCTGGGGCCGATCAGCTGAGCCAGATTATTTGAGGCGCTCGCTCCGGACGGCAGACTTTTCTCATTGGCTCCCGCCGGGCCCGCCCGCGCCGCTCCCTTCTGCCCTTGCCGGTGGCGGCTGGGCCTGTCACTCAGAGCCGGCCCGCCCTCCGCGGGCTCTCCGGGCTCGGTTTTGTTCTTGGGCTGCCGCCGCCGCCCGACTCGGTTTCCGCCCTCCCTCACTTTGTTCGCCTCCCGCCGCCTGTGTTGTTCTCCCAGCTCAGCGAGCCGCCGCGGTGCGGTGCGCCCTCCCGAGCCGCAGCCCAGCGCTGCCTGGGACTGGGATCAGCTGCGCGGAGAGAGGCCTGTGCGGGCGGGCGGGTCTGTCTGTGGGGGACAGGAGCGGCGCAGATCAGTGGGGAGGCAGCGCAGAGATCCCCGGCGCTGTAGGGTTAGCGCAGAGATCCCCATTGCGATGGCGGACCCCACAGATCCCCATTATTATAGAGCGTTGGCTGGTGAGATCTCTATAGGGGTAGCTCAGAGATCCCCACTGCTATAGGGGTAGCTCAGAGATCCCCACAGCTATAGGGGAGGTCAGTGATCCCCACAGCTATACGGGTAGCTCAGAGATCCCCATTGCTATAGGGAAACTCAGAGATCCCCACTGCTATAGGGGTAGCTCAGAGATCCCCATTACTATAGGGAAACTCAGAGATCCCCACTGCTGTAGGGGTAGCTCAGAGATCCCCACAGCTATAGGGGAGCTTAGAGATCCCCACAGCTATAGGGGAGGTCAGTGATCCCCACAGCTATAGGGAAACTCAGAGATCCCCACAGCTATAGGGGTAGCTCAGTGATCCCCACAGCTATAGGGGAGGTCAGTGATCCCCACTGCTATAGGGGTAGCTCAGAGATCCCCACTGCTATAGGGGTGGCTCAGAGATCCCCATTGTTATAGGTAATACCTAGATCTCCAGCACGGTAAGGTTTAGCTTGGCCTGGGTCTTTCAGCGCTAACTGTGGAGCAGCACCTGTGTCCTCCTGCTATCAAGGGTGAGCCCTGTTACCTGCCCACTGGAGGCATCCAGTGCCACCACTCTTGGCAAGAAAGGCCTAGAGACACACAGGAGAGGAGGTAACGCGGGGCTGATGTGATCCCATCCCACCAGTGCCAGAGGAGGGGCCGATGGAGAACTTCATGCCACTGTCCCAGGGGCAAAAAATGGTGTCTGAAACACGCGGTAGCGCCTGCCAGGTGAGTGAGGACCCAAAGCCATCCTGGGGTGTGCTCCATTTGATCTATTCACAGTGCAGGGCTTTCCACAGACTCCAGTGGGAGGGTCTCTAAGACCAGGCCAGACAAGCAGACAGAGGGCAGGAGGCAATGTGTAGACAAGCCAGCTTCAGTCCCTGACCAGGAGCAGAAATTGTTTCCGTCCAAAAACATGCATCAGTGAACAGGGGCTTTGCACTTGACTGTAACCAGATGGGACAACATTGGCTCCTGCAGCCTTTGCAACCCAAACCATGCTGCAGGGAGTTGACTTGAGAAGTGAGAACCTGAAAGTGAAAGTGAAACCTAAGTGAAAGTGTCCTGAGGGCTATTTCCTTTGTCCCAGCTGCCAGGGAGATGCAAACAGCACTGGGGGTGAGAAGTAAATTAGATTTTAAACAATTCTAGTCATTTAAAGTGGAGTTGGTAACAGAGGAGAGGGGAGAGGATACCCCCTAGAGATTCCCCTACGCAAAGGGACAAGTTCAGGTGGCTTTAGGGCTTATGTGCACCCTGGAAATGATCAAAGCTGCTGGAGCGCCTTTATATCTTCTAATTCCCTGTGTGTGTATTTTTGCTTTTCCATTGATTTAAAACCAGTAAGAGGTTAAACAGGAGATCGCATGGGACACACATTCCTGGAAAGAGTTGATGTAGAACGCTAGTGTAAATGTCTAACAGTAATAATATTGTGTAGCCCTTATAGAGTGCTTTATGGGCCTGATTCTCCAGCTCCTTAGGTGTAAAGCACATCCATGCAAAGTGTCAGCCTTCTGATGGGGTAGCATTTCACACCCATTCCTACTGAGCTGTATATTCAAAGGGCTGTATAGGCATAATCTCACAACACTCCCGTGAAGGAGACAAATGAGTATTTTACAAATAGGGAAACTGAGGCAGTGAAATGAAGGGACATGCGTAAGGCTGTGCAGGGGGTCAGTGACAGATCCAAGATTAAAACTTGGAGCTTCCTCACTCTCACTCAATGCGCTTTCCACTAAATCCTGCAATGTTAGGACACAACCAGTTAACTGAGTGATGCAAACAATAAACTGACAAGGACTTTGATATATTTGTATTTATATTCAACAAAGAAAAACAATTCTGCACCAGCTCTTGAGTAACTGCATAAATCTCAATAAAGTGGCTGATGTCTTTCCTCCTTTAACTCCTCCTCCCTGTTGATGAATCCCTCCCCCATCCTCTAAGAATGGGCAGCTCTTTGGGGCTTGGTTTTTGGATCTGAACTGGGAGGTGCCTAGCTCAGTGGTGGGAGCTCAGTCATAGTGAATGCGTGTACCCTGTCTACCTTTCTGTTACCAGACTTAATTTACTGTGAGAACATTGTCTTATTACTCCCGCTCCTTGAATGGGCAGCATGCAAGTTCAGTTGCTGGCCAAAGCATCAATGATTTATTCCTTCAGATATAGTTTAGGTAAGACTACACTACCTTCAGCTCTGTTTTCAGCATGGACTGTAAAGGGACTGCTCGCCCTGAGCAGGAGTTGAATATCTGTAAAGGTTGAATAGAATAATTACAGATGCCACAATGAAACTACACGGCCAATCCACTTACCAGAGTGCTTGCATTCCCTGTTTCAAAGTGGATGAAACATTAATAAACGCTATGTACAAATAGTCTTCTTTAGCCAGAGCATTTAAAGAAATAAACATTGTAACCAAAAACCAGCCAGTGAAGAGCTCGGACGGCAGTGTGTTCTAATGGATAGAGCATTGGACTATACATTAGAGACCTGGGTTCTAATCCTGACCATAGAGAAATTATTTCAACTTTGTGCGCTACTTTTCCCACCCTTTGTTTTGGGAGCTCTGTGGAGGTGGGGGCAGGGGCTGTTTTACTATGTACAGCACCTTGTGCAGTGGGGCCCTCATCTTAGTTGGAGCATGGGGGATCTACTGTAATACAAATAATAAAGTAACAAATCAGCAGGTTGCAGACAGCATACGTAGGCCCCATTTTCCAGTATGGCTAGTGATCACTGGTTTTGGGTGTCCAACTGGAGACACCTTCGGGGCCTGATTTTCAGGGGGTAGGTGTCTTAAGCCGAGCATAGAAAAAAAATCAACCCGTCCCAAACCACTAATCGCTTTTGGAAATCAATCAATCACAGCCAAAGCTGGAGCTGGGACTGGAACCCGCTTGGAAAACATGGTCGTTCCAGTCTGAGCAAAAGGAAAATTGTAAATTGCATTTCTAGTGGAGGCACAACCCATTGGCTCTTGTTTATCTTTGGAATAAATACTATGGGCCAGATTCCACCCTTAGCTGTACACGCACAAGCCCCACTGAAATCAGCAATGTACAAGTGTTGGTACCAGAACATAACAATGGCCAGACTGGGTGTAACCATGCTGGTTCTGGTGGCACCCAACTGAGCATGCCAGTTCAGAACAAATTGCTTCAAGCAGGGCAGTTACAGCTCCAGGCTGGGGTTTTTCCACCTCTAAGGTGGAGTTACCATATCTGAACATTCAAAAAAGAGGACACTCCACGAGGGGGGGTTTGCTCATGCCCCCCACCCCAACTCTATCCCTTCCCTGCCCCCATTCCAACCCCTTCCCCGAAGTCTCCTCCCCAATTCTGCCCCCTCCCTGCCCCATTGGACCCCTTTCCCAAATCCCCGCCATGGCCCTGCCTCCTCCCCATAGCGCGCCGTGTTCCCCCTCCTTCCCCCTCCCCCCCAGCCGTGCAAAACAGCTGTTTCGCGTCGCAAGCGCTGGGAGCTAGGGGGAAAAAGCAGGCACTCTCTCTAATGGTCAACATTCACTCTCTTGAATGATCAGCTCTTCTTTGGGGAAAAATAATAATGGCAAAATCCCGGATGTTTTTAGATATTTAAAAATTCCTCCCGGATGGCGATTTAAGAACCAAAAAGCCGGACATGTCCGGGAAAATACAGACGTATGGTAACCCTATTCTAAGGCAAATCAAACCAGCCAGACAGAGAGGATTTTGGTTTTACCCCCCTGGCTAACCACAAGTCACACAAGCAATTCCCTTAGATACTTCAGTTTCCCAGTATCACCATCAGTGCCACTCGTTATGGGGATGAGTGGTTATGAAAACCAATACCCCAATAAAAGAAAAAAAGGTTCTCTTGATCCCAAAGGGTCCAAGCCCCAGACTCAGGTCAGTATATAAATCAGATCTTACCCACAAATCACGCTGTTGCCGATCCTTTAGAATCTAAAATGTAAAGGTTTATCATGAAAGGAAAAAGATACAAATGAGAGCTAGAATGGGTTAAATGGAATCAATTACATACAGTAATGGCACAGTTCTTGGTTCAGGCTTGTAGCAATGATGGAATAAACTGCTGGTTCAAATCAAGTCTCTGGAGAACATCCACAGCTGGGATGGGTCATCAGTCCTTTGTTCAGAGCTTCAGCATAGCAAAGTTCCTCCAGAGGTATGAAGCAGGATTGAAGACAAAATGGAGATGAGGCATCAGCCTTTTATAGGCTTTTCTAAGTGTAAGAACCCCTCTTTGTTCTTACTGTGGAAAATTACAGCAAAATGGGGTTTGGAGTCACATGGGCAAGTCCCTGCATACTTTGCTGAGTCACAAGGCCTATCTGCCTTCTCTCAAGGGTCAGTTGTATAGCTGATGGTTCTTAATGGGCCATCAAGCAGGCTAGGCAGAGCTGACACCGACTTGTCTGGGGTGTCACGCAGAAACATAGTATACATTTGAAATACAGACAGTATAGAGCCAATATTCATAACTTTAACTACAAAAATTATACACACACAGACAGCTTAATCATAACCAACAAACCATAACCTTGTCCTAGACACCTTATTTGACTCCCTTTATAAAAGATTTGGTGCCACTACAGGACCTTGGTTGAAACAATGATCTATACAGTCCCAGATTATGTCAATTATGTCACACTGGGTCAAACCAAAGGTCCGCCTAGCCCAGTATCCTGTCTCCGACAGTGGCCAATGCCAGGTGCCCCAGAGGGAATGAACAGAACAGGTAATCAAGTGATCCATCCCATCGCCCATTCTCAGCTTCTAGCAAACAGAGGCTAGGGACACCATTCCTGCCCATCCTGGCTAATAGTCATTGATGGACCTATCCTCCATGAATTTATCTAGTTCTTTTTTGAATCCTGTTATAGTCTTGGCCTTCACAACATCCCCGGGCAAGGAGTTCCACAGGTTGACTGTGCATAGTGTGAAAAAAATACTTCCTTTTATCTGTTTTAAATCTGCTGCCTATTAATTTCATTTGGTGACCCCTAGTTCTTGTGTTATGAGAAGGAGTAAATAACACATCCTTATTTACTTTCTCCACACCAGTCATGATTTTATAGACCTCTGTCATATCCCCCCTTAGTCGTCTCTTTTTCAAGCTGAAAAGTCCCAGTCTTACTATCTCTCCTTATATGGAAGCTGTTCCATACCCTAATCATTTTTGTTGCCCTTTTCTGAATCTTTTCCAATTCCTATATATCTTTTTTTGAGATGGGGCAACCACATCTGCACGTAGCCCCAAGGTCAAAACACAATATATAGTATCTGGACCGGTTCTGCAGGACAGGTGATGGAGAGGAACAGATTCATACTCGTAACTGTGCCCTCCAAATATATAATTAATTACCCCTTTGGACTCAAGTGAATAATCAATATTCTGGGTCTTGTGGGTTATTTCTGTTAGGAGGAGAAATTGATGTAGTCAGGTATGTCCATGATGCAATCCTGTTTATTTACAAGAATGTACAAAGTCCTATTTTCCTGAACACACTGGGAATCAAACAGCTGGAGACAGTTTCTTTGCGTATAGTCCCAAGCCTCTTTCCAGCCAGTACTGTGCCCACAAAGCTCTCTTGCTCTTTGCTTTTTCCCAGGTTCACACTACAAAGTGCATCTCTGAGGCTTCCTTTCTGTCATCTGTGTGCATCTGTGGTGTTTCTGCTCCTTCTCTCACACACAGATCTCCCTCCAAGAATACCTCGCCCCCTGCATTTGCATTCAAACTCCTCCCTCACATAGCTCAGATTCCTGACCAGCTTTGCGCGTGGCCTGTCTTTTGAGTGGCGGCTTTTATTGCTTCAGCTATCTATTGTAGAAAGAAGCTTGATTGTTTTTACACTTATCCTCAATGAAGAGGCAGCTCTTCTACCTTCAATGAGGTTTCACTCAGCCCCCAAAAAAACAACAAACATTACTCTCTCTCTCACACACACACAATATTAAAGGAATATTATTAAGGTTGCAAGTACTCAAAAGTTAGGAAATGCCAGAACTAAGGCTGCCTGAGCAATCTCAATTTGACCTGCTTGTGCATATGCATTATGATACAGTCTTTAGTTACAGGATCACATTCTGTTTTTTCCACAGGACCTCTGCCTCATTCAGTGCACAGGATGGATGGTGCTCAGTTAATCAGTAGCTATTCAGTACTTTGTTTTCTTCTTGCTGCTCAATGTGTGGCTCTTAGTCTTTAACTGACCACAGTTCAATCCCTGCTTTTTGAAGGCAGAATTATATATTTCGTCATGGGATTTTCTACAATATCACTACTCTACGAGCATTTCACAAACTTTAATTAATCTATTTTCACAAAACCCTGTGAGGTGCGGGGGTATTAAACCCATTTTACAAGTGGAGAACAGAGATATTAAGGTCAAAAGTGTTTGCTAATTTTGGGTGCTCAGTTTGAGACTTCTAGGACCTGATTTTTCAGAGTTCTTAGCATTACAGAGCTAATGTTCTAATTAGGGCTGTCAAGCAATTAAAATCAATCACACGATTAAAAAAATTAATTGCGATTAATAGCACTGTTAAGCAATAGAATACCATGTATTTACATATTTTTGGATGTTTTCTACATTTTCAAATATATTGATTTCAATTACAAAACAAAATAAAAATTGTGCAGTGTTCCTTTTATATTTATTTTTGATTACAAGTATTTGCATTGTAAAAAACAAAATAAATAGTATTTTTCAGTTCACCTAATACAAGTACTGTAGTGAAATCTCTTTATCCTGAAAGTTGAATTTAAATGTAGGTTTACGTACAAAAAAACTGCATTCAAAAATAAAACAGTGTAAAATTTTAGAGCCTGCAAGTCCACTCAGTCCTACTTCTTGTTCAGCCAATCAAGTTTTACATTTGCAGGAAATAATGTTGCCCCCTTCTTGTTTACAATATCCCCTGAAAGTGAGAACAGGTGTTCGCATGGCACTGTTGTAGCCAGCATCGCAAGATATTTATGTGCCAGATGTGCTAAAGATTCATATATCCCTTCATGCTTCAACCACCATTCCAGAGGACGTGCGTCCAAACTGATGACGGGTTCTGCTTGATAACAATCCAAAGCAGTGCAGACTGATGCATGTTCATTTTCATCATCTGAGTCAGATGCCACCAGCAGAAGGTTGATTTTCTTTTTTTGGTGGTTCGGGTTCTGTAATTTCCGCATCAGTGTTGCTCTTTTAAGACCTGAAAGCACGTTTCACACCTCATCCCTCTCAGATTTTGGAAGGCACTTCAGATTCTTAAACCTTTGGTCGAGTGCTGTAGCTATCTTTAGAAATCTCACATTGGTACCCTCTTTGCATTTTGTCAAATCTGTAGTGAAAGTGTTCTTAAAATGAACGTGTGCTGGGTCATCATCCAAGACTGCTAGAACATGAAGTATATGGCAGAATGTGGGTAAAACAGAGCAGGGGACATGCAATTATCCCCCAAGGGGTTCAGTCACAAATTCAATTAACGCATTATTTTTTTAACAACCATCATCGGCATGGAAGCATGTCCTGTGGAATGGTGGTAAAGCATGAAGGAGCATACGAATATTTAGCATATCTTGAATGTAAATACCTTGCAATGCCAGCTACAAAAGTGCCAGGCAAATGTCTGTTCTCACTTTCTAGTAACAAAGAAGTAGGCAGCATTAGCTCCTGCAAATGTAAACAAACTTGTTTGACTGAGCGACTGGCTGAACAAGAACTAGGACTGAATGGACTTGTGGGATCTAAAGTTTTACATTGTTTTGTTTCTGAGTGTAGTTGTGTAACAAAAAAAAAAAATCCACATTTGTAAGTTCAACTTTCATGACAAAGATTGCACGACAGTACTTGTATGAGGTGAATTGAAAAATACAATTTCTTCTGTCTATCATTTTTACAGTGCAAATATTTGTAATAAAAAAATACACACTTTATATTGTGTTGTAATTGAAATCAATATATATGAAAATGTAGAAAAACATCCAAAATATTTAATAAATTTCATTTGGTATTCTGTTTAACAGTGCGATTAAAACTGCAATTAATCACAATTAATTTTTTGGAGTTAATTGCGTGAGTTAACTGCGATTAATCAACAGCCCTAATTCAAAGCACATCTTCCATTGACTTGAGTTCTAGCTGGGTGCTCAGCACTTCTGCAAATCATACCCCAGGGCCTCAAGTCAAGCACTCAGAAAATGAGGAACACAGTGAGGGAGGGTCCTTCAGACAACAGCCTCCTTCACTGCAGAGCCTGATTCATCCCCAGAGCAGGTCCAGCCTGTGCACTGAGTGAGGCGAGGGTCCTGTGGAAACAAATAGTATGTGGTCATGTCATTAAAGATTGTATCAAAATGCATGGGAGGAGGAGATTAAGGTTGCCCTGGCAACCTAAATTCTGGCATATTCTTACTTTTGCACGCACAACTCTGCAACCGTACTAATGTTTTTAACAAGTTTTGTGTGTGTCATCTCAGGTTTTTCTAAAAAACTAAAAATCCCAGAAATTCCATCATGTATCATCACATTGAAATGTGCATGGTCGGAATCTTCAGCTCTACCGTACAGATCCATGCCACTTGAGCTAAAGTAGGTTTCAGAGTAGCAGCCGTGTTAGTCTGTATTCGCAAAAAGAAAAGGAGTACTTGTGGCACCTTAGAGACTAACAAATTTATTTGAGCATAAGCTTTCGTGAGCTACAGCTCACTTCATCGGATGCATTCATCAGATGCATCGGATGAAGTGAGCTGTAGCTCACGAAAGCTTATGCTCAAATAAATTTGTTAGTCTCTAAGGTGCCACAAGTACTCCTTTTCTTTTTTTGAGCTAAAGTAGTAAGTGACAGCAGTAGTAGGTTGTCATCCTCTGTGTGGACCAGCCCTCGCTGGGAGTGGAACACTTTGCCAGTGAGGTTCACAGATATTTGCTGTCAGCAGAGGAATGGCGAGACTCAGGAATTTTCCATTCCAGGCTCTGGAAAGGTGTGTTCTTTAGTGGGCACGGACTCTTCTGCCCATTCCCCTCAAGCTTGGCCCCTTCTGCCTGGTCCCGGTCCTAGAGTCACCCTTCTGGACTCCCCATCCCATTCTCAGTCCCCCTCTGCCTTCCACTCTTACTTCCACTCCTTGCCCAACTAGCCCCAGTTCCACTCTTCCCCCACTCACAACATTGTGCAGCCCAAAGGCTCCCTCAGTCGCCTTTCCCGGGCTCCTCATCCAATCTCAGTACCTCCCCCCTCCCCTTCCAGCTCCTTGTCCTAATCTCCTCCTCCCCCTCACCTCCTTCCCTTGTCCTACTGGTTCCCAGACCCACTCTCCATGTTCAGCTAGGTCCAGTCTCCTTCCCAGCTTCTTGTCTGGTCTCAGTCTCCACACACCCACTGGCTCCCAGTTCCCACTCTTTTCCTCCTTGGCTCCCAGTTCCAGTCTCTCCCTTGCTCCCATTCCCGGTCTCCTTACCCAGCCATTCCCAGTCTTCCTGCCCTCTTGTCCCTGCTCTCCTTCCCCAACCAGTCCCAGTTCAACCCCCTGATTTGTCTCTGTCCCCATCCTAGCGCCCAGTTGTCCTCCTGTGACAGTGTGCGACTCACCACTGCAGCACCTCCTACTGGCTTGTCCTGGAGATTAGCTCTGCTAGCCAGTGTGCCTTCTTCTGGTGAGGTCTCACCGCCACCACTTCTGCTCCTGGACCCGTGTCGTTCCAAGGACCACGATGCCCTCTCCAGGGCACAGCCCTTCAGCTGTGCCACACTCAGTGCTCCCCTCTTCCAGGGGAACTGCAGTCCACTGTCCAGCCACTTCCCCAAGTGGCAACTGCAGCCCAATGTTTGGCCACTTCCTCAGTGGCACCCCAGTACTCCAGGCCCCAGCCTACTGATCCTGTAGATAGCCATCACTTGCTGCATCCCCTCTAACTCCTCAGTAGATTTCCCTGGGCCACTTCCCCATGGCCCCAGCACCCTCTTTGCCCCAGCCTCAGGGCCTCAGCCTGCAGATCCCTGCAGCCTGCCAGGAGCTGCCTTTAGCTCCCCGAGTCTCTGCCTGCAGCACTGGTCGGTCCAGGGTGCTTTCTGCCTTCAGCCTGCAAGGCAGCCAGTTCTCCCTCCTCAAGTTCCAGGGAGTGACTGAAGCTGCTCGTTCATCTGCAGCCCTTCTTATATGGGCCAGCCCAGCCCTGATAGGCTGCTCCTCACAGCCCCTCTCTGATTGGCCGCCTCCTGCGCAACCTCCCTAGGTCTCTATTAAACCCTTATGGGCCAGTGTGGGGCAGATGCCCCATCACACCTCCCTACACACATTTTACACCCCCCTGGCTCCCAGTCCCGCCTTTCTCTCTGGACTCATCCAATCTCAGTGCCCCCCTCACTTTTATGTCCCAGTCCCTTTGCCTGCCAGTCCCAATTCTCCTCCCACATCCCAGCTCCTCCTCAGACCTGTCTCCCTTCTCCCTCCTTCCCACGGGTTCCAGTCTCCCCCCAGCTCCTCATCGTATCTCAGTCTCCCTGCCCACCCACGGCTCCCAGCCATCACCCTCCATTTCCCTCCCTGGTTCCCAGTCCTGGTCTTCTTGCCCAGCTTGTCTCTGGCTCCCATTTGGCTCCCAGTCCCATCCTTAGCCAGGCCCAGTCTCCCCCCCGACTCAACTCCCAGTATCAGTTTCTCCCTCCCTCCCCTTGCCGCCTTTGGAGCGCCGCTGGCGGAAGCTCCTGAGAAGTGGGGGGGCCACCGGCTCCTGGACCGTGGCCCCGCCCATGCTCTGCGCTGAGGCCCTGCTCCCCTCGGCTTCTTCCCCCGGGGTTCTGGCCATGCTGCACCTCGTCTGGCCCCCGCTCCGCCGCTTTCCCTGAGGCCCCCCTGCCTGCCGCTCCTTTCCACCTCAGGGGAGAGACACAAGCGGCAGCTGGGGGGGGCTTGGGGGAGGGAATGAAGAGGTGCAGGCAACAGGCAGGGGGCCTCTGGGGAGGGGGTGGCAAGGAGCGAGTGGCAGGGGGCCATGGGGAAAGAGGCCAAATGGGGCCTTGGGGCACAGTGGGGTTGGGGTGCCGGGGGGGGGCCTTGTGGGGAGGAGGCTGAGCTGGGACTGACATGGCGATATAAGAACTTGAGCCCTTTCTATACCAGCTCTTCCACTCTTGCTGCACCATGTTCTCCCCCTGATGCAAGTCCCAAATTAGCCTTCAGGTAAAATCTCCCATCCAAAGCCCATCCCCTGCCAGGGCAATATCCAAGTGCTGTCATACGCAGGGGCTTCCCATGTTTGCTCTTATCTCGCCTTGCTGTGGGTGACTGCTCTCTGCTCACATTTACAGGAAACCATTGCTGCCACATCTCAGGGCCTGTTCTGTCTTTGTCACTTCGGATTTGCACCCATGTAAATGGGGGGAGAACTGATTCCAGCAACTTTACAGAAGTAACCCGGCTCCCTCTCTACATCTTCTGTACAAAGTCCTGTTCTTATTTACCTAACTACAGTGTTAGATCTGCCTCACATCTAAGCATTTCTCCACTCTCCATTTGTATCTGGCTGTCCAGTTTATCTACCTGCATTTCGAAAGTGCCTGTCACTGAAGGCTCTGGCTCCATTTGGGAATAGCTCTGATTCATCTATCTGTGCAGCCAAACTGGTGCTGACCCCTCAGGCTGGACAAAGGCAAACTATAGAGACAAGGTGGGCGAAGTAATATCTTTTCTTGGACCAACTTTTGTTTTAGAACACTGGATTTATGGCTTGTTACAGTCATCTGTAACCCACTAACCCCCTTTTGTCCTATGACTGAAGAGGTGTTAATGGGCCACTCTACGCTGAATGGTCCCTGACAATATGTGCTAACTACTTACCCTAAACAATCTGTTCCACTTTGCGTTCTGCTGTGAGGCTGGGAATTCCTTTCCCAGACCTGACAAAGAGCTCTGTGTGGCTGGAAAGCTTGTCTCTCTCTCACCAGCTGAAGCTGGTCCAATAAAAGATATTACCTCATCCACCTCGTCTCTAATATCCTGCCACCAACAGGGCTACAACTACACTGCATAAAGGCAAACTGTGTTAATTAAAAGCAGCAAAGAGTCCTGTGGCACCTTATAGACTAACAGACATATTGGAGCATAAGCTTTCATGGGTGAATACCCACTTGTGCCACTACCTTGATTGCCAGGCACTAATGGCTGAGTTGGGGCTCTTGCTGAATGTGGACAAGGCTTGGAATCCAGCTAGCTCTTGCTTTGGCCATGTGGGTTGATTCTCCAGTGCCTTGCCCCCGATTGATGATTAATACTACGGCTGAGGGGATGTGAAATGCTATCCGATTACAAAGGAACACGATATAATTGTTTGTTCCTAGCACAATGGCGTTCAGGTCCGTGAATGGGGCTCCTGGGAGCTGCAGGAATTAAATAATAATAATACACTCATCTTGCACAGGTGTAAATGATGACGCAAGGTGCAAGACTGTGGAGAATAAGGCCTGGTGTCCATTTCCCTATTCATTCCCACTCTTATTTACTTCTAGGCCTCCTTTCAGGATACTTCATTACGAAGCAGCAGGAACTGACCCACAGGTAAAGTTGAACTTAGATTTCCGCCCTGTAAATCTGACTTTTTAAAATATTCCCCTCCACGCCCCAGCTTTCTCAAAAAAGACACAGAGCCCCCCAAAATTCCACCTGCCACATCTCATCCCTGGGATGGGAATTTTTGGGAAGTTTGGTGAAATTCAGAGAGAGATTTGAAAGTTACGGTGTCTCTGTCACTGGAAAATGCCCTAGTTCTTTCTTTTTTGACAGGGGATGGGGGGAGGCAAACTCATCCTTTCTCCAGAAGGGTTTGGTGTCCAGCCTCCCTGTTTGTTTTATTGGCCTTGCTGGGGGAGAGGTGCCTTTGAGTTGATTTTGGGGTGGGGCAGTATTTGGGGAATTCCTAAGTTATAAAGAGGTGGTTTGATGTGCACAGAGAGCACTATTTACAGTAGAAATAACGTAAACATTTATAATTTAAACTGACCTTCTGCTGACTCCAGCCTTTGCTGCAGTCACTGTTGGAGTGAGCCAGTGATGGGGGTCATGGACAGGGGGAAGGTAAGCAGGGGCGGATCCAGGGGGCAGGAGTTCAGAAGGAGGGCATGGGGGGAGAGGGAGGGGATTGGAAGGGCGGTGGACTTGGGGTAAGGGGCACATCGACATTAGCATGGAGTTGCGCTCTCTGATCTTGGACTGTGGGGCTCTGCAGAAGGGGAAAGTGGAGGGGGACGCAGGACACTGGTGGGCCATGGAGGGCGTCGCAGGAGACCCTGTAGGCATAGGGTTGCCAGGTGCCCGGTTTTCGACTGGAAAGTCTGGTCGAAAAGAGAACCTGGAAGTGTCCAGTCAGATCTACTGACCGGACCCCAAAAGTCCGGTTCGCCGGGTTATTAACCAACACCAGCCCCTGCTCAGCCGGGGCTATCTCCTCCCTGCAAGTAGGCTCCTTGTCAGGCTGCAGTAGCTCCTGTCCCAGCCTCAAAGCAGAGGGAGCCCAGTTGGGGGGTGGAGGTGGGAGAGGGAGGTGGAGATGATCCAGAGAGCGACAGGGATGGGGCGGAGAGGAGTGAGTGATGGGAGCGGGGCCTTGGGGGAAGAGACGGAGCGGGGGCAGGGTCTCGGGGTCCGGTTACCAACAAATTGAAAGGGGGTAGGGAGTGTGAAATGTGGGCAAATGAGAGTGGGCATGGGGGACATGTAATGGGATGAAGGGGTCTGGGGAGCCATAGAGGGAATGTGTGTGTGTGTGTGTGTGTGTGTGTGTGTGTAGGGACTAGAAGAGATGTGGGTGGGATCAAGCAGACGGCTAGAGGAGCAGATAGAGAGGAGGGAAGAATAATGGGGGGAGATGGAGGGATGCTTGGAAGAAGGCCAAGGGCCTGAACGAGATGGCAGCTACTGGGGAACATGAGGAGAGGCAGAGAACAGGTGATAGGGAGATCATGCCGGGCCACAGGAAAGCCTGGAAAGGCTGGTCATTGCTGAGGGCAGGTAGGGTCCCAGTGTGGGGTGTGCAGGATCACAGTAGACGTGGCCAAGCAGTGTGTGGGACGATGGGACTGGACATAACAGGGAAGGAGCACTGGGGGGTTGAGAGAGGGTGGGGTCTTGTAAACATCTTTAAAACATCAAACACTTAAAATCTTCTAGGTATAAAACTTTAAGCATGTAATGTCTCCCCTCGGCGGCTCCCATAGTGCCCTGGCTGGTGGAGCCCCTGATCTGTCACACTCTGCTTCCTCCAAAGCATGGAGAGAAGGACACTGCTCTCTTTTCCCCCCAGCCAAACAATGATGCTGCTTTGCAAATGCTCTTCCTGATCAACAAGCCATCCCTGATGCAGGGGAACAAACGAGACAGTAGAGCAAAGTTAACTCCAATTACTTTACAAACAGGGAGGAGATCATCAGAGTCTCTCAAATGAGAATGAAATTCCTCTGCTCTGTCTAAGGGGTTTCCAGAGCCGTCGTCTCTGAACTTTGTTAGGGCCTGATTCAAAGCCCATGGAGGCCAGTAGAAATCCTTCTGTTAATTGCACTGAGTTTTGGGTCAGATTCTGTGTGCTTCCTAGCTGCTTCTCTAGGCACCACAGTGACAGAAATAATAATAAAGTAGTATACTAATTTGAAAAAAATGTTGGAACGTGTTTAAAACTGCAGCCTGTGTTTTTCAGGCAGTATTAAAAACAATGTCTGTTTTTAGGAGACAAGTTTAAGTAGCTGGTGGAGAGTGCATTCTTTTTTACTCTTATGGGAATTGTGCACCACTGCGCAATGCGCAAATTCTGCAGAATTTGTGCAGAAATTAATGTTGTGCGTGCAGAATTTCCTTTTCCGCCCTTCAGAAATGGGCTGCAGAGCTGCTGACTGCTACTAGGGGCCGCTGGACCCAGCACAGTCCAGCTCGCAAATAGAAGACGCTGCCGGGGGCGGGAGAGGGAAGGAGCTGGAGGGTTCCCAGCAGCAGCAGTTCCCTGGGGGCGGGAGAGGGAAGACGCTGGAGGGTTCCTGGCAGCAGCAGTTCCCTGCAGGCCGGGAAGGAAGGAAGGGGTGTACAGGGAACTCCCCACAAGCCCAGGAGCCAGCATCAGGTTGTTTCTCCCTCTGGATCCTTGGGCTCTTGGGAGTCCATGGCAGGTTTCTGGGGCAGAGGGGTGAGAAACAGTAACTGGTTGTCATAGTGGTTTTTTAACTCTCTACTCCTGGAGGAATTTTTTTGTCTGTACCGTTACAGACATACTTACTGACAGGTATTTTGAAATAAATTACCAAAATAATTGAAACTGGCATGATTATATAGTGTTATTTTGACAAAAAATATGCAGAATTTTAAAATATTATGCACAGAATTTCACATTTTTTGGCACAGAATTTGAATTTTTTTGGTGCAGAATTCTCCCAGGAGTACTTCTCCTGCCCCTGGATGTTAAGCATCACTCAACAAGGAGCGGACAGACACAATGGCATGTGCTGATGGTGTTGCTTATTATTCAGCTTGGTTGAATTAGATTTTTATAATTTTGATGGATAATATCAACATATTTTTAAGCATTTTTTCTCTTTGTATCAGTTTACATTTTCACAGTTGCATGAAATGCTGGGGAGGGGTCAGACAATTATTTAGACATTGAGATTCAAACAGTTAAGGCTTTATAAACCATGTACATAAATTGTCAATATCAGATATCGAACTATACAAAGGAAATAACCTTAATTCAACAAATCATACCTGTTTTTACTGTTCATTTGCTAGTTTCTTTGTAACAAGCCTAATTCAAAAGTCTAAATCACTCAGTTTTGACTCTTAAGTTCTCAAACAGCATTTTGCTTACTTCCCCTACCTGTACATATAGATTATTATAGAAGGAAATATATTTTCATGGGTTAGTGTGTGAACGGTGCAATCAATGTTTATTGACGTTTACCAATAAAATTCTAATCCTTCCAAGCCTACTTACTATAAAGTGGAATTTGTGTGTACTTGTATTTTAAAGTGTCCTGTTTTCCATGCAGAGATCAGGAAAGGCAGAGCACTTGAACACAGAGCGAGAACCTGAAGATTAGCTGGCTCTGTCTCTTTGCTAACTATCTGGCCCCACAGTATGCCAACATTTTTATGGCTGACTTAGAACAACACTTCCTCAGCTCTCGTCTCCTAATGCCCCTACTCTACTTGCGCTACATTGATGACATCTTCATCATCTGGACCCATGGAAAAGAAGCCCTTAAGGAATTCCACCATGATTTCAACAATTTCCATCCCACCATCAACCTCAGCCTGGACCAGTCCACACAAGAGATCCACTTCCTGGACACTACGGTGCTAATAAGCGATGGTCACATAAACACCACCCTATATCGGAAACCTACTGACCGCTATTCCTACCTACATGCCTATAGCTTTTATCCAGATCATACCACACGATCCATTGTCTACAGCCAAGCTCTACGATATAACTGCATTTGCTCCAACCCCTCAGACAGAGACAAACACCTACAAGATCTCTCTCATGCATTCCTGCAACTACAATACCCACCTGCTGAAGTGAAGAAACAGATTGACAGAGCTAGAAGAGTACCCAGAAGTCACCTACTACAGGACAGGCCCAACAAAGAAAATAACAGAACGCCAGTAGCCATCACCTTCAGCCCCCAACTAAAACCTCTCCAACGCATCATCAAGGATCTACAACCTATCCTGAAAGACGACCCATCACTCTCACAGATCTTGGGAGACAGGCCAGTCCTTGCTTACAGACAGCCCCCCAATCTGAAGCAAATACTCACCAGCAACCACACACCAGACAACAGAACCACTAACCCAGGAACCTAGCCTTGCAACAAAGCCCATTGCCAATTCTGTCCACATATCTATTCACGGGACACCATCATAGGGCCTAATCACATCAGCCACACTATCAGAGGCTCGTTCACCTGCGCATCTACCAATGTGATATATGCCATCATGTGCCAGCAATGCCCCTCTGCCATGTACACTGGTCAAACTGGACAGTCTCTACGTAAAAGAATGAATGGACACAAATCAGACGTCAAGAATTATAACATTCAAAAACCAGTTGGAGAACACTTCAATCTCTCTGGTCACTCGATTACAGACCTAAGAGTGGCTGTCCTTCAACAAAAAAGCTTCAAAAACAGACTCCAACGAGAGACTGCTGAATTGGAATTAATTTGCAAACTGGATACAATTAACTTAGGCTTGAATAGAGACTGGGAATGGATGAGTCATTATACAAAGTAAAACTATTTCCCCATGTTATTTCTCCCCCCCCCACCCCCCACTGTTCAGATATTCTTGTTAACTGCTGGAAATAGCCTACCTTGCTTGTCACCATGAAAGGTTTTCTCCTTTCCCCCCCTGCTGCTGGTGATGGCTTATCTTAAGTGATCACTCTCCTTACAGTGTGTATGATAAACCCATTGTTTCATGTCCTCTGTGTGTGTATATCAATCTCCCCTCTGTATTTTCCACCAAATGCATCCGATGAAGTGAGTTGTAGCTCACGGAAGCTTATGCTCAAATAAATTTGTTAGTCTCTAAGGTGCCACAAGTACTCCTTTTCTTTTTGCTGTTGGAGGGTGGCTAGATTTTTTTTTGTTTTTGAGCACTCCTGCTATAACAGCCTCAGTTTGTTGAGGTTGCCAACCTTCCAGGATTATTCTCGAGTCTCCGGGATTCAAAGATTAATCTTTAATTAAAGATTATGTCACGTGATGAAACCTCCAGGAATGCGTCCAACCAAAATTGGCAGCCCTAATACCTGGGAGCACAAGATGTCACAATATACGGTCTCATGGTCTGTCTTAAACAGGAGGTGTTGAGTAAAGAAATCATCTGTAGCTATAGTGCAAAACAAAGGGGCTTCTATGCAGCTTGAATCCCAGCTTTGTCTCCCTTGTTTGCCAGGGGACCACAGCTTGCTTGGAACTCTATACAGCGAGCAGTGACATCTAGTGGCTGAGTCATATATTGCAAACAAACATTACAAACCCTAGGACAAAATACAACATGGTTTTACAAAAGGTAGATCATGCCAAACCAACCTGATCTCCTTCTTTGAGAAAGTAACAGATTTTTTAGACAAAAGAAACGCAGTGGATCTAATTTACCTAGATTTCACTAAGGCGTTTGATACGGTGCCACATGGGGAATTGTTAGTTAAATTGGAAAAGATGGGGATCAATATGAAAATTGAAAGGTGGATAAGGAATTGGTTAAAAGAGAGACTACAGGGGGTCATACTGAAAGGTGAACTGTCAGACTGGAGGGAGGTTACCAGTGGAGTTCCTCAGGGATCGGTTTTGGGACCAATCTTATTTAATCTTTTTATTACTGACCTCGGCACAAAAAGTGGGAGTGTGCTAATAAAGTTTGCGGATGATACAAAGCTCGGAGGTATTGCCAATTTAGAGAAGGACTGGGATATCATACAGGAGGATCTGGATGACTTTGTAAACTGGAGTAATAGTAATAGGATGAAATTTAATAGTGAGAAGTGCAAGGTCATGCATTTATGGATTAATAACAAGAATTTTAGTTGTAAGCTTGGGACGCATCAATTAGAAGTAAAGGAGGAGGAGAAGGACCTTGAAGTATTGGTTGATCACAGGATGACTATGAGCCGCCAATGTGATATGGCCGTGAAAAAAGCTAATGTGGTCTTGGGATGCATTAGGTGAAGTATTTCCAGTAGAGATAAGGAGGTGTTAGTACCGTTATACAAGGCACTGGTGAGACCTCACCTGGAATACTGTGTGCAGTTCTGGTTTCCCATGTTTAAGAAGGATGAATTCAAACTGGAACAGGTATGGAGAAGGGCTACTAGAATGATCCAAGGAATGGAAAACCTGTTCTTTGAAAGGAGACTTAAGGAGCTTGGCTTGTTTAGCCGAACTAAAAGAAGGTTGAGGGGAGATATGATTGCTCTCTATAAATATATCAGAGGGATAAATACAGAAGAGGGAGAGGAATTATTTAAGCTCAGTACCAATGTGGACACAAGAACAAATGGATATAAACTGGCCATTGGGAAGTTTAGACTTGAAATTGGACGAAGGTTTCTAACCATCAGAGGAGTGAAGTTCTGAAATAGCCTTCCAAGGGAAGCAGTGGGGGCAAAAGACCTATCTGGCTTCAAGATTAAACTCGATAAGTTTATGGAGGAGATGGTATGATGGGATAACATGATTTTGGCAATTAATTGATCTTTAATTATTCATGGTAAATAGGCCCAATGGCCTGTGATGGGATGTTAGATGGGGTGAGATCTGAGTTACTACAGAGAATTCTTTCCTGGATATCTGGCTGGTGAGTCTTGCCCATATGCTCAGGGTTTAGCTGATTGCCATATTTGGGGTCGGGAAGGAATTTTCCTCCAGGGCAGATTGGAAGAGGCCCTAGGGTTTTTTCGCCTTCCTCTGTAGCATAGGGCACGGGTCACTTGCTGGAGGATTCTCTGCACCTTGACGTCTTTAAATCATGATTTGAAGACTTCAATAGCTCAGACATAGGTGAGAGGTTTATTGCAGGAGTGGATGGGTGAGATTCTGTGGCTTGCATTGTGCAGGAGATCAGACTAAATGATCATAATGGTCCCTTCTGTCCTTAATATCTATGAATCTATTACACAGGAGAATCAAATATGGGTGACGTTTTCTAATCCTGCAATGTTCTTGCAAAGGTTCCTTATTATTTGTGTTGGTTTTGGATAGAAGAACAGCATTCCTTAGCTTTGGGAGGTTTAATGAACTGGATGCATGATTTTTGCTGGGTTGAGCTCACCCAAAGGCTAAGGGTCTGAGGAAGGCTCCCCAACAGAGCCAAGTTGCAGTGTTGCTAGTGTGGGGGGGTTGGGCAGCCATGGAGAGAGCACCCATTAGGATTCAGGGGCTTCTGTGCCAGCGTCCTCACCAAGCAGTATGGAGGGGCGGAGAGGGAGAGCTGCTATTGGTTACACAGATCCTGCTGCAGGAGCTCTGGCCCCTGTGCCAGTCCAGGGATGGCAATTGCAACTGCAGGGCTGCCCTACATCCTTTGCAAAAAAGTTGGAGGCTAGATCCAACTCCGAAAGTTTCATAGAGGTCCCCACTCCAGCTTTGCCTCAAGGAGAAGAGGGTGTGAATTTCACCTTCTGTACATGGATGGGGGAAATGCAATAAACATCTCATGTGTCTGTTCTCTTCTTAAATAATTTGTGCACAGTAAAAAGGCTTGGCTGGCCCTTGTGTTGCCCTGATCTCACTCTAATGGAACTGGTGTAAAACTGGAGTAAAGAAGTGGCTAATCAGGCCTTTTGGGAAGCTTTTTGTTCATGCAAGTCATGATCAGTAGAGTGTGTGAAGCTAGTTTGATCCTAATCAGTTACTAACAAGAACCTGGGGAGGGAGGGAGTTGTGCATTAAAATATCTATGTGTAGGTGGGCACTGTTTTCATTGCTGGACACTTGACTTTCTCTAACCGTCTCAAAAAAAACAAAACCAAACCAAACAAACAAAAATCCCCAGCCCCAAACCACAACCACAGAGGGTTTTGCAGTTGCAAATGTAATTAATAAGAAACAGGAATGGCCTGCAATTGTAATCAACATTAGTTTTGCTGTAACTGAATTCATCTGCTATTTTTACAGTTAGATAAACTCGCATTTTAATCATTGGTGTTTATTGGCCTCATCACATTTGTAAATTACAGTCACAGATCTGGAAATCTATGTAAACAGCAGACTTTTTTTTTTTTTCAGACGTGGCTTCTGCAGTGACTTTAACTGATGAAATCATGCTCCCCCAAATGAATGGATGGCTTTCTTGCTTCTCTTTCCTCCTATTATGTACTTATTACATGTCTGCGGCAAGAAATGCAAATACACTGCTAGAGCTGAGCCCCCAGGAGTATTTCAGTAGCTTGCAGCCGGGAAGAGCATCCCTTGTTTATTTTAGTCGAGACGGTATGTATTTTAAATGTGTGGGGTTTTCATTCTCCTGGCTTCGCAGGAGAAATAAGCAATTCAAGGGGAATGTCTCACGTGCTTGTGAGAGGGAATAACGTAGCTGTGGAAAAGGTCTCTTTGGTAATGGTGAAAATCAGATGATCACAGTTCTTGGAAAACTTGAAACCCTAAATAGTTTGACAGAACATCTCTTAGAGCAGGAATTTACCAAACCCCCTGCATATTCTCGATGACCACAGAAATGTGAGGAGGTGAAGCACTTTCCTATCGTTGTTCCTGTTGGAGGCACCCAACCTGTAAGTTGAGCTGCCTGGGCAGATCCCTGTGTCTTGTCAGACCCCTGTTGCCTTCATCGGAGCTCTGTGTGTGCATAAGGAACTCCTCTTGTGGACTAGCTTGCTGAAAGGGGGTTGTATTTCTTTCCAAAAGTGCCTCCTTAGGGGGAGAGGAAGTAACACTGCCCCTCTCTGTAAAATGGGAAGCTGAGGCAAATAAGGCCAGCTTGTCATATCTGTATCTGTGTTGACTGTAGCTTATGCCACGAGTAGCCCTGCTGAAATCAGTGGGGAGACTTGTGGAGCAAGCTACTACTCAGTGCGAGTAAGGGTAACTCAGTCTGGTCCAGAGAGATTAGGTGACATTAGGTTTTGTTCTAGCTACTCTACCTGATAATCAAGAGGACCAGAGATATAGAGAAACCAGCTCTTATTGCCTTGCATAATGACAGGTTTCAGAGTAGCAGCTGTGTTAGTCTGTATCCATAAAAAGAAAAGGAGGACTTGTGGCACCTTAGAGACTAACAAATTTATTTGAGCATAAGCTTTTGTGAGCTACAGTTCACTTCATCGGATGCATACAGTGGAAAAAGAGACTGCTGAATTGGAATTAATTTGCAAACTGGATACAATTAACTTGGGCTGGAATAAAGACTGGGAGTGGATGTGTCATTACACAAAGTAAAACTATTTCCCCTTGTTTATTTCCCCTCCTACTGTTCTTGTAAAGTGCTGGAAATGGCTCACCTTGATTATCACTACAAAAGGTCTCCCCCCTACCCCCACTCTCCTGCTGGTAATAGCTCACCTTTCCTGGTCACTCTTGTTACAGTGTGTATGGTAACACCCATTGTTTCAGGTTCTCTGTGTATATAAAATCTCCCCACTATATTTTCCACTGTATGAATCCAATGAAGTGAGCTGTAGCTCACGAAAGCTTGTGCTCTAATAAATTTGTTAGTCTCTAAGGTGCCACAAGTACTCCTTTTCTTTTTACAGCTCTTATTGGTGTTTCAGTTTCTCCAGGTGCCCGTCTGTTTCTGGAACAGCTAGAGAACTCAGTTGGAGCTCTTCAGGACTATGGGATTTCAGTGGTGAAGGTAAATAAACATGTAATTTATTTTCCTAGCTGAGAAATGTAGACGTCTGTTATCTGGTGGGGCCGTAATTCTGATCACATGGGCACATGGGACAGTTCTCCATACAGGTTGTTATGCTGTCACTGTCTGCGTAATAGATGTATTAATGTGTTCACAGCAGATAATTCTCTCTAAACTGCAGCACTAGCAATGCTAGGCTGCTAGCTGGGAAGGTGCTGCTGTCATCTGTCCGATCCTGCAGTTGGCTCTCTGCTGGCAAACCCCCGGCTTGCATGGAACTCCATTAAACTCAGTTGGGTTCCAAGTGAGTGCAGGAGTCTCCCTGCATGGATCATGGCCAGGGACTCCCATGATACATCCCCTCCCATCTCCAGTAGGGGAGGTCATGGTGCATCATGGGCGATGTAGTCCGAGCCCTGCCTACAGAGGACAATGGAAGGCACTATGGCAGCATTTCTAAATGGTTATATTTTCAATATTCAAATTTTGGCTGAAAAAAAATCTAAATTTACTGGGGGGGGGGGTGGCATTTTTCAACGAGCTGAACTTTTAATCCTTATTCTGAGGCAGGTTCAGAGATGACCTTTTGGCTGAAACTTCACATGCTTGCTTTCAGTTTGAGGAGAAGTGTAAAGAAATTTTCTTCAGCCTTTTCTATTAAAACATAAATGTTATCCTACGCAAATTAATACATTGCTATCCAAACATAGTTTGGGCTTCCTCTAGGAGTAACTGGGTGAAACTGAATGAAGGCAGCTAAATTATGTTTGTTTGAGAACCATGACTTGGAATTTCCTGACTTCTGTGCTTGTAAAATCTTATCTGTAATACTGGATCCCATTCACATTATCACTTAATTACATTTTTGCATATACAGTAGATTTTAAAAGTTCTCTTTCATACAGTTGGACCATAAAATGCTTCCAACTTTATATATTTGTAGGTATCTGTGTGTCGAGATTTATAATGACTTGTTTTACGTACCAGGTTAATTGTCTCAAAGAAGATATACCAAGATATTGTGGGAAAGAAAATGCCTTAATGAAAGCATACCTGTTCAGGTGAATGGAGTTTTATTGCATGCTAGTGACTAAATAAAATACGGTGGATTGTTTTTTGAAAGCTTCTCTGTTGGAAGATTTTAAGGAAACCACGTCAGCAAGCTAACATGTCAGGCACTGGAAGGATGTAGCAATGAAGGAGATTCTTTCTACCATGATCTTTTGAAACTAGTGGAAAGACCTCCATTTTTAGATCAGGCCCGTAAGTAGTAGACAAGCTGTCTGCCAGTCCTAGAAGCCTCTCAGATTATCCAGGAAGTACAGGGAGGAACCTTTATCTTTCAGTGATGAATCAGCATGGAAGATTCAATTTAAACTCATGACTTAGGTGAATAGATGGAATGGATACAACAAGTCGCTCTTATAGAGTCCTGGAAATGTTGGGCTGGAAGGGACCTTAAGAGGTCATCTTGTCCGCCTCCCCGCCTCCCCCCATGCCCAGGTAGGATTAGGTATCCCTAAATAGATCATTGCCCTGTAATAGTACTGGATGGGAATGGGAGGAATTGGTTAGATCTTACAAGAGGTGCCTGGGTGAATTTAGTGTGATTTTCTTGACTTTGTTGGAGATAAGTTGCTTGGTGTTATTTTAGAGGAAACAAATATTTATACAAGGCAACTGCAGTCATTTTACACCAAGAACTGGTGTATAAGCGAACACTTTTTTGGTTTCTTTTTAACAAACCAGGAGGCTGAAGTTACAAGGAACAGAGACGAGAGTCTGCTAGACTGCAGGATTTCATTTTGGGGAAAAAAACTGGACTGCATCTCCCATGGTTATATGACTCCTTTGATGCACTGTAGAGGTTCAGCCAGAGTGCAGACCATGATGTATCATGGGAAATGTAGTCCAGGCAGGAAGCCTGGCCCATGGAGGAGAATGGGGGCATGAGGCACCCAAATTACAACTCGCACGAGGCACTGCATGGCTCAGGAGCTATTGACCTGATCAAAAATGAAATATTTCATTTAGATTTTCCTGGTGGAAAACTGAAAATATTTGGCAAAAATATTTTGTGAAAATTGGATTTTCAGTTGAAAAACACTTTGATGAAAAATTCCCAGTCAGCTGTACCCTGTGTGGCCCAGGCACCATTAGAGGGGGACAGAGCACCTCTTGGAGTAAGCATGGGTTACATTTGCTCACCACTGATCAGACTCCATACCTGACAAAGGATCTGATCCAAAGCGCACTGAAGTTAATGCAAAGTGGGCTAATACACGATTCGTTCTGGATCTCTTGCAGGCTTGTTATATTGAAGACACCACCAAAAGCACCTAAGTGAGTTAGGTGCCCAACTCCCATTGACGTTCACATCCCTTGTACAAACGCTTTCCTTTTAACTGACCTGCCCCATTTAAGAGGATTCTCTTGTCTCCTCTCAGATGAGCATTTTGGGTGATGTCTGTCTAAAAGATAAATGCACTAGTTCAGCCAAAGGCATTGAGCTCAGTGCAGGAATTATATGGCCTGTTACGTTAGAGGTCAGACTGCATGATCAGAATGGTCCCTTCTGGGCTTAGAATCTGCAAAAAGAATCAGGAAATCATCTACAAGGACAAATAGCCTCTATCTTGATTTATGACCTCGTGGTTTGTTCTCTTTCCCAGAGGTAACGTGTTGCTCAGAGAATTCCCCACAGATGCCCTGTTTGACGTGAATGCCATTGTAGCCAATATCCTGTTGTAAGTAGAAAGAACATTCATCTGTGTGAAATCATTTGCTTTGTCTTTTCACTTGTTGCCTGAAGCTTTGCGTAAACATGAACTCAGTACATCCTGGGGGACTATTTTCAACTGAGCTGAAGCTGGCCTCTTTGTTGGTGTAATTTAGCCCTGCAAAATGAATTACGGGGCAAATCAGAGTAGTTGCATCTGCTGCTTCCTGAGGCAGGTAGCCAGAGGTGCACCTGTTCTGGTTTTTGCCTGCAGTTGTGGGTGAAAATTCTCTTGTTTCTTTAGAAGAATGCTGTAAATGAAATTTTTATGTCTTCTCAGTGCCCTCCTCTTTAACGAAGTTAAATATATTACAACGTTGGTGGAGCTTCAGGATCTAGAAGATTCTCTGAAGCGAAGATCAAATGTCGTCTTTGCCTATGTGCCAGCAATTGGAACACCAGGTACTAAAATCAACCTTCCATCTTAATATCCCTTCAAGAGCTTTTTCTGTTTTTTGATAAGATAGTGCAGAACTGAGTTTCTGACCTAATCTCCAAACATCTTGGTTTCTTTTAAAAAAAGATCCATTTCACCATGCAGACTCTACTGAAATGCATGCAAATTAGTCAGGCATATATTTTTCTTGATGCCGATTCCTAAAATCTGGCCCATAATATTTAGCATGGGGGAGGGAGTGGACTAAAAATGTATTAACTGGAGCACTTTTTTTTTTTTTTTTTTTTAGAGCACAGAGCAGTAATGGAAGCTGCTTTTGTATATGGTACTGCTCACCAGTTTGTTTTAACCACAGAAGTGGCATTGTTGAAGAACACTGTGTGAGTATAACTGTCTGAAAAAGGGACTCATCTGAACTGCTTATGCTGTTGGTTTGGTTTGGTCACAGCCCCCCAGTGGGAAGAAGTGCAGACCCAGCTTTTGAGCACTCCATAAGTAGCCCCGTTGAAACGAATGAGACTACTAGCGGAGGAGAGAACTCTTTGCTGTAAATGTAGCAGAATCTGGTTGTTTGTGGTTGGAGGAGCAGACGCGGGTGAACCAGGTTAGTTTCAGTAGAGCTAGCACAAGCTTTTGCCCTTTTGTTGAAACGAAAATGCAGCTGTGCTCCAAAGACTGAAAAAACCATCTGGGATGGCACATTGGCAGCTTCTCACTGATTTCCCTAGCAAATGAAGTTACTTTACCAGTGAAGAGCTGGTTTTTCTGACTGCCAGTCCTGCAGCTATCCCGGTGTCTGAGAGCCAAGCTTTGTTCTTCAGGACTTATGTCTTTTCCTCCTCAACTGGCTGTGGTGCCCATCTCTCAACCTGGATGTTTTAAACCCCCAAATTTACAACATTAAACAACCCCTGAAAGTCAGACCTGGGAGAGCTGGTGGCTCTGTCAGTCACACACGGAACCAGAGGACAGGATTCTGGGGCGGAGGCGGGAGGGACAGATCTCTAATGTGAGGAAGCTGATGTTTTTGGGTGGAAGATCAGACCAATCTGTGCACCCGATTCTGTGAAGCATTGAGTCTCCTCGGCTTCTGCTGAGGTCAGTGGGATCAGAACCTATTTTCCCAGCACTCGATAGACTGGCATACTTTCTGTCTATGTGCTGACATGTCTCCTATTACTGGAGAGTTGGAGCGCTTCATGTACATCCATGAATTCAGCCTCACCATGAGGTGGGGAAGTACTGTCCCGAGAGATGATGTGACTGGCCCAAGGTTATACAGGCAGTCTGAGTTCCAGGCCAGAGCCTTAGACACAAGACCATCTTTTACTCAGCAGCCCCAGGGAGAGCTGAGATGGTTTAACACGGAAAGTTGGCAACTGGGGCTGCCCTGCACCACTGAAGCTCGGTGTCCCTCTGACACGTGGACTGTAGTGAGCTTTCCAGCTGTAAAAACCATGGGGCAAGATCCTGAAGTCAGTGGGAGTTTTCCATTGATTTTGGTGGGGCCCAGGTGTCACCTCTGGTCCTTTGTCAATGTTTTGTAGTGATATGCTATAGACATCACTGCTCCATGGGACTCTCTCAAAGCAGGGCTAATGCCACCCCATTCCTTTGCGTCACATGGAAACTTGCAAAGGTTTCCAGAAGTGACTTGTGCCGTCGATCCTGGATCAGCAATGAAATACACGGGCCCCCTGACAAAACGGAGTCTGGAATGATGCCTGTCTTCCTCCCCGTCGGGCCCTGGAGCCTGAGGAGCTGCTGTCAATCTCAGCTGGTGCAATGTCAGTGGGTTTCCCTTAGTTTTGCTTCTTCCAAAGGGAATCCAGCTAGAGCTTGGCTGGACTGTGTGATGCAAACATTCTGCAGTCAAGGCTAGTTTGGGGAGTTGGGAGATATTCTCCTCCAGGCCAGGTCCCCGCTCAGTGACCCCCCCCCCCACCCTCCTGCTTATTGTTTGAAACATTCAAGCTGCAAATGGAGAGAGATTAATTTTCAGGACAATTCACAAGACTTTTCAGTCACACACTGATGGGAGCTCCTGGTTTTGGCTGCAAGTTCATGCAGTTACAAGAACGGCACTCAACCAATCGTCCCCCTCTGCTTTTGAGAGCACAGACTTGCAGATCTAGTGGGGAAAGGAGGGAGGGACAGCCCTGGGGCACCTCCCCCCAGGAGGGCTCGGACAAAGAGTGCTGTTGTCACCTTTTGGAGTAAAGCTGCACTGTTAGTCCACCAGCTACAGCATAAAGAGACAGAGTGTAGGTGCTCATGACACCAACAGCTCTTTGGGAGCACTCCCGGCTCAGCAGGGCCCTCAGCAATCGCAGAGGGATGTACGGAGCTCAGTCCTCTGCTGGTGTGAATTAGTGCAGCTCTCTTGATTTTGCCAGAGCTGAACCAGTTTACACCCACTGAGGATCTGGCTCAAAGTTTTACGACAGTATAGTACGTCTGTGGGTGCTGGAAAACACAGAGAATCAGTGCCTGGCTCACTCTGGAAAAACCTCACCCAGGTTAGACTGGATGGGAATATCACACAGGTTGGTTTATGTTTTTTAGGCATTTCTGTTACCTTGGGGGTCATAGGGTCTGAGCACCTCACAACAACGCTAGGTTTTGTGTAGAGTAGCAGCCATGTTAGTCTGTATTCGCAAAAAGAAAAGGAGTACTTGTGGCACCTTAGAGACTAACAAATTTATTTGAGCATAAGCTTTCGTGAGCTACAGCTCACTTCATCGGATGCATTTGGTGGAAAATACAGTGGGGAGATTTATATACACACACACAGAGAAAATGAAACAATGGGTTTATCATACACACTGTAAGGAGAGTGATCACTTAAGATGAGCCATCACCAGCAGCGGGGGGGGGGGGGGGAGGAAAACCTTTCATGGTGACAAGCAAGGTAGGCTATTTCCAGCAGTTAACAAGAACATCTGAGGAACAGTGGGGGGTGGGGTGGGGGGGAAAAATAACATGGGGAAATAGTTTTACTTTGTGTAATGACTCATCCATTCCCAGTTTCTATTCAAGCCTAAGTTAATTGTATCCAGTTTGCAAATTAATTCCAATTCAGCAGTCTCTCCTTGGAGTCTGTTTTTGAAGTTTTTTTGTTGAAGTATAGCCACCCTCAGGTCTGTAATCGAGTGACCGGAGAGATTGAAGTGTTCTCCAACTGATTTTTGAATGTTATAATTCTTGACGTCTGATTTGTGTCCATTTATTCTTTTACGTAGAGACTGTCCAGTTTGGCCAATGTACATGGCAGAGGGGCATTGCTGGCACACGATGGCATATATCACATTGGTAGATGCGCAGGTGAACGAGCCTCTGATAGTGTGGCTGATGTGATTAGGCCCTATGATGATGTCCCCTGAATAAATATGTGGACACAGTCGTCAATAGGCTTTGTTGCAAGGATAGGTTCCTAGGTTAGTGTTTTTGTTGTGTGGTGTGTGGTTGCTGGTGAGTATTTTTGCTTCAGGTTGGGGGGCTGTCTGTAAGCAAGGAATCTAGTTAGCTAACAAAGAGAAAGTTAAGAGGTGACTTTATTACAGTCTATAAGTTCCTACATGAGGAAGAAATGTTCAATAATGGGCTCTTTAGTCTAGCAGACAAAGGTTTAACACGATCCAATGGCTGGAAATTGAAGCTAGACAAATTCAGACTAGAAATAAGGTGTATATTAATGGTGAGAGTAATTAACTACTGGAACAATTTACCAAGGGTCGTAGTAGATTTTTCCATCAGTGACAATTTTTAAATCAAGATTAGATGTTTTTTCTAAAAGTTCCGTTCTAGGAATTAGTTTGGGAAGTTCTCTGGCCTGTGTGGTACAGAAGATCAGACCACATGGTCACAATGGTCCCAGTCTGGCCTTGGAATCTATGAATCTATGAGCCTTTATCAGACATGTCTGCCAAAGGACCTTTATGTTTACCCTTTCACCAACTAATATCTCACAAAGAAAATCATTCTCGTCAGATCCTACAGTGAGAATTGACTTTGCTAAATAGGGTAACTTTTGTTTTCCACATTGCAATAGTGTAAACCAGGAGTTCTCAAACTGGGGGTCGGGACCCTTCAGGGAGTCACGAGGTTTTTACATGGGGGGTCATGAGCTGTCAGCCTCCACCTAAACCCCGCTTTGCCTCCAGCATTTATAATGGTGTTAAATATATAAAAAGGTGTTTTTAATCTATAAGGGGGGGTCACACTCAGAGGTTTGCTATGTGAAAGGGGTCACCAGTACAGAAGTTTGAGAACCACTGAAAAACATGACATGGTAATGAGGAAACTTGATCAAAGATAAAGTTATCTGGCTGTCCACTAAGTGGCGTGGTTGCAGTTTTTTTAGAACATTGATGGAGGCTTGAAGTAGTTAAAGAAGAACATCTATTATCAGAACAGGATCCGCAGCTGGTGTAAACCAGAGTAGCCCCATTGATCTCAGAGGCACTTCACCAATTATTACCAAGTAAACATCCAGCCCACTGAGTCCATCCTGCTGCAAGAGCAGGAACTATCATGTATTAATAGAATAATACTTATTTAGCTGTCCTATAGCACTTGTCATCAGTAGATCTCAAAGTGCTTTGCAAAGGAGATCAATGTCATTAGCCCAATTTTACAGATGGGGAAACTGAGGAACAGAGTAGGGAAGTGACTTGCCCAAAGTCACCCAGCAGGCCAGTGGCAGAGACAGGAAAGAACCCAGGTCTCCTGAGTCCTAGTCTAATGCTCTATCTGCTAGGCAATGCTACCTTTCTTAAACTGAAGCTACTCTTGATTTTAGTTTAAAGGCCAAGAAATTGTTCATACAGGGTTGCAAATGTAAATAATGAATCCCAAGTTGTCAGATATAAACACATGAGCCCAGCCCTATAAACCCTTACTCCTGTGAGTAATCTTTTCTCACATGAGGATTCCCACTGTAGCCAATAACAGAGTAGATCCCATGGCATTTTTCATTATGAGAAAGATTGAAATAGCCTTGAAGTCTGACTTCCACCACCATTGAAATCAATGGGGCCAGCTACCCAGCTCAGGCTTCAATAGAGCAAGGCCATTTGGCTCTGGTAGAGGGTAATTTGGTAATATGCATATGTTTTTAAGACTATTTTGGCACAAAACTGCATCTTAATGCTAGGATTGGTTGAACAGACCCTAGAGTCTTGAACACCCACCCGGGTTAGCTTTGGATTTGAGGGTTGTCTGTTCTTGCTAACTTTAAAATCTTGGTGCAGATTTTGGTTCTCCTTTCTCTGTTGCATCAAACACAAGCTTGTCTTCACTTTCAGGGCCCTTAATGGTCTCCGCCCACCCCAGCCCTCATCTCTCATTCTCTATCAAGCTGTTGATGCTCATCTCTGCTCAGCCCGTCATGCCAGCCTCACTCTCCACTTGTCAAATTTTCAAACAACCTCTTTTGTGTTTTCTGCCACGCTGCCCCACACGCTTGGGAGAAGCTCCCCGTCATAATCCACAAAGCCATCTTCTTAGCCTCCAGATCCCTTCTCAGAACTCTCCTTTGCCATGACGCCTACAAAAACCCTGACCACCGTTAGGTTCTTGGTCTGTGTGTTGACCGGTATTTCTCATCATTGTTTCCCGGTACTCCTGTATCCATCAGTTGTCTCTTGTCTTACACTTAATGTCCTTGGGAAGGGACTGTGTTTGTTCTGTGTATGTACAGCGTCTAGCCCAATGGGGTCCTGGTCCATGACGGGGACTTGTAGGCACTACAGTAATTCCCACAATAATAATAATTTTGGGATGTCTTAAATACAGTAATGAACTCTGTGACAGACAGACAATGTCCTACCATATCCTGGACAGACCTCATGGAATTAAGATAAACTTTAATGAGTTACGGCAAACCTTATTGAATTAGGGTTAATATCTTTGGACGCCAGTGTATTAACAACGCCACTGTGTGTGTGTTATGGTGGAGTTGTATGTACCTTTTCTAGTATAAGGTGGAGGCTAATGTAATTCCTCCGGTTATCAGCCCTGTGAAGCCACCCCCTGAAGAGGTGTGCCTATACTAGTTCAAAGTGGATTCTCCAGGGATTAATAGACAAAGAGGATTTCTGAATAAATATTCTGGTTTTAAACTGGCTCAGGGCCTTCTTCCTGGTCTGGCAAAGGAACAGAATGCTGGTCCCCGGAGGGCCCCAATCCTTAGGGAAGGGAAGGATTAGGCCTGTAAACCTGGGTGCTTGTTCTGAGCAGAAGCTGCGATGAACTTGAAACCACAAGGAATTGCCCTGGGGTCGGGAGCTGACGGACTGCTCCTGACGGAGCCCAGGTTAGGCTTGGGGTGAGCCCCGATAAGCTTATTAGCAGGCATGTAGACTCTTTTATTGATTTTAACGTGGTTTCTCTAGAACGCTTTGTACCTTGCGAATACAGCAAGCTTGGATTGGCAGTGCTGTGTGGGACCTTGTCACCGTAGCAATGACACCTCTTACCTGTCTCTGAAGGGAAAGCCAGCATGTGTGCTTGGGCATCCCGTCTCTGCTGGGAAATACACAGGGAAGGCAGGGGACTGTGCAGCCTGGACATACCCTGGTCAGAAGGGAGAGGACCACTTGTCTCCACCCAGAAAGGCTGTGGTTGGGGAGCCGGAAGCCAAGAGTGGCTGCCCTGGCTGGATCACTGAGCGGAGCCTTAGGGGCATGTACCCGTGACTAACACAGTCTCCGTGGGTTGTTTTTCTCCTCTAGCTGTGAAGATTCTGATGCACTGTCTGCTCGACTCTTCTTCTGCCATTGTCAGCGGGTCCTGGATCTGACCCAGCCGTGTAGGAGGACTCCCATGGTGCAATCACTGACCACGCTGAACATCCACACATATCTCAAACTGATGGCAGCACCCATTGTGGTATGGGTTGAAATGATACTCGCCAGAACTTGCACTGCATTAAAGCACTCGAGGCTTGCCTGTAGCCCAGAGCAACTCCATGCGCAAGACCTGGGGTGAAATCTTGACCCCACTGAAGTCAATGGCAAAACTCCCATTGATTTCAGTGTGGCCTGGGTCGGATCCCTGGGTGTTAGTATGTTGGTTGGGAGCACTGCAGAGGGTATTGTACCCTCCAGAGGGACAGGGGAGAGAGAGAACTCCAGAGCCTGCCTCAGAGCTCTGCAGATTGTGTTTGTGTCCCTGCAGACATTTCAGGGTGGATGCTCTGGCTGTGTAAATTGACTTCCATGAGTTCACACCAGCAGAGACTGCCTCCAACCTCTGTGGCTGCAAGGTGCCTGGGGCAGTATCCCCTCCGCTGAGCTAGACGTGGAGAAATGGGTCAGAACGAGACCCCCAGGGTGCATGGGACACCCTTCATTGGGGCGTACTGTGCCCTGGCACAGTCATGTAGAAGATCAGTCATGCCTGGGTCTGTCATGCAGAAGATCAGTGGTCATGTGTTAGCTGCAGCAGCTTGATGAAAAGGGGGAGGGAAAAAGAATCCAGGTCGTACTGCTCATTCCTGGTGGGATTTCTAAGCCATCATAGGGATTAGGGTGCTGGGGGTCAATGGTCACAGATAATAAGGTGCAGATTTTTAATAGTGAAGGTAATTAACCATTGAAGCAACTGACCTTGGGGTGTGGTGGCAATTTTAAAATCCGGATTGGATGTTTTCCCCCAAAAGATCTGCTCCAGTTTAACCACACCATTTGGACTTGAAGCAGGAAGCAACTGAGGGAAGACCCATGGCCTGGGTTATGCAGGAGGTCGGACTAGATGATCCCAATGGTCTCTTCTGATCTTAAAATCTATGAACATTTCAGCCTAAATTGTCAGCATTTCACTGCACAAGATGCTTCTCCATTTAAATGTCAACCCTAATGGGCGTATTCAGATGACAATGATCCAGATTTTGGTTTTGGGGGTGATTGGATCCTATTTATTTAGGATAAACTAAGATATTATCTCATTACCTACTTTGGCATAATTATCTAAATCTAAGCTTGTTGATCACCTATGTGTGATCACTAGCATAGACTGTGAAGATATTTAACCATTTAATTGTATCTCTTCTCAGACTGAAGTTGCTGAAGATCCAGAAAAGGTTTCAACTGTCCATCTACAGCTCGGCCTGCCACTGGTATTTATTCTCAGTCAGAAGGAGACCTATGAAGTTGATAAGAGAACTGCTGAGTTTGTTGCATGGCAGCTGCTGGGGAAAGCAGGAGTTGCCCTCTTATCAAGGTATTTAAGCTCAGTAATATTAACATCTCGTATAAGCAATCCTTCTTTTGAAGGTGACTTATATCTTTGTGTTGTATTCAGGCCAACTAACAAGTGCTACACGTTCTGTTCTGTTACACCGATATACATTCAAAATAACTTCAGTGAAATCAGTGGAATTACACTGGACTTATACAAGAGTAAATCAGAACAGAACAGGGCCCTTGACAAGTTGTCAAGTTATTGGTCCCTGCATGCAGAACTGTTTTGCTGACTCATCTTGGCAGTCAGACTAGGCTGGCCTCATTAGCTTCAGTCCAGGAGTGTAAAAGAGTTTATGCCTCTCTCCGAGTCAGAGGGGCAGTGTGGTAACACAGGAAAGAGAAATGGCCAATTTGTGAAGAAGCTCAGACAAAGGATTGTGTTTTGCTCTTAAATTATGAGTAAAGGAAAACCCAGGAAGGGACAGGAGTTGTGGATGCTAACCCAGAGTGTGTGCTGGACTGAACTGGGCTCTCCGCATGACAGAACTCCAAGTAGGGTCTGATTGCTGTACGTGATACTATTATCAGTGAGCAGGCCACTTGGAAGACCCTGTCCTTTTGCTGCCTGGTAACTGACCTCTAAGGCATCTCATGGCAATGTGCTTGCACTCTGTGAGGAGGGGGAACAGGGTGATGGCCGCACACTTTGCAAAAGCCGTGTCTGCTGACCTCTCAGAAGTTGCACTGTGGCAGCTTGAGCAGAGCCTTTCCATCTGGGTTGGCTTTGGTCATCCATCAGATTCCTCTCTGATGCCTGCTGGAACTACCTCCGGGACTCCTGGCAGCCTCAGTAGTCACTAGTCTAACTGCTCTCCCTGCAGCCAGTGGTAAAACTCCTTCTGACTTCAGTGGGAGCAGAGTCAGGCCAATGCCACTTAAGAAACCCATGCCCTTCAAAACTGCACCGCAACAATTCACATGCTTCTCTGCTTTCCTTTGAAAGAAATATACAAGACACACTGACCTAGATCCAAGGCTATGGCTGAGCAGCTCGCAGCACAACTGAGGAGGGGGTGGGCAAAGGTAGCCTGGTATCTCCCCCTGATTAGGGGGTCAGATGCTGACAGCATCCCTGTGCTTCTAGAGAAGCACCAGTGCCCATGAGTTAGGCAGTGGCCAGGGCAGACTGTTACTTTATCCATGACACGGTTTAACATCTGATTTGTATTTTGAAAGGGACTCAGTAGATCTGAATGTTCTTCTCCGGTCTAACGTGGCCCTCAAGACAGCAGAAGAGGTTAGTATTTATTCATGTATTGTATTTATTCATGACATGATTGGTTCACGTTTAATCTGATTGCTTGAACATAGTACAGTTCCCGGTAGAAGTTCGAGGTGTTATTTTTCACAATTGTTTTCCTCGCTATTCTTTAACAAATCCCCTTGGATGTGTAAAACTGACATTTCTTCTCTTATCGATGCGTAACAGCACGGGTTCGTTAGCGTAGGGCTGCTCATGGCTGCTGACACTGAGCTACTGGCCAGGTCTACACTATAAATGTACATCGGTATAAGTATGTCACTCAGGGTTGTGAAAAATCCACCACCCTGAGCGACACGGTTCTATCGACCTAACACCCCTGTGCAGACAGCACTATGTCGATGGGAGAGCGCCTCCTGCCCACATAGCTACCGCCTCTTGCAGAGGTGGATTCATTATGCCGAAGGGAGATGCTGTCCCGTCACTGTAGGAGCGTCTTCACGAAAGTGCTGCAGCATTGTAAGCATAGACTTGCCCTCTGTGAGTTAAGAGAAAGCAAGTGTTATAACAAGGCTGTAACAAGGTGGCTCACCCCTTAAGGGCCAACCTTAGTCACAGACCAAGTCACACCTGGGCAAGACCAGGCCTTATAAGGAGGATGCAGTGAAGGGGGTGAGAGGAGCTCAGGAGAGGGTGAAGACTCTGAGACACCGAGAGAGCTGCAACAGAGGAACCCAGGGGAGCAGGAGGATCGTATGGGGAAACCCCAATGGAATTTGGGCCTAGAAGTTTGGGGTGAGAAGTTTGAGCTCCAGCAAGGGACAGCTTGAAGGATGGGCTGGGAGAGGAGCCTGGAGCAGAAGCAGAGCTCTGGCTGTGAGAGGAAACCCTAGAGCTAAGTGTGGCCTGCTGGGTGGTGATGGACTTTCTTCTGGCGCCCTGAGGATTGCGAAGAAGGGCTTTCGTTATTAAAGCAGCCCCAGGCAGGGGGCGTTACCCACTTGAGAGCCTGCATGTGTATGGGGCTAAACAGGACAGGGTTCCTGCAGAGCGACCCCTGGCCATGAGGGGGTGCTCAATAAACAGCCTCCCCACTACAGAGTCCCTGGCTTTAAGATGGAGCTTGATAAATGCATGAACAGGATGGTATGCCGAGGTCACCTGTGATAGCTGGGACTGGAAGTCGATAATTCAGCTGGGCCCTTCCATTCCTATGTTCATGTGTGTTTTGGGGGCAAAACAAATACGGTGAAATTCACCCTGTGCAGAAAGCCAGTATGAGGCCTATGAACCATTTAAGACTCCTGAAGCCTCCAAGGATTTGGACTTTACAAAGGCCTTTGACAATGTGCCTCCCAAAAGCCTAGTAAGGAAACTATGTTGGGGTGGCGTGAGAGGTAAAGTACCTTCAGAGGGACCTGCCCATGCTAGGGAACGGGGGCAGGTGGGATGCTGGATGAAGTTCAGTGTTGATAAATGCCAGGTAATGCACGTTGGAATGAATACACTGAACTTCTCACATGTGTGTGCGAAGCACTCAGGATGGGACCTGAATCTAACTTCATCTTTGGGTTTTCCACTTGTCAGGTGAGCGACACACACATTCCAGCTCTGCTGTCTGAGACAATAGGACGAGCCCCTAGCTTGTTCACTATATTTCTGCTGTAATGAATTTCCTTTTAAATCCATTTTGTTGAAATTACACCGGATAAGCCTTTGCCTGTACTGGTAGGTCTTTTACATACAGAAGGTCAAAGCAGCCATCTAGCCTTATGAGCCAGTAGCCACAGAAACAAGGGAATGGAAAGGTAACAAGGACAGAATGAGAATACATGTCAATTCAGTTTGTTCTTCTGGTTTCATGTAAACACAATCCAGTTACACCCAGGATTCTGTTCTTCATCAAGGACCTGTTTTCCTCAGAACGATAATTTGTGAGAGGTTCCCAGACAGAGATGAAATGGTCAGGTTTGAGTGACAGAGCACACAGGAACCAAGGGTACGGCTGTACTGCAATAAAAGACCTGTCTCTGGCTTGGGTCAGCTGACTCGGCCTTGCAGGGCTTGGCTTACGGGGCTATAAAATTGCAGTGTAGACGTGCAGGCTCAGGCTGGAGCCCGAACTCTGAGACCCTGCGAGGCGGGAGGGTCTCAGAGTCCGGGCTCCACCAATGGCTAAATGTCTACACTGCAATTTTTAGCCCCACAGCCCGAGCCCTGTGAGCCGGCATCGACTGACCAGGCTCTCAGACTAGGTGCTGCAGGTGTTTAATCACAGTGTAGACAGATCCTTAATCTGCCCTTTGCCTCAGTCTCCCATCTGTACAATGGGGAGGATGTTTCCCTATCTCTCAGGGCTGTTGTGAGGATAAAATCCTTAATGATCCTGAGCTGCTCAGATGCTCTGGGCATCAAGGCCAGATAAGTACCTAGTTAGACAGCTGGGAAATAGTGGCAGACCATGTAGAATCCAGTCCAGTAAGAGACATTTTCTGATAACAAATAGTGGTATGGAGTGAAATCTTTTGGTATAAAAGTAAAACCCATCAATGGGAGCTCATCCCAAAAGCCAACAGCAGCTTCTTGCTCAGAAAGGGCCTGATCCTCCAGTCGGACCCCTTGCCAGCGTGGGAACCCTGCTGGAACTGAAGGGGCAGGAGCAGGGCCTAGATTTGTTCAAAAGTTTATCACCGAAGAAGGATCATCCAGTGGTGAGGGCACTAATCTGGAGCTCTGGGTCCAAGTCCCTGCCCTGCCACAGATTTCCTCTCTGACCATGGGCAAGTCACGTAGCCGCTCGGCGCCTGAGTTCCCCACCTGTAAAATGCGGGTAATAGCACTGCCCTGCCTCACAGGGGTGTTTTGAAGAAAAAGTAGGTTACAAGATTGTGAGGTGCCCAGGTGGTCTCTAGGTGGGGACTGTTTGATTGCCTTAGGTATGTAAAACAGAAAGCTGTCAAGATTGTAGTCGTGGTTCCAATTCCTCTCAAATAGATTTCAGTCTTACTTTGATTGCAAGTTGCGACTGCAGGGGCTGTCTATTGTTTGTCTTGTACAGCACAAACTCATCAATAAAAATGAATAAGGGTATTTCGTGATGCTGCACAAAATAACCTCTTGGCGGCAGCGTAGATGTTCATAAAGCAAAGGCCTGCTTTGTGTAACATGGTTTGTAACAGAGGAAGAAGGTGGAATCCAGGCACGAATCTAAGTTTCGGAAAGGAAAGGTTCTGTGCTAGAATCCTTCTCTGTGTCAGGATTGTGGTTACTCCACTGCAAACGTTAGTTAGAATTCTTATTTTCTGGGAAGACCAATAATGCATCAGCATTTCATTAACGTTCTTGATCGTCTCAGGGGACCCGCTCGTGGCCCCAGTAGCTTGTCTGAAATGGACGGGCGACGGTATCCACTTGAAGAGCAGAGTTTTGAGTGAACGTGTTGCCTAATTTGTAGACATCTGCAAAAGCAGGTGTTAGCCGCTAGACAGCTTTTGGCGGCTCACGTGACGCTAATGTAGCCTCCTGATTGAGGCCGGCAGCCAAGCGCACACAGTTCCATCACTGGAGGGAAACCAGACGCTCTTTCCTGAGAGGTACGGCAACAATCAGGCATGTTTTGAGTAAGTTCCACATGAAAAAGACGCTTGCTCCTGTTCTCCTTTTTCACCAGTGCCGGTGGCTGGACCACATTAATGGCAAAACACAGGGCTGGGAACCCGCTAGATTAGTATAAATATGGGGTTTTAAAGCTACAGTCCAGAGACAGTAGGAACTGCCTGGTCCCAATACAGAACCCTGCAGGGTAACTCCCACTGGGGAAAGGGTGTTGGCAGGGTAGTTCTTCTGGCAGCATTATCTCCCCAGTTTGTTGCTGCTGCTCCCAGTTCTTGCCAGCTGCTCTGTGCTGACTGTAAGTTTGCCAGGGAATAGGAGAGGGGAAGAGAGGAGAGTCACCCAGCAGACACCACAGCGACCCTCTGGGCAGGAGAAGGAACTACAAAGTCGTCTCGACTTGGATGCCTGATGTTCCAGCTGCCGAATGTGAGAGTATGGAGCCATAGAAGCCCTAGAAGTCTATTGACATGTCCAAAACCAAACAAAAAGTGGCCACATGGTGCCATTGAGTGCCCTCTTGACTCCATTTTATATTGCAGCGACTCCAGCCATTGCAGGGCACAGGTGCACATAAATGCCCTCGTGTCCCAGCTGGTGTTTTTCTCTTCCCCAGGGTGTGCCGATCAAATACCTGGTTTTGGAAGATACTGATGAAATAATAGCCCTGGTGGAAGACAAGATAAAGGCCGAACAGATCCAGGAAGATGAGGATGAAAGTGACAATAATGATCAGGGTAACGCTGGTGTTTGGTATTCTCCTTTTCACGCTTAGTCACGTGCTAGTTAATTACTAAGGAGAGTTACTCATACAAGTAGGGCCTCCTTGCTGGAGACATTCTGAAATATATAGAAGTACTGTAGTCGCACTGGCCTATGTGATCCAAAATGGCTTGGGTGCCTTAATTTTTAAGGGTCCAACTTGAGACACCTGGTTTTCAGAGGGAGAGTGTTCGTCACTGTCAGAAAACTAGGCCCTTTTGAGGTATTTCAGGTCAGGCCCACAAAATCCAGAGCCACTTTTGAAAATCTAGGCTGCCCTCTTTTGAGTGCCCATGTGTGCTGTGCTCAAATTACATTTGTGTTAGAGAGCACGTGCCCGTGTAAGTCTTCCTTTAAAATACATTCCTAGAAAGTTGTTCATGTTTTCCAGTAATTTCACAGAAGATCTGAAGGAAACTGCCAAAATGAAGAAAGAAACAGCCAGTCTGAGTCTGAGGAAAACAAAAATGTGAATGGGATTCCTAGCTAAAAGTGTTCTGTACTCCAGGGGTCACATCCTCAGCTGGCATAACTCTGCATCGTTCAGTCACTTCAGTGAAGCTCAGAGTTCCTAGCAGAACCGTGCTAAAGAGTATATCAGTAGCAAGCCCTGACTGCTGCTTATTACACTGATCAGAACAGTCTCTCTCTTGTTCCCCATCTGCCTGTCCTATCCACTTCTTGTCTCTCATCTCGTAGTTAGACTGTTAACTCTTTGAACTATGGACTGTCTTTGTTGTATGTATGTACAGCATCTAGTGGAATGGTGCCCTGATCTTGACTGATGCCTCCAGGTGCTACTGGAATATATATCTGCATCCTAATAAATTGCTTGGTTTCTTCGGTCTTTTCAAACCCTCGCAAATGCTGAGTTCCTGCTGCATCTGTGTACTCATGTTTATGTGTACGTTGATTTGCTGTAGAAATTCAAGATGACCAGGTGATGGAAGCGGTTTACAGAGACAGGAAGCGAGAACTCCCTTTGGAACTCATCCGTACCCTGACAGAAGAAACTTTTAATGCTGCTCTGATGGAGACCGCCCACATGGTGGTGCTATTCTACGCCAGTTGTGAGTACAATACACATATCCATAGCACCAAGGGTGCACATTTCTTGTATAGTTTAGTATATTGTTACAGTCCCTGTATTTGTTTAGTTATTTCTATTTAAATAATAGCTGAAAAGATGCCAGTGTGAGGCTCCAGGTGTCCTCACGCACCCTGAACAATATAATTAAATTGACTTCTGTAATAGATTAATACTGAACATAGACAAGCTTTTTATTTTTGAAGGTCTCTATATCAAATACTTAGGTATTTCTTTTGTAGTGACATATAAATTCAGTGTAATTTTACCTTCCGCATAGCAGGCCTAATGCCAGAACAATTCACCGTGTTAAATTGGAAAGCTACCATCGCTGTCCATAGTGATGGCAAAGCTTGAGACTCTGAAGACACATGATATATAGAGAGTAACCCATTCTGTTGACCATGAGTGACCCCTCTGCCGACAGACAGGCCGTGTGTGATGTACCGCTATTGACAGTGTCTCTTGTATGTTGCAGGGGAAGCGGTGTCCCTGGTGATGTTGCAATCATATGTAGAGGTGGCCATTGCATTAAAAGGTACAGTGCCAAAGCTCCATTGCATGGTTAAAAAGCAGGCGGTGTTCATACCCTGTACCATGTCCTCCTTTTACAAGAGAGGAAGTTTAACTGATGTGTGTATATATATATATAGGCACCGATTCCGTGGGTGCTCCAGGGCTGGAGCACCCATGGGGAAAAAAAAAGGGTGGGTGCTGAGCACCCACCAGCAGCCCCCCATATCAGCTCCTCCCCCTCCCCACAGCACCTCCCACCTGCTAGTGGGCCCCGCCGATCAGCACCTCCCCCTCCATCCCAGCGCGTCCCACCCACTGCAATCAGCAGTTCTGCAGCGTGCAGGATGCGCTGGGAGGGAGGAGGAGGAGCGAGAATGGGGCGTGCTCAGGGGAGGGGGTGGAATGGGGTGGGAAGTGGTGGGAAGAGGCAGGGTGGGGGTGGGGCCTTGGGGGAAGGGGTGGAGTGGGGGCAGGGCCTGGGGCAGAATGGGGGTCGAGCACTCCCTGGAACATTAGAATGTTGGCACCTCTGTGTATATATACAGTGGGTGAATCCTGGCCAAACTTGCATTGAGTGCTATGGGGAGAGGATTTCATCCAATATATATACACGCACATACAGACAACCGAGGGCTGCTCTAATTTCTGCAGGCTTGTAATAGCCCCTTAGAGTACATCTACACTGCAATAAAAGACCTGGCCCGGGTCAGCTGACTCAGGCTTGCAGGTCTCAGGCTATGGTGGTATAAAATTGCAGTGTAGACATTTAGGCTTGGTCTGGAGCCTGGGCTCAGAGACTCCGTGACGGGGGAGGATCTCAGAGCCTGGGCTCTCCCCTGAACCTGAACGTGTCTACACTGCAATTTTATAGTCCCACGTGCCTAATTCAGCGGACCCGGGCTCTGAGACTCGGTGCCGTAGGTTTTTTATTGCCGTGTGGATAAAAATCCATAGGGGCCATTCTATTGCGAGGATTACTGGAGCTCAGTATTATCCAGCCCTGACCCCAGAATGCCCCCTCCTGTTCCTGACACGCCCTCCCTGTACTGGGAGAGCATCCCCGGAGGGACTAGCATAGAGCCACTCTGGAGGGAATCCCCTGCTGCTGACCCAGGGAGGTGTTAAGTCCTTTTGTGCCACTCTGACCACGTATTAAAAGGGACCTTCACAGGACTGAGGATCTGGCCCATAGAGTCAAATTCTGTTTTTCGTTACATTGGGTGTAAATCCATTGACTGCACTGGGGTTATTCCGGACCAATGTAAATGAGATCAGAAATGGGTTGCAAGTGGGCATGAATGTGGACAAGTCCAATCTGAAATATAAATAGCAGCAGGTGTCAAAATACGGTCTTAAGAGCAAGGAACGTGCTAACATCAGGGACAACTCTTATTTGGTATTTGCATTATAGACGCTCCTCTGAGCCCCACCCAGGGATCAGGGCTAAGTGTGGTACAGACGTAAAACAAAATGACAGTTCCTGGGCCAGGGAGCACGAGGCTTGTGTGTGAGTTGCTTGTAGTGTGAGGGGTAAACGAATAACACCTTGGAAACAAGAACGAGAGCCGTTTACCTACTCCACTACATGGGGAAAGTCACCCTTAGGCACTAACAGTCGGTAGCTACAGTAAAGGAGCAGTTACAGCAAACATGAGGACAGTGGCAGAAGGTGAAATAACTCTTGGACACAAAGAGGCAAGAATCTGCCATAGCAGGATGCCCGTGTGACACTCCCAGGGGTACCCAGGGTTGGGAGTTATCTCACCACTACCTGCCCTTAGTTTGAAGCAATCTTGTCTTCACTTGCTGTGGGTCAGCTCCTTGAAAACACCAGCCTCTGGCACAAGCACTGCCTTCCAGGCCTCTGCAAGTTTCACTCTCCCTGGACAGGAAGCAATAGGTACATCCCTACAGCCGAGTCTTCAGAGCCTCCCCTGCAGTGTCCAGCCCCTTCTCCATGGGACACTCACAGAATCACCAGGCCTGCTGTTGCCAAAGGAACAGTACACACCAGCTTGTCAGATTCACCTCTTGCCCAGCACTTTGTTCAACACCACAGCACTGAGATATATTTCCAGTGAAAACAAGAACGGGTTTCCTGTCAAAGATTAGAGATTAAAATAATAGTGGGTCTGAATATTGGAAACCAGTGGTTACATACAAAACAAAATCATAACACGCTTTCTAGAGACTAAACTTAACGAACAAGTCACTCTCTTGTCTAAAGAAGTTTCTCGCATCCAAAGTTCTCCCCAGTGGTTTCATCCAAGCCTGAACTTGTGATGTACAGCTCCAGATAGGGTACACTCCCCTTAATTCTTCCTGTTAGATTTTGTTTTCCCTCTTATGTCCTCACAGTCCTTCATTTGCTTTCAGCTCAGACTCGTGATAGGTGACCCGTGAAGAAGAGAGTGCTCAATTGACATGTAAACAATAGATGATACAGACTTTAAGGTCTTATTTTCAGTGTCTAGACACATAACTCCATACGCATTATCTGTACATACATTTCATGATACTAATGACCAGCGTGACACTGGCTCTTGTTTGAGAACTCATGCAACATTCTTTGGCGAACCCAAATGTACATACCAGAATCAGGAGATTCCTGTAAGCCCCTTGACAGTTGGCAGTAAGAGATTCTTGGGTCATAGTCCCCAAATCAAGGAATGTAAAGTGATGGTACTCTTGGGGGATGGACACTGTCCTAATTACCTATAAAGCCTCATAGAATCATAGCAATGTAGAGCTGGAAGGGACCTCAAGAAGTCATCAGGTCCAGCCTCCTGCACTGTGGCAGGGCGAAGTAAACCGAGACCATGCCTGACAACTGTTTGTCCAACTTGTTTTTAAAATCTGCCAATGATGGGGATTCCATGACCTCCCTTGGAAGCCTATTCCAGAGTTTAGCAACCCTGACAGAAATTTTTTCCTAATATCTAACCTAGATCTCCTTTGCTGCAGATTAAGCCCATGATTTCTTGTCCTACCTTCAGTGGACAAGAAGAACAGTTGATCACCTCTTATAACAGCCTTTAACATATTGGAAGATTGTTATCAGGTTCCCCCTCAGTCGTCTTTTCTTAAAAAACAGGGCCTGTTTAGTCTTAGCCTTTCATAGATTCATAGATTCATAGATACTAAGGTCAGAAGGGACCATTCTGATCATCTAGTCCGACCTCCTGCACAGCGCAGGCCACAGAATCTCACCCACCCACTCCTATGAAAAACCTCACCCATGTCTGAGCTATTGAAGTCCTTAAATCATGGTTCAAAGACTTCAAGGAGCAGAGAAGCCTCCCTCAAGTCAACCATGCCCCATGCTACAGAGGAAGGCGAAAAACCTCCAGGGCCTCTCCAATCTGCCCTGGAGGAAAATTCCTTCCCGACCCCAAATATGGCAATCAGCTAAACCCTGAGCATATGGGCAAGATTCACCAGCCAGATACCCAGGAAAGAATTTTCTATAGTAACTCAGATCCCATCCATCTAATATCCCATCTCAGGGGATTTGGCCTATTTACCCTGAATATTTAAAGATCAATTACTTACCAAAATCCCATTATCCCATCATACCATCTCCTCCATAAACTTATCGAGTAGAATCTTAAAGCCAGATAGATCTTTTGCCCCCACTGCTTCCCTTGGAAGGCTATTCCAAAACTTCACTCCTCTGATGGTTAAAAACCTCGTCTGATTTCAAGTCTAAACTTCCTGGTGGCCAGTTTATACCCATTTGTTCTTGTGTCCACATTGGTGCTGAGCTGAAATAATTCCTCTCCCTCTCCTTTTTTCAGAGTAGCAGCCGTGTTAGTCTGTATTCGCAAAAGAAAAGGAGTACTTGTGGCACCTTAGAGACTAACAAATTTATTAGAGCATAAGCTTTCGTGAGCTACAGCTCACTTCATCGGATGCATTTGGTGGAAAAAACAGAGGAGAGATTTATATACACACACACAGAGAACATGAAACAATGGGTTTATCATACACACTGTAAGGAGAGTGATCACTTAAGATAAGCCATCACCAACAGCAGGGGGGGGAAGGAGGAAAACCTTTCATGGTGACAAGCAGGTAGGCTAATTCCAGCAGTTAACAAGAATATCAGAGGAACAGTGGGGGGTGGGGTGGGAGGGAGAAATACCATGGGGAAATAGTTTTACTTTGTGTAATGACTCATCCATTCCCAGTCTCTATTCAAGCCTAAGTTAATTGTATCCAGTTTGCAAATTAATTCCAATTCAGCAGTCTCTCGTTGGAGTCTGTTTTTGAAGCTTTTTTGTTGAAGTATAGCCACTCTTAGGTCTGTGATCGAGTGACCAGAGAGATTGAAGTGTTCTCCAACTGGTTTTTGAATGTTATAATTCTTGACGTCTGATTTGTGTCCATTCATTCTTTTACGTAGAGACTCCTGTATTTATCCCTCTGGTATATTTATAGAGAGCAATCATATCTCCCCTCAACCTTCTTTTAGTTAGGCTAAACAAGCCAAGCTCCTTAAGTCTCCTTTCATAAGACAAGTTTTCCATTCCTCGGATCATCCTAGTAGCCCTTCTCTGTACCTGCTCCAGTTTGAATTCATCCTTTTTAAACATGGGAGACCAGAACTGCACACAGTATTCTAGGTGAGGTCTCACCAGTGCCTTGTATAACGGTACTAAAACCTCCTTATCCCTACTGGAAATGCCTCTCCTGATGCATCCCAATCCGCATTAGCTTTTTTCACAGCCATATCACATTGGCAGCTCATAGTCATCCTATGATCAACCAATACTCCAAGGTCCTTCTCCTCTTCCGTTACTTCTAATTGATGCGTCCCCAACTTATAGCTAAAATTCTTGTTATTAATCCCTAAATGCATAATCTTACACTTCTCACTATTAAATTTCATCCTATTACTATTACTCCAGTTTACAAGGTCATCCAGATCCTCCTGTATAATATCCCGATCCTTCTCCGAATTGGCAATACCTCCCAGCTTTGTATCATCTGCAAACTTTATTAGCACACTCCCACTTTTTGTGCCAAGGTCAGTAATAAAAAGATTAAATAAGATTGGTCCCAAAACCGATCCCTGAGGAACTCCACTGGTAACCTCCCTCCAACCGGACAGTTCGCCTTTCAGTAGGACCCGTTGCAGTCTCCCCTTTAACCAATTCCTTATCCACCTGTTGATGTTCATATTGATCCCCATCTTCTCCAATTTAACTAATAATTCCCCATGTGGCACGGTATCAAATGCCTTACTGAAATCTAGGTAAATTAGATCCACTGCATTTCCTTTGTCTAAAAAATCTGTTACTTTTTCAAAAAAGGAGATTAGGTTGGTTTGGCACGATCTACCTTTTGTAAAACCATGTTGTATTTTGTCCCATTTACCATTGACTTCAATGTCCTTAACTAATTTCTCCTTCAAAATTTTTTCCAGGACCTTGCATACTGCAGATGTCAAACTAACTGGCCTGTAGTTACCCGGATCACTTTTTTTCCTTTCTTAAAAATAGGAACTATATTAGCAATTCTCCAATCATTCGGTACTATTCCTGAGTTTACAGATTCATTAAAAATTCTTGCTAATGGGCTTGCAATTTCAGGTGCCAATTCCTTTAATATTCTTGGATGAAGATTATCTGGGCCCCCCCGATTTAGTCCCATTAAGCTGTTTCAGTTTCGCTTCTACCTCTGATATGGTAATATCTACCTCCATATCCTAATTCCCATTTGTCATGCTCCCATTATCCCTAAGATCCTCTTTAGCCTTATTAAAGACTGAGGCAAAGTATTTAGATATTGGGCCATGCCTAGATTATCTTTAACCTCCACTCCATCCTCCGTGTTAAGCGGCCCCACTTCTTCCTTCTTAGTTTTCTTCTTATTTATATGGCTATAGAACCTTTTACTATTGGTTTTAATTCCCTTTGCAAGGTCCAACTCTACTCGACTTTTAGCCTGTCTCACTTGATCCCTACATGTTCTGACCTCAATTAGGTATCTTTCCTTGCTGATCCCTCCCATCTTCCACTCCCTGTATGCTTTCTGCTTCTTCTTAATCACCTCTCTAAGATGCTTGCTCATCCAGCTTGGTCTACAACTCCTTCCTATGAATTTTTTCCCCTTTCTTGGGATACAGGCTTCCGATAGCTTCTGCAGTTTTGATTTAAAGTAATCCCAGGCCTCCTCTACCTTTAGATCCATAAGTTCTTCAGTCCAATCCACTTCCCTAACTAATTTCCTTAATTTTTGAAAGTCAGCCCTTTTGAAATCAAAAACCCTAGTTGCAGATTTATTTTTGTTAATCCTTCCATTTAGTTTGAACTGAATTAGCTCATGATCACTTGAGCCAAGATTGTCCCCTACAACCATTTCTTCTATGAGGTCCTCGCTACTCACCAAAATTAAATCTAAAATGGCATCCCCTCTAGTCGGTTCAGCAACTACTTGATGAAGGAATCCATCAGCTATCGCATCTAGGAAAATTTGAGCCCTATTATTATTACTAGCACTGGTCCTCCAGTCTATATCTGGGAAGTTAAAGTCTCCCATGATCACGCAGTTTCCATTAGTATTTACTTTATTAAAGACATTAAAAAGGGCTCTATCCATATCCAAATTAGATCCTGGAGGTCTATAGCACACCCCAAGCACTATCGTAGGAGAGGCTTTACTAGTTTTCTTCCCCAATGTAATTTTTGCCCAGACAGACTCTGTCTTATCCATTGCATCGCTTCTTATTTCTTTACATTCTACCTCATCATTGATATACAATGCTACTCCACCCCCTTTACCTTTGTTTCTGTCTTTCCTAAACAGCACATACCCTTCAATACCTGTAGTCCAGTCATGACTACTATTCCACCATGTTTCTGTTATCCCTATGATATCTGGTTTCACTTCCTGCACCAGTAGCTCTAGTTCCTCCATTTTGTTACCTAGACTCCTCGCATTGGTGTACAAACAACTTAATTTTTGCTGTTTGGCCTCGCTCACATTTTGTACCCTATTAGGCACAGTCATTCTACATCCAGTATAACCTATTAGACTAGTATCCACACCGCCCTCACTCCTTATATACATTCTCCTACCCACGGCTGTATCCATTCTTACTTCATCTTCTTCCCTCTCAATGCTAAAATCTGGCGTGGAGATTTTCTGGACATCTCTGGATCTTCTGGACAGTTGTGCCAGCCTCGATCCTAGAAGTCTATTTCCTTCCCTACTGAGATGAAGTCCATCCCGAGAGAACTGACCTCTGTCCGTGAATGCCTCCCAGTGGTCATACATCCCAAAGCCCTCCTTATAGCACCACTGCCTAAGCCATCTGTTGACAGTCATAATCTTGTCAGACCTTTGTTGCCCTTCTCTAGGAACAGGAAGGATCCCGCTAAAGATCACCTGAGCCTCAATTTCCTTAAGCGTCTTCCCCAGCCTAGCATAGTCTCCCTTAATACTTTCCAGCGAGAATCTAGCCGTATCATTTGTTCCCACATGAAGGATAATTAGGGGATTCTTTCCCGCTCCCTTTAGGATCCTTTTCAACCTCAGGTCTACATCCCGTATCTTAGCACCCGGAAGACAGCACACCCTTCTATTCTCTGGATCAGCTCTAGTTACAGGCCTATCTATTCTTCTCAATAAAGAGTCCCCGATCACATAGACCTGCCTTTTCCTGGTGACAGTGCTATTCTCCAGTGTCTCCCCTGTTCTCTCTGGCTGCAAGTTCTTTCCATTCCTATTTTCCCTTACAATCTTCTTCAACCCATCCTGTATCCTCCTGGGGCTCATATTTGGTATAGTCTCCCTTGACTCTTCCCCTTTTTCTATAGGGCTAGCCTCTCTTCTCTTCTTCCTTACCCTTCCACCTTCAACAAGTACCTGCTGAGCCCCTTCTTCATTTTCCAACTCTGCAAACCTGTTCCTAAACTCTATTTCTCCTTCACTAGCCCGTCTTTTTCTCTGCCTGGTTCTTTGAGTCACATGTTTCCACTGACCACTTTCTTCATCCAGTCTCTCCTCAAAATTCCCCAGCCCTGGTTCCATCTGTGAGTCTGAGCTTTTCCCTTCAGATACCTCATATCTTTGCTCCATCATCTGCTCAAACCCCTTCCTAAACTCAACCAGACTTTCCACCTGCATCTCCAAACCTCGGATCTTTTCCTCCATCAGCTCTATCAGACGGCATTTCATGCAGAAAAAACTCTTACCGGTTCCCCCCTCCAGGATCATGTACATACCACAGCTTCCACATCCAGTCATCCTCAATGTGTCTTTCACTGCAGGAGTCACTCCCACAGCTGCCTCTGTATCTGTCATCTCCTTCCCACCTAAATCCTGTTAATCTGGGAAACACAAGCCACACCAAAAAGACCACCCCCCCCCAGCAAAAGCAAACCCCAAACAAGCACCACAATCCAAACTCCCTTTTCAAACTCCCACTCAAACTCCCCTGTTTAGAGCTCTGTTTGCTAGCTCCTGTGCCGCTGCAGCTGTCTTGACAGGTCTTTTGACCATTTTTGTTGCTCTCCTCTGGGCTCTTTCCAATTATTCAACATCTCTCCTAAATTGTGGTAACCAAAACTGGACACAGTCCTCCAGCTGAGCCCTCACCAATTCTGAGTAGAATGGGCAATTACCTCCTGTGTCTTACAAACAATAATCCTGTTATTACACCCCCAGAATCATATTAGCCTTTTTTGTAGCTGCATCCTGCATATTCAGTTTGTGATCCACTGTAATCCCCAGATCCTTTTCAGCAGTACTTCTGCCTAGCCAGTTATTTCCCATTTTGTAGCTGTGCATTTGATTTTTCCTTCCTAAGTGAAGTACTTTGCACTTGTCGTTATTGAATTTCATCTTGTTGAATTTAGGCCAATTCTCCAATTGTCAAGGTCATTTTGAATTTTAAATCTGTCCTCCAAAGTGCTTGCAACCCCTCCCAGCTTGGTGTCATCTGCAGATTTCATAAGCAGATTCTCTACTCCATTATCCAAGTCATTAATGAAAATATTGAATAATACCAGACCCAGGACAGACCTGTGGAAGGGCTTATCTAATGGGGTCCTGTAATTTGACAGCAAGCCATTGATAACTACTCTTTGAGTATGGTCTTTCCACCGCTTGTGCACCCACCGTATAAAAATTTCATTTAGACCACATTTCCCTAGTTTGCTTATGAGAATGTCATGCAGAACTGTGTCAAAAGCCTTACTAAAATCAAGGTCTATCACATCTACTGCTTCCCCCCTTTCCACTAGGTCAGTAATCCTATCAAAGAAGGAAATAAGGCTGGTTTGGCATGATTTGTTCTTGATAAACTCATGCTGTCTATTCCGTATAACCCTATTATCCTCCAGGTGCTTACAAATTGATTGTTTAATAATTACTATCTTTCCAGGTATTGAAATTAGGCTCACTGGTCTATAATTTCCCAGGTCCTTCTTGTTCCCCTTTTTAAAGATAGGTACTATGTTTGCCCTTTTCCAGTCTTCAGGGCTTTCTCCCATCTTCAGGAGTTCTCAAAGATAATTGCTAATGGTTCTGAGATAGTTCCCCAAGTATCCTAGGATGAATTTCATCAAGCCCTGCTGACTTGTATACATCTAACTTATCTAAATATTCTTTAACCTGTTCTTCCCTGTTTTGGCTTGCATGCCTTCCCCAGTTGTTAATATTAATTGTGTTGAGTATCTGGTCATAAATCTTTTTAGTGAAGACTGAAGCAAAATCGACATTAAGTACCTCAGCTTTCTTGATGTCCTCAGTTGTTATCTCTTCTTCCCTGCTAAGTAGAGGACTTACACTTTCCTTTGTCTTTCTCTTGCTCCTAATGTATGTCAATCACCTCTTCTTACTGCTTTTTATGTCTCTTGCCAGTTGTAACTCATGTACATCTATGGCACTGCATAAATTATACACAGCAATAACAATGATGAAGGTTATCTTAAAAGACAATACACGCATATCATCAGGTGATCTGTGAGTAAAGAAGGATGGGTGGAATTGATCCTTAGAGGAAGTCTGCACTACTTTCTGAGTCACATGGGCTCAGTGTCCCTCATTCCCCTTTGGAAAATAACCTGCCACTGCTGTTGCTGGTGATTATCCTGGCTCACACCTGCTACTGGCAGCAGTGCTCTGACATGACTGGGGTTTCTTGCTTTGGTCACCTTCTGCCCAGAGTGTCCAACGTACAGTAAGCAGATGTCCTAGCAAACTTGAACCACAGTAGTTCTGTGCAGAGCCTTGACAAGGAACAGAGTGTGGGGCTTGTGAACAAGAACCCAGGAGAGAGAGCTCTGGAGATATAATTTGTGATTTGCTTTGGTTTGATACTGTTCAACATTTCTGGCCTTTTAAACCCCATGAAGGGAATCTGGCCGGAAGCTTTTCTAACTGCTGTTGTTTGGTTAAATAAAGTCCTGAAAATAAACAGGAAATCTCAGAGAGGGCTGCTGCTGTTGTTATTATAACAGTATTTTTTTACTTAACCAGTGAACTTCCCTCCAGCTGTTCAGACCCTGCTGCTGTCATGCTTATTACATGGGTTTGCAACAGCAATCCTTGCTCCGGGGGAAAGTGGGTGAAGTCCTGGCCCCTCTAAAGTCAATGGCAAAACTCCCATTGACTTCAGTGGGGCCGAGATTTCATCACATGTGTGGTAACACATCTCCACTGGGAGTCATTACATCTTCTGCCTCCTCACCAGTGGCACCATATTGAGCGAGGAAGGAAACTGTCCATGCCATAGCATGATCTGGTCTGGTCTGAGAGGGCAACTCCATTATCCTGCAGCTAGTGTGGGCATGTCAGAAAGAGCCTGCGAGATCCTTAGGTAGAAATAAAAAAAAGGAAGGGAAAGCAGCAGGCGTCTGTGAGTGTGGCTGTTATGAAACGAGGCTCCAACCAAGCATCTGCCTAATCCTCTTAATGGGAGCCAACAGAGTCCCTGATGGGAAACCTAATTAAAATGAAAATGAGAGCTGAGCTCGAGCGTTCAGGTATGTCACGAGTGTCAGATCAAGGCTGTCCTTTGCTCCCCCTTTACTCCCCTGTCCCCATGCCTCAGGCCTGTCCAAATACACGTCTGTTCCATTGGAACCTTGCTGACCAGAGTGAAGGAAGGTTGCGGCTGTGCTGAGAAAGGAAGATAATGAGTAGAGCTGCTCGGACATTTTTCGTTGAAAAGGTTTTTTGATGAAAAATGCCCTTTTTACGCAAATCGAACACTTAACTCTTTCTTCTGCCCCTGCCCCCTTGAAACAAAGTGTTTCAATAGTGCTGAAACTTCCTTTTTTGACACTTTCAGAACAGGACATTTTGATTTTTTTTTCCCTTTTGAAATGAAATTCATTGTTTTTCAGTACATTAAAAAAGTTTTAAAAGTTCAAAATTGGAATGAAATCCTTCAGTTTTATCAAAATGTTTATCAACCCCAAAACCACTTTTTCCCTTGGAATTTCATTTCCTGGAAAATTTTGACACTTTTTGGTTATGTCCCATTTCGGAACAGAAAACATTTCAAGATCATGGAATTTCCCCATGAAACACAAAAACCAGTTCCCGTAGAGATCTGATAATTAGCAACACGAAACGGAGCTGTCTGTGAATGATCTTGTAACCACTAGGTGGCACCAGACAATTGAAGATCAATAACAGCATCTCATGCCATTAAACCAGTGGGAAATGGACGAAACAGGATGCCACAGGTGGATTTCTCTTCCTGGGGTGGGAGTTTGCCTGATAAGTTACCTAGAATCACAACACTGGGAGGGTAAAGTGTGGCTTAAATCTGCCATCTCTGGGTATTGGGTCTAGCTGAGGCAATGCCCCCATGCAGGGAGATAGTGGGACAAAAGGGAGCAGGGTGCTCTGGCTTTCCAAAAGAGAACTGGTGTGTGTCACGTCTCTGGGCAAAGCAGCCACAGGGGCAGGTTGTGTCAGGTGTGGTGTGAGATCCTTCCTCTTCCCTGAAGGATCGGTGATCTTGAGCTAAGGAGGAGACTGGAGGCCAGTGTCTTCAGGCTGGGATTTTCTGATGAGCCAATATGTTATCCAGGAAAAGTATGCAGGGCACTGAAATGATGTGTGCATGCTCCCCGGCAGGTGACCTTACAATGAGCAGTACAGCAATCCAAAAGGCTGGCATTGCCCTGTGCGTGAAGGACCCTATGGCAACCTCAGACCAGGCAAGAGAGCAAGGAAAAGTGTGAGATAAGTTCTTCCCCCTCCAAACAGTGGTGGCGGATCCTTCCTAAAAGTTGGCGCCTTCCTTTGCCCCCCTTATGGCCCCACCCCACCCCTTCCACCTGTGGCCTCTTCCACCTGAGGCCCCACCATGGCCAAGCCAGAGTGAGCAGGGAGCCGTGGACCCTTCACCTGGCCTGGGGGGTGAGGGAGGGAAGGACAAGAGCAGTCCCCACTCCTTGTCCCTGCCCCACAATCTCTCCGCCCAGGGCAGGTGGAGGGTTTGTGGCTCCCTACAGCTGCCCACGTGGCTCTCCCTGACCCAGCTCTGACCAAGGGATGGGGCCTCAGAGCTGTGTAGCCCGGCCATGGTAAGAGCCGCGTGGCCGGGCAGCAGTGGGGATCCGCGAACCCTCCAGCTGCCCTGGGTGGGGAGGGGGCCTGGGGGGCGGGGACATGGGCTGGGAGTTGCTCTTGCCCCCCACCCCAGGCAGGTGGAGGGTCTGCGGCATGGTGCCCCACGCTGCCTGGCCTTCCCTGCTGGGCTCCAGCTGCTGGCCTGTCCTGGGGGGGGCAGGGCCTCGGGAGGAAGAGGAGGAGCGGGGCGGGGAGACCCGTGGCAGAAAGTGGGAGGGCCATGTCCCCCTGACTCTCCCAGTTCCGGCACCCTTGCCTCCAAAGCTGGCCATGTTCTCTGCTCTGGCTCCTTCCTCTCTACGGCCTGTTACAAAAACCAGATGATACTATTGCGTGGTTTATCCCGGGCAGGGAGTGACACTGACTGTCTCCAGTGTGGTCTAGGGCTTGGAGAGGGATTCTCCCTGAGTTGCTGGCTAAGGATATGTGAATCAGGTTACTCCTCTGTGGATGGCGGCTCTGCCAGCCACGGCTGGCTTTGAAGGTTGTCAGTTTGGATCCGGTCCCAAGTCTTGAGGCTGTGCCCTGGGCCGTATTCTCTGTGGAGTTTTCACACAGGGAAATTCTTCCTTCCTCTCTGGAGACCTCGGCCATTATGGTTTTATGGACGCGAGCTCTCCCCTTAACAATCTGACCTTGTTCCTAACTACCTGGAGTGGGGGGAGGGGAGGTCATATTCTAATCACTCCTCACCTCTGGCCCTGGTCTCTTTCACCCTTTGTCTGTTTGGTTCAGGGGTTTTGTGGCCATTTGGATAATTAGCTGTCTGTCGGCTCAGTAGGTTGTTTTTTCCACCTCCATTTTGGAGCATTACAAAATTAGGTTTGAGGATGATGGGGATTCAAGCCCATTGCTGCTTAATTATCGCGTGACTTCATCTTTTGATGCCAAAATCCAGATAACTGCATTCAAAGGTCTTTTTAACGTTCCTTTTGTTCTGCATCCAGGAAGAGCAGCCATCCATCCCATTGCTAAAATTCTCTCTGGGTGAAAACTGCCTGAGAATTAATGGAAACAGTGATATAGGATCGCAGCTGGCTTTGCCAGAGGCTTGAATGTCCATTTGAGAAGACATCAGCCAAAGGCCACACACGGGTTGCACAGAGGAGCTAAGAAAAATGGCAGTTCGGACTAAGTGGAGGATCTCAATAACCAACTTAAGCAAGAATTGAATTGAGTTCTTGAGATTCCCCAAAAAGAATGGTTTCAGAGTAGCAGCCGTGTTAGTCTGTATTCGCAAAAAGAAAAGGAGTACTTGTGGCACCTTAGAGACTAACAAATTTATTAGAGCATAAGCTTTCGTGAGCTACAGCTCACTTCATCGGATGCATCCGATGAAGTGAGCTGTAGCTCACGAAAGCTTATGCTCTAATAAATTTGTTAGTCTCTAAGGTGCCACAAGTACTCCTTTTCTTTTTCCCAAAAAGAATGGAGTCTGGTGACTGGGGGAATGTCTTTGGCTGCGAGAATAGGAGAGGTTTTAGGAATGACAGCGGTATCAGGGCCTCAGTTCCCCGATCCAGCTGAGTTTCGATTGGCATGATGTCTACCCTCTGTGAAACAAGATGGAGTTCTGCTGTGAGAATACACACGGGTGGACGCAATGGGCTATACAAACCTTACACGGGCCAGGAAAGGGTTAATGAGTAGCGTTGGGCTCAGCCAGCCCCGCTCTGCTACCCCTGCAGTAGGTGTCAGGCATGGAGGGGAGAGCTGAGCTCAGTTGGGGGCTGACTGGAAAGGACAGCAGGCTTCCAGCTCTCACTTTGTGAGGGAGAGGCCAGGCTAGGGCCAGGAACTGACTGGAGCCTGCAGCCTGCCAGAGCCTCCCTGAAAGAAGGTAGCTCTGATGCGGGAATACCGCTGTGATGTGCTACCAGTAACTGGCTGAGTGAGACTGCTGGAGGCAGTGCTTCACCTGGATGGGGGGACAGCCAAATAAACTTTCATGCACCCAGCCAGGGAGCCAGCAGTGCTTTGTCAAGAGCCCGGGAGTAACCCGGCCACGCAGGAATTCAGGTGATACACAGCATTATCTGCTTCCCCTTACAGGGCATCACCTGCCCTTTTGCAAAGGAGGAGAAAAATTGGTGTGGCTAAAATAAGAAGCGTACTCTGCTGGCAACTTACACAGCTTTCCCCCTGGGCAGGGAGGCTGGTCACAGAGGTGGGTCCAAATTTTCAAACACCAGAGTCTAATGAGGCTCCGAAACATGGGATTTCAAAAAAACCTAAATGACTTAGGAGCACAAGTCCTTTGGCTCAGCTCCTCAAAGGTATTGAGATGCCTAACTCCTACTGAAATCCAGTGAGATTTAGGAGCCTAAATGCCATGGAGGATCTGGGCCATTGTGCATTTATGCGAGTTAGAAGCCAAAAATTAGGCTCCTGTTTTTGAAAACTTTGGCCGTGGGGAATTTAATCTTTGGAAAGACGGAACACGATGAGAGTGGAGAGTGAATTCCTGGGATCCAGAGCTTTGAGGGAGATGGGTATCTCTGATAGTTGGCAGTTGGACACCAGGGGAAGGGTCCGTAATAGTTTGGAATTGGTGTATTGTGTGTGTGACTGCTGTGGGTTGCCAATGAGGAATCTAAAATTCCCGGCAGCTTGACTAACCCAGGTGTCCCTGCACTGGCTCTGTGACATAGCACATGTGCAGCTGAACCCTGGATATTGTTTGACTCAAAAGCTTTGTTTATTTTATTTTTTTTATATAAGAGTTCAGCCAGAAGTTCTGCCAGTGGATATGATAGTACGTCAGAGCGGTTGAATGCTTATTACTTGTTTGTGCTCTGGGCCCAATCCTGGAGGGAGCTGAGCACCTGCTGAGAAGTGCTGAATCTGAATATGACGACTGTATTATTAAAGGTTGCCAGGAGCTGCCTTACAGCAGCGGCTCTCAACCTTTCCAGATGACAGTACCCCTTTCAGGAGTCTGATTTGTCTTTTGTGTACCCCCTAGTTTCACCTCGCTTAAAAATCTACCCGCTTACAAAATCAGACATAAAAATACAAACGTGTCCCAGCACACTAGTACTGAACAATGGCTGACTTCCTCATTTTTTACCACATAATTCTTAAATAATTCAGCTGGAATAGAAATAATGTACTTACATAGAGCAGTATAAACAAGTCATTGTCTATATGAAATTTTAGTTTGTACTGACTTTGCTAGTGCTTTTTATGTAGCCTGTTGTAAAAGCAGGCAAATCTCTAGATGAGTTGATGTACCCCCTGGAAGACCTCTGCGTACCCCTACTGCCACTGCCTTGAAGAACATGCTGGCAGCTGGTAAATAAACATGGACTGTAATATCTGTAGCTGCTGCATGAATGTTTCTCTTCACGTTACAGATTGCTGAGCAATATGGCCCATTGCAATCCAGGAGTCCAGTTCTAATCTGACGTCACGTCCTCCCTTTTCTTTTAGCACTGAAATGATTTTGGGGTGGGAGAGGAGTACCAGAAGATATCCAAGATTAGAACTATTAAATAAGACAACTGGCCAGTTCTGACATTCAGGGGACGTACTTGCATCTTGCGGCTCCAATAGCTACACAAGCCATTTGTCCTTTGCCGTAATGTTTTGACATCACCTTACTGTCTTAATGGCATTATAACCCCACGGTTCAGAGCTGACTGTCATGTCTTCTGTACGTACAGTCTACACGGTGCAGAAAAAGCCGCAAGTTAACACTCCATTGAACGTGAAACTGCTACCGGCGTTTCACTGAGTGGCACACAGAGGCACACAGAGGAGCCAAAAATGAACCAAACATGCTGTGATAATTAATACATTAGCAGACAGGGAAACAATAGTTAAACTGAATTTTAATAAGTTCCATAGCAATTAATTTATAATTAGGATGGTGGGTGGGGTTCATTTAGGGCCAGATTCTGATACACTTGCTCACACAGACTGGTATCTTACTATGCGAGGAGTCCCACTGATTTCAATGGCAGTACTCCAGGACTAAGGCACTGCTCTACATGAGGAAGTATATCAGAATCTAGTCCTCAACACTGCAGTTATGGTAGGTCCAAAGCCAAAGGGATTTCTAACAGTTAAATACTGACAAATGTGGTAATATCCAAGGGCTCATTTGGAAAGCGCTCTGCCTAAATAATTCATCTTTGACTTCTTGAACTTTATTGTAAATATTTTTGTTTTCTGCTACAGGAATCCAAGGAATTTCGCTTGCCAAAGTAAATTGCTGGGACTGGCCTGATGTCTGCATGAAGCAGAATGTCACCCAATTTCCCATTACCAAGATGTATGAGAAGGGAGCAAGACCACTGACTTATACTGGCATGCTCGGAACAGCAGAGCTGCTCAGATTCCTCAGGCTGTGAGTGTCCTGTTGATGCCAGTGTCATTAGTATTTCAGCTTGACATTTCTGAAGGCTCTTTACTGTTGCAGAACTGTAATCCATTTACATAATAATAGTTTGGAACCTAATTTTAGTTTCAACACCAGGCTTAGAGTTTAGCTGGTAGGTCTGGAATGAGCTTAACAACCTTCCACACCTTTTCAGTATCAGGAAACAACTTTTCTTAAAGGTTACGTCCATCCACTGGTTTGACTCTCCCTGTCACAATAGAGACACACCTTATGTTTGTTTATTGTTTGGAGAGTCATGACCTATGGGCCTCCAAACCCAGGTCCACAGGAGCAGTCATGCTCCAACCCTCCACTTGGCAACCTGCTGACAGCTCCTTACCCAGGACCCGTGAAGCCTATGTCCAGTTTGAGGCTCCGACCCTGAGGTCCTATTGGCAGAGTTCCAGAGCAGCTGATTGGTCTGCTGGCCCTACTTAAGCCAACAGCAGTAACAGGAAGCTGTCCAAACAACTGGGATCCATCCCGCTCCCCCAGTTTGACTTCCTGGCATCTGACTTGTGGTTCTGATATCCATTTTGTCTTGTGCCTCTGACCCCATGGTATCCTGATCCAGCCTGATCTGACTTGTGGTTCTGATCTAAAGTTTGTTTCCTGCTTCTGATCTACTGGTGTCCTTGACTCTTGTCTCATGACTGTGGACTCCTGGTCTGACCACTAGGTCTGGCTGTCCACAACCCAGCCATGACCACTTGTTCAGACCACAGTAACTTCAGGGCCAAGCCCAGTCCCCACGACTCAGCCGCACTGCCAAAGCCACCGGAAGCATAGGACTCCCCTGAATGGGACCTCCTCTTCCAGGTGGATAATCAAGCACTGCATGTGCAAGTTCCTCAGATGATCAGGGACAACCAGAAGCTGGAGGAGCAATTAAGGCAGCTCAGCACTGCCAGTGCCACCTGCCATACCCTGGCATGAATGGTTCAACGGGAACCACATGCAGTTCCAGGGTTTCATGAACCGATGCCGCCTTCTGTTTCTGATGTGTCCCAGAATCTATTCCTTTGACCAGGCCAAGGTGGCCCTGCTAATCAGCCAGCTGATATGAGATGTGTTAGACTGGGCCTCCCCCGTGCTTGAAGATCATAGGCTGGTGCTGTCGAACTGGGATGCCTTTCTCCAGCTAATATCAATCATCTTCAATGACCCACTGTGAGCTCAAATGGCCGAGGCCACCCTGAGGAGACTTCGGCAGGGGCACAAAGCACAGCAGCCTCCTATGTGGCACACGTCTGGATACAGAGTGCAACTAAACAGCGAAGCTGTACCAGTTCCAGTGGGGGCTTGCAGGGAAGAAATCAAAGAAAAACTGGCCTGGGTAGAGATGCCTGCGGGCCTAAACACCCTTGTGGACCTTGCCATCTGCATAGATGAGCAGCTGTGAGAATGAAGAAAGAAGAAAAGATGTTCCCTGCAGTTCCTCTACAGGCCTACTGGGACGTCACCTTCTGTATCGCCCACCAAACCTATGCAAGCCAACCTGCCTCATCAGCGCCTCACTCCTGAAGAAAAAGAATAGCGCCGTCAGTACCACCTGTGCTTTGACTGCAGCGAACCTGGCCATGTCATCTTGACCTGCCCGGTATGAATGCCAAGCAGCTTGGGGAAACAAGTCAGTCCAGACACAGTAAGGATAACTGGCCTGGTCCTTGAGGGAAGAGAATTTCCCTGTACCCTAGTCCTCACTGAGACCCACCCTGAGCCCCATCCAGGGACTTCCAGTTTGTAGGTACCTATCCAGCTGCGCATCCTGGGAGATCTCCAGCAGATCCCCCTTCAAGAGACCCTCATCGATTCGAGAGCAGCAGACAATTTTGTGGATCCAGCTACAGCTCAGGCTCTAGAGATTCCCCTGTGACACGAGGCCACTCCGGAGATGATTGGAACTATTGATGGCTCTCCACTGTCTTTGGGTCTTGATGTGGAGGAGACTGTCCCCCTGGTGGCCATTATTCAGGGACACAGAGATAATTCGATCTGGAATGATCCATTCTGCACATTTTCCCCTGATCGTTGGTGTCTCCTGGCTAACCCTTCATGACCCCTTCATTCAATGGTGAGAACAGAAGGTCACTTTCCCATCAGAATTCTGCTGACAGTGCGGCCAGGGACCAGGAAGGGTTGCATCCAGGCCCAAGAAGATTCAAATAGGTATAGTTGCCCATATCGAAACACCTACTGGGGGAACTATGGAATTCCACTGCCCCCCAGTACTGCAGCTATGCTGATGTCTTTAAAAATAGAATGCAGAAAGCCTCCCCCCACATTGGGACTATGATTGTCCCATAGAACTCCAGCCAGTAGTGAAAATATCGTTTGGGCGGATCTACGTAATGTCAGAGCCTGGACTGGCAGTGTTACGAGGACACCTCCAAGAGAACCTGGCCTGGGGGTTCATCTGCAAGTCAACCTCACCAGCCAGTCGTTTAATAAAAAAGGACTGCAGCCTCCGCCTCTGTGTTGATTACCGAGCCCTAAATCAAATAACAGTCCAGAACCACTAAGCACTATCCTTTATCTCTGAGTTGTTGGACCACGTGGAAGCTGCCCACATATATACTAAACTGGATCTCCAATGAGCTTACAGTCTCATCCATATCCAAGAAGGGGACTGTCTTTCAGACCTGCTATGGACAGTTTGAATATTTGGTCATGCCATTTGGATTGACTAATGCCCCAGCAACATTCCAGCACTTCATTAATGGTGTGCAACAAGACCTCCTGGGCCAGTTTGTAGTTGTATACTCAGATGATATATTGGTCTTCTCAGATGAACTGGACCAACACAGCATTCACATCTGTACAGTCTTGGAGAGAATCTGATAACACCGTCTCTATGGTAAACTCGTAAAGTGCTCATTTGATCAGACCTCAACCAAGTTCCTAGGTTTCATCCTGTCCCCAGAAGGAATCAAGATGGATCCACTGAAGGTCCAGGCTTTCTGCTACTCGGCAGCCCCCCCACAACATGTACAGCCTATAATGTTTTCTAGGCTTTGCAAACTTTTACTGGAGGTTCATCTCAAATTTTTCTAAACAAGCCAAGCCCCTCACTCCCCTGCTCTGGAAGAATGCCCAGTTTCACTGGTTGCCTGAGTGCCAGCACACATTCAAATAGCTAAAGCTTGCATTCACCACTGCTCCAGTATTGGCCCACTCAGACATGGCGCAAGTTTTCATTGTGGAAGCCTGTCTCTAGCACACCGATTGGGGCAATCCTCTCCCAGAGGCACAGACCCAAACAAATATGGCACCCTATTGCCTACTACTAGACAAAGCTTACCCCATGCTGGGCAAAACTATGAGATCTTGGACAAAGAGTTCGTGGCAACTAAGGCTGCCTTTGAAGAGTGACACTACTTGGAAGGGGCCCGTTGTCTAGTTCAAGTATTTACTGATCACAGGAACCTGGAGCACCTGTGCAGGGCTAATGCCCTAAACCATTAACAGCTCTGGTGGGCCCTATTCTTCCCCTGGTTCAACTTTACCTTGATCTACCATCCAGGAAGTAGAAATGGCAAGGCTGAAGCTTTGTCCCAAAGGTATGGCTCTGACCCATGATGCTCCTGTCCACAGCCAGCCAATGTTCTCAGTCCCATAATGTCCTTAATGCAACCCACTGCCAGGACTTGCTGATTCTCAACCACCCTGCCTCTGTCTCTGGAATTCCACCTGATGATGTGGCCATTATTGACCAAGAACCACACGACACCCAGGAGGGGATCATGTTCATAAGGGGCTGCATCTATTTTTCCCTTCCTCTCCCCTCCCTCCAGACTGGCGAGAGTGGCAGTTCTTCAACTGTGCCCACAACTCCACCCTGCCAGAATACTTGGGGTGATATAAAACCCAACGATTAACATCCTAGTACTTCTGGTAGCCCCTTATGGGCTCCACAATAGAGACTTTTGTTGCTTCCTGCCAGGTTTGTACCTGCACCAAAGTACCACATCAGAAACCCTATGGTCACCTCCAACCTCTGAACACCCCATTTCAGCCCTGGGAGACAATTTCCTTGAACTTTGTGGTAGAACTACCAGAATCCAGTGGTTTCACAACCATTCTCACAGGAGTGGATCAGTTTTCAAAAATGGCCCACATCATTCCCTTCACGGGTTAAGCCTCTGCAGGGGAAAACGCCTGGCTCTGGATAAACAATGTAGTCATCTTCACGGCCTCCTGGATCACATCACCTCCGACTGGGGGCCCCAGTTCACAGCCTGCTTCTGGTACAAGGCCCTACATCTATTAGGGGTCTACGTGCACCTGTCCTCTGCCTACCATCCTCAGTCGAATGGCCAGATGGAAAGAATCAACCATATCCTAGAGCAATACCTATGATGCTACACTAATCACCACCAGAATGACTGGTTTACACTATCCCATATGCCAGATTATCATATAATAATACAGAATATGCATGCATAGGCCACAGCCCTTTCCTTGTCAACTATGGGTACCACCCCTGATTTCACCCACAACTATCAACATCCTGCCCCAATCTCTCGGCCTTTGACCTATTTCAGAGTAGCAGCTGTGTTAGTCTGTATTCGCAAAAAGAAAAGGAGTACTTGTGGCACCTTAGAGATTAACAAATTTATTTGAGCATAAGCTTCCGTGAGCTACAGCTCACTTCATCGGATGCATTTGGTGGAAAATACAGTGGGGAGATTTATATACACACACAGAGAACATGAAACAATGGGTTTTATCATACACACTGTAAGGAGAGTGATCACTTAAGATGAGCCATCACCAGCTCCTAGTACAACATGTCCATTACATCCAAGAAGAGGTGAAGGGACACCTTGAGAAGGCAAAGGAGGACTACAAAAAGTATGTAGATAAGCGTAGGCAACAAGGACCCACCTACTCTGTAGGACAAAAGGTATGGCTTTCTACAGAACATACAGGTTTCAGAGTAGCAGCCGTGTTAGTCTGTATTCGCAAAAAGAAAAGGAGTACTTGTGGCACCTTAGAGACTAACAAATTTATTTGAGCATAAGCTTCGTTGAGCTGTAGCTCACGAAAGCTTATGCTCAAATAAATTTGTTAATCTCTAAGATGCCACAAATACTCCTTTTCTTTTTACAGAACGTACAGACCCTCTCGGAAGCTATATCACCAGTTTCTTGGCCTGTACCAGATTCAACAACAAATCAACCCATCACCTGTGAGTTCCAGCTCCCTAAGTCCCTTAAAGACCACCCCATATTCCATGTCTCACCTCTAAAACCCTACACTGAGAACACATTTCCCCCACAGATCCCAATCACTGCCTCTATCAGTGCAAGTACAAGGTCAGGAGGAATACATGGTCCATGAAGTCTTTAATTTCAAGGTCAAGTGGAGTAAGTTATGGTACCTGACTGACTGGGAAGGTTGCGGGCCCAGAGAAATGCATTTGGAAGCCAGCTGAGAATGTTAATGCTCCCAGCCTGGTTTGAGCCTTCCATAGGAGTCAGCCTGAGAAACCTGAACCCATGTTGCCTAGAGAGCGCCCCTAGGGGTGGGGGCAATGTCATGACCCACTGGCCTCAAATCCAGGTCTGTAGGAGCAGCCATACTCCAACCCGTCACTTGGCAGCCTGCTGACAGCTCCTTACCCAGGACCGACAAAGCCCAGCCCCAGTGTGAGACTCCACCCCTGAGGTCCTATTGGCGCAGTCCCAGAACAGTGGATTGGCCTGCTGTCCCTACTTAACCCAGCAGCAGGAACGAAGCTATCTGACGAACTGGGATCCACCCTGCTGTGAACTGTGTGCCTTGTGCTCCTGCTCCTCCTTCCCTGGCTTGGCTTCCTGGCATCCCATCCTGGCTTGACTCCTGGCGTCTGACTTGTAGTTCTGATCTCCATTTTCTCTCCTGCCTCTGACCCCCTGGTATCCCGACCCAGCTGACTCTTGACTTCAGTCTCGTGACTGTGGACTCTGGGTCTGACCACTACTGGATGTGACAACAAACCACACTCTTCTGCTGTTAGTTACCTGGGCCATGATCCAGGAGGGCACTTTGAGTGAAATCCTGTCTCCACTGATGTCAGTGGCAAACTCCCATTGATTTCCATGGAGCCTGTAGGTCACCCAGTGTTTACAAACACAAACATGCACATGCCTGTGGGCTGTTCTAAATTTTGCAGGCTCAGGGTCCACTGTGCTGTAAGGATCACTGGTGTGCAGCATTATCCAGCCCTGCCCCCAGAATACCCCTCCTGCTCCTAGAGCAGACTCAGAGGACAGGCATAGAGCCATGCTGCAGGAATCCCATTGTCTTCACTGGGGCCAGGTTTTCACCTGTTACTTTAACCAGGGAGCAGCTCCATGGACTTCAGTGGGCACTGGATGAAGTCCCTGGTGCAGAGTGGAAGCTTCCAGGATCCTGACTCTCAGAACAGACGATGCAGTGTGAATCTGACCCAGGCCCTTCCTGGCTTGTGGAACAGAGTCATGAACAACTGGTGCCACTCCTGAAATAGCTGACACCTCATTCAGAGCAGAAATTTATCCTTCCTCCTCCAAACACAAGAGTCCGCCCAGCACTAGAGAATCCCAACCTGGATATTTCAATCCTAGCCAGCTACCGCCCAGGATCAAATCTGGTGGGCAGAGGAAATGATTTTGGGGCGTTTTCAGCCATGGTGCTGTCTGCTTTGATTTGAAGGTTCACACCCACAATTGGTCGATCAGTCCGTAGTCTAGGAATACTCTTGGATTCCTCGCTGACACTGAGCTCTGACATCATGATGGCCGTGATTAACCCTTTCTACCATCTCCGGTTGGCTTGGAGACTCCATCCCATCCTGGTGGATGAAGACCTGGCCTCCCTTATTCATGCCTTCATCACCTCTTGGCTGGACTACAGCAATGTGCTGTACCTGGGCATGAAACCTTCAGCTCTTAGGAAACTCCAGTTAGTACAAAACACTGCAGCGCATCTTCTGAGCAACACAGGCTGCCGTGAGCCCATCAGACCTGTTCTCTGCTCTCTATGCTAGCTTCTTGCAGAATTTCAAATCCAGTTCATGGTTTCAGTCCTTATCTTTAAAGCGCTTCATGGCCTGGGCCCAGGTTACCTAAAAGACTGTTTAAAGCTCTGGGATGAAGAGCAGAGTTGCCAACCACGGTCTTATGGCCCAGTGGTGCTCTCAGCAATCAAAGTCAAGCTCATCTGTGCAAGAGACAGAACTTTCTCTGGGGCAGGTCTGAGCCTGTGGAATGAACTCCCATGAGAACTAAGGACCATCACAAGCCTCCCCACTTTCTGCTCCAAGTGCAAGGTGCATTTCTTGACCTTGCCATCTCTAATATAAACACAGAGCAACAGGTATGTTTAACAAACAAAAACCCACCCTAATGAAACAAGATGCTCCACTCCACATGCTTCTCCCTCTGGGGAGAGGATGAGAGAGCAAATCCATGACATAAGTAGTCATGATACAGATCAACTGTCCCTTCCCAGAAGCCAGTTGGGATTTTCCCTGGTGTCTCTGTCTTCCATTGCGCTCTCTCTGTTGTGGTATTTGCTTCTTTAACAAAGCTGCATGTTTTGGTTTTTTTAAATCATGTTGAACAAAGCATCCCCCCATGGCTTTCATTCATTTCTCTAGAAGCAGCATTTCCTGCCCTGTGAAGCTGACCACGATCGAAGAAGTGGACGAATATTTAAGTGGGGAAGTTTATGCTGACTCATCATCATACCACAGCACATCAGTTCTGGGAATATTTCACCCTAGCATGAAAGAAGGTAAACATGGCACTTTGCGAGAGAGAATACAAGGTTAGCAGGATTAGGAGCTCCTATCTGGTACCTAAAGATGAGGATTTCTGCCATTTGAGAGGAACTCATTGGTTCCTTGTTTGCTAAATGATGTAACTGGGCATATGTGTTCACATTGATTATTTGCAGTACGGTAGTGTCTAAATGAGAGCACAGACCCATTGTACTATTGCCTGTACAACTAGTGGGAGACAGTCCCTGTCCTGGAGAGCTTACAGTCTAAATAGACAAGATGCACAAAGGGTGAGAGAACAAACAGAGGTGAAAGTGACTCATCCAAGAAGCTGAGAACAGACCCCAGATATCCCGAGTCCTAGTTTAGTGCTTTGTCTACTGGACCAGTTTAGCTCTCTGTTGGTGTGCTCCTTCAGTTGATCTCCAGTCCCAACAAAGGCTGTTCCAGAGAATGATGTCCTGCACCCCAGTTCTGCAAGCAGGTACATGTCGGATGACTCTTGTGCCCTGGCATTGACTTCAGTGGCTCTCCACACTGGGACACAGGTCCATTCACGTGGCTCCCCTCGGCAGGATCGGGGCCCTCCCTTTAGAAATTTTGTAGTGATCTTTTTCCTGTAAGTTCTGGAGCGAACCTGTTAATGATGGTCTGTTGATTGTCCTCCAAAGGAAGCAATTTCCACACGCAAGCAATGACTCATTTCCTCTCTCAGAGCAAAGATGTTGAACTAAATTACGGCCCTTCAGAGAGAGAGAGAGCATGGCTGCAGAGGTGGAAGATGTGCATGCAATGGACCACATGTATTCCTCACGTAGCAGCACTCTGTGAGAAAGGATATCCAGCCAGAAAGGAGTAGCCAAAGTAGCACCGCAGTGGGGGCATTGTAGGTAAAATGGAGATGGCACTTTCCTTATCAGCCCTGTGTCCCACAGCTCTTAATATCCCCAAGACATGCACCTTCTGGGATTGAATATTCTCTTGCTTAATGTTTTTTTTCAGCCTGCTTCAGAATAAAGGCTGTATGTGCTGAATAGGGTTAAACCACACTTGTTTCTTGGGGGTTGGCTTGATTGAAAGTCATTCACTATAATCCCCCCTGTATTCCAGCCCATGCCTCCTCTCCTAGCTTGGCTATCCCTAGGGCTTCTTTAACTTGGTACCTGGCACACTCTTTCAGGCTTTCACACTCTCTTTAGCACTGTGTAGGCTAGTGGCTAGAGCACGGGCCTGGGACTCAAAAGATCTGGGTTCAATTCCTAGCTTAGCCACTGCCCTAATGGGTGAGTCTGGGTAAGTCACTTCCCCTCTCTGTATCTACATTTACCCATCTATCTAATGATGCAGTCCTCCTTTGTGAAGTGCTTTTAGTTCTACTGATGAGAAGCGCGATGTAAGAGCTAGGTGTTTTATTATTATTATTACCTGGAGGGCCTCTCTTTGTATGCAGGGTGGCGTTACATGGGATTGGAAGGGATGTCCTGGCTCATTGGGTCCAGGCCCCAGCTGTCACAGGCAGCCCCAGCAAATAATAAATAAGTTCCGCCTTGAAACCTGTTAGATTGTTTGTTTGCTCCCACTACTCCTGTTGGGAGGCTGTTCCAGAACCTCCCTCCTCTGTCGGTTTGAACCCTTCTGATTTCCAGCCTAAATTTACTCACAGACAGTCTATACCTCTTTGTTCTTGTGACCCCTTATGCATTAGCTTAACTAGCTCCTCTCCCTCCCTGGGTTTCCTCCTGCTGATGTATTTATAGAGAGCAATCAGATCCCCTTGCAGCCTTCGTTTTACCAAGGTAAACAAGCCCAGCTCTTTTGTTAACCAGCTACATTAAGTCTGCAGGGTTCCAACCCATGCCAGCCGGGGATGGAGCAACAGAAGAACCCAAGTGCCCAGTCACACAAAGGGTTTGTCTGTGTCGTGGGGGGGGGTCTCCAGATAATCTCTTGGTGGGTCGGAGTTACCCGAGGGTGAGAGAGATGTTTGCACTGTTAACACAGTGTTGTTTGGATTCTTGTTCTTATTTGCATGTGGATAACTCAAGATCAGCCTTAGGGGTTTGTGGTTTTTTTAACTCTGCCCTTTGTCTGTCCACTGTCCTGAGAGGAGAATGCATGATTTCCTTGTGAACTCAAGTATCGGTGGTTTAAAAATAACAGAGTGCTCAGTTACTATGGCCACAAGTAACCACCTAAGTTATTTTCCTTCCCTTCCAAACATCATACTGAGCTATGATACACCCACTGGGTACGCGAGAGAAGGAAGTTGGGTTTGATTGGGTGATAAGTAAGAAGGAGCCTTGGAGATCAAACACAACTGTAGATGTGAGGATTGTGCGTGTCAAGTTTTGGTGTGAACTCTGCATCATGCTCAGCTTTACAAACAACCATCCTCCTTATCTTTCCAAGCCCTGCAGCAAGCGGTAGATCGTTAATGCTCATGGCAGAACAATCTCTCAGTATGCGGCTGCAGTTGGGTACGTGCCTTGTGGAATGAATAAGCTATGAGAGATGCAGTAACCTGCAGCTGTAGGGCTAGCAGAAAGAAGTGAGCATATGAGTGCATATCAGGCCCATCTTCCTGTCCTGCCACCGGCTCCCGATCAGCTTTTGGTGCCAGTTTAAAGCCTTGTCCTAATCTTCAGGTCAATTAATGGGTAAAGCCCCAGCTAGATTGAAGAGTTCCTCTGGGACAATGCAGATCACGAATATCATGACAATGTGCGTGAGAGCCAAGGACAAAGCATTCTCCGTTGAGGGGATCTAGCTATGGAACAAACTTCCAGGGACAATCGAGGTCTGGCCAATCCAAAGACTGATGATCTCAAGGAAACGCTACACACCCTTCCTCTCCAAAAAGGCCTTCCAACTGTGAGAATGCCATTCCCCGCTTCTGCCCAGCAAATCTCAACCAACCCACAATCCACCCTACTCCTGGAACAAATGAATCCAACAGTACATTAATAAATTTTTAAAAAATCAAAACCAAAACCTACCCCAATCAGAGCTTCTACCCCATAAAGGGAGAAGTGCCAGTGGCTCTGTGAAATCCATAGGGACTTCACTGTTGCTATTAACTTTACATGGAAGGTGTCCAGACACTGTAATTATGGACAGTGGTATTAAACCTTAAGCTAAATAGATAGGACAACTGAAAATTCTTGGTGGTCATCTTATTTTACAAGCTAAGCAGGCTTGGAAGTGGTTAATGCTTGGACCCACTGAAAATCTTTGGTGAGGTGTCAGTGGTTACTCTTAATAATTGTATATGCTGAGGGCTCAGGGTCAAGAGGAGGGGTAGTGAATTCGATTGCTATGACTGCACACGCAAATGAGTTGGATCCACTGGCTAGTTAGGCATCTTACAAGCCATTGGCACCCCAGTCCCCCGATTTGTATGTGCAGGCGGTGGATGCACAATTGTATGTGCATTCTTTTGCATCGACCTCCAGCATCTGCCTTAAAACATGTGATCCTCTCTCCCGACTGATGGGAAATAATACTCTGTGCTGACATTTCCACAGGTTGAGTTCTGCTTCCGTTTTCTCACTTGGTTCCCATGAACCCCTTCCCTTCCTCCATAACCTGATCTCTGCAGAGGAGTTTCCAGGAAGTCTGAAGGAAGGATGGGTCTGCTGGCACAAGTGGTACCCTCCTCCCACACCTTCCCAAGCCTCGCGGCAGGATCCATTGGGTTTCCATCCTCTCTGTCTGCTGATGGAGAGGAGGCAATCTGGTCCATGGTGTTTCTAAATGGAACCAGCCCTGACTTTAATGTCAGAGAGTAAAATGACTATAAATCAACCCAGAGAGGGGAAATGGGCAGGCATAGTTCCCCCCAAAAACAGCTCAAGAAGTAGCCGGGCTCACCATGCCCTAGTCAAAGCCAAGCTGAACATCAGTGGCCTTTTGACCCCATGTCCTGTCAGTTACCTTCACCCAGCTTGGAAACCTGCGAGCCTCTGCCCATGCTTGGAAAGCAGAAAGAGGGAAGCTTTGCGGCTGGGAAGGGAATCCGCCTGCCGGAGGCCGAGTGGTTACATCTTGCTCCATAGCACTAGTTTCTGTACTGCACCTCTGGCTGGCTTCAGTTACACACCCACACAAGCCACGCTCTGACAGAAGGGGGAGAAAATGTGTCGAGGGCACAACGTGAGTGTAACAGAATTAAAGGGATAGGACTGATCAGCAATAGTTAAGGCACATTACAATCCTCAAACAGTAGGGTAAATAATAATCATATTTAGCACCTCTATGGAGCCTGATCCAAAGCCCATTAAAGTTAATGGAAAGGCACCTATTGACTCCCAGGGGTTCTGGATCATTTTCATCAGTAGAACCTAAAGCGTTTTTTATAATGGTGGTGGGCACTGCCATCTCCATGTTAGAAACGGAGCACAAGGCCCAACTTTCCAAAAGCAGCTTTGAGGGCATCAGGGGTGGGGCCCACAAATCGAGGCCTTCAAAATGAATGGCTGCCTCCCAAAAATGTGGGATGGGCCCGACATTGTGGAGAAAGTCAGAAATAGAGCAGGGGACAGATCCCAGGTCTCCTGACTCTTGGGGAAAGCTCGTCTCTTTGCTTACCAGAAGGAGGATGTCTCTGGATGTTTTTCTCATGACACTTTTACTCCAGAACAGCGTATGATGTCATATGCTTGGCTTTTCCAGGACCCGAAGTTAGACTAACAGGATGTCCAGCTATAAACAAAAGAACAATCATTGCACTTTCAATGAAATTGTATTATTAGATTACCATTCAAGCGACCAATATGTGTTTTCCTAAGGGCTTGTCTACGGGGGGAAATGTACCAAAATAGTTATAGTTATTTTGCTCTAAATTCCTGTGTGAATGGTCTTATTCCAGAATAATTATTCCAGTTTAACTATTTTGGCAAATTTCCCCATGCAGACAAGCCCATCGGGACATCTTTAAAGAACAGGGACAGAGAAGTTTCCTGGAAAAATTGGGGGTGATCACATAGAAGATTTGATTTAGGACCAAATTTCCCCATGCAGACAAGCCCATCGGGACATCTTTAAAGAACAGGGACAGAGAAGTTTCCTGGAAAAATTGGGGGTGATCACATAGAAGATTTGATTTAGGACCAAAAGTTGGTTGATTCTTTAAAGATACTGGAAATAAAATGCTTTCTTAAATACTGGCTTAATTGTGTAATTAGGAAGCACCTATAAGACTCCTAGCAGTGTTTGACAAAGTTCCTGGCTCACTGACTGCTAGTTAAAACACTGCCTGACTGCAGAGTTTCCAATGGGTCTATGGGAAGGGGATGAAGGGCTTATTGGCCTGCATGCAGCATTGAATCTGAGGCAAGTTAATGGGAGTCTTTCCATTGACTTCATTGGGCTTAGGATCAGGCCACTTGTGAGGACTGAAGTCTGAAGGGAGCTAGAATAGAGGCTGAGAATGCACCTCAACACATGTGCTTACGGGTTGGGTCTACACTGCACTACACTACACTACACTAAAACACTGTGGCTGGCTCGTGTCAGCTGACTGAGGCTCACGGGGCTCAGACTACGGGGCTATAACATTACAGTGTAGACGTTCAGGCTAGGGCTGGAGCCGGAGCTCTGGAACCTCCCGCCTTGCAGGGTGTCAGAGCTCAGGCTCCAGTCTAAATCTGGATGTCTACACTGCAATTTTAGAGCGCTGGAGCCCGAGTCCCATAAGCCTGAGTCATCTGACACAAGTCAGTCGCGGGTGTTTTATTGCAGTGTAGACATACCGAAAGGGGTCTGTGGACACTGGAGTCCTGGCTCGCACAAATGCCATCGCTGGAGTCCAGCATAGTGTTGTCAGGCCCAGAAGTTCAAAAAGCATCAGTCAGGTCCCCAAAATCACAAGGTTGGCTTAAAAAAAATCAAGAGCTTTTTAAAAAACCCAATACATGTTGAGTTCTGTTGATTTCTGTCTGGTGTTTGAGCTTGGAGGGGCGGGGGTGTCACCTTTTCAGCTTTTCTCTGTACCCCGGCGGACTAGGGTTTTTATTAAAAAGTCAGTGCTTTGCTGAATTAAATGATACTTCTCTTGTCGCAGCCTTGGTCTGTCTTGTCTGTTTAGCGACTGTAGGCTCTTTGGAGCAGGAGCTCTCTTGCTATGTCTTTGCACAGCATGGAGCCCCAATCTCCGTAATTCTACTACCACTGTTGTTATTATTTATGGGTATTGTGGGAGAGCCCAGGAGCCCCAGACATAGGCCACAACCTCATTGCACTAGGGCACAGACCAAATGCAGAACACAATGATGGTTCCTGCCCCATTGATTCTGGGCTGCAGCCATAGGCATAGAGGGGATTTCTGGGTGAGGTCCTATGAATTTTAGTTGCAATCCTGCAGCCCTGATCTTGGTTGGAACCTCTAGGTGTTACTGTAATACAAATAATGTGGAGTTATCTGTTGCTTTGGATATCACCTGTCACCTTGGAAATGACTGCTGCGTCTGATGCCGTGTTTTAATCGCATTGCGTGATCACAGAGTAGGCGTTGGTTGGGCAGTGATAAAATGTTTGTTTAAGCTGAAACCTCGTGAATCGCAAAACCAGTAAGGAGAGTTACAAACAAAATCTGAGGGTTGCACAGATTTGAAAGAGGAGCCTGGCACGTGTCCTGATTGGCGCAGAGCCATGAAGGGAGGTATAGAACAAAACACTTGTTACAGCTACAACTCGTCTTTGTTTCTCAGGATAATGTTTTAAACTAGGTTTGATATTTAAGCCAACAGCAAATAACAAACACCTATCTGCAATGGGGCATAATTTGTGCCACGGCAGTTTATTATGCCATGTCTCTCTTACAATACGTTCACCTCCCGTTTATGATCTTTCAGGAGACTTAAAAATATAGCACCCGTAAAACCTACAGGAGTTGGTCGTGGAACTTTTCCATTGCTGTAGTGAAGAGTCATGACAGTATTTTGAATTTACAAACAGCTGACTGATGTCTAGAGGTCACTGTAACCCTCATCGAGAAGCTAGACATACTGCGTTCTGAGTTACTGCTGGATAGAGTATGATTTCATAAGACACGGCTGATATTTGGGAACTTTCACTACTGGATCATGCTCAAGGTTTCTTTTTCCAGTGAAACTGTGTAGGACACAGAGCTCTCTCTCTTGGCAGTTGCCGGTACTCTCCCTGTTGTTCCAATGTACTTTTATTCTAGGCAAGCATCAAAGCATTATTGAGGGCCATAGGTGTGAAGAGTTGATCAGATTCTGGGGGAATTAAAGTAAAACCCAGTTTAACGTTTGCTGAAACTAGACAACAATTTTTTGGGTAGGGTTCATTATCTCATGAGGAGCCACGTTAATTTCAAGGCTTCAGGTTCCTACAGAAAACTCAACGGTTGCCACAGTGATCACTTCAAAAACAGCCCCCAAAAGGCTGAGGGTCAACAGAGGCACACGAAAGAGGGGGACGATCCAGGCCACAAGCAACCTGAGGAATTCATTGAAATCTGGTTCAGCTGAGCACAGTCCCAATTCAAGAAAGCATCCTCATTGTCCCTGTCGATATAGGACAGCACTTAAGCACATGCTCAAGTCCCAAGCACCTGCTTAAATGCTGTCCTGAATAGGGTTAGATTTAAGCACCTGCCTAGGTACTTTCCTGAATTGGACTATATGTTGTGACAAAGTTCCTCCTCTACCTTGGTGGGTCTGGCACTTATTGGTGGATTTGCTCGCCTCAGAGATTCACGGTAGCCCTCAGTTTGGCTGTTTTCGTGAACCCACAGTTCAGGTCAACTTCTCCTGTGTCTGACCAGAAGTTGGGAGGTTTGGGGGGAACCCGGGCCTGCCCTCTACTCCAGGTTCCAGAGTGCCTCCTGGAACAGCTGTGTGACAGCTACAACTCCCTGGGCTACTTCCCCATGGCCTCCTCACAGCACCTTCTTTATCCTCACCTTAGGATCTTCTTCCTGATGTCTGATAATGCTTGTACTCCTCGGTCCTCAACAGTCCATGTTCTCACTCTCAGCTCCTAGCACCTCTTGCTCCCAGCTCCTTACACGCACACCACAAACTGAAGTGAGCTCCTTTTTAAACCCAGGTGCCCTGATTAGCCTGCCTTAGCTGATTCTAGCAGTTTCTTGATTGGCTGCAGGTGTTCTAATCAGCCTGTCTTAATTGTTTCCAGAAGGTTCCTGATCTGGAACCTTCCCTGTTACCTTACCCAGGGAAAAGAGACCTACTTAACCTGGGGCTAATATATCTGCCTTCTATCACTCTCCTGTAGCCATCTGGCCCAACCCTGTTACAATGTCTTATGTCCGCCTGGACACTTCCTAGAAAATCTTCCTTACACATCCATCCCACTAACATGTCTCTGTTGGTTTATGCACTGTTGTGGTAGCTATGCTTGTCCCAGGATATTAGAGAGACAAGGTGGATGAAGGATATCACCTCACCCACCTAGTCCCTGTATTTCATTTATATTATTTGACACACACACAAAAAAGGGAGGGGGCAGTTCAGCTCCGTTTGCTGCTGATCTTTTTTGTCCTCCTCTTTTTAAGCAGCTCTTTCTTTGGGGCTTATTTTGATTTTGCCCCACCACCAGTGTTTTGGTAAAGTTGTTCGATCAAGCTGCCAAAGATGAGGAAATTCCAAAAATCGAAGGTAGCACCTATCACTTTCATTCATCCATGTTGTGCATGCTATCTATTTTACAGCACAACCAGATCTCACAATTTTATCATGAGGCTTGTGATATCTGGTGGCTTTTTACTTTAAGCCCCAACTCCTGGAGTTATGTGATTTATGTGAGCATCTCCGCTTTCCTTTAAAGAAAAATAAGAGCATTTCTAGCTCTTGTGATTAAAGAGAAGAGCATGACAATGTGACTTGAGTGTTCCCTAAAAGCTCATAAACAGAAGGCAAAGAAAGAGAACCCCACATGTATTCTTTTTGACCCAATCCCATGGTTTATCAGGGCCTGACTCACGGTTTTTGAGTGCTTAGATGTGGCTATGCTGCTTTTGTGGTATACATTCAAACCGAAAACGAATATTTTGAGTCTTAACATTTAACAAGGATTATAAAAAGCTACATATGTATGACTTGGCTGGGTTGAAGTTGCAGCCTTAAGTTTGGGAAATTCCTGGCTTCTCCTGAGTGTTGGAATTCTCTACTTTAATCAAGAAAGAATGCTGGATTTTTGCATTTAGCTGTCATGCTTGGAGGGTTTTTTAAGCGTGTGGGTGGGGGAGATAGAAAAATGGGAGCTACTCAGTCTGCAGAGATTCCAGACTGTGCTGGGTTGAGCAATAGAGCCTTAAGGACTTTGATCTGTTGCTGCTAGACCAGAAGTTTAAGAGATTCGCCTCCAAGGGTAACTTGCATGTTCTAATTAGATAAGCAGCCACCCTGAACGGAGGCCTCCTGAGTTCTGTGTTAATGGCCTAGAACATCTTTGCAGCAGCTATGGTTTAGGGCAATGTCAAGATAGAAATTGCAACACCGTCCCTCTTTTGATTAGATGGTGACCTGTGCCTGAGATTGTAAATGTTTTGGGGCAGGGACCATCTTTCTGATCAGTGTTTGTACAGTGCCTAACACAGTGCGGACTTGGTCCAGGACTGGGGCTCTTTGGTGTTATGGAAGTCCACATAAATAATCATAATTAATAATTAATTTGGAAGGGTCTCGCCAAGATTTAAAAGTCAAGCCAAGTTTGAAGGAATTAGTTTGCTGGATTTAAAGGTGTATAAGCGTAAAATCAGTAAGACAGTTTGCTTGTATTGGCCTTCCATCAGGATGTAGATACTATATATTATCGGTCATTGTTTGTATCATCGTAGTGCCTAGGAGTCACAGTCAGAGAGCAGGTTTCAGAGTAGCAGCCATGTTAGTCTGTATTCGCAAAAAAGAAAAGGAGGACTTGTGGCACCTTAGAGACTAACAAATTTATTTGAGCATAAGCTTTCGTGAACTACAGCTCACTTCATCAGAGAGCAGGACCTCACGGTGCTAGGCGCTGTACAAACACAGAACAAAAAAACAGCCCCTGCCCCAGGCTTTGCTATTGCTGCCAACAGTGTCTGATCGTAGAAATGCAGGGCTGGAAGGGAACTCAAGAGGTCAGAGACAACACCAAGTAAACCTAGACCATCCCTGGCAGGTGTTTGTCCAACCTGTTCTTAACAACCACCAAAGACAGGGATTCCACCACCTCCCTTGGAAACCTGTTCCAGCACTCAGCTGCTCTCTCGGATTTGAAAAGGGAAAAAATGCACTTTTCTTTGGAATGTTTATTTACTTATTTATGTATTTTTACAGCAAGGGAAGCTTTTGTCGAAGCAGGAAAAATGCTCCGGGGATATGTAATAACAGGACTGTATGCTGAAGATGATGCATTGGTTCTGTAAGTGTTTGGTTTTTTTCCTTTTTGGTAAGAATATGAACTGATCTGCACCTGAGTGAATTCCATTGTATTTTAAGGACCAGCACTGCTCTGTAAACAGAGATGAGTGACAGGGCATGGATCACTTGATTACCTGTTCTGTTCATTCTCTCTGGTGCACCTGGCACTGGCCACTGTCGGAAGACAGGATACTGGGCTAGATGGACCTTTGGTCTGACCCAGTATGGCTGTTCTTATGTTCTCATGATAGCTAACTATGAGAGGACCCTGGGCAGGAATGCAGGAGAACTGGATTCTTTCCTGGCTCTAAGAAAAGGAGTACTTGTGGCACCTTACAGACTAACAAATTTATTTGAGCATAAGCTTTCGTGAGCTACAGCTCACTTCTGCCACTGACCTCCTGGATAAGCTTGGATAAGTCACTTTATGTCTCTGTTGAAGGAATCTTTTCCCCAGTCTCAGTTGCTAAGTTTTCGCTTTCTTGTCATCTCACAACCTTGCTAGTTCTCTACCTACAGAATTGTCCAGGGCAGGCAAGATCAAACTTATAATGTAAAAAAAAAAAGAAAAAGGCAGAACCTCCCCTTTTTCAGAGTAGTGTGGGGGTGTGGAGAAAATGTTCATCCCTCCTTCATCCATCAGGAAGAAGAAAAAGAAAAAGTCTCTCTCTCCCTTTTTTTCCCCTTTGTAGGTTACTTTTAGCTGCTTATTTCTCCCCGGCTTCCTGTGAAGAGTGGGGCCTGATTCAAATCCCATTGAAGTCCGTGGCTGTCTCTCCAGACCCCATTCCTTCAGCCTTCAAAAGGGCATCAATCTCAGTTTATACCCTGGGCCCCAAGAGTTTCTTTTGTACCCGTGCTATAAAGCCATGTGGTTCGGAATCAATAGAAGGGAAGCCCTTTTCTAGAGTTTTAAAGCCAATGTAAATCTTTGCCCAGATCCTTGTTGACTCTGCTATATTGCAGCGAGCGGCTGCTGGCCATTTCAACGTTCAGACACACGGCGCTAGGTGCTTCCTCTGTGCTGAGCATCTACAGTTTTCCCATTGGGGCCGGTGAACATAGACCCCCATTTAGGCCGTGATTCAGCTGACCACCTCATCACGTGCTCAACATTAAAGCAAATCAGGGCCTTCGAGCTCGCTCCTGTGAGGGGCCGAGCAACCGGGGCCAGATTTTTAAGGGTGTTCGGTTGTCTGAAGAAGCAGATCGACACCTAGTAGGATTCTCAAATCACCGAGGCACCAGACTCCCGTTGACATTGGTATTTACAGCTTAGGGACCTATCTGCATCTTTTGGTGCCTAAGTACCTCTACAAATCAGGTTTTCCATGCTCAATCCAGCAGAGCACGTAAGCACATGCCTGACTTGAAGCATGTAAGGAACCCCACTGAAGTCAGGGCCAGACTGGAGAATCACAGTGGTCCCTTCTGACCTTAAAAGTCTGAGTCAAGCACAGAGTTCAAACGCTTTGCTGGATCCTAGAGTGCTCAGGACCTTACAGGATTGAGACCCTGATGACTTCAAGTCTCTCTCCCTCCCCTGCCTTTCCCCACAGTGTACTTACTCCAGCCCCTAAGGACATAAACAATGTGTTGTGCGTAAGATGTTGCATTCAATTGTTGTAATAAACCATTTTCCTGTAGGGCCCGTAAATATGCTGTTCCTCTTCCAGCACTGCTTCTAGCTAGGCGTGAAGCTCACAGAATAGATAGCGTCCTGCTATCAAAACAGAGTGCACCGGACATAGTTCAGACAATCAGGTCCCAATTATTGGAAACATTTGTAAGTATAATTGCTGCGTACGGTAAAAATAAATGCACTTTCTCAGTTACACGGGGAGTTCATGAGATATTGCATGACCATCTGCGATGTGTTCATCGATGTGTTTAAACAATTGCTGAGAGGGTGGGGTTATATCTAAGTGGTGCCTAGGCTTTGCACCATTCCACTGGAGGGGGGTGAGTTTCACACCCACATGCGTTGTTAAGCCTGCTGGATTCATATGTCTACGTTCCAGCGTTTTAAACATGTCCATAATCTGAGCAGCTTCCACCCAACGTATAAATGGCACCACTCCATAAAATGAGCCCCTGCATTCTTCTGGTCTTGATCCTTTCACCCTAAAACCCATCTCACTTTGTTCTCTTGCAGCCAGAAATCACAGTGGAAAATCTCCCCGACTACTTGAGCCTGGAAAAACCCTTACTGATTTTGTTCAGCGATGGAGGCCTAAATCGAAGAGTGAGAATGGAAATGTTGAGTTTGGCAAATGGAAAAGGCCATGAGGCATTTCTTGCTTGCTGGATGAACCTGTAAGCATGAAAAAACATGTTTGCTTCTTTCCAGGACCCTAGCTCACAGCATTCTGAGGGATGCTAAAGCTGGTTCTGTAGTTACTGAAAACACCATCTAGCTGGTTTTTTAACCGGTTATTCAGTGTGAACTCACTGGGAATCATGGCAAGGTTGCCTGGAGAAGAAGGAGGTCCATGCCAGTCCTATGTCTATATTCCTATGCTGATGCTGAGTTATTTAGCAGTGATTAAAGTCTTTAATAATGTAGGCATGTACAACAACAAAACAGTGACCCAAAGAATCAAGTGCAGTCAGAGTTGAATGATGACTATCCGTGTTCAAGGAAAACTACTAAACTATCGACTACTAAACTATCAATAGCCTTGTTCTTGTAACTGATGCTGCCCTGGCATTTATTTTTCATCCATAGGAGAACAGGGTCAATTAATTCTTGCTGAAGGAGTTCATTTGATTGATTTTACTTTCTGAGTAACTAACGTGAAAATACTCATGAACAATGCAATGAAGGGCTGGGTGTGGGAGAGAAATATTTCAAAAGAAGGGCGAAAGAATTAGAGCCAGAGAAGGGACCGGCCCCGCCCATCCCCAAACAACCAACTTGCACAACAGAGCAAAGCTGACAGCCAAGAAAGATGCGGGGAGGGAAGATTTTTATCCCATCCCCCACATGTATTTTTAATTATTCCATCTTTTAATTTTTTTCTCTTCCCCGAGGCACCTCAATAAATTAATTAGAAAGTGCTCTGTATACTGAGAACTGTATTGCAGGGTGGGGAGTAATTTAGCTGATGGGGAAGGAGCAAACAACCTGGTTGCCAGTAATGTGCGGTATATAAGCGCCCCATGAACTTTTGGCCTTCTCAAATTCTCCCTCCCCACCTCAGTCCTCCACTGTTCTTTATTTAAAAAGACAAATCACCTTTTTGGAAGGAAGAAGTATCATTTCAAAGAGGAATAGGTTGTGTCGTTTAAATGGCTAGACTGGGAAGGAGATGCCTGTTTGCTTTATAGCTAGTAAAATGCACCTCCTCTTCTAGGGGGACATTCACTGCGGTACAGAAAACCAGCCCCACGCCTCGGCAACACTCATCGTAGGACTTCAGTGGTTCATAAGACTGATGCTGATCATCTTCACAGGAGTGAAGTCACCCCCCCCCCGTGCCCCTACACAGTGGGCCACACTTCCTCCCTATTAAATGGTCACATTCACACAGATACATTAGGTCTGATCCAGCGGAAGCACATTTACTGTGAAGCACCATGAGTAGTCTTATTGACCTCAGTGCAACTGGCCACATGCTTGAAGTTAAGCACGGGCTTCAGTGCTTTGCTGGATCAGGGCAGAGCGCTCAGCACCTCGCAGGATGTAGCCTTTGCTAGGGTGACTAGATAGAAAGTGTGAAAAATCAGGACGGGGGTGGGGGGTAATAGGCACCTATATAAGAAAAAGCCTCCAATATCAGGATTGTTCCTATGGAATCGGGACATCCTGTTCCTGTCTCATTGCTAAAGTGTTCGTGAACAAGTTCAATCTGATCTGTTCTACAGGAAAACCACTCCTGTAGGCAGAGGAGCCCTGAAGGCATATTTCAGCATACCACCTCCTCTGCCACTTCTTGCCTGGGTGAACTTTCATTCCAGTGGTGAAGTGTTTGCATTTCCTTCGGACCAATCTGTCACCGAAACGAACATTTTGTCTTGGCTCGAGAAATTAATAGCCGGGCTCGAGATTCCCAGCGGTAAGTATGCATGTTTGTGTGATGTTTCTAAGCACTGTGCTCAATTGTCTGTCATGGTTATTTAAGGATGGGAAAGTACAGTTATTCTGTGCTTGAGCCAAAGCACAAATAGTCCAGCCAGAAAAGACCACTTGGATTATGCAGTCTGAGGTGCGGCGCTTTGCAGGACTGCTTATTTTCCAGAGCCGGGTAGGAATTGTTCTGAACTGCCATCAGTTTTCTGCAATAATCCACAAACCTGTATTTGACCCCCGTTACTGAGAACTGGGCTTTCTCAATGCTGACTGCTAATGAAAAGCCTCCTGAGTCTGCCCCAATTCTCATACTAAGAACTTTCAGTGCTAGGCATGCAGCCTTCCCGTGCATTTACTGGCAAAGTGCTGTATCGGTGGAAGGGGATCTGGTGCTTCGCACCGTAAATTTTTTGAAGATGGAGTATTGTCATTATTAGTAACTGTGCAGTGGCTTGTGTGACTCGGGAATTGAGGTGGAAAAAGCCAAAAAGCTTTTCATAATTCGTCCCTACAACATTTTCAGACTCACAATCACTAAACTAACACTCAACTTTGGAGCAAAGTGAAATATAAACCTGGTGTATTGTTAATGACACTGGGGCAAGACCAGGTGTTTTCTGAGGAGATAACCTAGGGCCTGATCCAGACCCCATTAAAGTCAATGGAAAGACTCCAGTGGGTTTAGGGTTAGCTTCGTAGTGGCCAATAACAAGATTGTGGACATCCCTTTTTAACATAGTATCTACCAGCTGTTATCCCCAAATCTCTTTTCCTCCACAGCTAAAGACATCTCTACATGCACATGTACTTTGGGTAGTTTCTTATAAGTGGCGTCTTTTTATCCACTGGAATAATTCCTCAAAGATCCTAATTTCCAAACCATTTCCAGTCAATGCCTACAGAACCAATGGCTATATTCTTTAGAGTACTGTTGAGCTCAGGATAGCACCTAGATCCTATGGCGACAGGTGTAGTGGTAGGGCTGATCGATAGCGGGGATGGCACAGGCGAACAGGAGATGGAGCCTGAGTGCTAACATCTAGCACCGTTCCTGAACGACTCTTTCCAAACTAAAATTTGGATAAGCTGGTTCGACTGGATTCTAGAATGCTTGTTTAAAGCCGACTTATCCAAACACAGCAGATGTTGGCAATGTCAGCGCGACTCACATACAGCAGCTTGGACAAGGGGACACGCTTTTTGCCAATGGTCTCGTTGAAATGCGCGTCCCTTTCTTCCGTTGAAAATTTTCAGAATTTGAGACGTTTTGAGAAGCACTAAACCCCTGGAGACGGTTTGGTGATTTGTCCCCCTCTAGTGGCAGACTCATATTAGGTTTATGAGTCTGCTACTGCTTCCTAATAATAGACTGGTTGTTGGTGGAGATAGAACTCAGGACCTAGTGACCTAAAAACATGGCTTCTACTTCCTGAGCTAAGAATCGGTGTGTGCACCGTGAGGCAGCAGCTCACTCATAAACCTGTTACGTGGTCTGGCAACTAGAGGGAGACAAAGCTCCACACTGTGGTAATATGTGGCACTTTTATGGTAATAAAAGGCCATCAACAACTGTATCGAATTTTTAGTTTGGAAAGAGTTGCAAGACTAATTTATCTCATGCTTTAATGCCCACAAATTGTAGAATTACCAGTCAAAATATACGTAAGAACCTTTCTTATCTAATGGAAACAGATCTACCTCCCTTCCTTTCAGTAGTTTTCTTGAACAAGATAACGATCTCCTACCTCCTGTTGTCAGCAGAGTAATGCTCAGTTTCTCACCTTTCTGTCCAGTCTCCCAATCTTGTTAGGCCCTAAATGACACCAACATTGTTCAATCTCTTGTTTTTCCCCAGAGTCTGTGCAAACGATCTGAATCTGCTCACCTTATATTGAAGGAATCATTTTCTCTGTCGTGTGGGCTTTTCATTTGTGCTCACGTCCAGTTCATGGCAGGACTGGGGCCTTTGTGTAGAATTCACGCATGGGCAGAGTCAGGACAGTGCCCCAGTGATGTCCCACATAAGCCCTTTTCAGCCTTTAAGTTCCAATTTCAGCTTTTGTGCATATGTTTATGTCTTGCATACTATATTTCTCTTAGGGCATTTTTCTTTTGTAGAAACCTAATTCAGCAGTACACTGAATTGTTTCTTAATTCAGGCTCCAGTTCAACAGAGCATTTAAGCACATGCTTAAATCCCCACTGAAATCTTTTTTTTAAATATTATTGTCAGAGTTGTCCAACTACTTCATATGGCAGATGTGATCTCCACCTTCTCCCTGTTCAGCTGTGACATATTAATGCATTGGAAGGAGATTGCCTTTGTACTTAGAACAAAGGATTTGTCTTAATACTAGTCCTCTCTTCTAAAGTCAGAACAATAGACAAGACATCCACTGTCCACCTTTTTCAACATACTTATGCTGAAGGTATAGTTTCATGGTGGGTGGGTCCAGTTTGGTTCTAGTCAAATAAGGTCAGCGTGGTTCCCTTGTGCAGCAATTCCAGACGAGCGAAAATAACTTTTAAACAAAGAGCTTTATTTGCACACATAAGAACATAATGCACAATACATAATAAACATCAAACATAATACACATAACACACGATAACCAAAGCCTGTTGGTTTGCATTAAATCTTTCTGGGGACAAAGTGGTTTGAAGGAAGAGGATAAATGTGATGCAAAGCTTGAAATTTTTTTTAAAAAACCCACAACTTTTGGGGGAAATGGAGATGTTTTGAAAAAACACCAGTTTCTCATGTGCAAAACAAGAATATGGTATTTCGAGTCCTGTCCCTTTAAAACTCCTCTAGCCCTTTGGGAACTTTTTACAGGCGCTCACAGTCTTATGCACAGGACTTCACCTTGGAGGGCAAGAGATCTCCTCTACTACAGGAAGAATTTTAAAGGGTCAAGACTGCATATTGTATTTATTAAATTTACTGTAATATTGTCCTCAAATTGAAGGGCCTGTTTAAAGAAGAAATCCATTTTCAAAAATACAAATTCTTTCCAGCCATGAGAAAAACAAATGTCCAGGGTAGCTCACGGAAACTGCAGTTAAATTGTGATTTCCATAGCTGACTGAAACTGCTCTGGCCAAAGAGAAATGTTAGACCCTGGCCTGCACTGAGAATCGCACAAGTGAGGGATCTACAGGACTGAGCAGTTCTCAATGCAGGATCTGGGCCCACCTGCCATCCATTGTGTCCCAACCCTCGATCATTAACTTCTGATTGTATCCTCTTCTCAGCTACTTTGTCTGATGAAGCCTGGAAGCCTCCTCTTCCTGCTTACAATTTCTTACACACAATGGAGGCCACCCTACCCGAATTCACAGTGCACGCAGTTGATAGTCGTGGTGGCGCCGATGAGCTGCAGCAGGCAGAGAAGGTCTCTGAAGAGACGTTGACTGTCCGAGAGGAGCAGGTGGAAGAATTGGGGCTGGAAGCAGAGAAAGGCCAGTCTCCAGGGAGAGATTTGCGAGGCACGGCCCCAAGGCTGGCAGGAAGAGAGAAGTCGCCCAAGCGACACACGGAGCTGTGATGGCCAATGATCAGCCTGTGGGTGCTAACGAAGGCCGTTAGAAGGGTGACCAGGATGTTCCTCCCATGCCAATCCAATGTTTAAAATGGTCATAGCAATTCTTTAAACCCAAAAGGGATGAGGTTGTGTGAGAAACTGGCCATGGAGTGAAGGCCACAGCAGGATTACTGTTTAAAGCCCCATTTCCAAGCTGATCAAGCGCAGGTCATTCTGTCTAGCTGAGAATTGTTACCCCTGCCGGTCTCTGAGAATGTTCCTGCGGGTGCATCCCAACGGCCAGATGGTCAGGTCACCGCATAAATCTCACCTGTTGTATTGCGTTTCATGGCAAATCAGGAAGGGAAATAGCCTGCCATTCTGCTTTTTGCAAGCTGATCAGGATGTGAACGAGCTGATTCCTATGACTGAGGGCTCTGTCCACACACCGAACTCGCCCAGTCTAGTTAAAGCCATACTGTATGCGCAGTTATACTGTTTAAATGTGATTACGCAAGCATAAGGCACCTTTATACCAGTATAACTGCGTCCACACTAGAAGCTGTACTGGTATAACTATGTCAGTAGAAAAATCGCACCCGTCACGGAAATAGTGACATCGGTACAAAAGCCACATGTGGCGCTGGCCTTAGAAAAGGGGAGCAGAGTGGGGAAGACAAACACACTGGACTTTCCAGGTCTTGTCTTTCCCCTGACTGCTTGGGTAGGCCTAGCTCTGCTCAGCTGAGTCCATCAGCCTGCTGTTTCAGAGCAGGGATGGGCCTGGACATACAGGCTGATTGCAGGCCACCGTCACCAATCACCTCACTGTTCCTCCCGTGATGACTAGTGAGGGGGCTGGGACCTGAGCAGACTAGAAAGGGAGAGCGCGGAAGGACAGCCGTTCAGAGCTGTGCAGAAGGCATCAGTGTTCAAAGGGAAGAGTCTGCAGTGACCCGGGCTGGAGAGCCAAGACTGCTGGGAGATCTGTTTCACATCCTCTTCCAGATTGGGAGACTTACCGCCCAGGAAAAAGGCAGCATCCCTTCGGCGCTTGCTTCCCTTTTACAATCAAGGGTGGTGGTAATCCACATTCCCTCTAAGGTGCACGGCAATGAAGGAGGCTGCACAGTTAATTAGCAAAGCCGCGCACTGCACTCGGGCATGGCCACGGGTGGGCCTGGAAGATGGCAGTGGGGTGAGGTGGGGGCTGGTGATGGGATGGGGTGTGTGGGGCTGCGGCGAGGAGAGACGCCTCTCCTTCCCAGCCCCGGGGCTGCGGTGTTGGGGTGAGAGGCCTCTCCCTCCCAGCTGTGGGGCTGCAGGGGGGGAGCGAAGCACCTCTCTCTCCCAGCCCTGGGGCTGCTGCTGTGGGGAGAGATGCCTCTCCCTTCCAGCCCTGGGGCTGCAGTGGGGGGGAGAGATGCCTCTTCCTTCCAGCCCTGGGGCTGCAGTGGGGGGGAGAGATGCTCTCCCCCAGCCCAAGTGCTGCTGAGGGGAGAGAGGGCTCCAGGGAGTCCTCTCTCCACGCCCGAGCCCCGGGGCAGCCTACACCCAAACCCCTCATCCTCCGGCCCCACCCCAAAGACCGCATCTCCAGCTGGAGCCCTCCCCCCTGCACCCCAACCCTCTGCCCCAATTCTGAGCCTCCTCCCAAACTCCGAACCCCTCAGCCCCACCTCCACCACACATCACCTCCATACTGGTGCACATAACAAAAATTCATTCTGCACAGGGGTGGGAAAAACTAGCGGGAACATTGATGGTAACGGATCATTTGTGGGGCCTAATCCACGGGGGCTACTCACGTGGGCCTGGGTTGCAGGATCATGCACCTGCTAGGTTTGGGAAGGAGTTTAAGGCCTGGTCAAGACCTGTTGAAGGGCGTGGGAATGTTTGTGCACAGGATCAGCTGGCATCAGCTCATTTCAACAAACTGCCCTTGGAACGAGCCCTTCACACCACTGGGCTCAATTGCCCAGACTCCTTTATAGTGTTAACACACACACAAAAATGCTAATCAATTGCTCAGAGCATTGTAAATTTTTTCCAGACTTGCATGCTGCCTAGGTACCCCAGTGATGGGAGTTATTTGAAATGCCTGGGTGGATAGAAATAGACCTAGAGCTGTTTGGTTTTCCCGAGGTCCCTGACTGAAACAGACCATTTCTTGACCTAGTTTTGAAGGCAGACTTCAAAGCAGACGTTTCTTTTTTTTCTTCAAGGTTGTATTATGAATCTAATACAGGCCTATCGGTTAATCACAGTTAACTCTTGAGATTAACTCCAAAAAATGAATCGCGATTAATCACAGTTTTAATCACACTGTTAAGCAATAGAATACCAGTTGAAATGTATTAAATATTTTTTCATTAAATATGTTTTTCTACATTTTCAAATATATTGATTTCTATTACAACACAGAGTAAAAAGTGTACAGTGCTCACTTTATAGTATTATTTTTATTACAAATATTTGCACTGTAAAAATGATAAACAAAAGAAATAGTATTTTTCAATTCACCTCATACAAGTACTGTAGTGCAACGTCTTTATCATGAAAGTGCAACTTACAAATGTAGATTCTTTTTTTGTTACATAACTGCACTCAAAAACAAAACAATGTAAAACTTTAGAGCCTGCAAGTCCACTCAGTCCTACTTCTTATTCAGCAAATCACTAAGACAAACAAGTTTGTTTACATTTACGGGAAATACTGCTGCCAGCTTCTTATTTACAGTGTCACCTGAAAGTGAGAACAGGCATTTGCATGGCACTTTTGTAGCCGGCGTTGCAAGGTATTTACATGCCAGATATAAAAATTTTATTAAAACTAATGTAAAAATTGTATAATGCCCAGGTTGAGAAAAGTGTGTCTGTACATCTGAATATAGCATTTAGATTATCCACAGATACAAAATTTGTTTAAAAACTCATAAAATACATCTAGTACATAATCTGCAATAACCCAAATTCAGATGAATAAATTTAATGATACAGTTTAGATATTTGAATCCGAATACTCAGGTACCTCACTCAAGAAGAGTTATACAGAGAGTTAATTGTAGAAGCTATAGGAAGGAGTGTAGATTGTCCCTCAGTAATTGAGCATTTAGGATGGGTTGTCCCTTAATAGGTATAATCAATCAGAGAAGTTTTTCAGTTACTTTCCGGTTTCGCTTCTCATTGGCACTCCAGCTCATCTCTCCTGGTATTGCCGATGTCCAGTTTTAGATAGATGTCCCTTGAAAATGTCGAAAACATCCAAAAATATTTAAACAAATTGTATTGTATTATTGTTTAACAGTGAGATTATTTTTTTTTATTTTAATTAATGGGTTTGACAGCCCATACCTAATATAAAAAGAGCAAGAGTCTGTAGTGCTGTGAACTATTCCCAAGGGAAATAATGGGAACAAAGTGAACTGGATCCTCAGCTGGTGTTGATCCGTTCTAGTCTACAGACGTTCTGATGCCACGCTCTTCACTAGTACCCGAGCTCCTAGTAGTGACTGAAGCAAGGTGACTAACATCTGTGACATGCTGTTTGCTCTCTCATACTATCCCCAGGAGGAGAAGCGTGAGCAGGGGTGTGCTTTCTTTTGGAATTTTTTATAACCTATACCCAGGATCTGCGTAGCGTCATTGGCTTTGGTGCAGCTGTGATGACTGACAATCAAGGATCTGGCCCGGTGTGTTTCATTAGTAGGGCCCTACCAAATTCACCATCCATTTTAGTCAATTTCATGGCCATGGTATTTTAAAAATCATAAATTTCATGATTTCAGATATCTAAATCTGAAATTTCATGGTGTTGTAATTGTAGGGGGTCCTGACCCAAAAAGGAATTGTGGGCAGGTTGCAAGGTTATTATAGGGGGATTTGGGGTACTTACTTCTGCCCTGCTGCTGGTGGCAGCGCTGCCTTTAGAGCTGGGCACCTGGCCAACAGCTGCTGCTCTGCAGCCGCCCAGCTCTGAAGGTAGCGCAGAAGTAAGGGTGGCAATATCGCGACCCCCCTAAAATAACCTTGTGACCCCCCTGCAATGCTCTTTTGGTCAGGACCCCCAATTTGAGAAATGCTGTCTGCCCCATGAAATATGTATAGTATTGGATAAAAGCACACAAAAGACCAGATTTTGTGGGAGGAGACCAGATTTCACAGTCCGTGACACGTTTTGCATGGCCTCGAATTTGATAGGGCCCTATTCATTAGTGTAAGTTTGCTGACTGGAAGGTGTGATCTCTCGGCCCACTGAATGCTTACTGTCAGAGGACCTGCTGATCTGAAATGGAGTTTGTGCCAAGGGAAAGGTATTCAGATATCCCTGCTCTTCCTGACGATTCCCTCTAATCTGGCTGCGTGGCAGGGATGCTGTTACTAGGTAGGAGTGCTAGAGCCTCACCTTTGTTCCTGGCAGTACAGGCCACCCTCGTGTGGAAGGCAGGTGGGGAGGGATAGTTTTTAAAATGTGAACGGCCCTGTGAGAATTGAACCCACAAACTAGACCTTTGTTCTCGCTGCAGCCTGCTGCTCTCACCTGCAATGTCCCCCTTGGAACAAGCGCACAGGGAGGGAGGCTTTGAAAGGCAGATGATTGTGCTAACAGCTGTATCGCTGGTCGTGAACACATGTGGAGTTCTCTGCTAGCAGCAGGGAGAGCTTGCTGGCATTAGCCACTCTACACAGAGTTACACTACAATAATTGTTGCGTTGGGCCTGATCCTGTTGAAATCTAAGTGAGTTTTACTGTTGACAGTGGGAACAGGAGTGGACCCTTCACCACCCCCCGAACAAGGCCCTGTACGCTGCTCAAGACCCCCAGGCTGATGGAGGCTTTAAGTGATGCCCTGTTTAGGCTCTCTTTGCTGTCGTGAACTTCACTTTTGGTTCATAGGCACAACCGCTAAGGGAAATTCCATCCACTGTTCACAGCTCTTGGAGAAAAAGAAGCAAGGGATTATTAAGGTGTCTATGCCCGAAATCTTTAAATGGAGCCAAGGGGAATGAAGACTATTAATATCCCCCTCTTTGTCTAATGCACGTTTAATAACAATGCAGCCTTTGTGTGTGAGCAGGGAAAAGTTGACATGACAGCAAATGCCCCAGTACAGGTATGTTACTGTCTTTTATCTACACCAAATCAAAACTAAATACTAAGGCCTTAGGCTGGCACTATTCATTTTGAGCCAGATCCAGGAAATGTCCATGTGCTAAGTGTTAAATAGAGATTGGATGGCTTGTTCTGAAGTTACTGGCTTGGTTCAGGAATCACTGTGTGGAATGCAATGGCCTGCGTTATGCAGGGGATCAGTCTGAATGAAAGCCCTAAAATCTATGAATAACTTTGCTCGGGTGAGTAGCCATGCAGTGGGACTACTCACCCAAGTAAAGCTAACCATGTGCAGAAGGGTTTGCAGGATCAGAGCCCTGAGTAGTCCCACTGAAGGCAGTAGCAGTTTTGCCTGAGTGAGGAGCACAGTATTGGGTCCTAAAACATGTTGGATTATTCAGGTTTAGTCTGGGATTTTTAGCTGAGAAGCTTTACTGAATTTTCCAACACCGGCAGAAAACGTAAGACCAGACCGATCCGTGCATACAGAAGAGAACTCATCAGATGTCTGAGGTATACGGCTGCAGTGTTTGGTTATCATCAGAGTGCCCACAGTTCTCTTCATCAGCTGAGAAAAGGGCTCTGGGTTACATTGATGTATTTGCTTTGGGTCCGAAGCAATCCCGGGGAAGGATAATGGACGGGCACAGCAACAAGAGGGAAAAAATCATCGACAAACCCAATCCATCCAGGTGGTTTTGAGTGGGAAAAACAACACTGTGTTTGTAGGAAGAGATCTTGAATCCTTAGGGTACGTTTACACTGCAGTGTAAGCCCAGGGTTCAGACTCAGGCTCAAGGCTAACGCCCCTTCTGTCTAAACACAAATCAAGCTAGTCCAAGGCTTGGACCCAGAGTCCCAGGACTCCACAGGGATGCAGGGTCTGAACCTGAGTCAAGCCAGGACCCAGGGTTCAAGCCGTATTACTTTGCAACATAGATGCTGCCCCACTGGACGCGTGCTCTGGGAGTCTGCCAAAAGTATCCCACAAGCCAACTTTCTTTGTTCTCTAGACAGTCGTGTTTGGTGGTCAATCCAGTTTTCCCGCACTGCACCCTGAACAAAGGGGTAGAACGGCCCCACATTTGGGGAGGATGCTAGGAATTCTGGGATATGGGTGGTTGGACTTGGGCACACATAATACAGTGAAGATGCAGGAGCCCAAGGTTGAGACCCAGGGAATTGAGACCCTCAAGAATTCCTAACTGGGGTTACAAATGAGTGGAGATGCTCAAGTTTTTAACAAACCCAGCGTTGGCTAGCTCAAGTTCTGCTATTCCTGGGCTTACATTGCAGTGGAATAGCATTAAGATACAGAATGAATCCATGTCATGCTTCAAAACAGAAGTCCTTTTTAGTGCACTGTAAGTGCCAAGGGAATGGAATGAGGCCTATGATCTTTGTTTCAGAGTAGCAGCCGTGTTAGTCTGTATTCGCAAAAAGAAAAGGAGTACTTGTGGCACCTTAGAGACTAACAAATTTATTAGAGCATAAGCTTTCGTGAGCTACAGCTCACTTCATCGGATAAGTGAGCTGTAGCTCACGAAAGCTTATGCTCTAATAAATTTGTTAGTCTCTAAGGTGCCACAAGTACTCCTTTTCTTTCTATGATCTTTGTGTGACTGTATGTATTGATGCATTTAAGTTAAATGAAGCACAACTACAGTGAGCATCAATTATATCCATTTCCTTCTTGGACATTGAGTATTAAAGTGTACTTTCATCTGTTTAAGCCGCAGATCTGTATTTCCCAGGATGTTGTGTTTGAGAATTGCATGTGTAGGGCATTGTGATTTGCTGTTATGTGCACCTGAGACACGTGGTATTGACCTTTCAGGTCTTTTCACTGAACACTTTTTTCTTTTTTTGACTGTGTGCAGTTTACTGGGACATAATAAAGCTGGTAACTTTCATCCAACTTTCACACATTCCTTTGTGTATTTGAATTGAGATGAAGTTGAGAGTCGGAGGATACAATACATAATGTGCAAAAGGAACGATGTGATCCTCATAAAATGAAAATCAATTTACTTGGCAAAACTATCTAACAAAGTCTCCCCAGCAGCTGATTGGTCTGTTTGAGTCTCTGGGATCAAACACCATGTTGAGCCCATTTGTTAGGCGTTTGAAAAGACCTCCACTTGCTTGTACAATTCGGTGGGTATTTCTTTTCCAGAGACAGGCAGGGGAAAGCAGTTGCACAGGCACTTGTTCCAGGAAGGAGTGATCATATTTAGCACTTGTATTGGGCTCTCCATGTTTAAAGAGCTTTCCAGGAGAAATGGGTTGGGTAGGCATGGAAAGCATCAACAGCCCCAGGCTTCCTTTACTCTGGCATACGGTGGCTGGTTTGGCCTTGTGGAAAGAGACAGGGAAGCTTGGAGTGCTATTGATCCCCTATTCATGTGCATTTTCATCTTTTCTCTCGTAAACGGGCTGGACATTACCGATGAGTTGGACCTGCTGGTTCAGCCTCAGTGGAGGAAATGTAAGCTATTTTTTGTCCTCCTTCGAGTTCAGACTCCCCCTGCTGGTTTACTTTAAAACTGCACTCTGATCCCAGTTCGCTCTTGGAGACCACCTTCCATCACAACAAATCATGTCAAACCAACCTGATAGCTTTCTTTGACAGGGTAGGAAGACGTGTGGATAGGGGGGAAGTGGTAGATGTGGTATATCTTGACTCTAGAAAGGCTTTTGATACTGTCTCGCATGACCGTCTTATAAACAAACTAGGGAAATACAACCTGGATGGAATTACTACAAGGTGGGTGCAGAACTGGTTGGAAAACCATTCCCAGGGAGTAGTTATGAGTGGTTCACAATCAAGCTGGAAGGGCATAACAAGTGGAGTCCCGCAGGGATCAGTTCTGGGTCCGGTTCTGTTTCATATCTTCATCAGTGATTTAGATAATGGCATAGAGCGTACACTTATAAAGTTTGCGGACAAGCTGGGAGGGGTTGCAAGTGCTTTGGAGAATAGGATTAAAATTCAAAATGATCTGGAAAAACTGGAGAAAGAGTCTGAAGTAAATAGGGTGAAATTCAATAAGTACAAATGCAAAGTACTCCACTTAGGAAGGAACAACCAGTTGCACACATACAAAATGGGAAATTACTGCCTAAGAAGGAATACTGCAGAAAAGGATCTGGGAGTCACAGAGGATCAAAAGTTAAATATGAGTCAACAATCTTGCAAAAAAAGCAAACATCATTCTGGGATGTATTAGCAGGAGTGTTGTAAGCAAGACATGGGAAGTAATTCTTCCGCTCTACTCTGCGCTGATTAGGCCTCAACTGGAGTAGTGTGTCCAGTTCAGGGTGCCTCATTTCAGGAAAGATGTGGACAAATAGCAGAAAGTCCAGAGAAGAGCAACAAAAATGATTAAAGGTCTAGAAAACATGACCTATGAGGGAAGACTGAAAAAAATTGATTTGTTTAGTCTGGAGAAGAGAAGACTGAAAGGGGACATGATAACAGTTTTCAAGTACATGAAAGGTTGTTACAAGTAGGAGGGAAAAAATTGTTCTCCTTAACCTCTGAGGATAGGACAAGAAGCAATGGGCTTAAATTGCAGCAAGGGAGGTTTAGGTTGGACGTTAGGAAAAACTTCCTAACTGTCAGGGTGGTTAAGCACTGGAATAAATTGCCTAGGGAGGTTGTGGAATTTCCATCACTGGAGGTTTTTAAAGAGCAGGTTAAACAAACACTTGTCAGGGATGGTCTAGCTCAGTGCTACTCAAAATGGTGATCCGCGGACTGGAGCCAGTCTGCCAGTCTGCGCGCACATTGAAAAAAAAAATGCCGATCCCCCACATCAGATAGTTTGAGAAGCAGTGTGCTAGATAATACTTAGTCCTGCCAGGAGTGCAGGGGACAGAACTAGATGACCTCTCGAGATCCTGTCCAGTCCTGCGATTCTGTGATTCTATGATCACTGCTTTCCAGAACAGAGAGCCTGGGAGTGGGACCTTGAAATGAACTGGAGTTTCAGTACCTGGAACCTGTTGACTTTCCCCTTTAAATTGGCCCGAGGACTCCATGTGCTGAGTCTGTATTACATTCTATTCTCTAGCCCAGCCCAGCCCTGTCACCAGGCCTGCCTATAGTGAGCTCAGCACATCCAAGTTACTGCACAAAGGATACCGTAGCTTTGCTTTGAACGCATTGGCCTTCTGCTGAGATCCCAACTCCTGCATTGGATAAAATGACTTTAAAACAATGGGGACCGTTTTACACAAGTGAGATTTCCGTTTCACCCAATGAGCTGGAGACTTCTCCCCATTGCTGGCCTGGCTGACTCAGCAGCACTTTGCATTTCTGTCTCGCTTCACTGACTGTCAGGTACCGTTGCTTGGAGGCTTTAGAGATCTCATGCCAATGGGAGATGGAGAGGGAGTCAAATCTGCCTCCCTCCCCGCCCAGCTCTTCTGAACCACAGGGGAATAGCAGTGTAACTATGTGGAGCAGAGCTCCTTGCTTGGAAGGGAAACATTACTCCAGATCAGTCTACTCCCTGTCCCCATCCTGGAGGCCTCTGTGATCCCAGATCCTTTACACCCCTGCTTTTGATTAAAATATCTCCCAGTTGTCTTCTACCTCATTCTGTACCACTGCTGCTAGTGTTTCCATCTCTGCTCACAAGCAGGCTGTGCTATTGGCACCATCATGAACTTTGCGATGCCAGGGAAACTATAAAACATAAGAGTACTCCTTGTTGTTTTTGCTGATACAGACTAACACGGCTACCACGCTGAAACCTGTAAAACATAAGAATGGCCAGACTGGGTCAGACCAATGGGTCATCTAGCCCAGTATCCAGTCTTCCAACAGTGGCCAACACCAGGTGCTTCAGAGAGAATGAAGAGAACAGGGCAATCATCACGTGATCCATCCCCTGTCGTCCAGTCCCAGCTTCTGGCAGTCAGAGGCTTAGGGACACCCAGAGCAAGGGGTTGTATCCCTGATCATCTTGGCTATTGATGGACCTATCCTCCATAAACTTATCTAGTTCTTTTTTTGAACCCCGTTATAATTTGACCTTCACACCTTCACCCCTGGCAATGAGTTCTACGGATTGGCTGTGTGTGGTGTGAAAAAATATTTCCTTTTGTTTGTTGAAACCTGCTGCCAATATTTTCAATTGGGAAACCCCTGGTTCTTATGTTATGAGAAGGAGTAAATAACACGTCCTTATTTACTTTCTCCTCACCAGTCATGATTTTATAGACCTCTATCATATCCTCCTTTAGTCGTCTCTTTTCCAAGCTGAAAAGTCCCACTCTTATTAATCTCTCCTCATATGGGAGCTGTTCCAGACCCTTAATCCTTTTTGTTGCCCTTTTCTGAACCTTTTCCAATTCCAATCTATCTTTTTTGAGATGGGGCGAGCACAGCTGCACGCAGTGTTTAAGGCATGTGCGTACCATGGATTTATATAGTGGCATTATGATATTTTCTGTCTTATTATCGATCCCTTTCATAATGATTCCTACCATTCTGTTCACTTTCTTGACTGCCGCTGCACATGGAGTGGATATGTTCAGAGACCTATCCACAATGACTCCAAAAGCTCTTTCTGGCGTGGTAACAGCTTATTTAGACTCCACCATTTTAGATGTATAGCTGGGACGATGGTTTCCGATGTGCATTAATTTGCATTTATCAACATTGAATTTCATCTGCCATTTTACTATGCACCATTGAACGTGGTATACATCATCCTGTCTCAGTGCAGGGGGTTGGACGAGGTGACCTTTTGAGATCTTGTTCAGTCCTACATTTCTATGAGTCTATGGGATAGATTTCACCTGTGTGAGCTGAATGCCTGGCATTCCCTGCGGAGGAGGAAGAACAACAAACAGTCCTAAGATGCCACCTCTCTGAGTCTGATCTCATCCCTCCTGGGAGCCTGAGAGACCTGATCAGTATTTCAGGTTTAGGCAGACCCCACCTGTCTTCTCTTTCCTCTGCCCGGTTTTCTGGCAGGTGGTGGTGGGTACCTCGCCCTTCATAGAGAGCATATCCCCCCTTAAATATAGTCTCTGATCCCATGGGCCATGTGTGCAGGGTGAGAACTTCTCCCACCCAGGAGAATTGTTTGTTCTTGTGGATGGGCCAGTAGGGAAGAGATAATCCATGTTGATGGCCCTTGATGGGTCTCCTCACTCCCTCTGAGCAGGAATAGATTGGCCTTGTCAGGCCAGGCTGCTTTGACAATGCAGAGTGTCAGTGAACACACCAAATGGCCAACACAAAGCAACATGGAGTTCACCAAACACACTGGTTCGACAGAGACCTCCCCCCTCTGTCACATCACCCATTAAAGAGCCTGATTTATTTCTATTAGCTTAGCACAAGGTGAGTAGAGAGCAAGTGTGAAAAATTGGGACACTTTTTTTTGGGGGGGGAGCATAGTTGCCCATGTAAGACAAAGCCCCCTAATAGCAGGATGGTCCCGATAATATAGGGACCTCTGGTCACCCTAGTTTAGCATATCTGAATACTAGAGATTTTATCAGATAACTAGGGACATATCGGCGTCAGCCTCCCCCATATTCCTGTTTTTCTTGATCTTCAGCAAGCAGACATCACCGTTCGCTCAGTACCTTGTTAAACGAACAGTGACTTGCATATCATTTACAGAATGCTTTCCTAGTAGACCTACCGCTATAGCCAAATCGTTGTGTTATAACTGATTGCAAGGATGGGGGGAAGACCACATGGGCGGCAGGTGGTGTCCCCCTTAGGGGAGGCCAGCCTTGGCTCCACCCCTTCCATCTGCCCCCTGCAGCCAGAGCCCTGAGACCCCCTGTCCGCTCCTGCGGCTGGAGCCCTGAGACACCTCCCTGTCCGGAGCAGCCCATCCTCAGCCAGAGGAGCCCTTGGCTGGCCGAAGCCCCGAGCCCCGCCCCATCTTCCCGGAGGAGCCCTGGGCCAGCCACAGTCACACTTCCCCACCCCAGACCCGCAAGCCGCTGCAGGGAAAAGACTCTCACTCTTGTCCAAAGAAGCTTTTCATATGCCCCATGCAGGTTCCAGGGCAGCTGAGGAAATGGTATCTGCTACTCAGCTTCCTGGGTTCATCAGCCATCTCCCTGGAGTCCCTGGAACCTGCAAGGGGCATAATAAATCAAAAACTCCCCACAAATGGGGGTCCGGCATCAGCAGCCGCGCCAGGAGAGGTGAGCCTCCCCAGGCCTATTATTATGCCCGCCGCCCTTGGAAGTCCATTTCTTTATACTGGGATAGTTGCCCAAGAACTTCAGTATGTTGAAAGGCCGTTTCTGTTCACAGGGCCGGGTCCTGGTCACACAGTTAGAAACATGATCACTGGCGCTGAGTAGTCAGAGCCACCTGCAATTCTGTACTGTGTTGTCCTTCTTCGTTATGTTTGTACATCAGCATGATTAGTGATATCAAGCACACCTTGGGAGAAGGGGTGGTCTCCTTGTTGTTTGCCCAGCACCTAGCACAATGGGAGCCTGGTGCATAACTGGGGCTTCCTAGTTGCTTTGGTACTTGTGATGGGGGGTCTACCCCACACAAGGCCTGAAGGGGTTAAGGTGGCTAGGTTGGCCAATTCACTAAGTAGGCTGCACCTGGAGGAGGAGCTGGTGCAAACAGGAGAATTAGAAATGAGGCTCAGTTGGACAGAAGAGAAGAGTGAAGGGGGATTTGATAGCAGCCTTCAACTACCTGAAGGGGGGTTCCAAAGAGGATGGAGCTCGGCTGTTCTGAGTGGTGGCAGATGACAGATCAAGGAGCAATGGTCTCAAGTTGCAGTGCGGGAGGTCTAGGTTGGATATTAGGAAACACTGTTTCACTAGGAGGGTGGTGAAGCACTGGAAAGGGTTACCTAGGGAGGTGGTGGAATCTCCATCCTTAGAGGTTTTTAAGGCCCGGCTTGACAAAGCCCTGGCTGGGAAGATTTAGCCGGGGTTGGTCCTGCTTTGAGCAGGGGGTTGGACTAGATGACCTCCCGAGGTCTCTTCCAACCCTAATCTTCTATGATTCTATGACAGGAACAGGACAGGCTAGTATAAAGCCCAGGAGCTGAGTGCAGAAAAGGGGCTGCAGAGAGAGCGGCTGCAGTCACTCTCAGGAGAGCGAAGGCAAGGCGGGAAGTAGCCGAGGGATACAGCAGTGAGGTATAGGACTGTTCAGACCTTGACTGCATCTTGTAAGGTCCCTGGAACCCAGTGTAGAGGGCGAGCCTGGGTTCCTCTATCAGCTGTTAGACAAGGGGTACTGTTAAGGGGGCAGTGAATGGGAAGACTGCCTGGGACAATGGGGTCCTGAGAAACTGATCCATGCACTCCTCCGGGAGCGGAAAACTACAGTGACCTGGCCGGAGAGCCAAGCCATGAAGCAGGAGCAGTTGAGGCCTGAGTGAGCAAGACACAAGAGAATGATGGAGTACAACCGCGTCAACCTGGCAGAGCTAAACCTCAGACACGGCCAGAAAGAGGCGCTGCTGCGGTGAGTACAGCACCCCGTGACAGGAACACAGGTAACAAACACAATCTCTGGCAATATTGTTCCCACGCCATCAATTGCTATCACCAAACCGGCAAAGCAAGCACAAGGTTGGAAATCAATGTTCTTGGGAAGGGACTATTGACACAGTAGATTTGAAAATCAACTTGTAGTGACAGAGGACTTGTGAGGGGGTGGGGGGCATTTGGGAGGGAAGGGAGGGTTAATATCCACAGAACCACACAGGTCCGTCAGGGGAAAGAAACTGGTTTTTATTTCTGTCCTCGCCATGACTGCACTGCAGTGGCCAGAGGTGAGAAGCTCTAGCCCATTGACTGGTATGAGCTGGTCTTTCTTTCATTTGCCGGCCTAGGTTAATAATGTAGGCCCTCCCATCCAAGCATCTCAAAGTGCCTTGTACAGAAACAGGAAAATGCATCTGCTCTGTTTTCCTTTGGTGATTTTTGTTTGTTGCCTAACCCTTTTTAAGGTTGCTAACGTTTAGCTTAATGGCCAATTGATCTTACTGTGATAAGGTTCTTCCCCTAAAATCAGGCTACCCAGAATTCACACTATGGAGTTTAATATCTTGCAGGGAGTCTTGGGGTAGATGACAGGAACACTCACACTGAGGGCAAAGTAAAACCTTAGATACCTTTAGTACAATAATGGATAAAGCTAGAATAGACCCAACCCACATAACAAGATAGAGATAATACAGGATCAGAGGATATGAGTCAACAGTGGATATGAGTCAACGGGGTTCCCTTGTTGCCAAGAAGACTAATGGCATTTTGGGCTGTATAAGTAGGAGCATTGCCAGCAGATCGAGGGACGTGATCATTCCCCTCTATTCTGCATAGGTGAGGCTTCATCTGGAGTACTGTGTCCAGTTTTGGGCCCCACACTACAAGAAGGATGTGATAAAATTGGAAACAGTCCAGCGGAGGGCAACAAAAATGATTAGGGGGCTGAAGCACATGACTTTTGAGGAGAGGCTGAGGGATCTGGGCTTATTTAGTCTGCAGAAGAGAAGAATAAGGGGAATTTGATAGCTGCTTTCAACTACCTGAAAGGGGGTTCCAAAGAGGATGGATCTAGACTGTTCTCAGTGGTAGCAGATGACAGAACAAGGAGTAATGGTCTCAAGTTACAGTGGGGGAAGTTTAGCTTGGATATTAGGAAAAACTTTTTCACTAGGAGGGTGGTGAAGCACTGGAATGTGTTATCTAGGGAGGTGGTGGAATCTCCTTCCTTTGAGGTTTTTAAGGTTAGACTTGACAAAGCCCTGGCTGGGATGATTTAGTTGGGGATTAGGTCCTGCTTTGAACAGGGGGTTGGACTAGATGACCTCCTGAAGTCCCTTCCATATTGTATGATTCTATGATTCTATGATAGGGTAATCTGTGGTAGCATTCTATGCACAAGCTCTTAGAATTGCACACTCACATCCTTACTTGAAGACCTTATGATAGGAGACAAAGGGATCAGCCCTGTCTCTGGCATGCCACAGTGTCCAATGGTCCAAGTTCCCCAATGAGTTTGAAGGGCCAAGGAGTAGAGAAACACCAATAGAAGAAGCCCAGGAAAGAACAGACCCAGACCACATGGTGACTGCCCTGTTATAGGGCCAGAGCATCATCTCCTTGTGCTCAGTCCTCTATGTCCATAGTTAGCCTTTTCACCAATGTAATACTGAGGTGTACTTATTCTATAGGTGAACATATTGATACGTGTGACTGCTACTTCAGCACATGATACTACCCGTCACCCCTTGCTTAAGCGGATTTTTGGTTATTACTTCCATGTCCCTTGTGGTCACACTGACTGGAACATTCTAACTCCTACCATCGAGCAAGCTCTCCTTAGTTCCCAAAATCTAAAGGTGACCATTGATCTATGTCAAGGGTTATGGCCTCCTTAACCCACTTATGCTAACCTATACTCCAGCTAATATCTTACAGGATACAGGCCTGTAGGGTTCTTGCGTTACAACCAATATAACAGAAGCAACTAAATATCATAAAGGCAAGCCAGTAAATATAATGGACCCAGTGGATATAATGGGCAAGCTTACCCTATGGGCTACATGTTTTTAACCTTGGGGATTATTGTTCAGTTTCCCGGTTACGAAGCTGGCAAAGATGAATGCCAAAGTCAGTTTTATTTTGTTTCATCCACAACTTACTCATGCTCATTGGATGGTTGCTGTATAAGTTTCCTCCAACTGCCCTGAGAGTGACCTAACAGCTGAGCTGCAGTGATGATGGCTGTTTTTAGGGACAAGAGACAGCTGAGTGTCCAGCCCTGCTTGGTCCAGGAGCTTTGGAACCTGGTTGCTCTGTGTTGTTCTGCCACGTAGTGGCACCTGTGTAGAGCAGGCAAGCTGCAGAGCCTGTATTTGATGGGGGCTGGATGGGCTGTTAATAAACTTGTTCTGGTCATATTCAGTAGTCTGGCCCCTGCACTTGTTTAGGAGGCCCTGACTGGTGCTTAAGTGGTGGTGGGAAGGAGTCCCCCTTGTCTCCCCAGCATTAAGAGAGATGCAAGTTGTAGTCCAGGGAGGGCTGAGGAAAGCATTGTTTAGCTTAGGTCTGGCCCAGACCCCGTTGAGGCCTGCGTTAACGTGGTAAAATACTGTTTACATGGGGAGAGCAAAAGATCTTCTGATCTCTGTGTCAATAGGGTAAAAGAACAAGATGCACCACATTGTTGGCTCATATTCAATTTGTGATCCACTATACCCCCCCAGATCCTTTTCAGCAGTACCTCCGCAACCTGTTATTCCCCGTGTTGTAACCGTGCCTTTGATTTTTTTTCCCCCTTTCTAAGTGAAGTATTTTGCTCTTGTCTTTATTGAATTTCGTCTCGTTGATTGCAGACCAATTCTCCAATTTGTCAAAGTCATTTTGAATTTTCAGCCTGTCCTCCAAAGTGCTTGTGACTCCTCCCAGTTTGATGTCATCCCGAAATTTCAAAAGCACATTCCCCAAATCATTAATAAAACCGTTGAGTAGTACTGAATCTGGGACAGACCCATGTGGGACCCCATTAAATACACCCTCCCAGTGGGACGGCGAACCATTGAGAATTACTCTTTGAGTACAGGTTTCAGAGTAGCAGCCGTGTTAGTCTGTATTCGCAAAAAGAAAAGGAGTACTTGTGGCACCTTAGAGACTAACAAATTTATTAGAGCATAAGCTTTCGTGAGCTACAGCTTATTATTTAACTAATAAATTTGTTAGTCTCTAAGGTGCCACAAGTACTCCTTTTCTTTTTGCGAATACAGACTAACACGGCTGCTACTCTGAAAACTGTAAGGAGAGTGATCACTTAAGATAAGCCATCACCAGCAGCAGGGGGGGAAAGGAGAAAAACCTTTCATGGCGACAAGCAAGGTAGGCTATTTCCAGCAGTTAACAAGAATATCTGAGGAACAGTGGGGGGTGGGGTGGGGGGGAGAAATAACATGGGGAAATGGTTTTACTTTGTGTAATGACTCATCCATTCCCAGTCTCTATTCAAGCCTAAGTTAATTGTATCCAGTTTGCAAATTAATTCCAATTCAGCAGTCTCTCGTTGGAGTCTGTTTTTGAAGCTTTGTTGTTGAAGGATAGCCACTGTTAGGTCTGTAATCGAGTGACCAGAGAGATTGAAGTGTTCTCCAACACCTAGAGTACCCAGAAGTCACCTACTACAGGACAGGCCCAACAAAGAAAAGAACAGAACGCCACTAGCCATCACCTTCAGCCCCCAACTAAAATCTCTCCAACACATCATCAAGGATCTACAACCTATCCTGAAGGACGACCCATCACTCTCACAGATCTTGGGAGACAGACCAGTCCTTGCTTACAGACAGCTCCCCAATCTGAAGCAAATACTCACCAGCAACCACACACCACACAACAGAACCACTAACCCAGGAACCTATCCTTGCAACAAAGCCCGTTGCCAACTCTGTCCACATATCTATTCAGGGGACATCATCATAGGGCCTAATCACATCAGCCACACTATCAGAGGCTCGTTCACCTGCGCATCTACCAATGTGATATATGCCATCATGTGCCAGCAATGCCCCTCTGCCATGTACATTGGTCAAACTGGACAATCTCTACGTAAAAGAATGAATGGACACAAATCAGACGTCAAGAGTTATAACATTCAAAAACCAGTTGGAGAACACTTCAATCTCTCTGGTCACTCGATCACAGACCTAAGAGTGGCTATCCTTCAACAACAAAGCTTCAAAAACAGACTCCAATGAGAGACTGCTGAATTGGAATTAATTTGCAAACTGGATACAATTAACTTAGGCTTGAATAGAGACTGGGAATGGATGAGTCATTACACAAAGTAAAACTATTTCCCCATGTTATTTCTCCCTCCCACCCCACCCCCCACGGTTCCTCAGATATTCTTAAAAAGAAAAGGAGTACTTGTGGCACCTTAGAGACTAACAAATTTATTAGAGCATAAGCTTTCGTGAGCTACAGCTCACTTCATCACCATGAAAGGTTTTCCTCCTTTCCCGCCCCTGCTGCTGGTGATGGCTTATCTTAAGTGATCACACTCCTTACAGTGTGTATGATAAACCCATTGTTTCGTGTTCTCTGTGTCTGTATATCAATCTGCCCTCTGTTTTTTCCACCAAATGCATCCGATGAAATGAGCTGTAGCTCACGAAAGCTTATGCTCTAATAAATTTGTTAGTCTCTAAGGTGCCACAAGTACTCCTTTTCTTTCTTTGAGTACAGTTTTTCAGCCAGGGGTGCATGCGCTTTATAGTAATTTCATCTAGACCACATTTCCCTAGTTTGCTTATGAGAAAACCATGTGGCATTGTATCAAATCCTTGCTAAAATCAAGGAGGGAGACAACACCCTCCTGCCCACAAACCTCCCCCCACAAAAAAACACAATCCCTTCCTGACTCTGGCTAAAGCCCTGAAGCATGAGATTTTAGGGACATAAGACAGGCTTTTGGGGAGTTACTTACATATCCCTGATTCTCTGCCCTGTCCTGTCCTTGGCTGAGTTTGCAACTTACAAGGTTCTCAAACCTATGTCATGTGGCAACACTCCCCAGGGGACAGCTCGCTGGGTATACCACACCATAGCAGCATGCTGTGACCAGGCCACCTCACTGTCTCTCTACACTCCGTGTGGGAGGGTGCCAAGGGGGCCTGGCACAGGTTACACATGGCTGCATATTTTGGGTTCAACGTCACTGCTTAGGGTCGCTGTGAGGACATTTGGTGGTTTTATGGATGTGGCAGCCAGAGGTAAATTGTACCAGTTCTGGAGACTGGAGATGGGCCTGATGAAGCTCAAAGTTCTGACCCAGAAGTAGATCCGAAGTTTGGAGATGCTAGGATCCCAGGTTTTGGTTCAGGCCTATCTTTCGGGGGAAGCAGATGCTCTTTCAGCTGATGTGTAGTGAATCAAGGTCTGTAGTTAAGTGATGATGACTCATTATGCCTTGATAATACATCCCACTTGTAACAGGGAAGCCACTTACATGACTTCTCGGTTGAGCTTTCAGGGACAGCTTGGAAAGGCAGCCAGCTGGGTCACCCATCCTGCCCTCAGAGACCCTCAGTCTTCCTGAGAAACAGAAACAGCTCATAGCTGAGGTTAGTCAACTACCATGTGGCTTTCACTCTACTTCCTCTGGTCAGCATTGGAGCTGCCCTGGTTTGGTGAGTCCTCTGGCTCAGGCTGACGTGAGGAAGTGACCATAGCTGGGAGTTATTTTCTAGGTGATATGCCCTTGTTCACAAAACTGTTTGATGGTGAACCATGGTCCCCTGGTGGTATCTATCTCTGTTCGGCGGCTAGCTTGTGAATGCCAGGTGTGGTGTGGTGCTATGGACCAGCGCCTCATGGACTTGGTGGAGCCAGGTCCATTGCCACTTTTTAACCTACCTCCTCTCCTCTCAACCACTGCAGCGTGCACCAGGCGGCCAGCTGGCTGGGCTCCCTGCTGCGTCCTCTCACCCGCACCCTTCTCTCAGCCCCACCTCCTCTTCAGCTTTCCCCTGCCTCTCCCTCCCTTGTTGTTCTTTGCTTCCCCCTGCGTCTCACCCCTGACATTCCAGCTCTCCCACCCTTGACCATGCTCCCCAATCCCACGAGCCCCCCACTGCCCTTAATCCTTCATAAGAACGGCCATGCTGGGTCAGATCAAAGGTCCATCAAGCACGTATCTGTCTTCCGACAGTGGCCAATGGCAGGTGCCCCAAAGGAAATGAACAGACAGGTTATCTTCAGTGATCCATGCCCTGTCACCCAATCCCAGCTTCTGGCAAACAAAGCTAGGGACACCATTCCTGCCCATCCTGGCTAAAAGCCACTGATGGACCTATCTTCCATGAATTTATCTAGCTTCCTTTTGAGCGCCGTTATAGTATTGGCCTTCACAACACCCTCTGGCAAGGAGTTCCAGAGGTTGACAGTGCATTGCATGAAAAAATACTTTCTTGTGTTTGTTTTAAACCTGCTACCTATTAATTTCATTTGGTGGCCCCTTGTTCTTGTATTATGAGAAGGAGTAAATAACACTTCCTTATTTACTTTCTCTACACCAGTCATGATTTTATAGACCTCAATCATATCCCCCCTCAGTCACCTCTTTTCCAAGCTGAAAAGTCCCAGTCTTATCAATCTCTCCTCATACAGAAGCTGTTCCGTACCCCTCATCATTTTTGTTGCCCTTTTCTGAACCTTTTCCAAATTCAATATATCTTTTTTGAGATGGGGTGACCACATCTGAATGCAGTATTCAAGGTGTGGGCATACCAGGGATTTATATAGCAGCAATATGATATTTTCTGTCTTATTATCGATCCCTTTCTTGATGATTCCCAACATTCCGTTCACTTTTTTTGACAGCCGCTGCACGTTGAGTGGATGATTTCAGAGAACTATCCATAATGACTCCAAGATCTCCTTCTTGAGTGGTAACAGCTAATTTAGACCCCATCATTGTATATGTATAGTTGGGATTATGTTTTCCAATGTGCATTACTTTGCATTTATCAACACTGAATTTCATCTGACATTTTGTTGCCCAGTCCCCCAGTTTTGTGTGATCCTTTTGTAGCTCTTCACAATCTTCCTGGGACTTAACTGTCTTGAGTAGTTTTGTACCATCTGCAAATTTTGCCATCTCACTGTTTACCCCTTTTCCCAGATCATTTATGAATATGTTAAATAGGACTGGGCCCAGTACAGATCCCTGGGGGGCCCAGTACGGATCCAGGCACCCTGCTCCCTCCCCGTTTACCTGCCTCTCTCAAGGTAGGCCCCCACTACTGCTATGGGACCCCCATTGAACCGAGCCACCTGTGACCCTAGGCCCCCCTGCATTCACACCCTGCATGTTACTGCAATGCTGTCTGTACAGAATAAGCCTTGTGAGGTATCCTAGGAAAACTAACACCCTGATCAATGACACCATTGTAATAAATATGTAACACTCTTATGTGTAAAGTTAGGAATTCTCTCTGTGTGGTGCTACTAGAACACATTTAAGACCAGATGGCCTGGCCTCAGTACAGGTAACAAATCAGTTTGTCCTAGACAAAGGCAGATGGGTTTACTTCAGTTTACATATTGGCAGTAAACAAAGCCATCAAGTTAAACCATTGGGGGTTATCCTGAGACCAAACTCGTGAGACAGAGAATTAACAAGGCTCATGCACCCCAAAGAGACGCAGGAGACTGAATCTCCAGGAGGCCTTCCTGACTTTTAGGACAAAGACAATCCCTTTGGGGATATAAGGGACAGAGAGAGAGAGAGAGAGAGAGAGAGAGAGAGAGAGAGAGAGACTCCATCTTCATCCTAGCCCTGAGGAGACAAAGAAACCAAGCACTTTGTGGTCCGGGAATTGACTCCTGGCCAGGGAGTCTGGTCAGCCATGTTGGACATAGAATAAATGAGAAAACTACCTTGAGCAAAGACTATAGCTTGTTAGGTCTTAGCCATTAGAAAGCCTATTTTAACGTTTGTTTGTGTAACCTGTTCTACCGTCAATCCCTTCTATTTGCTATCACTTAAACTTAACGGACCCAGTGCTGTATTTGAATCGAAGTGATTGTGAACTCCAAAGTGATAAGCGGTGCTTGTGTCTCTTTAAAGGAGCAACGAACCTTATCCACTTCTCGGAGTGTTCCAGGAGAGGGCTGGATACTTCAGGGTAGGTGGTTTGGGAGAAATTCAGGACTGGGGCTGTGTTGGGGTCACCCTGCGAGTAATAACCTAGGGCTATTGTAGACAGACTGCTGGGGTGTGAGTGCAGAACTAGGGCTGCCTAGCACCCAGCCCCTCGGGGTACTGCATGCTTGTCCGCTGGCACATAGTGGGTGGGCTGTGAGTCTGAACAGCAGAGCATTTAAGGTCCCTAATATTACAGGACAGGCAGTGACTCAACCTCTCACTGGTCTAAACTGCACCTGAAACGTTACCCCATCCCTATCCACTTTTCTTCTCCACCTTCCTCCTAGCTGCAAGTCCCTCGGAATCTGAACCCATCAGGAGCACGGAAGGTGTGGAGTCTTTCTCCTAGAGGAAGCAATCCATTGCCTGCTCACGCCATATGCATGTGAAGAGTGCTACCGGACATATCACTAGCCTTAGTAATCGGAGTCCAGGGATCTCGTTAATCAAGGAGTGAGTACGGTATCTTTTTGTGGATGGTTGGAAACTAACATCGGAATCATGTCATCTGCAATGGGCTTGGGCAATTGACAGTTGATGGGGAGGGTCAAATCAGAACCAGGCCTGTGAATTATTTCAGCCTATCCTGGTAAAATATGCATACTCTGAACCATAAAGCAGCAGGAGCAGGTATATTTCACCAATGAGCATTGTTCTTACTAACCTGAGGGCCAGATTCAAGCTATACCCATTTACACCAGCCGAGGAGGATCTGAATATCTGTGAGAGCTTTCTCTTTCATATATATATATATATATATATATATATATATATATATATATATATATATATATTTGTAAATGACCTGATTTTTCAAGTCAGAGCAGTTCTTTCCATGCAAAACTTTAAGCTGGGCACTGGGTGATAAACACGTCTTGAAATTTGGGGCCAGATTCTCAGCTAGCATAAGCTGGCGAGACTGGTGTAAACCAGCTAAGAATCTCCCCCTTGCTCCTCAGCCTTCAAGCAGAACTTTTTTGGTTTTGCTGTTCTTCCCTCTTGCTTAAAAATATAAATCATACCTTCCTCCCCTGCCAAAAAATAAAAAAATTCAAGTCTTTCTCCAGGGGGAAAATTGTGGAAAAACCCAAACATCAAAAAAGGAAAACTATTTTGAAACCTAGGTCATGATGTGTTTTAATGAGACGAGACGATTGCACTAACAAGCTCCAATGTGGGGGAGAATAACATGCCCTGTTCATGGACAGAGTGCAGAACAATCACTACGGTCAATGGACAGATTTATTGCTCTGACTAGCCCCAAATCAGATTCATCCTTGCAGCTCTGGCTTAGTTTTTTTCGGTCTCAGAGACATACACTTTTATCCTTTGGGGCAGGCAGCCATATTTGAATTTTGCACAGGGAATGAGGAACCCTTACAGTTTCCTGGCAGGCAGAGGTGACAGATCTGTGGTTTCTTAAGTGCTAAAATCCACCTCTTTCTCCAAGGGACTTTTCTCTTCAATGCACACTCTGGGACAGTGAGTAATGACGTCACAGCAGTGGTGATCTTCATAAACAAACAGGAGGCTAGAGGGGCATTTTAGTCAGTGTTCATCTCGGCAGGTTGCCCCCCGCCCTGTGGTAAATGATGTACTGGAAAAAATTAACTTTATGATCTACTAATGTGTCTGGCATTTGTTGGCTGTAAGAATATGTTCAGTTCACCAGAAGGTGTGGCATTAGAGGAAGGAAAATGTCACCGAAAATCCCAGTCATTTGCATTCCACAGGTTTTAGAAAGGAACCAGCTTCTGTTCATTCCAAATTTTTTGTGAAAATTACTGACAATTTCTGTAATTTTCCCTTTTCTTATTAGGATACTGGCCTAGGACATGGGAGACCTGGGTTCAGTTCCCTGCTTTGCCACAGGGAATAACCTTGGGCGAGTCACTGAGCTGCTCTCTTCCTCAGTTTCCCCATCTGTACAATGGGGTAATAACACTGCCCACTTCAGAGGAGGGGTTTGAGGATAAATGTACTAAAGAGTGTGACCTGAAGGAGAGCTCTGTGGAAGCTCAAAAGCTTGTCTCTTTCTCCCCTACAGAAGTTGGTCCAATAAAAGTTTGCCTCACCCACCTTATGTCTCTAGGGCTTGTGAAGTGCTTTGAGATCTACTGCTGAAAAGTGCTATGTAAGAGCTAGATGTTGTTATTATTATTGTCCATTTTGCCACTGAAGGAAGGGGGGGGGGGAGGACAAAAAAAAAACCTAAAATTTTCCAGATTTGTCAGCAAAAAATGAGAAATTAATTTTTTTTCCACAAATAATTCTGAGTTTGAAAATAGGCCCCTTTGCACTGAGAAAACATTGCATTTGAAATATTTTCCTCAGATATGCTCACTCTTAAGAGCTTCAAGGATGCAATCGCAGCTAAATGTGACATGGGCTGGGGAGTTTCATTTCTAGGGTCCCCACAGCTCCCCTGCAGACTCTTCAGCTGGCCAGCTGGAAGGAAGAGACCGAGCTGCCAAGTTTGCATCCAGAATTGAACTCCCCAAGACTCAGGGCTGCTTGGGATCCATCCCGCTACAGAGATAAGCACCAGCTGCAATGTTTAGACATGAACTTCTCCACCCTTAAATTCAGAGCCTTGCAGCAGGGATTCTGTTGCTGGCTCATCTCGAATAGAGCAAGACAGGGACAGTGAGCCTGATTCTGATCTCGTATATGCTGGTGTCACCCTGGGATGGTACAGCAACTGGAGGAATTACACCAGTCTAAGTGAGATCAGAACTTGTCAGGCAAGGACCAAGGAAGCTGCAATTAGAAACTGCAGCAGGGACTTGGCAAGGATCAGAAAAGTATAGGGCTAATGTTAATGAGGGAAAATTAGGGCTAAGACAGTGACTAATCAAGGGGATACAGTGGCTCCCAGACTTCAACATGAAGAATAAATGGGCCAGATCCTTAGCTGGTGTGAATCAGTGTCGCTCCACAGACTTCAATGGAGCTACACCAAATTACACAAGCTGAGGATCCGGCCCATCTATTAACACAATTTCATTTAAAAGCCTCTTTTGCCCTAACCCAGCACTAGCCTCCAGCACTGTCAGATAACTGGTTCTGCTACCTGTTTGGAATCTCAGCTTTTAGCTTGCAATGCACGATTTCCACTGCAATCAATATTCACTGGTAGAAGCCTAATGACAGTGACTGCTCTTAGTTGAACTCATTCACTCAATGCTTCTTGTGTCTGATGGGATGTGTATGCTGCTGGCACCGGGTGTGATTGCAGCTTGAGTAGACAGACCCAAGCTCAGGTACCAGAGGAATGAAACCATGGCACCAAGTGCTTCAGCCCAAGCTGCCATGCCTTCACTGCTCCAGTACCTGAGGTAGCTAGATCAAAGCGAACGAGGGTATGTCAGCGCCTGGAGATGGCAGTGGAGGCCTACCCTGGGGCTGACAGCTGCCATCTAGACTCAATTGAAAGTTGGAGGAATTAAATGGTAATGATGAACCTTGTCCTGCAGTTGTCTACCAAAAAGGCCAACATAGTGTAGAGCTCTTTCAGCAAAGGAATGTTTTAGTTTTAAAACAAGAAGCTGCATCGGTCCAATATATATAGTTTGCAGTAAAAAAAATAAAAAATTTAAAAGCTGTATCTCATCTTTCCAAAAATAAAACCCTGAGGCCAGACCCTCAATTGGTATAGCTTTACTAAAATCAATGCCAACTTATTTGAGATGTGGATATGGCTCTTACGTTTTTTCCATTAGCAATTTACAAAGAAAATCATAAACTACAAATTTCATAGTAGCAGCCATGTTAGTCTGTATTCGCAAAAAGAAAAGGAGTACTTGTGGCACCTTAGAGACTAACAAATTTATTAGAGCATAAGCTTTCGTGAGCTACAGCTCACTTCTACAAAGAAAATCTATTTCCCAAGACCAGATTTGTGACACTCCTCTGCCAAACAAATATTTTCTTAAGATAAGTCTTTGGATGTGTCAGCTACTTGAAATGTTGGTGGTTTCAAATGATTGTATTGGGTCTGATAGTTAAAAGTTCACTTGGTGGTTCTGGCCAGCTTACGACAAATTTAGTTCTTGGAATCATCCCATGAGAACTATGCAATCCATCCAACATTAGCTTGGCATCTGTTCATCAGCAGAAATGGAAAGTCTTTAATTATTTCGACTGCCATCGAGTTGTACCCTATCATGTTTGATGTAGCTTCTGCAAGAATATAGTTTGTGAATAGGCTTCCTGCTTGTTTTAGTCCAACACTTAATATCTGGAGAATACAATGTGCAAAGATTTCCCCTAGATTGTTTACACTGAATTCTTCCAAGGCCCAATGCAATGTCCATTAAAATCAATAGAGAGCTCCCCACTGATTCTTAGGGCATTGGATCAGGCAGTTACGAGGGCACAGATTGTCAAAGATATTTCAGCACCTGACTCCACCTGATTTCGTTGAAACGGGCGTCTCTCCACTGAAATCAATGGGAGTTAAGCGCTGAAGTACCCTTGGGGATCTGACCCTTGGGGCCTGATTTTCAGACGTGCTGAGCACACGCGACTGCAACTGAAGTCAATGGAAGCTCTGGGTGCTCAGCCCTGCTGAGAATCGGGCCCTATCGTGTCAGGAAGCATTGGCAGTCCTTTATCCTATCCTGATGGTGCCTCATCTGAGCAGGATGGGCGATTGGAACGAGTAGGTCCATGATTGATGCAGGGGTGGGTGTGATTCAAAACCTTTAGCCAGATTGAATTTCGGGGCATGGGTGAGGCCCAACCAGCTGAGCCTTAATGCCGGCAGGATTGGGATGAGATTGAGTGTGGTGGGGAATCAGCTGGGAGAGCTGGCAGAATTTGTGGTGGCACCCGCCCTTCCCCCACAGGCACTGAGAAGAGAGTGCAGCTGCCCTTTGTAGTACGGCAGTGCAGCATGGGCATGCTAGAGCCTGGCTGCGCAGGAGCAGCTGTGACCATGAGGGCTTCATTGCATATGTGCCTGAGAGATCTGTCCTCTCTCATACAGGGCTGGCCCCAGTCATCTGTGCCCTTGTTGCCTGGAGGTTAGATTTCTGTCATGGGCTCCACTCACTAAACAGCAGGTTGCTTCGGGATCCCATTACGCTAGCGCTCTGCAGTCTGCACTGGCTCCCAGTAAGCTCCTGGGTGGAATTCAAGGCATTGGGGTTAGGCTGGGACCTGGTTACCTGACTGACCGCTTCTCTCCCTGGGCCATAGTGCCTCAGCAGAGAACTGGCGCTGCAGGTCTCTCCTCGGAGCAGCCCGACTCAGGCATGGAAGTCGTTTGGCCTGGGCCCACCAGAACCCAGAGTTGTTCAAAGTCCAGGCAGAAAAGCCCATCTTGTCCCCAGACTGTTAGGGAAGGGATAAGGATGAGGGATGTCTGTGGGTGTCTAGATCTATAGAAAGGCAAGGTGGGCAAGGTAATACCTGTTGCTGGATCAGCTGCTGTTGGTGAGAGAGACAAGCTTTCGAGTCACACACAGCTCTTCTTCAGGTCTGGGAAAGGCACACAGGGCAGGTCTACATTACAGGGCAGATGCACCATAGCAGCGCTTCTGGTGAAGATGCTCTAAGCAGATGGGCTTAGAGACCTCTCCTGTCGGGTTAATAACTCTGCGAGAGGCAGTAGCTATGTCAGCGGGAGCAGCTTCCCTGCCGCCACAGTGCTGTCTACACTGGGGGTGAAGCTCGCTATAACTACGTCACTCAGGAGTGTGGATTTTTCACATCTCTGAGTGAGGTAGTTATACTGAAGTAGTGTAGAGCAGTGGTTCTCAAAGCCGGTCTGCCGCTTGTTCAGGGAAAGCCCCGGCGCGCTGGACTGGTTTATTTACCTGCCGTGTCCGCAGGTTCGGCCGGTCCTGTGGACGCGGCAGGTAAACAAACCGGGTGGGCGCGCCAGGGGCTTTGCCTGAACAAGTGGCAGACCAGCTTTGAGAGCCACTGGTGTAGAGGAGGTGTCACAGCTAAACACAAGATGGAACAGGTTCTTTTGCAAAAGCAGTTAACACGTATTGTGAGAGACAATTCAAGGTAGCAAAAAGAAAAGGAGTACTTGTGGCACCTTAGAGACTAACAAATTTATTAGAGCATAAGCTTTCGTGAGCTACAGCTCACTTCATCGGATGCATTTGGTGGAAAAAACAGAGGAGAGATTTATATACACACACACAGAGAACATGAAACAATGGGTTTATCATACACACTGTAAGGAGAGTGATCACTTAAGATAAGCCATCACCAACAGCAGGGGGGGAAAGGAGGAAACCTTTCATGGTGACAAGCAGGTAGGCTAATTCCAGCAGTTAACAAGAATATCAGAGGAACAGTGGGGGGTGGGGTGGGAGGGAGAAATACCATGGGGAAATAGTTTTACTTTGTGTAATGACTCATCCATTCCCAGTCTCTATTCAAGCCTAAGTTAATTGTATCCAGTTTGCAAATTAATTCCAATTCAGCAGTCTCTCGTTGGAGTCTGTTTTTGAAGCTTTTTTGTTGAAGTATAGCCACGTGGCTATACTTCAACAAAAAAGCTTCAAAAACAGACTCCAACGAGAGACTGCTGAATTGGAATTAATTTGCAAACTGGATACAATTAACTTAGGCTTGAATAGAGACTGGGAATGGATGAGTCATTACACAAAGTAAAACTATTTCCCCATGGTATTTCTCCCTCCCACCCCACCCCCCACTGTTCCTCTGATATTCTTGTTAACTGCTGGAATTAGCCTACCTGCTTGTCACCATGAAAGGTTTTCCTCCTTTCCCCCCCCTGCTGTTGGTGATGGCTTATCTTAAGTGATCACTCTCCTTACAGTGTGTATGATAAACCCATTGTTTCATGTTCTCTGTGTGTGTGTATATAAATCTCTCCTCTGTTTTTTCCACCAAATGCATCCGATGAAGTGAGCTGTAGCTCACGAAAGCTTATGCTCTAATAAATTTGTTAGTCTCTAAGGTGCCACAAGTACTCCTTTTCTTTTTGCGAATACAGACTAACACGGCTGCTACTCTGAAACCTAAAATTCAAGGTAGAGTGGCCTGTTAACCCCCCTGCAGTCATAGGGCAAGAAGGTGGAGGTTAGTGCATTGCAGTGTGTTGTAATAAGCCATAAATCCAGTGTCTTTATTCACTCCAAGATTTTTAGTGTCAAGCAAAGTTACGAATTTAAGCTCCCAGGCTCGTCTTTTGAAGGTGCTTTGCAGGAGTCCTTTGAGGATGAGGACTGAGAGCTCAAATTTGGCGTGATGGCTTTGTGACAATTGTTTGCCCACATGTGATAAGGTTGTTTTGTCTTTTATCACTTTTCTTAGTGAGCTCATCTGAGAGCACAGTGGTTTCACCCACATAGTTATTGAGGCATTTAGCCCACTGGATGTGTGCACCACATGTTGTGACGGGCATATGTAGGAGCCAAGGGTCCTGAAAGGGGCATTGGGAAAGTACTGATCATCCCATCAGTGGAGATATGGCTGCAGGTTTTGCGTCTGTTCTGGCAGGGTCTAGTGCTGCTTTGAGTTGGTGGCTCCTAGTCTGTGGGGGGCTTAATAAAAATAATAGATTATTATCTCACCCATCTTGTCACTTTAATATCCTGGGACCAACATGGCTACAACACCAATGCAAACCACAGGATCTATATCGATATCTACAAGAAGTAATTCTTCTGCTCTACTCTGCGCTGATTAGGTCTCAACTGGAGTATTGTGTCCAGTTCCAGGCACCACATTTCAGGAAAGATGTGGACAAATTGGAGAAAGTCCAGAGGAGAGCAACAAAAATGATTCTTCTTAGCGTATGCACAACGTGCCTCAGGTGGCATGTGACCAGGATTCATCACTGAATTTGGTCCGCTGATTGGATCATTAGGTTCCCCGGCCCAGGAAGTGTGACATGAATGCTGATCCATCACCCCCCAGAAATGATTAAAGGTCTAGAAAACATGACCTAATGAGGAAAGATTGAAAAAATTGGGTTTGTTTAGGCTGGAGAAGAGTAGGCCAAGAGGGGACATGATAATAGTTTTCAAGTACATAAAAGGTTGTTACAAGGAGGAGGGAGAAAAATTGTTCTCCTTAACCTCTGAGGATAGGACAAGAAGCAATGGGCTTAAATTGCAGCAAGGGCGGTTTAGGTTGGACATTAGGAAAAACTTCCTACCTGTCAGGGTGGTTAAGCACTGGAATAAATTGCCTAGGGAGGTTGTGGGATCTCCATCGTTTGAGGTTTTTAAGAGTAGTCAAACACCGGTCAATGATGGCCTAGATAATTTAATCCTGCCACGAGTGCAAGGGACTGGACAAGATGACCTCTCGAGGTCCCTTCCACTCTTACGATTCTATGATGGCCTCAAAGGGAATGAGCTGTCCTAGCTATTGTATTTTGCATAGTGTATTGGAAGTTCTGAGCAGAATGCAGGGCAGGCACCTACAGAATTGAATATAGATCAAAACCTTGGCTTGGATTCTTGGCAAGCATATAGCCCACCAGCTGGCTCGAATATTTGTTTCATCTTCTCCCTGCACTGATGCATCACTGGAGCAGATGCCCAGTAGAGGGGGATAGTGCTTTGCAGCAGGGATCACTGGAGGCCCCAAGCCACTATCTGGCTTAAAATGAACTTTCCTCTGTCTTGCATCTCAGGAGAAAGACTCCTGGGAAGAAAGCCTCCCAAGGGGCTTTTCAGCCTATCCCCGTCTCTAACATGCGGGATGTGAGCAGATGGTTGCTATCTCACTCCCAATGGAGGGATGCATATTGTTATAAACAGGGCCGGATTAACCTTTTGTGGGCCCAACGCCAAACTTATTTGTGGGGCCCCCATAGGGGCAATGGAGCTGGCGCAGAGGCGGGGGGGTTGGTCCCCAGAGTGAGGGGCCAGCCAGGGGCAATATGGCACGGCAGGGGTGGGCCCGCTCTGCCCAGCCCGGTCGGGAATAGCGAGGGAACTATTTACAAACTGGCAGTTGCCAGATGCACGATGGCCCACCTGGCCCTGTGCTGCCAGCCTGCCCCTTCCCCTCGGGGATGGGCCCATTCTGCGCCACACAGCCCCCCTGCCCAACACTGGAAACCCTTCCCCTCACCGATTCCCTATGGCCAAAGCCCCCCGCCCCCCGGACCCGCTATGCCCAGCGCCCCTCCCCAGCTCCTGCCACAACTGCCCAGTGCCCCGCACAGAACCCCCACGCCCTAGTGCCCCAACACACAGATCTTCCCCGCCCCCTCACAGCCCAGCACCCACCCCAGACCCACTCCCCAGCGCCCTGCCTCCTGGCCCCACTCACCGGCCCTGCTGGGAGGCAACTGCGTCTGCCGGGCTGAGCCGCCGGCGCAGCCAGGGCTGGTCCCAGGGTGGGAAATCGCTCCGGCCTCTCACGAGTGGTGTGATCGGCCAGGCCAGGGCCTGCCCCGCCCGGGCTCTGTCAGGACCCACTTACCTGGAGGGGCCCAGCCAAGCTCCCCCCCCCCACTGCCCTCCCTAACGGGCCGAGACTGGCCAGGCTTCTGCACCAGTCCCAGACGGCTCAGCTCCGGGGAGACAGGTGGGGAGAAGCAGAGACTGCCGGAGCCGGAGGTGCCCTGGGGTCCGGCCAGGGGGCAGGGAGGAGCCCTTGGCCGGCCGGCGGGCAGGCCGAGAGGAGCAAGTGGTGGGCGGGGCGCCCGTGGGCTGGCGGGGTCTCGGGGCAAGGAGAGCAGGTCGGGGCCCCTTCTGAGCACGGGCCCAGCTCCACGGCGCCGTTGGAAACCCGGCACTGGTTACAAACAGCAGAATCCGGAGCAGCGGCTTCGGGCTCGGGCCGTGCCGGTCTGCATTCACCTCTGAGCAGTGGTGAGCCGGAGCCGCTTCGCTGGAACCGGTTGCTACATTTAGAAGCCCTTTTAGAATCGGTTGTTCCACGAGGGAGAACCGGTTCTAAAAGGGCTTCTAAATTTCACCGGCCAAAAGTGGCGCCTTAGGCGCCGACTCCATGGGTGCTCCAGCCCTGGAGCACCCAAGGGGAAAATTTGGTGGGTGCAGAGCACCCACCGGCAGCTCCCTGCCCCACCCCTGGCCCCAGCTCACCTCTGCCTCTGCTCCGCCTCCTCCCCTGAACGCGCCCCCCCCCCCCCCGCTTCTCCGGCCCTCCCCCCCCCGGCTTCCCACGAATCAGCTGTTCGCGCGGGAAGCGGGAGCAGGCTGAGAAGCCCCCCCCTCCCCCCGGCCGGCTTCCCGCTCAGGCCCAGGGAGGCGGAGGAGAGCTGGGGCGGGGGGGGGGGGCCCGAGGAGGGCCACCGGCATTGCAGCAGGTAACCCCAGGGCACAGGGGAACCGCTCCCCACCCCAGCTCAGCTCAGCTCTGCCACCCTCGGCCTGAGTGCGAGGGACCTGCCGGATGCTTCCTGGGAGTTGCCCCAGGTAAGCACCTCCGGGACGCCCCACCTCGCCCTCCGGCAGGTGCCTCTGCTCTTAGGGGTGGGGTGGGCACCCACTACGGTGGCTCACGAGACCCTCCTGCCCAGTTCTGGGGGCAGTCAGGAGACAGGGAGGGGGGTGGATGGGGCAGGGGTCCTGAGGGGGGCATCAAGGAACGTGGGGGGGTTGGATGGGGCAAGAGTCCCGGGGGGCAGGGGTGGCCAACGACCCCCTCTTGGGGTGAGGAGGGAACCCGTTGTTAAGATTTTGGCACCTCATCACTGCCTCTGAGCCCTCTTGCCAAGAATCCAGGCCTGGGGGCCAGCTGGTAATAAAGTCAATACCACACCACCTGCCTCCTTCCCCAGCCACCAGCAGAACTGGGGCTCCTGACTGCCCTATACACTTATAAAATGGTGTGTGAGATGGGGAGCCTCTGGCTGCAATAGCAATTGGGATGTGTGGCGAAACAAGGGATAGCACCACGGGTACATCGGAGCAGTCAGTTCCCAGGCCATTTGGTGTTTTCCATTCAGGCACCAGCTCCTGGAGTCCTGTGATTTACACCAGACTCTTGGCTTTCATTTGAAAAAAGAAAAGGAAATTTCTAGCCTTGTGATTGCAGAGAAAAGCTGGAAAACGTCACCCTCCCCTACAGGCTAAAACCCCCAGAGGCAAATCAAAAGACCTCCCCCAACTTTACATATTTATTTATTTTTAAATCTCATGATTTGGCAGCGGGGCGACTCATGCTCTGTGAATGTCTGTGGCTGGTGATACCAGCTGCTGCTTCTCTTTTAACAGGACTTCCCGGGTGCCCCCGGAGGGCTTCCAGCTGTTAGCGCTGACAGGCAGTAGGACATCCTGGGGGCTGCTACCAAGTGTGTCTGAACAGTTGTGGCCAATTTTTCCATTTGCAGTATCTCCAGCCTTTCATACTGTAACTGGGGCTCTCGTCCCCCACCCACAAGTACCCCTCTCTCGGGTGGGGGGAAACAGATGGTGCTTGAAACCTCACCCCCCAAAAATCCCTGCTGATCTATGGACTAGGCTGAGAGGACACTACTCCCTAGCTGCCCAAAGAGGTATCTGGTCCTTGCCTCTCCCCTCAGCTACCTCCTGCTGCTGCCGTGATGGGGGCCTAAGTCCTTCCTCAGACATCAGTTACAGAAGGCAGAACTGATCCCCATAAGAGGTAGGAGCCTGTCATTCCCAGGCTCCCGATTCCAGTCTTGCCCCTACCGCCTTACAGCCAATCAGAAGTCACTCCACCCTTACAGACGCCCCCGAATTCGCTCCTGCATGCGGACAGAGCAGCAAACCAATGAATTGACTTAGGTGTGTGTGACGGGGTGCTAGGATGGCACCTCCTCCTGGCCGCTCTGGGGAATAGCTCGCCAGGTCAGTACCCCTTCCCCCGGTTGCATGCCATCTCTCTGCCTGTCCCTCTGGTGCTGCAGCCCCTCTCTGACTCCACAAGCTGCGGCTGCCTCCCTGTGACTCAGCCCTCTGGCCGGCTCGCTATTTTCCTCTTCCGGGGTACCAAAGTATCCATCAGCAACCCTGGGCAGTCTTCCCATTCACTGCCACGTCGTGCCACTCCCTCAGAACCCAGGCCTGCCCCCGGCCGATGCCAACTCTGCGGCTGTCTAGTCAGCCGCCAAGGTCCGTTCCCTCTTAGACCTTACTGCCTCTCCCTGAGCCCCCTCCTTACCATCTGGCTCCCCTTTCTCTGGGTTTGCCAGCCTCCCTCCTCCCAGGGAGTAACCGGGGGCTACCTATCCCTGAGCCTCCAAACACTCCCCCCTTCTCCCAGGGAGTGACCGCAGACTGTCCTAGGAGCCCTTTTCCCCTGCCACTTTCCTGCCTTTATAGTCCCAGCCCAGCTTGTTCCCCCTCAACTGGGCTTCCCCATTCAGGCAGGGGATTGCTTAGCCACCTGATTCCCCTCAGCTGGGGCCTGTTGGGTTAATTCGGCCCCTTCTCGCTCCGCCTCAACCACAGGCGCAGCCTTTCAAATGTGCTTGGAGAGTGGGGGGCTGCTTGACCCCCAGCTCTGCCCCACGCCCTGCCCCCACTCCACTCCTCCCCACCTCTTCCTGCCCCTGCCCCACTTCTTCCCACCCTGTTCCATCCTCTGCCCCCTGTACACCACGCCCTCGCTCCTCCCCCTCCCTCCCTCCCTCCCAAAGCCTCCTGCACGCCGCAAAACAGCTGATCGCAGCAGCGGGAGGTGCGTGGAGGGAGGGGGAGGTTCTGATCCACGATGCCTGCCGGCGGGTGGCAAACCCTGAGGGGCAGGGGGGAACTGATATGGGGGCCAGCCGCTGGGTGCTCAGCGCCCATCATTTTTTCCCCGTGGGTGCTCCAGCCCCAAAGTACCTATGGAATCAGCACTTATTGCCTAACCCTTTCAGGGCAAGGGTGGGGTGAACACCCCATCACAGAGTGGCTGAAAACCAAACCAAAAGTTGGCTGGGATGGGGGGAAAGGCATTGATGCCTGTTAACTGCCAGAGAGCTGGAAAGATGAGTGGGCAAGAGAGAGAGCCTGGAAGAGTGACTGTCATGGAGTCCCTGGGCCATGCTCTGGAACTGCTCCCTACGAAGCCAGTCAGGACTCTGGGGAAGTCTCCTTTCTGGGAGAAGCCTGTCTGCAGGACACACAGCTCACACAGCTTCCACCTTCCTGGGTCTGACCTCGGAGCATTCAGCATCCTCTGCCCCTCCGTGTGCTTCCCACAGCGACTCCGCCCAGGCGGGGTCCTGGGGAAGCCAGAGGTCCTGCCCCCCAACTCCACAGTCAGACGTGACTCTCAGCCAGCCAGTAAAACAGAAGGTTTATTAGACGACAGGAACATGGAATAAACCAGAGCTTGGAGGTGCAGAGAACAGGACCCCTCAGCTGGATCCATTTTGGGGGGCAGTGAGCCAGACAACCCTGTCTGCACTTCACTCCATGTCCCCAGCCAGCCCCAAACTGAAACTTTCTCCAGCCCTCCCTCCTCTGGGCTTTGTCCCTTTCCCGGGCCAGGAGGTCACCGGATTCCTTTGTTCTCCAACCCTTTAGCTCTCACCTTGCAGGGGGGAAGGCCCAGGCCATCAGCTGCCAGGAAACAGGGTGTCGGCCATTCTCTGTGTCCAGACTCCTGAACACATCTGCCCTCTAGGGCTCTGCAACAATCAGACACCCTTATCCCACCACCTAGATACTTAAGAACTGCATAGGGGAAACTGAGGCACCTCCACACTATTCAGAGGAAACATTAAGAACAGTCCTGCTTCGTCACAGTGATGTCATCACAGCTTTCACAGGGCAGACAAACATTTCGCTGAACATCCAATGAGAACCTCCACTCAGAGTACTTGTGGCATCTTAGAGACTAACAAATTTATTTGAGCATAAGCTTTCGTGAGCTACAGTTCACTTCATCAGTTGCATCCGATGAAGTGAGTTGTAGCTCACAAAAGCTTATGCTCAAATAAATTTGTTAGTCTTTAAGGTACCACAAGCACTCCTTTTCTTTTTGCGAATACAGACTGACATGGCTGCTACTCTGAATCCACTCAGAGTGCAATTAAGAGGCAATCTGCCCAGGCAGAAATAGCTAACGGGATTGTTTGCTGACTCTCAAAAGATGCTTAGTAGAAACAGAGCTGGGAGGTTACTGAAGAAAAATCCCCTACAGGTAGCCAGGCTGAGAGTGTAAAGTAAGGGGAGACTGGCAGATAGCCGATATGAAAATCAGGGGAAGATCTGGGTCAGAGAAGCTCAGCTAAAATCTGCTTTTCAAAATGAATCTTACTCCTTTCTTTATGTTAACTTCAGGGAATGCTCTAGTGAATCAATATTTGCCTTGGCAATACAAGGCTGAAATGTTTATTCAGTAAGGAAACGGGGACAATAATTTTCAGAGTAGCAGCCGTGTTAGTCTATATTCGCAAAAAGAAAAGGAGTACTTGTGGCACCTTAGAGACTAACAAATGCATCCGATGAAGTGAGCTGTAGCTCACAAAAGCCTATGGGGACAATAGTATGTGACATCTTCCCCTTTCCCCCCCCCCCCCGTCCCCTGGTGTCCAATGAAAGCTAACCACTGCTTGAATTTTGGATATTGTGTATTCATGATACAATGCTCGTGATAAAGCTGCAAGCCAAGAACCAGTTGCCAAAATTATCTGAGCCTTTGCGGGGAAAATCACAAGCTGCTCACAGACATTTTGCAAACAGAAAAATAGGCAAAACTCTCTTAATGGGCAAAAAACCAGGAAGAAATTACTTGCTGCAAATGGGCTGCTCATTTCTAACTGGAAGGATGCAAACAAATGACAGTGGTGACCATTACACATCAATCAAACCATAATAAAGAGGAGAAATCTAATCTACTTTCACAGACGCCAGGAAGGTAAAACAGGGTGGAGCTCTTCAAATTGCCCTGTTCTATACCTTTTGGGCTGCTGACCAGTCCTAGTGCTTCCTGCAGCTGCAAGAGGTACCTGGAGGTGGATCTGATCTCCCTCCAAGTGTGGCTATGCCAAGGAAGAGCAAGTCCTGTCCCTCCTCAGCCCGGCCAGGACTGGCAGCTAGGAGCCCCTGGCTGGGGCACTCCCAGCAGCATAGGGGAGATCAGACCCACCTCCAGCAACTTCCTGCAGCTGGGTAGGTTCCAAGAGGTGGGTCCCCAGAGCAGCTGTGCAGGGGAAAAATATGTCCCATCCCTCCCCAGCCAGGGGGTGAGCACCTGGAGTAGGAGCCCCCACCTGGCATGTCCCCAGCTCTGTCCCTCCTCTACAATAGCTAGATTTTGTGGAAAGGTCAGATTTCATGGTCCATGACATGTTTTTCACAGCCATAAATTTGGCAGGGCCCTAGCAGTGTGACTAGGTAGGAAAAGAGTGAGATGTCATCTGCTCAGGAGTTTAACAAGCTGTGAAATTCCTCTCTTTCCCAACCAGCCAAGAAAAGGTCACAGCAGCCAGCACTCTGAAAATAGAAAAGGAGTACTTGTGGCACCTCTAAGGTGCCACAAGTCCTCCTTTTCTTTTTGCGAATACAGACTAACACGGCTGCTACTCTGAAACCTGAAACCTGTCACTCTGAAAATGCATCCAATGAAGTGAACTGTAGCTCACGAAAGCTTATGCTCAAATAAATTTGTTAGTCTCTAAAGTGCCACAAGTACTCCTTTTCTTTTTTGCGAATACAGACTAACACGGCTGCTACTCTGAACTCTGAAACCTGTCACTCTGAAAATACTCTCCCTTTGATGCAACAGGGCAGAGCTGACCAAAAATAATACAAAGGTTGGGGGGAAGGGAACCACTATGGCTCTTGTGAAACAGTGGTTTGTTGCCACAGCTAGATCCTCCGGGCATAGCACTGCCTTGAGGGGAACCTGGCACTAGTCATTGGCAAACTGGGTTATTTCAGTCCACACAGCAGAGTAAGCCAGAGTCACAAAGAGGTGTGTGGTGGTGGGGAGGTGGGTGTGGGATGACTGAGATGCTGTTATAACAGAGCCTGCTGATTTCTATAATTGCACATCATGATCTTCACAATAGCCGGAGGTGGTTGTTTGGCTTTGAACTATGCTGTTGGCATGGCCAGTATATCCCCAAAATACACCGCTACCTTCCCTGTACTGTTTATTTTAGCCCCTTCTTCAGCTGCTTGTATTTGATCTGCTGGCACTTAAGCAAAAACGCCTCTCTTGTCTTTATAGACTTCCTGATTAGTGAAGGTTAATGTCCTGAACATGTATCTCCTGCTGCCAGTGCTGTTTATCTCCTTAGCTCTCTGCCCCATCTGGCTCTGGCTTCACCCCTGCATCCTGTCTTACAGCTCCCACTTGCTGGGATGCGATGGGGGCGGGGGATGACTCACCCACCGTCCCAGTGACATAGGCATGAGGCACCCAGCCACAAAACAAACATTTATTCTGAGGTTGGTTGTGTCATATGTGACAACACCACCACCACCGGAGTGGAATGCACTGAGTGAGGCCTTGCGTGTGTCCTGCAAATGGGTCCTTTACCCACATGTATGGCCCTCTTATGCTTTATTAGGGATGCAGCTGCTGGAATTTGCAGCTGTTTCATTGTCTAATTCATTTGGCTTTCCCACACAGGATGCTTCTGCTTGCCATTACATTTGCCAGATGCCTGGGGTGAAATCCCAGCTTCATTGATATCATTGGCAAAACTCCCACTGATTTCAGGAGGGCCCAGGATTTCATGCCTAGCAGCCAGAGAGCTGAACTATAGGCTAATATCACCCAGGGCTCTGTAGGCAGAGTGGTCTGAGTCAGGCCAGAAAGTAAGACTGCCTAAGCAGGCCCGCTTTGTCTTCTCCTCAGAGGCTATAAACAGCGTAATTACCCACAACGGTGTTACCCCTGAGCTCTTTCTAAGCAAGCACATTTATTCTTAAAGTGAAAGCATTACAGAGAAAACATTCAAACAATAAAAAACACTACCTGCATGCTAATAAACTTACCAGAGATCACCCCCAACTCCAGCAACGGCTCTGGTACGAGTCAGTTCTTCCAACCCCACACGGGGTTTTTTCTGGGGTCACAAGATCATAACAGCTCAGTACAAGTACCCCCATGGATCTGTGAGTCACTCCTTTACAGAAGAGGCAACCTGCAGACAATGGGTTTCTCCTCAGGGCGTAGCTTCAAAAAGTCAGGCCCAGAGGTGAGAAGTTGCCTGTCCCTCCCCTCAAGTCTTTCCTAGGAAACCCATTCAACTAAAAGTTCATTCTTATCTGGCACATTGTTAAAAAGAGTCCTTTGAAGCTCGTGACACTTCCCAGGGCTTACGTTAGCCATGTCTGCCTCCTAGAGACATTCCATACAATCCCACAATAATACACAAACATTTGCATTTTTAATACAACAAACTGCTAAAATACTTCAACTGAATTCACTAAGGTTTGTCCAGGGTATTGCAGGAAATTGCCATGTTGCTCACACCCGTTGTGGTGCTGTACCCACGTGCTCCTTGTGGAGGGCAAAGGATGGAGGGATAGCTCAGTGGGGAGGGATAGCTCAGTGGTTTGAGCATTGGCCTTGCTAAACCCAGGGTTGTGAGTTCAATCCTTGAAGGGGCCATTTAGGGATCTGGGGCAAAAATTGGGGATTGGTCCTGCTTTGAGCAGGGGGTTGGACTAGATGACCTCCTGAGTTCCCTTCCAACCCTAACCTTCTATGATTCTATGATGGGCACATGAGTCCCGTCAGTGACCGTGGCATGGAAAGCCAGTGCTCTCGAAGCCAGCAATTATTTGAGGAGCTTTTGCATCCATCAGCGTCCTGATGAATCACTCCACCATAACAAACCCCACAGCTGACTTGCCAACTCCAAACTGGTTAGCAACAGACCTGTAGCAGTTTGGGGTAGCCAGTTTCCAGATGGCTACAGCAACCCGCTTCTGGACCCTCATGTGGGTGTCATGGTGCTCACAGGTCAGGGCAAGCTGATCACAAACCTGCAGGAATGTCTGCTTCTTCTTGCAAAAGCTCTGGAGCAGAAGCAGTGCATGACCCTTGCATTAGGGGAGGTTGGGCACGACTGCCAGAAGCTCACTAGATGTATATGGGGAGGCCACTGGTGCTGAGAGTGTGACCCTGCCCCCTGCTCCAAGGCCCCGCCTCTGCTCAGCTTCTTCCCTTGGAGGCCCCACCCACGCTCCACCCCCAGGCCCCATTCCTGCTCGGCCTCTTCACCGAGGCCACTCCCCCACCCCGCCTCTTCCCGTGCCCACTCTGCCTCTCCCGCTGAAGCCCACCCGCTCACTCGCCCATTGTTCGATCCTTTCTCCCTCTCCTGCTTTAAGGACGAGCGACAAGGGGGAGGGGGCAGAAAGGAGCTAGCGATGAGTGGGGGGTGGGCCTTGGGGGAAGAGGTGGAGCAGAGGCAGGAAGAGATGGCGCAAGGGTGGGGCCATGGGGGAAGAGGTGCAGCACGGGCAGGGCCACGGGGGAAGAGGCCGAGTGGGGGCAGGGCTTTGGGGTGGAGCATGGGTGGGCTCCCCTTCTCGGGAGCATCCGGCAGTGGGGTTCTGAAGGTGGTAGGCCGGCAGGCCTCCAAAGGGAGGTGCGCCACATTCGGCATTTCTTGTCCCGTTTGGGGAGGCTTATCCTCCCCAAACCTCTTATACCCACCACCCATGCTGGGGAGCAACTGCTGATCATCCCAGGTCTGCAGGACGATGTACTCCCCCCAGCCTATGCTTGTGGCCTGCATTGAGGCATTGGTCTACCTATGGGGAAAGTGCAGCTATGGCCGCATGCAGGAGCCGTATCAGGGGGTCCTGGCTGGCATGCCAATGCCCCCCTCTGAGAGGGACCTTTAGCAGATCAGATACCTCTGTCCACCAGCATCTCAGAGATGCTCAGCCCGACCCCCAAAATTGGACTGACAATGTGGGCTGAAGAAGTTCTTCCACCAAGTTGGGATCCATGTTGCTGTCTCCAGCCGCTGGGAGCATGTGATCCAGAAATGGCTTGGCTGGATATGCTGGCAGGCTCACACCATGGGCTTGGAAACATTGAGTCTGCAGGTGTGAGTCCCACAGCCCTAGGCTTACTATGCAGTGTAGACATGGCTTAAATTAAATGTCCTGGTTTAGAGGGAAGTTTCTTCCTATATACAGGTTGTTCAATAATGGTTCATTACAGGCAGGGCCGGCTGTGAGATTTTTGCCAAGCCAAGCAAAAAAATTTTTTGGCTGCCCCCGCTTTTTTCCATGCCCCGCCGTCCCCAGCTCCACCCCCAACTCACCCCTTCCCAACCCCTTCCCCAAATCCCTGGCCCCGCTTCCTCCCCCAGGCATGCCGTATTCCCCCCATTGCCTCCTGTGGCTCCCCCTGCCCGCCCCAGGCTTGCCAAACAACTGTTTGGTGCGCGGCAAGCCTGGGAGGGAGGGAGGAGAAGCGGAGTGGCAGCGGCGCGCTCAGGGGAGCAGGTGGAGGCGAGCTGCGGTGGCGGGGGCACATTTCTAGGGGTGGGATGGCCGGTGCTGGAATGCCGCCCCTAAAAATGTGCTGCCCCAAGCACCTGCGTGTTTTGCTGGTGCCCAGAGCCAGCCCTGACTACAGGGTTCCTTGTGCCTTACTCAGAAACAGCTGGCACTGGCTGCTGTTGCAGGCAGGATACTGGGCTAAATGGAGCATAGAGAATGGATCTGACCAGGCAATTTTCTCCGGCATAACTTCCCCTTAAAGAAAACCAGAGATCTGTGTATAATGCTGTCTAGTTTCTCAATAGTGGCCACAACACGCTGAGGTTTGAACCTGATAGAGCTGATAACACAGAAGTGAGCTATAATGAAAACTGAGTTGAAAAAATCTTGTATTGTTTGTTTTCAGTAATTGCTCTTTGGCAAGGTCTTTGCTTTCACTGTTCTTTCTCTTCCCCTGATACCACACTCTCCGAATCAGACCATTCATCGTCTGCTGGTCTGCAGCCACAGATTTCACTCCAGGGCAAATCTTTCTTAAGTGCTAAAGTGAATGAAATAGCTTGTTATAATGTATCTGCAACACTTAGCAAGCTGCTTAGGTTATCTTTCTTATAGCATCAATTAAAAATCACTTAGGGCTGTTTAGCCAATTCAGCTAGCCTTATTACACACCTGTGGTAGGACCTCTAAAGGGTTTATTCTGAAACTGCAAAGCAGCAAACCTTTCAGAAGGATGTTGATAAATTCAAGAGGGTCAAGAGAATGATTAAAGGATAGAAAAACGTGCCGTGTAGTGATGGACTGAAAGAGCTCAATCTATTCTGTTTAACAAAGAGAGGTTAAAGGGTGTGTTGATTACAGTCTATAAATATCTACATGGGGAAGAAATATTTAATAATGGGCTCTTCAAGCTAGTAAAGAAAAGTCTAACACCATCCAATGGCTGGAAGGTGAAGCTAGACAAATTCAGACTGGAAATAAGGCATACATTTTTAATGGTGAGAATAATTAACCATTGGGACAATTTACCAAGGGTTGTGGTGGCTTCTCGATCTCTGACAATTTTTAAATTGGGATTGGATGTTTTTCTAAAAGCTCTTCTCTAGGAATTATTTGGGGTAGTTCTCTGGCCTGAGTGATACAGGAGGTCAGATTAGAATAGGGGTTCTCAAACTGGGGGCCATGACCTCTCAGAGGGTCGCGAGGTTATTACGTGGGGGATCATGATCTGTTAGCCTCTGTCCCCGAACCCTGCTTTGCTTCCAGCATTTATAATAGTGTTAAACATTAAAAAATGTGGTTTTAATTCATAAGGAGGGGTCGCACTGAGAGGCTTGCTGTCTGAAAGGGGACACCAGTACAAAAGTTTGAGAACCACTGGACTAGAATGATTGCAGTGGTCCCTTCTGGCATTGGAATCTATGAATCATTTATCTTTCAGGCTGAAATTTTCTATGCTTTGTAGGGTGACCAGACAGCAAGTGTGAAAAATCAAGACAGGGGGTGGGGAGTAATAGGAGCCTATATAAGCCAAAGCCCCAAATATTGGGACTGTCCCTATAAAATTGGGACATTTGGTCACCCTAATGCTTGGTGTCTTCTGGAGAGTGGATTTTTCTACTAAGGATGAGCAAAATTCCTTCTGAGATTTTTGGGTTTGGAGAGGGTAGACTCTTTTCTCTCTTCCCCAAACACTTTTTCTTTAAATTTTGCCCTCCTTCCTTCCCCCCCCCCCCCCGGCTATTTAGACAGGGTTATAGCAAAAAGCAACAGGCATGTGTCTATAAGCAGGCGTGGACTGCTCCCTCTATGAGGACTAGTGTGTTTGCCTGTTTTGTTTTGAAAGTTCACTTTAACAAAACGATGTCTGTCAGTTACTTAGGGCGAGCGTGCATGGGAAGACAGGTGAGTGCTTAAAGTGACACTGTCAACTGGACATTGAGTCCACTTCAAAACATGACTGAGGGGGGCGGTTTTCAGAAACCTGTTGTGACTGATGGTTGTGCCCGGTTCCTTGGGTGTGTCTGAAAATCTCTGCTCATAGTCCCAGGAAACACAACTGTCCTGAATGGCCCTAACAATTCTTGTACTGCTACTGCTGTTCTTGATCATTTTAAGAGTCCAGTTCACTGGAACACGAGCAGGCCCTTTATCCCAGCTCTGCTGGCACAGAGGCCAGAAAGGTCCAGTCACTGGGGACTCCCCTCCTGCACCCCCCATGACACCCCTTCAAAGCAGGAGCTGAATAGAGGAGAGGGCTGGGGAAAAATCTAGCAGCCTTTTTGACAGTGAAGGTGTCTGAGCTCCCTTGGTCTGGCTCTCATCCTGGCAAGAGATGTTGGAGCTGTCTGGCTTTTGTCTGCAATGCTAGCTGCTTTCTATGCTGATGGGAAAGGGAATTGTAGCCTGCCTCAGATACCTACTACTGACAACATGGGTTTTCTCCCTCCACCCGTAGAATACCATTGAAAGTCAACTATTTCCCTGATGCAGCAACAGCGCATGACCTTTTCTGGTTATGTGATCCAAAAACAGCCGATGGGATCTCTGTAAAAAAAAAAAAATCCCTAAGGTTAGTGTGGTCAGATATTTATTAATAGTTTATAAAACACTGTGGGAAGAAGGGTGCTCTGATGCAATGTGATTTAGTAACTCAGAACCCTCTGGGTTCAGATCATTTTATGGCAGATTCCAAACGTCTTGCTTCATTCTAGTCATGCCTAAAAAGGCAGACTGCTTGATGGCATGGCAGAAGTTATGCCATACCTGTCTGGAGCAAGTACCTCTCTGGCCTCCATCAGTGGAGGGTTGGAGCACCTCACAGTCTTTAACATTTGGTCCCACAGCACCCCGTGAGGTAGGGCAGTGCTATTATCCCCATTGTACAGATGGGGAAACTGAGGCACAAAGAGACCGAGGGCATGGCTACATTTGCAGATGTAGAGCGCTTTGAGTTAAACCAGCCTTCAGAGAGCATAGTAGGGAAAGTGCTGCAATCTGTCCACACTGACAGCTACAAGCACACTGGTGTGGCCACATTAGCAGCTCTTGCAATGGCCACAGAGATCAGTGCATTGTGGAAGCTATCCCAGCATGCAAGTGGCTGCAAAGTTCTTTTCAAATGGGGGTGAGGTGGGGTGGAGTGTGACAGGGATTGTGTTGTATGTATGTGGGGGGAGAGAGAATGGGTTTTTGGGGGGATGAAAGCATGTCAGCATGCTGTCTTATAAGTTCAGACAGCAGCAGACCCCCCCACCCCCTCGCCTCTCTTTCTCCCACACAGCATTCCACACTAATGGTTGCTTTGTCTCGGAGCAGATAAGCAGTCAGCTGTCAGAAACGGAGCTTTCAAAGGGCATATCCGCATTCCTGCAGCGATTCCAAAACAATGACAAGAGTGGCCACTTGACTTAAGGGGATTATGGGACATTTCCGGAGGCTGATCACAGCGCAGTAATGCAACACCTTGTTCACACTGACGCCCGGGCATTTCAGCCAAGGCGCAACAAGCGTTAATCCTCTCGCCGAGATGGAGCACGAGGAGCGCTCTAGCTGGGAAGTCAGAGCGCTCTACGTGCCTTGCTAGTGTGGACAGGGAGTGAGCTAGGGCTTCTGGGGCTGCTTTAATGTGCTCTAACTCGCAAGTGTAGCCAAGCCCTAAATGACTTACTCAAGATCATACAGGCAGCATGGAGCAGAGCAGGGAACTGAACCCAGGTCTCTTACAGCCCAGTGTAGCCCGCTAACCACTGGACCATCCTTCCTAGCTTGTGCAACTGGTACACTTACCACATTATGAAGACACATCTCATACATGCTGGGATGAAATCTATAAAGACTGGGGCCATTCCAGGATCCTCCTCCTCTGGTAAAAAAACAAGTAGGCTGCATCAATATCAAACAGGGCTTAACTGGAAAGAGTACAAGGATCCTTTGTTTCTAACTTGTGAGGGGGACAGTAAGCAGCAGAGACCTGCGCTACTGGGTTTTTAAGAGAGGACATCTCTGTGCATCACAACCCAACAGCACTAGTCTGACACGAGAGCATCTGCCTCTCTAATCCTCTCCATCATATGGTCAAAGCAGGTGTTACATAAGAACAAAAATCTGAGCATGAAGCCTCCCGAGACCTGCAGCTGGAAGATGTCTTGGCCAAGCCAATCCAGCCTGAATAGCAAGAGACTTGGAAACTGGGAAAGCTGGAATGAGGACAGAGAACTTGTTTACTTGAATCTTGGGAGTGATTCCTTGGCTGCTGTTTGGGAGCAAGCAGGCTGCGTGCTGCTGCTTTGGCTATTAAATACTCATCCCTGCTCAGGGCCATGCTAACAGGAATAAACAGAGGCAGGCAAAGATCGTGAACTAATCCTGCCTGGGGGCCCACACATCTGGTGGCCCCTAGTTCTCTTCCGCCCGCAGCCCCATCTCCTGGCCTGCCCTGCCCCAGGCCCCGCTGGTGGTGTGCGTCCCTCCTCTCCTTCCCCCCTTGCCACCACTTGCCATGTGTGTTCCTCCTCTCCTTCCCCCTCCCCGCTTGGCCCCCCTGCCGCCGCTCACCATGTCTGTCCCTCCTCTCCTTCCACTGCCTCTCTGCTCATGTGGCAGTGATGGGGGCTGAGCGGGGAGGGGGAGAGGAGGGATGTGGTGAGTGGTGGCGGAGATGTAAGGAGTTTTACGTTTTGTGTTGTAAAAAAGCGGGAAGACCACTGCGTCTAAGGTCACGTGTTATGGCTGAGGGAGAGAATAGACAAGGGGAGAACACGCCTGAAGTGGGGCTGTCCTTCTGAGCGGCAGCCCGCGAGATGCGCACGTCGAGAGGCAACGTCCCAGCAAACGAGCTTACCTGCTCTCCATCCAGGTGCTCCGTAGCCGTGGTTCATCCAAATTCCGTTTTCCTCTTGCCGACCGTCATCTAGGCAGGCCGGGATCCGACGTTGCAGTCACGGAGGTCCCATGTCTTTGTCCCATGTCCGGAGGTCCATCTCCAAGTATAGTGACACCACTGTTAGTCACCCATCTTTGTAAGGGGTAATTGGGCCCAGGCTCAATGCCCACAGTTCCAAGTTCAACCACTGAGTTATGTGTTGTACTATCGTTTGTTTAATAAATCTTTCTTCAGTTTCATTTCCCCAGAGATCAGGCATCCTTCCAGTGATTCGGAGGAGGGAGGGTCTATTATCCTCCAGGTGTTTACACATTGATTGTTTAATAATTTGTTCCAGTATCTTGGTTGCACTCTTTGTAGAAATCAAACAGGTTGAGAAACATTGACTTTTCTTCTGATCAAAGTCCATGAATAAAGAGTGATTCATCACAATGACTACAAAGAACAGAATCACCTGATCATAAATTCTGTGCTGTCCATCATGCCCTCAGAGCAGAGCAGATGAATACCCTAGTGTCTGGGGAGAGGAAGCTGTATGGTATCTTTCTAAAGCAGATAATTTGGCACTATCTACACCTGAAAGTTGCTAATAGCAAGTCCTAGAAGCAGCGCTCTGATGTAGGGCTTGATCGTAGGCACCTGAAATCAATGAGAAGTGGGTCGGATCCATAGGCCAGAATTTCTACAAGAACTGAGTATGGGCAACCAGAGCAGGATTTTTCCAGAGGTCAGCCAGACTTTCCCAAGTACTCAGCATCCCCCTTTAGGAGCAATGGGAGATGTTGGGTGTTGAGCTATTTTGAAAATCAGGCCACCTATGTGTAAGACTGGGGTTCTCCAACCTTTCCATGACACAGACAACATCTTAATAAAAAATATCTGATAGACACTCCCATTCCCGATCACACAGACCCCACCTCTCTCCCATCTGGGATGGTGACAACTGCAGCAATTGTTCGCATGGAAAAATATTATTAGGAAAGTATTGGAGGTACCGTTTAATTTCTTTAAATGTGGTTTAGCTGCTGGAAACAAGTATGAGGAGCCTGCATAATCAGCAGCTTTCCACATTCCACCACCAATGTCTGAGTGGATCACTGGTGGGCCACATCCTGGGAATAATGGCTGTAAAAAGCAGGACTTTAATCTCAAGCCTTGCACAAATGTTCCTGCTCCCACAGAATAGGTGTAATAATAATAATAAAAAGGTTAACATTGACTCCAGCCGATTTTGTTTATTTGCTCTATGACCCAATATCCTCACAGTTACTGCTCTTCACAGGAACAGCTGCAGCAATAATGAGCAACTGATTTATATCAGATTTTTCTCGACTGGGACTGATTTAATAAAGTGTTACTAAAGCAGCTGGAAGGAGCCATTGTTGCCATAGGAACCTGGCAGGAGGCAACATGTAGGGTGCTGGTTTTCTTTGCAAACTCTTCTATGGATGATCTGAATTGTCCAGACTTCTCTCTAAGAGAGGTTCGCCCCAAAGAGCCTGATTTCCTCCCTGTGACATGCTGCTGCACTGTGGGGCTTTCCATAGAAGGAAAAGTCTGCCTAACCAGCCTGCCCTAAAATCCTGGGATGGTGGCAGCCATCTTGAATCTCCTCAATTGCTAGCCTAGGCCTCGATCCTGCATTCTTTGTGCACTTAAAAGTCCCTCTTGACTTCAGAACCTCTCAATGATTGGTTAGGGGTGCATTGGACCTATACACCATCAACTATAACTGCAAGCAGCCTGGCTTCATCTTTCAAACTGTGGTGTCATGTATTGGCCTGAACCTATCGACTTCAGTGGAATTGATCTTAATTCATTCTGGTGTAAAGGAGAGCAGAATCAGGGCCTGCAGATCTAGAATGCCAGTATGGGCTAGCAGAACCACTGGGCTGGAACCCCAGCTGGTATAAACCATCACAGCCCCATTGACCTCATCCACTGTCTTTAGTGGAGCTGTGCTGCCATCCGAGGATCTGCTCCCAGGAGTCAGCCGGGCTTTGGTGAGTTCTATAATTAGCAGCACTTTCTTCCACTCCAGTTAGTAGAAAATTCTTTATTTTCTTTTGGCTTCGTCATTTTAAGTGCAGAATTATTTATTTTCAAGGAAGCAATTAATGTACATTTGCAAGAGTCTCAAGCCTGTAGCTTGGATTCCTTCTGAATTCATTCCCAGGCAGTCGGTGAGGGCAAAGTAATGAATAGCCAGATGCCGGATTTGGAGCCTGTGATGATACATCTCATCTGATGGCTGAACTTCAAGCATTCCCCCAGAATTAAATGAAAACCATTTCGTGCAATAACAAAGGAGCATGGACAGATGTTTTCATTTGTTGGCTTTTTCCTGGCTGTCCTTGGGTGGGGTATGGAGTGCTACTGAGAAACGAATGATGTTTTATAAATGCCTTCAAAAAGAAAAAAATCATGCATCAGGGCTCATTCCACTGTTCATATTCCCTTCCCACAATGAATCCCCGTCTTCTGAACTCCTGGAATGTCTTGGCAGATGAACTAAGTTCTGTGTGGTTTTCTACACATATGCTGTAATCAGCTCTTCTGTAGGCAAGATCATGGAAATGTTATAAAGGTGTCACTTCCCACATGCTGTTGGCATAATGAAGGAAGAGTTCAATTAACCTCTCTTTGGTCTATAATTACCTACATTGCCTGTCACTCTCTATCTCTGATTTGATTTGGGTGGCCACTCTGAGAAGTCATTCTGGTAAGTAGGTCGTCTTTTTTGATGTAAGAGAAAGCTCTGGGCCAGATCCTCAGCTGGTGTAAATTGGTGTGGCTCCATTGAAGTCCATGAAGTGATGCCGGTTTACACCAGCATAGCTCCATGGACTGCAGATTTACACAGCTGAGGATCTGACCCAGCCAGAGATTAAAATACAAATCACATGTGTACTACTCAAAGGAGAAGTCTTACTCCCACATTCCTCCAGGCAGCAGACTGCCTGAGCAGTGACACATTTATGACATTAACAGTGGGCAGGGAATGGCCAGTATCAGAGACAAGGAATCAATCTCTGCCCTGCTTCTGTACTGGTTTAACAATTGAACGGAGAAAAATTCAATCTCAATCTCTCTCTATCTCTCTCTAACACTTCGTCAGCAATGGTCATTCAACATGCAGTTTACTTATCCCTTTTCCTCTTTTACGCCTAGAGAATGCACTGATTCTTCTACAGTCTTCCTGCTTCTTATGTATTTAAAGAAGGGTGTGTACTATTTGTCTTTGTATCTTTGCATCCTTAGATCAGCTATCACTCTTTACATTCCCTCTCTGTCTTGCTAATTGTCACTCCCCATTTTATCCTCCCATGCTAATTTTTCATGCCATTAGCACTGGAGCACATGGCCTGGATGGTTATAAAAATATTGAATACAGCCACTTAACCACACTGTCATGTTTCCTCTGCTGTTTCCTTTTTGTTGTTGTTGTGTGTCAGGTCATGCCTTCTTTGCCTTCAGTATGCTTTTATTAAGCAACGTCCTTCCTGATTTCCATGGAATTTAACTCCAAATAGAACTGATGGGATTTTTAAATTAATGTCTTTTCATTGGAAAATGCCAATTTGGCAAAACTGAAAGTGTTCCTGGAAAAACATCTATTTCAACATAACTTTTGCTGGAAAGGTTTCTCAGGTTCAGGATGGAATTTCTGGCGAGGGAGAGTGAACCTAAAACGTGGGTGACCCATGTTTAATTCCTTGCTCCAAATCAGGTAGCACAAGGACTCAGACATGGGTCTTCTGTATCCCAGATGAATACCACTAGGCTATTGGCTGGGGGGAAATCATTCTCTCACACTTTTTTTGTGAAAATTTGCTAAAGATCTTGTGTTCATTCTGATGTGGAACAAAAGCTAATGTTGAAATTTAGAAATTTTTCACCAAACAGAATATGTGTTTTCTGGCCAGCCCTAATTCCCACTAGAGATAGGATCCAACGGCAATACTTGGATGAGTGTTTTGAAAGATGCTGTGGTCCAGGACTGGGGGATTGGTTTGGACTATTACAAAGAGCAACTTGGATCTGACTCTGTTTGGATTTTCAACACCCACAAAGCCAAAGGTGTTTGGAGTTGAGATTTGGTGTGGACCCATCTTAGAGTTCTACCTCTTCTCTTCAGGCTGATTATAATTAACTTCCTCTTATTTTTAGAATCCCTCATCTTGAAGTTGTGTCTCCTTCTCAATATGATCCCTCCTTGCCCGCAAGAGTGTCAAACCAAGTAATACCACCGGGGTTGTTTTTTAGTTTCAGGAGTGAGGTACTTTTCTTTTCAGTACTGATAGATAGCTACTCTTTCCCCCTATTTATGGCACACCATGAACGTTGGAAATGTTAGGAACCATTAGGAAAGGGATGGATAGATAAGACAGAAAATATCATATTGCCTTTATATAAATCCATGGTATGCTCACATCTTGAATGCTGCATGCAGATCTGCTCTCCCCATCTAAATAAATAAATAGATAAATAAATTGGAAAAGGTACAGAGAAGGGCAACAAAAATGATTAGGTGTATGGAGCAACTTCTGTATGAGGAGAAATTAAAAAGATGGGACTTTTCAGCTTGCAAAAGAGTTGACTAAGGGAGGATATGATGGAGGTCTATAAAATCATGACTGGTGTGAAGAAAGTGAATAAGGAAATGTTATTTACTCCTTCACATAATACAAGAACTAGGGATCAACCAATGAAATGAAAAGGCAGCAGGTTTAAAACAAACATAAGGCAGTACTTCATCACACAATGCACAGTCAACTCAGGAACTCTGTTCCAAGAGATGTTATGAAGGCCAAAACCATAACAGGATTCAAGAAAGAACTAGATAAGTTCATGGAGGATAGGTCCATCAATGGCTATTAGCCAGGATGGGCAGGAAGACACCTCCATGCTCTGGATGTCCCTAGTCTCTGTTTGCCAGAAGCTGAGAATGGGCGATGGGATGGATCACTTGATGATTCCCTGTTCTGTTCATTCCCTCTGAAACACCTGGGATTGACCTCTGTCGGAAGACAGGATACTGGGCTAGATGGACCATTGGTCTGACCCAGTATGGCCGTTCTTATGTTCTTATTTAATTCCACTTGGTGAAGAACTCTACTGCAATTTACCAGACCTATTTCTCATTGACAGGACCCCATCACAGAAGCGACACTGACAGCACAGTCTAACTCATAGGGGGGTTACTTAGACATAAGTGGAGAGACTATGACCCCAGGGGCAGCAACTTTGCTGGCCCAAGAAAGATTGAAAAGAACATGTTAAACCGTTTAGGGATTTGATTACCTTCATGTGTATGACTTTGTTGTGGCAGTTAGCTGACTACAATCATGGTAAGATCTTAAAAAAAAATAATAATAATATGAGAATTGTCACTATGCTTTCCAGTTAGGGCTTGATTCTGCTGTCATTCACATGGTGAAAATCAGGAGTGACTCCCCTGAGGCCCATTGAGTTACTCCATTGCAAGGGCAGAATGGGGCCGTAGACTCTTTGGAGAGCCAACCTGAGCTGAGCTTTTGAAAGGAAACTATTCAAATGCTATTATTAACATTTGCCTCTAACATGCCCCAGCTGTTGTTTTGCAGAGCCTTCCTGAATTGCTGTATGGGAAGGGTCTTGCCAACAAATGTTCCTGGCTTCTGAGTGTAAATAAACTCTCTCCTCAGCTGGGTTTCTGGGCCCCAGTAGATAGGGAGAGTGGGGATAGGTTATGAAGGGCCTTGGAAGTGAAGACAAGCACTTTATGTTTAAAGGGGGAGCCACTGGGATGATGCAGAGTTGGGTAACGTGATCAGTGATGGATTAGGAAAATGATCTTTGCAACAACATTCTGAATGGATGTGAGCCAGGCAAGACTGCATTTGTCAAGGCCAGAGACATAATACACCTATGTCTCTCTCCTCCTTTCTTGATTCATGCTGAAGAGCCCCAGTTTATATTCTTGTTATTAGTCTGTAAGTACATGAACTTTGTACTATTAAAGTTCATCCCATTTCTATTACTCCAAGTCTCAAGGTCATCCAGTTCTTCCTGTATAATATTCCGAACCTCCTCAGTATTGACAATCCCTCTAAACTTTGTCATCAACAAATTTCACTCCTATTTTTAGTGCCAAGGTCATTAATGAACAGATTAAATAAGATCAGTCCCAGTCTGATCCTTGAGGAACTCCACTAGTAACCTCCCTCCAAATAAGTTTCAGCACAATCTGTTGTCATCTCCCCTTTAGCAAGTTCCACACCCATCTTATAATTGCCCATCTTCCCCAATTTAACTAACAATTTTCCTGGTGATACTGTACCCAGTGCTCAACTGAAGTTTAGATTAGACCTGCCACATTTCCCTTGTCTACAAAATATCAATTATCTTGTCAAAGGTACCAGGTTAGTCTGGAGCCATCTACCTTTGGCAAACCCAGACTGCATTTTATCCAATTTGCCATTTACCCTACCTCCTTAATTATTCTTTCCTTCAAAATTTGTCCTAAATCTATGCAGTGAAGGAACTGAAACTCTACCATGAAACTAGAGGAACCGAACAAAACAAATAATGAATAGTTGAAGGTACTGTTAAACCAAATAGTTTGCAAGCCACTGTAAGCTGAAATATGTTCAATCCTTTTGGAATAATGGAAAGCCAGCTGTATAAAGAGATGTAGCAGAATTCAATTTTTTTAAAATTATTTCAATTGATAAAAATCAATATTTATTTTTAAGCTTTTTTATTTTTATCAATTTAAATTTTAACAGCTATGGGACATGATGGGGAAGGGTCCAACAATAATTAGTTACTGATGTTGACAGTCAACAAAATTAAAGCTTTATAGAGGTTAAAACACAAACTGTCAACACCACATGTCAAAATATACAAAGTAAAGATCTTTAAATCAACCTCTAAGAAGTGCTGAAGCAGGATTTTTTTTGCTTTGCCTATCTGTAAATTTAGATTATTATCAATGGAAATATTTTTCTGCCAGTTTGTGTGTGTATAGTGAAATCGCAGTTTACCAACATTTACTGATAAAACTCTAATGCTACCATGCCTATGTATAAACCAATTCTGTCTGTGACCAATTCTCAAATAGGAAAAGAAAAAACTAGTTTGCCAACCACCTATAGGCTGAAATCTGTTCAAGCCCTTTGGAATAATAGCAAGCCATGTGGATAAACTAATTCACTTTGTGAATAAATCACAAACAGAAAAGGGGAGTCAATTTGTTGACTAGATTATTTGCTAGAAAAAAATTCACTGCGCTCTGATGATGACCTCAAAATACTCTAATAATTCACATTTGTAGAAGAAAGGCTGTTGTTTTTTTAAAAAGCATTTACCGTAAAAGAAATGTTTTAAGTGGCTTGGCACTTAATTGTTTAAAATTTTCAAATCCTTTTTATGAAATGTTGTTCAGATATACACTTAGGCCCAGATGAACTTAGGTGCCTAAATCCCATTGACAGCAGTGGGAATTAGGTGCCTCCTGCATACCTTTGGGCATCTGGACCTTGATGTTTGCACACCATCACTCTGCTTGTATGTTATTATTATGATTTATTATTTGTATTGCAGCTGCACTGAGGAGCCCTGGTCACGGACCAACATCCCATTGTGCGGATGCTGGACAAACACAGAACACAAAGAGGGTTCCTGCCCCAAGAGCTGTTCCATCCTTTTCTTCCAGCCTGTCTTAGAACACCTAGTAGAATGATGAGTGGCTTGTGGGTGGAGTCTCTAGGCTCTGTTGCAATACAGATAACTAAGATTAATATAATAACAAGCCAAAAATCAGCAGATCTGCAGTTGCGGCCCAGTGATTTCAAAGGGAGTGAGGTGCCCAAATACCTCTGAGGATCTGGGCCAATGTGCCTGAGACATAAAGGTACCTGGTATTATTGCAATCGTCTCTTGTTTTATTGCTTACCTCCACAATCCACCAAAGAAGCATTTTTTTAAAAAAACGAGGTCATCCATATCTAGGGCATGTTTTTGTAAAACCTGATGTGTTTAATGTAGCTCTTGCTTTACAGGAAACGCATACCGGAAGAAAACATGCCCTGGGGGAAGTTATTGCCGCTGTCAGTCTCCAAGCTTACGCAAATGAGTGTGGTCAGGGATTTTAGTTAATTCCGAGGAAGAAAATATGCAGGGGAAAGTTAAGTATTGTGCCCAAGCTAACGTAAATTCTCATGGGTGGAGGTGTCCTGGAACCTGAGCCCTCACTGTGGGGAGCCAGGAATGAACATGGATCCGTTTATATCCTCAAGAAATTGACTGTTAACATAAAAAAGATCACAATGTTGTCGTCCAACTACAGCTTGACTTACCGTGAAGGTCAAACACTACAGATCTCTTCAGGAGACCAGAAAACCTCCAGATATGTGAAAACAAATCTCTCGCTACTAGATCTTGCTCTACTGTTACCCAGCCGTCATTATTCACTTGTTTCATGAACTGTTTCAGTGTGGACTCTTAGGATTATAATTATTATTGTAGCACGTTAGATATGGAAGAAAGGTAGGGTTTCTTTGTGTATAACCCCCAAGAACATCAGCACATATCATAGAATCATAGAATATCAAGGTTGGAAGGGACCTCAGGAGGTCATCTAGTTCAACCCCCTTGCTTAAAGCAGGACCAATCCCCAATTTTTTCCCCAGATCCCTAAATGGCCCTCTCAAGGATTGAACTCACAACCCTGGGTTTAGCAGGCCAATGCTCAAACCACTGAGCTATAGCAGAAGAAAACCAGCTTGCATATAATAATGAGAACTGGAAGAATGAGTGAAAGAGACAAAATGGGTGAGGTGATATCTTTTATTGGATCAACTTTTGTTGGTGACAGAGACAAGCTTTCAGGCTATGCAGAGCTCTTCTTCTTCTTCAAGTCCACTCAGTCCTACTTCTTGTTCAGCCAATCACTCAGACCAACAAGTTTGTTTACATTTGCAGGAGATAATGCTGCCTGCTTCTTGTTTACAATGTCACCTGAAAGTGAGAACAGGTGTTTGCATGGCACTGTTGTAGCAGGTGTCGCAAGATATTTATGTGCCAGATGCACTAAAGATTCATATGTCCCTTCAACCACCATTCCAGAGGATATGTGTCCATGCCAATGATGAGTTCTGCTCAGTAATGATCCTAAGCAGTATGGAGCAGCGCATGTTCATTTTCATAATCTGAGTCAGATGCCACCAGCAGAAGGTTGATTTTCTTTTTTAGTGGTTCAGTGCTGAAGTTTCTGCATGGGAATGTTGCTCTTTTAAGACTTCTGAAAGCATGCTCCACACCTCGTCCCTGTCAGATTTTGGAAGGCACTTCAGATTCTTAAACCTTTGGTCCGGTGCTGTAGCGATCTTTAGAAATTTCATACTGGTATCTTCTTAGTGTTTAGAAAATCTTCAGTGAAAGTGTTCTTAAAATGAGCAACATGTGCTGGGTCATCATCCAAGATTGCTATAACATGAAATATATGGCAGAATGCAGGTAAAACGGAGCAGGAGACATACAATTCTCCCCCAAGGAGTTCAGTCACAAATTTAATTAACTCCATTATTTTTTAAATGAGAATCATCAGCATGGAAGGATGTCTTCTGGAACGGTGGCCAACGCATGAAGGGGCATCTGAATGTTTAGCGTATCTGGCACCTAAATACTTTGCAATGCTGGCTACAGAAGGGCCATGAAAATGCCTGTTCTCACTTTCAGGTGACATTGTAAATAAGAAGTGGGCAGCATTATGTCCCGTAAATGTAAACAAACTTGTTTGTCTTAGCGATTGGCTGAACAAGAAGTAGTACTGAGTGGACTTTTAGGCTCTAAAGCAGAGGTGGGCAAACTACAGCCTGCAGGCCACATCCAGCCTGCGGGACTGTCCTGCCCGGCCCTTGAGCTCCCGGCCAGGGAGGCTCGCCCCCGGCCCCTCCCACGCAGTCTCAGCTTGCCTTGCCATCAGCGCTCTGGGCGGCGGGGCTGTGAGAGCTGCTGGGTATAGTGTATTAAGTTGCTCCCCATAGGAATGTGCTACTTATGGAGCACCAGGACTGGCAACCGTAAGTAGTACATTCCTATGGGGAGCAATTTAATACACTATGTCCGTGTAGGGAAGGCTGTGCCTCCCCAAACAGCCTGGCCTCCACCCCCTCCCACTTCCCACTCCCTGACTGCCCCTCTCAGAGCCACCCAACCCCCCCCCCGCTCCTTGTGTCCTGACTGCCTCTTCTCAGGACCCCCCCACCCCTAACCGCCCCCCCGGTTCCCCACCCTCTATCCAACCTCCCCTGTCCCCTGACTGCCCCTCACCACACCCTCACCCCCTGACAGGCTCCTGGGGACTCCCATGCCTATCCAACTGCCCCCTGCTCCCTGTCCCCTGACTGCCCCCCAGGACTCCCTGCCCCTTATCCAACCCCCCCTTACCATTCCGCTCAAAGCACCAGGACTGGCGGCCGTAAGTAGTACACCATAAGTAGCACATTCCTATGGGGAGCAATTTAATACATGACACCAGCCCTCCATACAGTTTTGGAACCCCAATGTGGCCCTCAGGCCAAAAAGTTTGCCCAGCCCTGCTCTAAAGTTTTACTTTGTTTTGTTTTTTGAGTGTAGTTATGTAACAAAAAACCCTACATTTGTAAGTTACACTTTCACGATAAAGAGATTACGCTATAGGACTTGTATGAGGTGAATTGAAAAATACTGTTTCTTTTGTTTATCCTTTTTACAGTGCAAATATTTGTAATAAAAATAATAATATAAAGTGAGCACTGTACCCTTTGTATTCTGTCAATATATTTGAAAATGTAGAAAAACATCCAAAAAATTTAATCATTTCCAATTGATATTCTATTGTTTAACAGTGCGATTAAAAGTGCGATTAATTTTTTTGAGTTAATTGTGCGATTAATCGACAGCCCTACTTCTAAGTTGATTTTGTTGCTGAGGTTTGGAGCTGAAAAAAATAAATGACTTCAGTAACGTTATTGACAAAATATTGTTTTACTGGAGTGCATTCTGTTCGTTCGGTGTCAGAATAAACAGCCAATGAAAACTCTGTTCAATAGTCAGAATGGAACAATAATAATGAAAACCTCGCTCTCATAGCATGCTTTGCGTCAGTAGATCTCAAGGTGCTTCATAAGGCAGGTAAGTATCATTATCAGAATGAGGCCAGAATTTAAGGGTGGGTCTAGACTTAAACCGGTGCATTGGCTCAGCTGCACTGATGCCACCTAGCACATAAGTGAAGACAGGAGAGTTTCTGCCATTGGGATAGTTAAGGTAGCAATGTGGATGGAGAAGCTCTCCCGTCAACATAGTGCTGTCTACACCGGGAGTTATGTTGGTATAACTACATTGCTCACACCCCCGAGCCTGTATTAATAGAATATCAGGGTTGGAAGGGACCTCAGGAAGTCATCCCATCCAACCCCCTGCTCAAAGCAGGGCCAGTCCCCAATTTTTGCCCCAGATCCCTAAATGGTCCCCTCAACAATGAAACTCACAACCCTGGGTTTAGCAGGCCAATGCTCAAACCACTGAGCTACCCTTCCCCCCAAGACAGCAGTAATGACAACACACTAGTGTGGTAGACCCGGCCTGTGATATTGGCGGAATACTAATACACTCATGTCAGGCCCCATCCTGCTCCCACTGAAGTCAGAGGGCCTGATTTTCCAGTAATCCCGCTGTTCCTCCATTAGTTTTCATGAAGATTGGGTGAGATCAAGATGGTTTAATAAGGTGGTTAACGAAGCCGGGAACGTTTGGCCACTGATTCAGTACGAGCAGGATTGGACTCACCATGATTTGCAACAGCTGCTTTCACAAGCAGTGGCAGGGAAACACGTTGGCTTTCTGCCATTTGTGCATTTTCACCTCTTAAATCTGACTTGTTGCTGCTTCCCTGTCATTGCTTACAGGCCAGAGGAGTGCCGTGTATGTGGCAGCTCTGGTTTTTGGCACACAGGAATCAGTGTCCTTAGAGCCATCAAGTCACTGACCCGGCCTTGTTAAGCCCAGCAAGAATCCCTGCAATGCCCCGAACGCTTATTCACTTTCTCCAAAAGTTTTGAAAACATCACAAGTATGGGCTAAGCTCTCTGAATTTAACAGGCTGCAGGAAGCTATAGGCTTGTGCGTATTGTGAAGCTGGTAAACCAAGTGCCAGTTCTGGCAAAGGCCATAGGCAGTACCTAAGAACTGACAAACTCATAATGGAAACCAAACAAGCTCACCTGTAGGTTACTTTTGTTCAAAACAGGTATTAGTCGTATAAGAAGATGTAACGATGCTGGTTCTGGTGGGACCCAACTGAGTGCCAATTCAGGACAAATTGCTTCAAGCAGGGCAGTTACCTCCCAAGGCTGGGGTTCTTCCGCCTCTAAGGCAAACCAAACCAGCCAGACAGAGAGGACTTTGGTCTCATGCCACTGGCTAACCACAAATCACACAAGCAATTCCCTCAGACACTCCAGTTTCCCAGTATCACCACCAGTGCCACTCGTTATGGGGACAAATGGTTATGAAAACCAATACCCCAGTAAAAGATAAAAGGTTCTCTCGATCCCAAAGGACCAAGCCCCAGACCCAGGTCAATATACAAATCAGATCTTACCCGCAATCACGCTGTTGCCAATCTTTTAGAATCTAAAATCTAAAGGTTTACTCATAAAAGGAAAAAGATATAGATGAGAGCTAGAATTGGTTAAATGGCAGTAATGGCAAAGTTCTTGGTTCAGGCTTGTAGCAGTGATGGCATAAACTGCAGGTTCAAATCAAGTCTCTGGAGTACATCCCCAGCTGGGATGAGTCATTCAGTCCTTTGTGTAGAGCTTCCGTTTGTAGCAAAGTCCCTCCAGAGGTAAGAAGCAGGAATGAAGACAAGATGGAGGAGCTGCAGCAGCTTTTTATATTCTCTTGCCAGGTGGTCTCTGCTTTTTGTCCCAAAGACAAGCTGTCCATCACATGCCCTGGAAAAACCTCAGAGTTCTGTCCACAGGAAGGTCCCTGCATCCCTTGCTGAGTCACAAGCTGTATCTGCCTTCTCTCAATAGGTGAGTTGTATAGCTGATGATCCTTAATGGACCATCAAGCAGGCTAGGCAGAGCTGACATCAGCTTGTCTGGGATGTCGCCCAGAAGTATAGCATAAGTTTGAAATACGGACAATATAGCGCCAATACTTATAACTTTAAATACAAAAATGATACATGCATACAGATATCATATTCATAACCAGCCAACCATAACCTTGTCTTAGACACCTTATTTGACCCCCTTTATACAAGATTTGGGCCACTACAGGACCTTGGTTGCAACAATGATCTATACGGTCCCAGATTATGTCAATAATGTCACAGAAGGTATTCAGTGTTTAGACTTTAGGAAACGCCTTGTAAGTTGCTGCATTCATTAATTTCTGTAATTTCTGTAATGTCTGTATCCCATGCTATCAAGAAATATGTCCATTTTGCTTTGTAACTTTGAAAATGTTTGCTCTGAACTTGTGAACCAGGCATGGGAATCATCCTCCTTCCTCCCACGTCCACCCACTCAGGACTATCAAAAATATTAAGTGAGCCATTATAAGACAAAAGCCTTCTTAACTGCCCCATCCACCCACAGAGAAATATGTGCAGCAGGCCTCCTCCCGTCAGTGTGAATGCTGGTGTTGGATCATATTGAAGAAGTTCTGTATTAAAATCACAAATGAGTTTGATTTCCCATAGTTTAAATGCCAGGGTATTACTAATTAAGAGGTCTCTTGGGTTTTGGTACTGTTTCGCTCCCTCTCTGTAAAATGCATCCGATGAAGTGAGCTGTAGCTCACGAAAGCTTATGCTCTAATAAATTTGTTAGTCTCTAAGGTGCCACAAGTACTCCTTTTCTTTTTCCCTCTCTGTGTGAAACTTGCAAGCTACTAATTGTGTTAGTACATTCTAAGACCGAGTCTGTACTCAAAGCAATTCTTTGTAATAACAACTACTCACACAGAGAGAGACTCAAAGCAATACTCTGTAACAACAGAAACAGCACCCAGAGACTCCCCGCCCTTTTATTGTATTCATCTCGCTTTGTTAATAATTGTGATTAAAATAGAGATAGAGGATGTATGTGGCTGGATGCTTGGTGTGGATAATAACTGAATGATCAGGGAGGTGCCAGCCTAAGACTCCAGTGTTCATCGGCTGAAGAAGGCGTCAAGTGGAAATAACCAGAGGACCCCTGAAGGGCAGACTGGAATCCACCCAACAGCCTCAAGGATGGGAGAACCAAAGAACAAGATAACATCTGGCAGCACAGAGCTGTCAGGAATGTGCCATCTGCTGATTGATTCAGCAACAGCATGATGAAGCAATTCCCATAGACTGGCATAGGAAGAAATTCCTATAAAAATGGACTCTAGAAAGTGAGAACTTTGGGGTCTGATTCTGCAAACCAACTTCCAGGAGCATCAGATGAGCATCTGACAAGGCCCTGCTCCCCTCCTCATGTCCAGGCCACCTGGCCAGTGGCTTGGCATGAGCAACTCTAAGGCTGGTAACTATGATAACAACCTTGCAGAACCTGTGTGTGTGTGTGTGTATGAATGAATGTGTGAATAAATATGAAATGGAATGGAATGTTATAGCTATAACTAACTGCTTACTATGATTCTTTCTGTATTCACAATAAATGGGGCATTTTGCCTTTTCCCCTTTAATAAGATCCTGCTGTTTTTTATTTTATTGGTATAACACTGGAAGAGAGAAATAAAAATAGTGGACATGAAGATTTTTCATCTCTTCTCTATTTGAACTCTCACAGGGCACCAAACTGAAGCCAGAGATCCCTAGGGGTTACTCCTGGGTCCACCCTGAAAGACATTTTGGATGGACAGACCACTACAACTCAGTCACTCTTAGGATTTAGATTGCAAGTCATTTGTGTGTCTATGTTTGCTTGCTTTAACCTGTAAATAACTCTTATTGCTTTTTCCTAGTTAATAAACCTTTAGATAGATTATTATAGGATTGGCTACAGGTGGTGTCTTTTGGTGTAAGATCTAGGGTACCAGTTGATCTTGGGTAAGTGACCGGTCTCTTGGGACTGGAAGCAACTTGAACATTTTGTGATTTTTGGTGTAAGTGACCATTTATCACTAAATCCAGCTTGCCTGGGTGGCAAGATAGACTGGAGAGTCTAAGGGACTGTCTGTGGCTCCGGGGAGACTCTTACAGTGATCCGGGAGTTCACATTTGTCACTGGCTTGGTGAAATCTAATTACAGAACATACCACCAGTTTGGGGTGTCGGCCCTGTTTTTGACAGTCTGCCCTGATGTAGGCACTCATGGTTGGGAGCCACTCCAGGCAGCATGACACATCTCTCTCCATGTACGCTTGTTTGCATTGAAATCAATGGACTAGCCTGCGGCTTTGCTGTGTATGGGATGACACATTGCTGTCTCAGCAGCCACACAGAAAAGAAATCATGCCTCAGAGGCACTATCATCTACCTTTCTCCCAGTCACTTGTTGAGTTGGCTATTAATGACAGGATACAAGGCCGAAGAGAATCCGGCCTGGGGGTTTACCACTAGAACAAGATTCCCACACTTTAGAAGAAAAAAAGAAAAGAAGTACTTGTGGCACCTTAGAGACTAACAAATTTATTTGAGCATAAGCTTTCATGAGCTACAGCTCACTTCATCAGATAGCTGTAGCTCACGAAAGCTTATGCTCAAATAAATTTGTTAGTCTCTAAGATGCCACAAGTCCTCCTTTTCTTTTTTGCGAATACAGACTAACACGGCTGCTACTCTGAAACACTTTAGAAGGATGATGTGGAGAGGCTTGATTTGCTGCTGCCCTTGCTTTACCTGTGTTGTGGATAAATTTAAGGTTCCAAGTCAGGGAAGCATCTCAGGACAGCACCTCAGCATGGGCTAAACTTTAAATATGTTGAACAGCTTTCCTGAATTGGGGCCAGGAACATTAAATACACTAAAGAAATGAGAAAAGGTCTCAGTTCAAAGATTATTTTCAGAGTGCCACGACGAGGTCTCCATCAGTGCACAGCATTGGGAGTCATGCCTCTGACACAGGCTGTGGGGTCTCTGAGAACAGAGCCTGCTCCCCCTGCATACACAGAGCATGCTTAGACAGCTAAAGGCGCAGCATCACCATTTCATAACCATCACTCCGCTAGCCACTAGCCTGCTTTGCTTGCCACTGTGAGTTTGGAGTTACATTTTGGAGTTTGGAGTTACAGTTTGGAGTTACAATTTGTGTTTGGAGTTACAGTGAGTTTGGAGTTACAGTTTGTGTCAGTCACAGGATAATTCCCGGCAAGTCCACGCTTCATGCTGACAGATAGATCTCATTAGCTCCAACCAGGAGGTACAGGCAGTTGGTGTATCTAGCTGATGAACAATGATCTCAAGGCTGGGAGAGAGGAGGTTCTGCTGGGAAAGGCCAGGCTTGGGGAAGTTAGTGTCATTGTTGGAGTAATCAATAAAGGGGATAAATGTGGACTATATTTAGGGTGCATATCTTTTCTCAGAGCAGTGTGGGAATGCTGCTTGCTTCCATGCTCCTTCTTACAAGCCTCGTTAGCACAGCAAGAACCACTCTTCTTAGAGTCCCACTTCCTTGTTTATACAGGGCATTACAAACATATGGGGAGAGCAAGAGAGCCTGGAGCTGCCCATGAGGAACGTTCAGCCAAAGCAGAGCACTATGACTGTGCCGGAGACAGTTGCCAACGTAAACATTCTGATAAATGCAATGCAAAGCCACTTACAGTTCACTTCTGGGACATTTCAAACCATATCTCAGAAACAGACACGATTGATACCGTTTCAAATAATGAATCCCTATTGTATGGAAAGGATCCAATAAGAAGGGACTTTCAGAACATACATCAGGAAACTCAAAGTTCCTCATAGCAACTTCTTGCCTATGTGCATTAAATGGGCCAGATCCTCAGCTGGGATAGCTCCACTGAAGTCCTGGTCAGCTGGAGATCTGATAACATTTTTAGTTTTGATCGTTACATAACATAAATAAACCCTGGCGTGACTCAAGTGCCCTCAGCCTAGTCACTAAACACTGGCTGAGTTCTTAGAGGGGCCATGGCAAAAGTAGGTCTCAAGGAATAGGAAGAAGAAGGTAAAAAACCTTATGGATCAGTTCAAGAGGGGCAAGTCAGTGCATGGAGGTAGCAAGTCCCTATTAATTTTCTCCTTGCAGTGTATGAGGAAATACGTTGTATGAGGGGCACGGGGGGGAGGAGGGGTTGGTTTAAAAAAAAAAAGGATAGAAGGCAAGACATTGGTTTACGGATATACCCAGGGCATATGTACAGAGAACATGCACAAACCCAGTGTTCTGAGTCGAGCTGGTCACTGCATCAAAATAACTTTCCCAAAGATGAAAAGGAGGACTTGTGGCACCTTAGAGACTAACCAATTTATTTGAGCATAAGCTTTCGTGAGTTACAGCTCACTTCATCGGATGCATTCAGTGGAAAATACAGTGCGGAGATTTATATACACAGAGAACATGAAACAATGGGTGTTACCATACACACTGTAACGAGAGCGATCACTTAAGGTGAACTATTACCAGCAGCAGAGTGGGGGAAAAAACCTTTTGTAGTGATAATCAAGGTGGGCCATTTCCAGCAGTTGACAAGAACATCTGAGGAACAGTGGGGGGGGGGGGTGTGGGAGGGAATAAACATGGGGAAATAGTTTTACTTTGTGTAATGACCCATCCACTCCCAATCTTTATTCAAGCCTAAGTTAATTGTATCCAGTTTGCAAATTAATTCCAATTCAGCAGTCTCTCATTGGAGTCTGTTTTTGAAGTTTCTTTGTTGAAGAATTGCCACTTTTAGGTCTGTAATCGAGTGACCAAAGAGATTGAAGTGTTCTCCGACTGGTTTTTGAATGTTATAATTCTTGACGTCTGATTTGTGTCCATTTATTCTTTTACGTAGAGACTGTCCGGTTTGGCCAATGTACATGGCAGAGGGGCATTGCTGGCACATGATGGCATATATCACATTGGTAGATGTGCAGGTGAACGAGCCTCTGATAGTGTGGCTGATGTGATTAGGCCCTATAATGGTGTCCCCTGAATAGATATGTGGACAGAGTTGGCAACGGGCTTTGTTGCAAGGATAGGTTCCTGGGTTAGTGGTTCTGGTGTGTGGTGTGTGGTTGCCAGTGAATATTTGCTTCAGATTGGGGGGCTGTCTGTAAGCAAGGACTGGCCTGTCTCCCAAGATCTGTGAGAGTGATGGGTCGTCCTTCAGGATAGGTTGTAGATCCTTGATGATGCGTTGGAGAGGTTTTAGTTGGGGGCTGAAGGTGATGGCTAGTGGCGTTCTGTTATTTTCTTTGTAGGGCCTGTCCTGTAGTAGGTGACTTCTGAGTACTCTTCTGGCTCTGTCAATCTGTTTCTTCACTTCAGCAGGTGGGTATTGTAGTTGTAAGAATGCTTGATAGAGATCTTGTAGGTGTTTGTCTCTGTCTAAGGGGTTGGAGCAAATGCGGTTGTATTGTGGAGCTTGGCTGTAGACAATGGATCGTATGGTGTGGTCTGGATGAAAGCTGGAGGCATGTAAAAGTACAGCGGTCAGTAGGTTTCCGGTATAAGGTGGTGTTTATGTGACCATCGCTTATTAGCACCGTAGTGTCCAGGAAGTGGATCTCTTGTGTGGACTGGTCCAGGCTGAGGTTGAAGATGGGATGGAAATTGTTAAAATCATGGTGGAATTCCTCAAAGGCTTCTTTTCCATGGGTCCAGATGATGAAGATGTCATCAATGTAGCGCAAGTAGAGTAGGGGCATTAGGGGTCGAGAGCTGAGGAAGCGTTGTTCTAAGTCAGCCATAACAATGTTGGCATACTGTGGGGCCATGCAGGTACCCATCGCACTGCCGCTGATTTGAAGGTATACATTGTCCCCAAATGTGAAATAGTTATGAGTGAGGACAAAGTCACAAAGTTCAGCCACTAGGTTAGCCGTGACATTATCGGGGATACTGTTCCTGACGGCTTGTAGTCCATCTTTGTGTGGAATGTAGGTGTAGAGGGCTTTGACATCCATAGTGGCTAGGATGGTGTTTTCAGGAAGATCACCGATGGATTGTAGTTTCCTCAGGAAGTCAGTGGTGTCTCAAAGATAGCTGGGAGTGCTGGTAACCTAGGGCCTGAGGAGGGAGTCTACATAGCCAGACAATCCTGCTGTCAAGGTGCCAATGCCTGAGATGATGGGGTGTCCAGGATTTCCAGGTTTATGGATCTTGGGTAGCAGATAGAATACCCCAGGTCAGGATTCCAGGGGTGTGTCTGTGCGGATTTGTTCTTGTGCTCTTTCAGGGAGTTTCTTGAGCAAATGCTGTAGTTTCTTTTGATAACTCTCAGTGGGATCAGAGGGTAATGGCTTGTAGAAAGTGGTGTTGGAGAGCTGCCTAGCAACCTCTTGTTCATATTCCGACCTATTCACGATGACAACAGCACCTCCTTTGTCAGCCTTTTTGTTTATGATGTCAGAGTTGTTTCTGAGGCTGTGGATGGCATTGTGTTCTGAACGGCTGAGGTTATGGGGCAAGTGATGCTGCTTTTCCATAACTTCAGCCCGTACACATCAGCGGAAGCACTCGATGTAGAAGTCCAGTTTGTTGTTTCGACCTTCAGGAGGAGTTCACCCAGAATCCTTCTTTTTGTAGTGTTGTTAGGAAGGTCTCTGTGGGTTAGTATGTTGTTCAGAGGTGTGTTGGAAATATTCCTTGAGTCAGAGACGTCGAAAATAGGATTCTAGGTCACCACAGAACTGTATCATGTTCATGGGGGTGAAGGGACAGAAGGAGAGGCCCCCAGATAGGACAGATTCTTCTGTTGGGTAAGAGTATAGTTGCATAGATTAACAACATTGCTGGGTGGGTTAAGGGAACCACTGTTGTGGCCCCTTGTGGCATGTAATAGTTTAGATAGTTTAGTGTCCTTTTTCTTTTGTAGAGAAGCAAAGAGTGTGTTGTAAATGGCTTGTCTAGTTTTTGTAAAGTCCAGCCACGAGGAAGTTTGTGTGGAAGGTTGGTTCTTTATGAGAGTATCCAGTTTTGAGAGCTCATTCTTAATCTTTCCCTGTTTGCTGTAGAGGATGTTGATCAGGTGGTTCCGCAGTTTCTTTGAGAGTGGGTGGCACAAGCTGTCAGCATAGTCTGTGTGGTATGTAGATTGTAATGGATTTTTTACCTTCAGTCCCTTTGGTATGATGTCCATCTGTTTGCATTTGGAAAGGAAGATGATGTCTGACTGTATCTGTATGAGTTTTTTCATTAAGTTGATAGATTGCCACTCAATACGGCTAAATTCAATGCCTTGCATAATGACAGGTTTCAGAGTAGCAGCCGTGTTAGTCTGTATTTGCAAAAAGAAAAGGAGGATTTGCGGCACCTTAGAGACTAACAAATTATTTGAGCATAAGCTTTCATAAGCTACAGCTCACTTCATCGGATGCAGCCAATGAAGTGAGCTGTAGCTTACGAAAGCTTATGCTCAAATAAATTTGTTAGTCTCTAAGGTGCCACAAGTACTCCTTTTCTTAGTTTGATAGCATCCGGTCTGGCAAGAAACCACTTATCAGTGGTTGTGGTTGTGAAACCCTCATTTCTGTATTGTTTTATCTTTCTGGTCCCCACTTTTCTATTGTTAATCTATCTGGTTCCCTAATTGTTTCTGTCTCCTTATAATTAATTTTGCTAGGTGTAAGTTAATTAGGGAAGTGGGCTATAAGTGGTTAGAGAATTGTGTTACAATATGTTAGGATTGGTTAGTTAAATTTCAGTAAAATGATTGGTTAAGGTATAGCTGAGAATATTACTATATAAACTGGTGTCAAACAGGAAGTGGAAGGGAAACTGAAATCATGCTTGCTAAGGGGCGAGGAGGGGGGAACGGGAATAGGGAACAGGGACACAGGCAAGGCTCTGCGGCATCGGAGCTGGGAAGGGGGACGTGGGGTAAAGGCTCTGCAGTGTCGGAGCTGGGAAGGGGGACACGGGGTAAAGGCTCAGAGGCATCAGAGCTGGGAAGGGGGACGCAGGGTAAAGGCTCAGCGGCGTCTGAGCTGGGAAGGGGGACGCGGGATAAAGGCTCAGCGATCTCAGAGCTGGGAAGGGGGATGCGGGGGAAAGGCTCAGCGGTGTCAGAGCTGGGAAGGGGGAGACGGGGTAAAGGCTCAGAGGCGTCGGAGCTGGGAAGGGGGACGCAGGGTAAAGGCTCAGCGGCGTCTGAGCTGGGAAGGGGGATGCGGGGTAAAGGCTCAGTGGTGTTGGAGCTGGGAAGGGGGACGCGGAGTAAAGGCTCAGCGTTGTTGGAGCCGGGGATGGGGACGTGGGGTAAAGGCTCTGCGGCTTCGGAGCTGGGAAGGGGCTGCGGGGTAAAGGCTCAGTGGCGTCAGAGCTGGGAAGGGGGACACTGGGGAACAGACTCTACCAGCTTATAGAGATAAGCCCGACTGCTGTGAAGGGCTTTGAATATGCTTGCTTGGAAACTAACCCCAATAAACATCACACTGTCTGCGCTTCAGACTTCTGGTCTTTTGATGATTGCTGTCTGCATGACAAGAACCAGGGAAGTGGGAGGGTTGAGGAAAAGCCCTCTAACAACCAGTCCCGGAGCCAAGCTGGAGGACAGACAGGTTAGGGGTTAGGGAGGAGCCTGGGATTTAGGAGACCTGGCTTCATTTTCCTGCTGTGGCACAGACTGCCTGTGTGACCATGGCAAGGCTACACTAAGCCCGGGCTCTGACTCAAGTTTAAACCCGAGCCCCTCCTTCCCTCCACACACTCAAATCAGTCTGCCTCTCGTCAGCAAACACTCAGGACCCAGGTTCAAGGACCCAGCTGGGGGGGAGGGTTAGAGCTTGAGTCCCACTGAGATTTAGGTCCATGCTCTGTCCTTTTGCTGTGTGGATGCAGCTCAAGCAGACCCATGTCAGAAGGTCGGTGTAGTGCAGTATGGACACATTAGCACGGCTGTGGGACCCAGGTCCAGCAACTGTACACCCAGGTTTACAGTGCAGTGCGGCTGCTCAATTGAAGGCTTGCAAACATCAAGTCTGAAAGCCCGGGTCCCACAGACCTGAGTTTCTAATGCAGTGTAGACATACCCGTGGCCTTTGCCTTTCTGTGCTCAGCACCCCATTTCTAAAATGGAGGTAATAGCGCTGCCCTGCCTCATAGGAGTGTTGTGGGGGTGAATAGATTAATTATAATGAGCTGCTCAGATACTACAGTGATGGGAGGCCGTATAAGTACCTTAGATAGATAGATACCTGTGCACAGGAGAGTTGTCTAGCCAATATTTCTTTTTAATAGCAGCTTCCTGGTTACCCTTTACAGCAGAATCAAACCTTGAGTGGGATCCGTGAAGGGACTTCGGTGTTGCCACACTGAGCGTCACAGCACCGAACTTTTAGGCACCTAGAAAATCCCAGGAACAACACTGTGATCCACAACACTGAGCCAGGCGCCTTGGCTCCCTGTACAACGAATGGGGAGAGATAGATGCCGAAGCATGTGATTGACAAATGCCAGCAGGCTAGGTGGGGAGCCTCCCGAGCTAGTCAATGGGAGATGTTGACCAGAAAAGGTGTGTGCTAAGCCCCACCCCTCTCTCAGAGATAGGCCCCTAAATCCAGGCTGCAGAGAGGTGCCTAACTCTGCTTAGTGATCCGCAAATGGGCCCCTGTCATGTGGAGTTAGAGGGCTTAGGAGCCCAAGGTGCGTCTTACAGGAATGACTTAGGCAGCTACCCAACGCCACACAAAACAGCCAGAGGAGGCACCTGCCTTCTAGCTCAGTGCTTAGAGCACTTGAGCCCCAGGTTCAAGTCCCCCCTCTCTGCCAGAGGGGGAGGAAGGGATCTCCCACCTCCCAGGTAAGTGCTCTGTACAGCGTGATGTGGGGTTCTCTCAGTCTCTTCTGTTGAAGCTGTTCCTCTTTGGATAAATAACAAAAGAGAGATTGGAGCAGGGGAACTGGATGGGGGTCTCCCACCTGAATGCCCTAACCACAGGGCTACTGAGTCATTCCCATTTGCTGTGTCTGTCTCTCAGGCCCAAAGACTTTTATTTATTTATCCCAAAGTGGATAAATACTTAAATAGCCATTGGGCCAGTGACTGAGCGGGTGGGCAAGAGAGAACGCTCACCACTAAGCTAAAAGTTATGTATTGGGCACCACCCCTTCTTCCCACTGGACTTTGAATGGGACCTGACCTGGTAGGAGCCCACCAAGCATGCCTGCCAGACTAGGGGACTTAGGCGGCTGAATGCCCATCTTCCCCGGCTCATGGATCGCTCTAGGGCTTAGGCCTTCTGGACACCTAGAGGGAGACAGCAGTGCACTTGCCCAGAGGCAGGAACATAGGCACGGAAATTTCACTTTGAAAAATTTAGGCACCAAGTGATCTTAAGCACCTGCAGGGCTCAGCGGGAGTTTTATGAATCACGGTGGAAGCAAAACAGGAACCCAAGGGCCTAAGTACTTTTGTGTATCTCTCCCCACCCCCACCTTCTAAAAGATGCTAACTACTACAGTCAGCCAGCAGCCTCAATATTGGTGATGTCTCTTCCTAGCTTAATTTGGGCCTGTTAAGCAGCTTTTATAGCCGGGCAACAGGATCAGCTGACTAGCAGCCAGCCAATCAGAGGGCAGCTCCCTTCTTAAAGCTCTTCTGGGTGGGTGGGAGCAGTTTGCTCTTTCCAAGTTGCTTTCTAGAATGTGGCTGTTTTCTGGAGTCTGCCTGCTCCAGGTATGTTTATATGCTCTTTGTCCTGACAAAAGATTTCCTTGCACACTACTGATTGTACTCTTGTAATTTCCTTTCCTCTTAGGATGAGGCATTTTCCTGCTATGGCTTGCTAATCTCTGACACTGAGTCTGCTCTTCTCACTAGGGATAATCCAGTAGGAAGGCTTGTCCTGGTGAGGATTGTGGTCTTGAGTGTTCTGTAGACAGGGGTCAACTAGCTCTTAAACTGTGCTGTCATTTCTCATAGGAGAGTGTGTGTTTGTTTGTCAAGCAGATAAATCAGTATGAGCTTCTGAGTGACCCCCAGTAATAGGGAACAGGCTGAGGATGTCCCTGGACTGCATCTTGGAGTAATTTGGGGAGGGAAGGTCTTCTCCTTCTTCCCAGTTCTGGGGCTCTCTGGCTGCTGGGCTGGTCCCAGAAAACAGAACCATCCCAGGATGGATCTAGGCTAGCTGATAATAGCCTTGGAGTTGCCATTCTAATAGTGAGGGGGCACAGGGGTGTTAAAGAAACCTTATAATGCTGGAGCGTCTCCTCGAGGAAGGGAGAGTCCTCCACTGCCCAAATGTGTGGGGTTTATGGCTGCTTGGCACTGGTGGGCTGGAGCAAAGTTCTCCCTGTACAGCTAAGGATCTGGGCTGGAATCTGTGTGCGCTGAAAAGCGTCTGGGTGCCAAGTGCTGACAGTGTAGTGGGGAAAGGACTGGGGCAAGCATAGTCTCTAGTTTTGGGTGCCTCATTTTGTGGGTGCTCATGGGGCAGGATTATGGCAATCTGGGGCCCTAGGGACACCATAACATGAAGGCCCTGTGGCCCTGATGCCTCACCCTGTTCCCTTGTTGAAGTGGGTGTGACTGAGTGTAGAGACCAGGGCCCTTCTCCCTCCTGGAGAGGCACGGGTTCCAACAGGGGGCCTGTCAGTGCTCTTCTTAGCTGTCAGGGCATATCTGCACTGCTCCCCTTTTGCCACACCCAGAGCCCTCCGCTGCACTGGTCTAGAGTTAACACCCTTTTGTCATGTCTGGAGCAGCTCACTCCTTCAGCTTATTGCTTCAGGCTCTCTGCAGACTCCGGCAGACACCTCTGCATGGGTTATGTTTAGTTAACGTTTTCAAGCTTTCCATTGTGACCATGAGTTCTAGAAAGTAACAGTGCTGAGTCAATTAAAATCGCAGGACTCTAGGAGGTGGGGCCCTAAGAAGAGTCCTGTGGCACCTATGTCTTAATCCGGCCCTTGAAACACCTAGTATCTGGTTTGTTTGTTTTTTTAATTTATTTTCCCATGAGATGCTGTGTTCTAAGAGCTCTTGTTGTCTTTGATGCTGTCTGCTCGGTCCCTCTGGGCAACCAAAATCAGTAGCGCCTTTTACGAATGTTGATCTTAAACTGTGTCACAGTTTACGCCACCCCATTAACACGTGTAAACGCAATGGAGAAATGACAAAGAGCATGTGTAAACCAATGAGGTGCGTTTTTCTTTCCTTCATACAAGCCGCGAGCGATCTCTTTGGAGTAGACAATGCCAGTGGAAACAGCAGTGGCAAAGTCAATCAGAGATTAAGTGTCTGTCCAGGTGGCCAGAGCCTCAGGTGGCGTAAGTCAGTGTCGTTCCACTGAAGTCAGCTTAGGTCTGGCCCAAAATCTGTACTTTACTTTCCTACAAAGGAAAACCTTGCCAGTGCCTCTCAAGAGTCCTTGTTTGGGAGAGGACTTCAGCAGCACAGCGCGGAGAAGGCTGTGATTTGTATGAACACAAATGAACTATTGTGGGGTGGTTCTTGACCAAAAAAGGGCCCAGTGAGTGCACTGAATCTTTAAAATAAACCAACCCATTTTAAAAGGTTTTCTTTCATCACCCACTGGCCAGATCATCAGCTGGTGTAAATCAGTGATCTGACCCAAAAGCTAGCCAGGCCCAAGCAGTGATCGGTGGTAATCTGGTTTGTATGTGGCTGGCTTTGAAATGTCTGTTGGCAACTTCGATTCTCCCTCACAGTTGCTCAGCTCATGAAGCTGTCAACAGAATGGTGCTCTCACGTAATAAACGAGAGCATGGATGATAGGAGATTAGAGTGCGGCATAGAGCGGCTTGCGATATAGCAGGCTTTGCTACGGATTTTCTTATACAGCATTTTTAAAAGCCAGATGCCGAATGTTATCTTGACGATATTTCGTCTTCTGATTTTTAAAGTCACTTGTGACTATGCACAGGAAATGGAAAACCAGTGTGGGGCCAATACTGAATGGGGGAGGCAACCTAGTGACAGATGTGGAAAAAGCTGAAGTACTCAAGGCTTTTTTTGCCTCTGTCTTCACAGACAAGATCAGCTCCCAGACTGCTGCACTAGGCAGCACAGTATGGGGAGGAGGTGAGCAGCCCTCAGTGGGGAAAGAACACGTTAAGGACTATTTAGAAAAATTGGACATGCAGGAGTCCATGGGTCCCGATCTAATGCATTCAAGGGTGCTGAGGGAGTTGGCTGATGTAATTGCAGAGCCATTGGCCATTATCTTTGAAAACTTGTGATGATCAGAGGAGGTCCTGGATGATTGGAAAAAGGCAAATATAGTGCCCATTTTTAAAAAGGGGAAGAAAGAGAATCCAGGGAACTACAGACCAGTCAGCCTCCCTCAGTCCCCAGAAAAATCATGGAGCAGGTCCTCAAGGAATCCATTTTGAAGCACTTGGAGAAGAGGAAGGTGATCAGGAACAGTCAACATGGATTCACCAAGGGCAAGTCATGCCTGACCAACCTTGCCTTCTCTGATGAGATAAATGGCTCTGTGGATATGGGGAAAGGGGTGGGCATGATGTACCTTGACTTTAGAAAGCTTCTGATACAGTCTCCCACAGTATTCCTGCCAGCAAGTTAAGGAAGTATGGATTGGATGAATGGACTATAAGGTGGATAGAAAGCTGGCTAGATTGTCTGGCTCAACGGGTAGTGATCAACGGCTTGATGTCTAGTTGGCAGCTGGTATCAAGTGGAGTGCCTCAGGGGTTGGTCCTGGGGCCAGTTTTGTTCAACATCTTTAAAGATCTGGAGAATGGTGTGGATTGCACCCTCAGCAAGTTCGCACACCAAGGTGGGGAGAGAGGTAGATATGCTGGAGTGTAGGGATAGGGTCCAGAGTGACCTAGACAAATTGGAGGATTGGGCCAAAAGAAATCTGAGGTTCAACAAGGACAAGTGCAGAGTCCTGCACTTAGGACGGAAGAATCATGTGCACCGCTACAGGCTGGGGACCGACTGGCTAAGCAGCAGTTCTGCAGAAAAGGACCTAGGGATTACAGTGGATGAGAAGCTGGATACGAGTCAGCAGTGTTCCCTTGTTTCCAAGAATGCTAACGGCATATTGAGCTATATTAGTCTGAGCATTGCCATCTGATTGAGGGAAGTGATTATTCCCTTCTATTTGGCACTGGTGAGGCCACATCTGGAGTATTGCACCCAGTTTTGGGGTCCCCCACTACAGAAAGGATGTGGAAAAATTGGAGAGAGTCCAACAGAGGGCAACTGAAATACTCAGGGGGCTGGGGCACATGACTTACGAGGGAAGGCTGAGGTAACTGGGGTTATTTAGTCTGCAGAAAAGAGGGAGGGGGGATTTGATAGCAGCCTTCAACTACCTGAAGTGGGGGTTCCAAAGAGGATGGAGCTCGGCTGTTCTCAGTGGTGGCAGATGACAGATCAAGGAGCAATGGTCTCAAGTTGCAGGGCGGGCGGGGGGTTAGGTTGGATATTAGGAAAAACTATTTCACTAGGAGGGTGGTGAAGTACTGAAATGGGCTCCCTAGGGAGGTGGTGGAATTTCCATCCTTAGAGGTTGTTAAGGCCCGGCTTGACAAAGTCCTGGTTGGGATGATTTAGTTGGGGTTGGCCCTGCTTTGAGCAGTGGGTAGACTAGATGACCTCCTGAGGTCTCTTCCAACACTAATCTTGTATGATTCTATTATTCTATGATTCTGAGTATCTGCAAATTGCTGTGAATGTTTCTGTATAGGTTTAGCTGCTCCCTACATCCATCATCATCATCAGTGTTTAGTGCTCAAGGGCCAGGATTCAGAAGCATAGATCTCTACCCCTTGAGCAATAGAAGTACATCTGTTACTTGGTAACAGCAGCATGTTCGTATCTTTGTGTCTGAACCAACCAGAAGAGGGGAACATATGACGCACACTGGTGTGGGTTACAGATGTGCACTACCCAGTTGTCATGTTAATATTTTGGGGCCCAATCCTGCAAACTCTCACTGCTGGGTGTCCTGCTGGCTATTGCAGTAAGTGTCCGCAGGATCAGGCTCTTGGCTTGGATCTTTTGCTGCTTGCTGTTTTTGTTTTCCATTCCAGAAGAGGTTATTTGTCTTAATTTAAAAATCCATTGTGTAGGAAAGGAAATTATGGTAAGATATTGTTGACAAGTTGCAGCCCCATCTGTCTGTTCTTAAATAGACAAAACTCCTATTGAAGTCAGAGGGGCCGTAGCCTGGCAGTTCTATCATGTGGCACAAATTTTGGATCAAATTCAATTAAAACAAACAAATCCCCAACTCTGCGTGGTAGCTTCTGTAGCCTTGTATGGCTGTTTCCACAGGATGGAAACTGGGCATATTTTTAGTTAGAAACACTGATGTATAAGATGTCGCTGCTGTGCATTTAATTATTATTAGATCTTTGACTTTATTATTTCTCCCAACTCTTAAATTGATTTTTTGATTTTTTTTTTGGGTAAGATGTACGAGTCAGCTTGATCTTTTAGGATTTTAAACCCCAACACCACCACAAAGGGCAGAAAGCAAAAGGACAATTGCTCCCATCACAGGGAGGAGGCTAAAGGAGAGGTAATCTTTAGGAGGCTCATCTTCGCTGCTGATTCTGGGGCAGCAGATTGCCCCCTTGCCCATCGGGCACATAGGACGAGCCATGAGGCCTGCCTCCAGATGTGGAGAATCCCAGGGATCTGCATGGATCCTGAGGAGTCCTTGGAAAGCTGGGGAGCCTATGACTTCACGCTGTGTCTGTGCCTCACCCCTGGTGCCACCTAGTAATATGGTTCTAATGCAATCACCACAGCTATCCCCACCATCCTCCTCACTGAAAGGGACCATGCGATATACCCTCCCACCGTGTTACCTTCCTTGGGAAGTCTCCTCCAGACCAGGGCAGGGAATGACGCCCGTCCCCTGGCCCAGTCTCTATAGAAGGTATGACTGCCTCTTCATGTATGGACCCTGACCTGGCGAATGGCGGAAGCGTCTGTGGAATTGGTTGGCCCCTCCTCCATCCACGTTGGAGTCGTGCACATGGAGGGTCGCCCTGCCACTGTGTGGGGGGGTGGGGTGTGTGCCGTGTGTGTGTGCTCACACAAACATGCAATCTGGCCTGCTGCTGCTTCATAAGCAGTGCTGTTAACTCTCAGGATTTTACCTTGGGTCTTGCCATTTTTGCTGTAGTTCTTAAAGCCCCGGTTCCTGGAAGCAAGAGAGTCTTGGCTTTCATTTAAAAATCCTGTCAGTTTCTAGCTCGGATGCATCCGATGAAGTGAGCTATAGCTCACGAAAGCTTATGCTCTAATAAATTTGTTAGTCTCTAAGGTGCCACAAGTCCTCCTTTTCTTTTTGCGAATACAGACTAACACGGCTGCTACTCTGAAACCTGTCATGATTTTGGGGGCCCGATTCAGGACTTTTGAATGTTTCAGATGGGCAGTGCTGCATAAGCAGCTGTCCATGTTGCATCAGCTCTAGCGTTTGTTCTGATCATTTGTTCTATCTGTCCCCATTTTTCTTAAAAGTTGCGTAGTAGTAGTAGTAGAGTTTAAAGCCCCGGTCATGGAGCTGGGCCCATTGTGCTAGGTGCTGTATGAACACAGAGCAAAAAGACAGTCCCTGCCCCCCAAAGGCCTTACAATCAAAGTATAAGTTAACAGATGAGGAGCACAAGGAAACAGTGAGACCATATTGAACAAAAATGATTCCCTGTTTCACTGAGAGAGTCCACTGGAGCTGTATCACATGCTTTGTATTACTCCATTGAGCAGGCTGGTTTTAAACACTGCTATGAGAGATGCTTAATGGAGGATGTGGTATGTTGTTGAAAACGTGATAAGGCACGAGAAAGTTAAAGCAGGTCAAAACCAGCAACCCGGTCTTAAATTGTCTTGCCCTTTTGTACCTTGAAAGTTTCCAGTGTAATTATTTTTCAATGTCAACAGGAGGTTGTTCCCAGGCTGAGCCCAGTGGACCAAGATTCCACCCAGATCTTCACATCTGCTGTTTGATAAAGCCACGGAAACAGGATTTATAACCAGTCCTGGGCTGGTGCAAATGGCCCTGCCCTGAGTTCTAGTCCTTACCCCAAGGAATTTACAATCTAAGTGCAAGACAACCCCAGGTTCAGGGCACCCCTAAACCTCTGACTACCAGAAGCTGGAAGTGGAAGATGGGGGTGGATCTAGGGTTGCAATTTTCTGGTGGCAGAAAACTGAACACTCTTGCCCCGCCCCTTTCTCTGAGGCCCTGCCCCCACTCATTCCATCTCCCCTCCCTCCTTTGCTTGTTCTCCCCCACCCTTGCTCATTTTCACTGGGCTGGGGCAGGAGGGGTGAAGGCTGTGGCTGGGGGGCCAGGCTCTAGGGTGGGGCTGGGGATAAGGGGTGTGGGCTGTAGGAGGGGCTCCAGGGTGGGGTCAAGGGGTTCAGAGTGTGGGAGAAGGCTCTGGGCTGGGGCAGGGGGTTGGAATGTGGGAAGGGGGTGAGAAATCCTGGTGGGGGTACAGGCTCCCCCAGGGTGGGGGTGGGGATGAGGGGTTTGGGGTGCAGGAGGGGGTGTGGGCTCTGGGAAGGAGTTTGGGTATGGGAGGAGGTACTGAGCTGGGGCAGAGGGTTGAGGTGTTGGGGGGTGAGAGATCTGGTATGGGGACAGGGATGAGGGTTTGGAGTTCAGGAGGGGGTGTGGGCTCTGGGAGCGGGTTCTGATATGGGGCAGGGGGTTGGGGTGTAGGAGGGAGTGAGGGCTCCAGCTGGTGGAGCGGGCTCTGGGGTGGGGTCAGGGATAAGGGGTTTGGGGTGTGGGAGGGGGCTCCAGGCTGGTGATGAGGCGTTGGGTGCAGGAGGGGGTTCTGAGCTGGGGTGGGGTTTGGGGTGCAGGGGGAGCTCCAGGCCTGGATTAGGGGGTTGGGGTGCGGGAGGGGGCTCCAGGCTGGGGATGAGGCAGTTGGGTGTGGGAGGGGTCTCTGGGCTGGGGGTGCAGGTTCTGGGTTGAGGCGAGGGATGAGGGACTTGAGGTGTGGGAAGGGGTGCAAGGGGCAGGCTGTGAGTGGCGCTTACCTCAGTCAGCTCCCGGAATCAGCTGGTACGTTTCTGTGGCCCCGAGGTGAAGGGAAACAAGGAATCATTTTTGGTCAATATTATCTCACTGTTTCCTTGAGCTTCCCATCTGTCCGTATCTGTCGTCTCTTGTCTTACTCTTAAATAGTCCCTTCCCCCAAGGAACTGACAGCCTCTTTGTTCTGTGTTTGTACAGCCCCAAGCACAATGGGCCTAGTCTGACCTGAAGAGCTCTCTGGAAGCACCAAAGCTTTTCCCTCACACCCACAGAAGCTGGGCCAATAAGATATTACCTCTGCCATCTGGTCTCTTTTTTTAAACTAGTAAAACCAGGCTCAAGTACAGACCAAGCCTTTCGTTTGTGCTCTCTTCAGGTGTACCTCTAATAGAAAAACATCTCTAACAGCTCCGAAGTTCAGAACAAGCCCTCACAAGCTGCTGTCCTAGACTTCGATGTCCTAAATATGTATGTGAACACATGCTGCAGCTTGTTGAAGCGTATTCTGTTAGAGAGAGGCTGCAATTTGCTGTAATAATTGATGTGCTATGAGGATAATATACATTACACCCTGAAATATAAAACCTTGTATTCCAATTGAATGGGCTTACCAATGTGGCTGGTAAACTCCTTGACCTAGAGCTGCTAAGCTTACAGTGAAGGGTTTTCAAAAAACACAGGCTATGCCAGCTGATTTGCAATCTCCACAAACTATGTGACTTCCTCGAACTGAAGCAGCTCGGTGGTTGTGCTTTACAAACACAGGCAGGCTGCACCAGTTGTGTTTTGCAATCTTCTTGAACTGGAGTGGTTGACTCATGAAACTTACAAACGCCATAAATCAGAGCAACTAGCAATGTTTGTGGAGCTGAAGGTGCTGCCATGTGCCCGCAGAGCTGCTGAATTCTGCCAAACCTCTTCCCTTGGGGAGCTACTGCCTTCTAAAACGATAATGAAACAGTCATTACTGAAGACACATGAATAAACTGAACAGCGTGGGTCTAAGAGCATCACACTTCTGAGCCACAACCTTCCAAAATAACAGCAACAGTTCGAAAACTCTGCAAAGGGATAGAGATTTTTCAAGAATTAAAAAACCTATTTCCAAAATGCCATGTCTGATTAACTTCAAACTTTCCCTAAAACGACTGCCTGGCAGGAGATCACAGAAGACATTTCAAACAGAGGAGGGAATGAGGAGCAACGGGAATTGGCATCTTGTTTGGTTGGTTTTTTTTTCTGTTTTGGAGGAAGCTTCATCATAAAGCTCCCAATGAATGTCTGTTTACAATCCTAGTTACTGTATGGAGTTGTACAGCAGCTCCTTAGTACAGTAGTTCTTTTATCTGGGGTCCCTCTGTGACATACAAGGGTACAATCCAGACTAATGGGTAGCTGTGTCACCCCTGCCCTGCAACCATGGGTGTCTTACAGTGCCTTGCTGTGGTAGTTCCCACCTGGGGTGTTCACAAACAGCCTTCCAGCCAACACTGAGTGACTGTGATTGTGAGCATACAAGCCACACCCTGAGTGATTGTGTGTAACTGCAGCCTTCCAGCCATGCCTTGGTTACACGCTCTGGCTCTCACCAGCCTGGGTTATACTGCAGGGTAACCCCGGCATACCCCCAGTCCTGGATTTCTCCCAAAATGTCTGTCCTGTACTGCCTAGCCCACCCCTGGAGAGTACAAATATTTCAAGTCTGTTATTCCTTTAAGGGAATAATATGCCAGTTTATTATCTGAAACAGTTATTCAGGCATTTCAAATTGAATACACTGGATTAGATAAAACAGTAAAATAAGTTTAACTACTGAGAGAGATTTTAAGTGAGTACAAGTAATGGGGCATGGTTGACTGGAGGGAGGCTTCTCTGCTCCTTGAAGTTTTGAACCATGATTTGAGGACTTCAATAGCTCAGACATGGGTGAGGTTTTTCATAGGAGTGGTGGGTGACATTCTGTGGCCTGCGCTGTGCAGGAGGTTGGACTAGATGATCAGAGTGGTCCCTTCTGACCTTAGTATCTATGAATCTATAATGAGGCATAAGTCAGAAATGGTTACAAGAAAAAAAGATAAGACATTCACTAATACCTAACTAACCAACCAGATGAGATTCAAGCAAAGCATGTCACTACATGTTTTCAGCAGTCTTACTGACCAAATCTGTCGGGCAGGACCCCTCCCCCAGAGTCCAACGCTTGCTTCCTTTGTTGCTTCAGGTACAGTGAATGCAATGGACAAGGAGAAGAGAGGGGTGCCTTGGGGTGTTTGTCCCTCCTTTTTATAGTTTCAGTCCCTCTCTCAAAAACAAATATTTCCAACTGGGCAATAGGAGATAGTCTACGTGGAAGGATGTTTGCTGCTGGCTTTTTCTCCCTGTTTGGGCTTTCTTTGTTTCCCTCCCTGCTTGATGATTGTTTACTGCTTAAATGCAAATGCATTTAAATGCACGTTGCTTTGTTTAAGGCAGACCTGTCTGCCAACCTCCGTTTGGGTGGGGCTCTGGGGTTTGGAACATGTGTTCACAACCTCATACAGGGAAATCTTATCACTTCACATACAATGTGGCGATTTTATCAGGACGATACCTATCAGCAAACTGAGTTTTCCCTTACAAGACATGCCTCGTACAAAAATTATTGCACTAGTGTTGGCACAGGTATATTCTGTCACACTCTCCATGGCAATAATTCCTCCCCTTTAGTTAAAATGCAGGTCCCAATTCTCTGTTCTGCTCTGGGGAGGCTTTGGGGATGGATGTTCAGTGTAAACTTGGGGACCGGCCCTTACAGTTTGGTGTGGCTGCTTTGCATGTCTGCTGGCCCGCAAGCTGGTTTATTCAGCCTGGAGAGGATCACCCCAGTGTATGGCTGATCCTCCAGTAGTATCGAGCTGCCACTCAGGCCCTCCCCTCCCTGAACAGTGGGAAGCCTAATGGAAAGAAAAGGAGCACAGTGGAAGACCCGTGCACTACACCAGTTCTCGTATGCTTTTGTCCCCCTTTGTGGCTATTGCAACCCGATGCATGTTAGAGCAGTCCTCAGGCTGCTCCAACACAGTGTGTGTGTGTGGGGGGGAGAATCAGCCCTCCATGGAGCATCAGCAGGTAAGGGAGTGTGGAGGGGAACTTTAAGCCCTTCATATACCCACATGTGCTGGCTGAACATCAGACACTCCTAGGATCGAGCCCTGTATCTCCATGTGAGTGCCTTGTTTGAGCCAATCTCCTTCTGCACCCTCAAAGGACCCAAATCATGCAGCCTCTGCTTGGGCAAAATCCTCATTTGGAATTAGAGGAAGTTTTTGCTCAAGCCAGAACTAAACAAGGAGTTCAAGGTGTGGCTCAGAGAAACCGTGGCTACCATCGGGGCCAGATCCAATCTCCGGTGACATCAGCACAACACTGTGGATTTACATTTGACTTAATGGGGTGAGTGAGAATCCAGCCCTGTAGTCTCTTCTAGCAGCAGAAAATTTCTCCTCTTTACCCTCAATAGTCTGCTGGAGAAGGGAATTGGGTCACCCTCTCCTGAAAATCCAGAGGAATTCAGACACTAAAACCCAGCCCTTCACTCACTCTGATGTCTCTGCTATGCCATGAGCCACCCATGTTCAAGCTACTGGCTGCAGATCTGGAATTCTATTGCTTTGCTTATATAAAAGCTCCTAATTCCAAACACAGCTGGGTTTCATTTCGACCAACTCCTCTCTGCTCTGCTTTACTAGCTCACAATTATAAGCACTTCCTTGGCAACCTAAATCCCTCCACAGCCGACTTTCAGCCATCACGGGCTGGTGTCCCTGATTACATGTCTCCTGACTGCCACTGCACTGTTTGTCTAGAAGCTTTCTAATGCAACAAAGGTTTATTGAAGGCTTTCCTGAAGTTATGGAACATCCTGATTAATTCATGTCTCCGGTTCTCATTTAGTTCCAGTGATTTAAAAAAAAAAAAAAAAATTGGACAAAAACTGAAGCCTGGCTGATGAACTAGACATGACGATAAATGTGGGGGAGAAGGGAACGGAATGGTTTTAAAGAGGCAATTTCCAGAGCATTCGTTATTCGAAATAAAGTCCTGAACACTTTGGCCAGTTCACTTTTTTCTTTCCTTGCCTTCCGAGAAGATGATCTTGTCCTATCTGACTTGCATTTAAGGCCTAAACATGAGAGGAGATCAAACTAGGGGATCCTTGTGGGTGTTTGTTTCTGGATTGAACATTTATTGTGGGTCGTGATTCAGTTAAGAGGCTGTCTGAGATAATGAAGAGGCCCCAAATCTCTGCTATATCAGCATTCATGCTACCTGTACTCAGAAGAGAAACCTCAGGTGGAAAGCAAAACCAGTAGTGTGGTCACACCCGCTACATAGAGGGAGGAAGGATGGCCTTAAGGTACTGGACGGCAACTCTGGAGATCTAGATTCAAATTCCCATCTCTGTCACAGACTTCCTGTGTGACCTTGGGCAAGTCACCGAGGGAAACTGAGGCACATGGAGACAATATGTGCAATGGGGATAATAGTATTGCCCTACCTCATGAGGAGGTGTGAGGCAAAATCCATCAGTTCTCGAGTAATGGGAAGCCACACAACTAGTGAGATAAACAGCCCTGCTCATCAGGAGAGCCCACATTCTCTTCTGAATGCAAGTCTCAAAAATAAGCCAGGACAAGAGAGGATGACTGTGAACATGGGCCAAGTAGTAACTTAAAATGGCTAGTCAAAGAGCACCTGCAGATTCCTGGTTGTTAAAACCCAGGGATCAGCCCATAACTAAGAACAGGGTTTCAAAAACCACTGCAAGCTGAGCCCACTTCTGGAAGATGAAACCAACACCGTGACAGTCTAGTGAAGGCAACACCAGTTAGGAGTGGGTCAAGACTGAGGGGGAATACTGGATCCCTTGCTTGTTGCTATCTCTCTCCTCGTTCTGAGCCCGATTGTACCTAGTATGCACTTGCCAGTGCTGGGGACAGTACGCCGTACCCTCAGGCTGCTTCCTGGCAGAAATCAAAGCCCCCAGGAAACTGGAGGGCTGCCATTGGTGCGGCGTCGGAAGCAATTGGAAGCCCCGGGGTGTCTCTCTCCAGGCAATCTGTCTGGTATTACTGACTGTTCCGTCGCATGCTATGGAACAGGGAGCTCAGGGATGGTTCTCCGTGCTCTCCACATTTGATGCACGGTGAAATGCCTTAAAAGTGCTCTGGTCAGCTCTGAAATACACCATAGTCTGAGCATTCATCAAAGCCTCAGCTGGGGTGAAGCTGCGTATGTATTTTAACCTCAATGGCACTATTTGACCAGTTTGGCCTCCTGGTATATTGGGATCACAGTGTATTTGGGGTGGAGCCGACCAATATTGTGCAGCTAGTAATTTTATCAAGGGTCTCCCACAAAAATGTTCCCCCTTTGTCCCCACCTTTGTCCCTGGAAGGTGTCTGCTGAAAGTGGGGTTGGATGAGGGATTAGGGAATCTACTAATTTTGTCCTCTTGCTTAAAGGGCCACTTTCAACTTAAAGTTTCGTCAATTACAAAAATGCCATTTCAGTTCCTGCAGTAGGGTGACCAGGTGTCCAGTTTTTAAACAGAACACCCAGTTGAAAAGGGATCCTGGTGGCTCCAGTCAGCACTGCTGATCGGGCCGTTGACTGTCTGGTTGGCAGCACCGTGCTGCGGGGCTGGCAGGCTCTCTGCTAGCTTCCACATGGCTCCCGGGAAGCAGCCGGCATGTCCCCCCTCCAGCTCCTACATGTAGGGGCAGCCAGGGGGCTCTGCCCGCTGTCCCCATCCCAATCACTACCCCTGCAGCTCCCATTGGCTGGCCGTGGCCAATGGGAGCTGCGGGGGCAGCGCCTGTGGACTGGGCATAGGGAAAACTGGGTGGGGGACCATGGGCCCACTTTTTTGGGGGGATTGCCACCCTCCAAACAGAGGTGAGGCATGGAGGGCCACAAGGGGTTACAAGCCACTGCCCCCCCTCATTTCAGCAAATGCAGAGCTGCCCACTGAAGGGGGCTGCGTCTGGGCTCCGCTGAGTCTGCAGCTGAATGCCACCTCCTGGGTCCTAGTGCCAGTCATGCTCCCTTCTGTGTGCTGGGAGCCTTCCTGATTTCTGTGCAACCACGAGTGCCTGCAGTGGGGCTGGGTAAGGGGGTGGGTGGGGGAAATGAGGGCAGTGGGGAAGGAAGGAGGGGGGTGGAATAGGGGAGGGGAATGCAGGAGTGAGGGGAGGGGCATGGAGAAGAAAAGGGGATGTGGGGGAAGCAAAAGCCTGACATGCGGCGTCCCCTCAGCAGTAGCTGGGTCTCCCCTGGTAAGCAGCCCATGGAACCCTCACCCTGACAAGCCCTGTCCCCCTACACTTGGACCCATCTGACCCCCCAGACCTCCACCCCACTAATCCCGAGCCAGCTGCACCTGGACCCCCACTTCCCATAGCACCCAGACCCCATCACTGAGCCCCCCACACATTGACACTCCCCTTGCCGTGCCCCATCTCCCCACACCCAGCCCCTCCCTCCTGAGCCCCAACCAGCTTCATCTGAATCCCCTGCAGAGTCAGATTGCCCCTGCACCCAGAACCCCACAATGAGCCTCTGTGCACCCAGTTCTGCCACTGAGCTGCCCGCACCCAGATTGCCCCACACAGAAACCGCTCACTCCACACCTGGATCCCCACACACTAAGCCCCTCCACACTTGGATCCTGCTGGGCTGAGTCTGCTCACCCACACCTGGTGCAGAGAGGCAAGGCCCCGTCCCCCAGGGTGTTTCTGGGGCAGACCCAACCCTTGCACTGTCAGTCGAGTCCCTGTACAGGGGGAGGTGAGGGCTTCAGGGTGATCTCCCATCTCAATGTCACCAGTGGCCTGTGCTCCCCACTGCCATGGTGGAGCCACTTTATTTACTGACAAATTAAATTTTCAGAATTTTAAAATATGTGCAAAATTTTAAATTTTTTGATGCAGAATTTTTTATATTTTTGCACAGCATTCCCTCGGGAGTACTTTTAAATCCCTGGTTTTAGCCCCTATTAGGTATTGATAGAGGCGTGTTGCCGCCTGAATACTCAACAGCAGAGAAATTGAAGATATGGGGGCAGGGATGGAAAAACTAAAATAAACCTTTTATTCTTTTTTTAGTCCATGCACCAAAGCTTTGTTTCCCTGAATTCAGAAGAAGCGGTCGCTGACTTGGGCTAAGAACTTTGCTTCATAATTCATCTTCTCTGTCCCTTGTCTTGTGTGACAATGGCATGATTTTTATTTTCAAAAGCATGGAGATTGCTGGTGGTTTCATTAATGCGTTTGGCTCAGTTTCATGGTATGGGAACGAAAAAAAGCCAAGAAACGAAGCAATCTCCTGGCACATGGTGTTAAACAAACCAGACTGCCACAAAACCGTAGTGAGTAAAATTGTCTTTATTAATAGAGCCTGAATGAAGCTAGTGCTTTTGCAGGCATGTGGTGCCGAGTACCAGGTGGTTAATTATTTTTCTTCCTCAATCTGTTAATAAAATACACTTCACATCTTTTAAAAAAAAAAAGTTGATATTTTTCCTTGGTTAAGGCTTACAGTCAGCCACGGAAATCACATGCCTATTGGTCTGGGTAGAGTGCACGAGTGATTATTCCCAGGCCTGGAACTCACTTCCAGGAAAGAATTTTTCTTATGCAAATTGGAGATGGGGCGGGGACTTCAGTCTGACTCATCAGAGTGTTTTTGTGTTTGCATCCAATGCATAGTGGTCTGAAAAACATGGGGGATCTGTCAGCACCACCATCTGTCTCCTTGCCCAGCAATTAATTCTGCCCCCAAATCAATTCTGTTCCTGGTCCCCAGCCTCCCATCTCTTCTGCCCCCTTCCTGTCTGACCTCTTGCAGTTAGGGGGGTTCTTCACCCTTACTCTCCCAGGTCTTGCAGGGGGGCTGCAGCAGGATACCCTCTGCCCCTTCCCAGGTCAAGTGGAAGGGAAAGGAGCTGTTCCTTTTGCTCAAAGGAGGGGATAGGAGAGGAGGGAGTTGAGCCACCTGAGTTGCTGAGCTCTTTCTTCCCCCCTGAGAATGGCATTGGGTTGTAGGGGGAGAGAATGTTGCCTGTTTCCTGTGGCAGCCCTGATTGGCTGCTCTACCCAAGGAGGCAGGGAAGTAGGGAAAGCAACCAATCAGAGGGGCCCCCTACACCCTAGGTGATACTGAAAACAACGCAGCCATTAGTGACACAGTTCACTTCTTAGAAATGGTATTTCCCAGGTCGGTGACCTATGGTGACTGGGCACAAATCATGTGTAATCCCTGTCCTGGTCCTATTCCTGTTTGAACTTGACATCAAAACTCACTTTTACATCAACAGGAGATGACTGGGACCACCAAGTGGCCAGCTTGATAATGGCAAAGGATAAGGATGCATTTGTCTCCTGAAGACAATTGAGAAGGTTCCATTGGCTCCTGCCTTTAAAAGTGAATCTTTCTTGTGGTGACTTCTGAATTGAAGTGCAATTTCAAGTGCCAACTAGTAGCTGGTCTTGTTTACTGCAACCATAGATTTACACGATGCGTTGCAATCTGGGATGTGTGCCGACCCAGCATGGTGGTAGGAGAAACAGCAGTGAAACTTACTTCCTGCCGTTAGTCCCCTGTGTGTCTGTGGACCAGTCTGGCTCCGCAACTGACCCGTAGACCTCAAAAGGCCCAGGAGTCCATAGCAGTGAGCAGGACGAATTTACTGGTTTTAATGTGCTTTTCTCCTGAGCAGGATTTTAAGGACTAGTCTTTCAAAGAAGAATACTAGGGGTTAACTCAATAGGCACTACTGGAGTTTAAATAAGGGCACTGCTTCACATACATGCATTTCTCATCCTGGAGGATCCCAAAGCAATACGGCCCAATATGGTACTTGGGCATCAAACACCATGTCAAGTAAGCACTTAAATACCTTTGAGGAGCTGAGCTAATATGCTAGGGCATACTACTGATATAATGCCCTAACACTGTCCTTCTTACAATTCCTAGATACTAGGGTCACTGGATCAATATAAATGTCTGACACAAACAGACAACTTCCAGCACCACTGCAGAGGTGCTACGCAGAGAAATCAGGCAAACCTCTACACTTTCAAATGGTCACAGGCTTTTAAATGTTTTCTAAAAAAATTAAACTTCCAAAGTAAAAGGGAGGGGCCCATCAGGAGCCCACATGCACAATAATTAACACAGTTGAAGCCAGAAGCTAAAACCACAACTGGTGTGATCTCCAACTAGCATCCTTGCATCTAGGAAAGTGAATGGGCCTTGCAGGGGGCCCAAAGGCTGGCAAAGTAGGAGTATTTCATAAGAATGGCTATACTGGGTCAGACTAATGGTCCATCTAGCCAAGTATCCTGCCTTCTGACAGTGGCCAGTGCCAGGTGCTTCAGAGGGGATGAACAGAACAGGTTAATCTCGAGTGATCCATCCCCTTTGTCCATTCCCAGCTTCTGACAAACAGAGGCTAGGGAGACTCAGAGCCTAGGGTTGCATCCCTGACCATCTTGGCTAATAGCCATTGATGGACCTATCCTCCATGAACTTATCCAGTTCTTCTTTGAATCCTGTTAGTTTTGTCCTTCACAACATCCCCTAGCAATGAGTTCCACAAATTGACTGCATTGTATGAAGAAGTATTTCCTTTTGTTTGTTTTAAGCCTGCTCCCTATTAATTTTGTTGGGTGACCTCTAATTCTTATATTATGTGAAGGAGTAAATAACACCTTTTCCTTCACACCAGTCACTATTTTATAGACCTCTATCCCCTTACAGGTTTCAGAGTAGCAGCCGTGTTAGTCTGTATTCGCAAAAAGAAAAGGAGTACTTGTGGCACCTTAGAGACTAACAAATTCATTAGAGCATAAGCTTTCGTGAGCTACAGCTCACTTCATCGGATGCATTGTTAGTTTTCTTGACTGCCGCTGCACATTGAGCAGGTGTTTTCAGAGAACTACCCACAAGGACTCCAAGATCTTTCTTGAGTGGTAACAGCTCATTTAGACCCCATCATTTTGTATGTATAATTGGGATTGTTTTCCAATGTGCATTACTTTGCATTTATCAACATTGAATTTCATCTCCATTTTGTTGCCCAGTCACCCAGTTTGGTGAGATCCCTTTGTAACCCCTTTGCAGTCAGCTTTGGACTTAACTATCTTGAGTAGTTTTATACCATCTGCAAATTTTACCACCTCACTGTTTACCCCTTTTTCTAGATCATTTATGAATATGTGGAATAGGACCGGTCCCAGTACAGACCCCTGTGGGACACCACTATTTACCTCTCTCCACTCCAAGAACTGACCATTTATTCTTACCCTTTGTTTCCTATCCTTTAACTCGTTTCTAGTCCATGAGAGAACCTTCCCTCTTATCCCATGGCAGCTTACTTTGCTTAAGAGCCTTTTGAGTGATCTTGTCAAAAGCTTTCTGAAAGTTCAAGTACACTACCACTGGATCACCATGGTCCACACGTTTGTTGATCGGCTCAAATAATTCTAATGGATTGAGGCATGATTTCCCTTTACAAATGCCATGTTGACTCCTCCTCAACAAATCGCGTTTATCTGTGTGTCTGATAATTCTGTTCTTTACTATTATTTTAACCAGTTTGCCTGGTACTGAAGTTAGGCTCACCATCCTGTAATTGCCAGGATTGCCTCTGGAGTCTTTTTTTTTTTTTAAATTGGTTTCACATTAGCTGTCCTCCAGTTATCTGATACAGAAGCTAGAAGATAGGTTACATACCACAGTTAGCATTTATGCAATTTCATATTTAAGTTCCTTCAGAACTCTTGGGTGAATACCACCTGGTCCTGGTGACTTATGTTTATCAATTTGTTCCAAAATCTACTCTACTGAAACCTCAGTCTGGGACAGTTCTTCAGATTTGTCACCTAAAAGGAATGGCACAGTGGGAATCTCCCTCACATTCTCTGCAATGAAGACTGATGCAGATAATTCATTTAGCTTCTCCACAATGGCTTTATCTTGAGTGCTGCTTTAGCATCTCAATCGTTCAGTGGCCCCATTGATTTTTTTTTTTGGCACACTTCCTGCTTCCGATGTACTTACAATTTTTTTGCTGTTTAGTTTTTGTCTGTGGCTAATTGCTTTTCAAATTCTTTTCTGGCCTGCCTACTTCTACTTTTACACTTGACTTGCCAGAGTTTATGCTCCTGTCTATTATCCTCATAGGATTTAACTTCCAATTTTTAAAGGATGCCTTTTTGTGTCTAATTGTTTTTTACTCCATTGTTTAGCCCTGGTGGCATGTTTTTGGCCCTCTTACTATGTTTTTAAGACCATGGGGGGAAGGGGGGGAGTCAATTCCTGGCAAATGCCCTGCCAGCTGCCCCATCTCTCTTGTACCAGCAGGGCTCCATCTCTGGGGTCTCCACTGATGGCTGTCAGTGACTAGGATGTGAGTGGTCATGCCTAGTGGTTGGAGTTGGTAGCCAGGAATAGGAGCCCAGGTCGGAGGCAAAGTCAGGATTTGAAGCTGAGGGTCAGAGCCAGGTTATCTGCAGTGAGACCAGGAAAGGCCAACACTGGATTCAAGGCAGGAGCGAGGTTGGGAACAAACAAGAGCAGGAGCTACCACAGCTGTGGGCGAATGCTTTGAGCAGCCACTGAACTAACTGCTGCTGCTGGGCTTAAACTGCTCTGCTGACTCTTCCCACCAATCGGGGCATAGCCTAAGATCAGACCTCTGCCATGGTCACATACAGATGAGAATCTAGTTCACTTCTATCTGCATTGATCCACTGAAACTGGTGGAATTATTCCATTCCCTGTAGGTTCTTAGGCTACCCTCATCCCCCGTCTCAGAGCACCTTCTAGTCCATTAAGCAATGCAATGAGCGTCTATCATATTTATACAGCCTCCATTATCATAGTCTCTGAGCACCTCACAGTCTTTAATAAAAAGAAAAGGAGTACTTGTGGCACCTTAGAGACTAACAAATTTATTAGAGCATAAGCTTTCGTGAGCTACAGCTCACTTCATCGGATGCATCCGATGAAGTGAGCTGTAGCTCACGAAAGCTTATGCTCTAATAAATTGGTTAGTCTCTAAGGTGCCACAAGTACTCCTTTTCTTTTTGCGAATACAGACTAACATGGCTGCTACTCTGATCAGTCTTTAATGTATCTATCCCCACAACACCCCTGTGAGGTAGGGCTATGCTATTATTCCCATTGTACAGAGGGGGAAAACTGAGGCACAGAGTCTTGTGCCATTTCCTTCAAGGTATCGAAATCAATGGAAGTTAGGAGCCTAAATACCTTTGAGCATTTGGGCTAAGTGAGCTGCCCAAGGTTAGGAGCTGAGGGATTTCAGGAAGGGGTGAGTTTGTGTTTGTTACATGGACAGGGAGGTACCAGCACAACAAAGGATACAGAGCAAATATCCAGCTATGGACAGGCAAGTTGCCAATAACCTAGTTAGAATTACTTGGCCTGTAGGAGGGGAGGAATACAAAGGCCACCCTCCTACTAGCAATATGGGAAAATGGAGTGGTAAGGGTGGGGGCTAAATGGGATTTCTGTAGTTCCTAGCAGTGTGTGACAAGAGTGATGGATTAAAAGCAGACTACTTGAGTGAAGGGTCATGTTTGGCTTGAGAGAGACCTGGTGAATCCAAGACACTGTCAAATTCTCCGTCTCGCTACACGTACAATCTGCCAGCGAGGTCAGATGGAGTGCCACTCAGCACAGATCTTGGCCCATCTAGTAGGAGACTCAAACGCTAGTACCCGAGCATTTGCAGGAGGGATGTGTGAAACGAGAGGAGGCAGCGGGACCATCTGGGTGAGTGAATACAGTGAGCACACAAATAAATTCTATTCGTGTCTTGGCTGAATAAAGCTGTGACTGAAAATGTCTGGGAAAGGTTTGACTTGAAGGGCCTGATTCCGATCATGCTTCCTCCGGTTTTATACCTTAACGATTGTGAATCTGAGTGGAGTTACTCCTGATGTGAAAGGAGAGTAGAATGGGGGGCCCAATTCTCTAACTGTACAAAGTCCTTTCCCTCCAGGATTTCTTACCCAGGAAGGAGAAGTAGCAGGCAGATTTAAAACAGACTTGGTCAAGTAAGTCATCTTTAGCGGTCTAACTATTGGTCACCATTTACCTTCACCTTGGGCCAGCTCCTTAAGGACAGACACCATGTTGGGGGTGATGCATGTCCTACAGCTTACAAGCACAAAGAATAAGGGGTTTGCATTGTCTTTGTAAAGAGAGAGGGTGAAATCCTTCAGGGAAGCCAGAATTTCAGACACCCCCTGCTTTTTTTCTTTTTAATTCTTTGTTTAAAGAAGGTGACCCTGGAGTGTTACTATACTCAGAATTCCTCTAGAAAAAGGAAGATCACCCCCAGTCTATTTCTTTTTGCCCTTGTATTTACAGTTATCTCCGATCTTCAAACAGGAAATCTTATTAAACTTAACGGCAGGTGGCAAATGTCCAGTGTTGAATGGTATCTGTTTTAGACCAGCTGAGCCGGATGGAAGTTGGATCAGGAAATGGGAATAATAGAAGCCTGTAAAAAGGCTATTGCCATGCTGATGGGGAAATAAAATAAGTGTTTAAAAAAAAAAAAAAGGAAGGAAAGACAGTGATGTAGGTTAGGTGGGGCTTGCTCTCTTACACAGTACAGTCAACTGCCAACAAGAACAGAAGCTAATCTAACAGGAGGCCAGCTAGGTATGATAAATATGGTTGAAGTTTTGCCTGTACAAAGGGTAGTAACACGATTTTAAGGAACATGTGAAATGATCCCTGCCCTGCTTGAAATTGGAAAAAATGGCCTTTGATTTTTCTAATCTACTCAACTCTACATTGGAAACTGTAACTGGGCAGAGACCCCAAAGCTAACACAAATATTTGTGTTTAAAAAGAAAGGGAAAAAAGTAAGCATGCAAAGAATGCAAAATGAGTTTGAGGAAACTGGCTGAAATTCAGTTCCAAATGAAATCCTCAATTGGTAAACTAATCAGTTACAGTCCTTAAGAATTCTGAGCTGGAGACTACAATCCACATTTACCTACTTACTCCCAGAGGCTTCTACTACTCTTAGCTATTTTAATTTCCCTGGGATAAAGGGTCTTGCAGGAGTTATATCCACAAAGTATTTTAATAAATACAGAACACTGGCATGGGAGGATGATTGGGAAAGTTGGCAAACCAGCACAAAAGGAAAAGCATGGCAGAGAACTTCTACTAAGTAAGGGCAATTTTAACTATATCTACACAGTAAGCAGATGGCAGAATTGTCAAATAAGGGAGTGAATTTGATATACCCTCTGGAGACAAAGACATTAGAAAGCTGCCTAAGTAAAGGATCTGCTCTCCAAGAGAGAAGGAGCAAGGTAGAGCAAAGCTCTCCATGAAATAACATTCTAAACAATTAGATACATTTAAAGTAAGCAGAATCCCAGGCCCCAGGGAACATCATTCACAAATTAATTCCTAACAAATGAGTAAGGACATGCGTGAAATTGCAGTCTTTAAAAGTTTACCAGTTCCAGGCACAGTGCCTGGTATTTGGAAATTTGCAAACATTGCTTTGTTAGTATCTTATTAATGAGTCAAAAGACAAACAAGGAAGCCGTAGCCCAGTGGGTTTAAATGGAGTTGCGACGGAAACCTTTGGGAACATCACTATCTTGTGGGATTTCATGGAAGAACATATAGCAAAGGATGGAGAGCCAAAGTCTATCCCCAGATACACATGTGAAAGCCCTGGGAGCGGGATGTGCATGCTTGTAGACAAAATTGGCTCAGTATTAATATAAATTCAGGCCAGGGACATCGTGCTGGAATTCTTGTAACAACTATATTCTTCCTGTAGCAGGGAAAGGCAAGTTCGTGGATGTCCTGGAACATGCCTGTAATAGTCGGAAGATTGACAAGGGTTCCTGTTGTGAGATTTATTTCTGCAGCCATTACCTCCATTTTTACTTTCTGTGGCCAACCACATGATTTTTTTTTCTCCTGCTCACATGACTGCCCCCGACCCCATCCCAGAATCACTTGCACCAGAATATTAGGCTACATCTACACTGCAAAGAAAAGCCCAGGGCTGGCCCATGCCAGCTGACTCGAGCTTGCAGGGCTTGGGCTGTAGAGCTGTTTCATTGTGGTGTAGGCTCCCCGGCTGGAGCTCTGGCTCTGGGACCCTCCCACCCCACGGGTCCTAGAGACCTTGTGCCAGCCCAAGCCTGAATGTCTACACAACAATGAAACAGCCTTGCAGCCCGAGTTGGCTGGCACAGGCCAGCCCCAGGTTTTTCTTTGCCGTGTAGACATACCCATAAACTCTTAAAATGATCTCTGCCAGTGTCGAGTTGCACCTTGACTGTTGAGCTTCATGGTCTCTCCACATGCTTGTCTTCCTGCTTAGAGGTGGGATTATTCTTTGTATTAGAAAAGCTCTTGGGAACCCCAATAACTTTACTCACTGGCTCTCACCCTTTCTCTGTTGGAGTTCCCTCCTTGGGATGGATTTGTGCTTGGACACCTCCCTCACATCACATCCTGAGAGCTGCTCCCAGTTCTTCCTTCCCCCTCCTCCTCTTTCTGCTCTTTCTTTTTATATTTTTGCTTTGCTCACGCACATGCATTTTGCTGACTCTTCTGCCCCTCTGGGAACTTTGATCCTCCACTCACCAGAAATCTACAGGATGCTGAGGACCCGGGAGCATCTGCAGCTGACCCAAATGCCACAGGAGCGGCCAAGTTGCTACCTTTTGCCCTATCCATGGTCCAATGGTCTATTCCAGTCATAAAATCTATTAGTTTCTCTCAGTGAGCTGCTACAATGGTAGCAAAGAAGGGAAGGTCCTTGGTTTTGAAGCAACTACCTACCCCTATAGAGACAAATGCATCTTTGCAGAAAGTGTTGAGATGGATCTGGGATCCTGCAGCTTTTCCTACCACCACCTTGTTTCCCTCCTCTACCCCTGAACTAGTGTGGTGCTCACATGCTGGGAAACTGACCAGATTATAGCTAGATGGACATCGGGTAACTGTAACATACTTCTGAATTTCATGTACGGGTGCAGATAACAAGGAGTTAGAAAGTACTATTTTAGGGGTTGAGTCTGTGGTTGCAGGACTGGATCCTTCTTACAAATGGCAAACTTTTGTCTTACTAAAGATATTGGCCTAAACCCTTATCTTAGGTGCTCCCAGGGCCTATCCCTCTGTCCTATTGCAGATGGAGACCTGTACTACTGAATGGATTTCACAGCAGTGTAGGGTTAGAAGGGATCTAGCCCAGCCTCCTGCACTGAGGCAGGAACAAATATACCGAGACCATCCCTGACATTTGTTTGTCTACCCGCTCCTTAATAACCTTCAGCGACAGGGGTTCCACAACTTCCTTGGCAGCCTGTTCCAGAGCTTAACAACCCTGTCAGCAGGAAAGATTTCCCTAATATATAAACTGAATCTCCCTTGCTGCAGATTAAGCCCATGAATTCTTGTCCTACCTTTGGTGGATATGGAGAGCACTTGATCACAGTCCTCTTTATAACAGCCCTTCATGTAGTGCAGACTGTTATCGGGTTCCCCCCTCAAGACTAAACATGCCCACTTTCTTTTAACTTTTCCTCAGAGGTCAGGTTTTCTATTAGTTTTGTAGCTTTCTCCTGGAGTCTCTCCAGTTTGTTCACATCTTTCCTAAAGTGTGGTGCCCATCCAGGTGAGGGCATCCCAGTGCTGATTAAGCAGGGACAATTACCTCCCATGTCTCATATCTGATACTCCTGTTACAAAACCCCAGAATGCTACTAGTCTTTTGTTCTCCAACTGCACCATGTTGGCTCATATTCAATTTCTTATCCACTATATCTCTGTTTGTCTTATCTCATACCTGGTCAGACTCTGGAGTCCAAACACTGTGCATTTCGGAAATCCCATCCCACCCTTGTGAAAAAATGTATTATGCAACCAGACCAAAATTCCAGTATGAACAGTACAAAGATACAGAATAACTGCCATGCAAGCTAATAAAACACAAGAACTTAATATAATTCTGTATGTTGCTTTTCATCATATTTGGGGAAGGGGGTAGGACACCTCTAAGATTTTTGCATTCCCTCTCCCCCCACAACCATGTTTTTAAACAAAGGCCTGAGGGCTATGTGCTGAAATGCAGGTTTGTGTTTCCCACGGTCGTAGGCACAAATGAGGAATTTGCCTGAGCAAGTCATTATGGAGGCCTGAATTTCCAGAAGTGCAGAGCAGCCACAGCTCCAATTATAGCCAGTGGAAACAGATCTTTGTATGTGTGAAGTTCCAGCCTCTTCTAAAAATCTGCTCCACAAAATGAAGGTTATGCACTATATCGATACCATAGCTTTATCACGGAAATCTCCACAATAGATAAAAATATGGTAGCAATCATTCCTCCCACAGCAGCTCAGTGGAGTCTTTTATTCTTAAACCAGGAAGAGATTTTCATCACCCTTGCACAATGCTATTTTGTGTCTGTCATCTGCCTACCCACATTTCAGAGGCTAGAGAACTTCCTGTGGATCATGGCTAACTGACAAATTACACAACCACCGGCTTTTATTACCATCTCCGTTGTTGGCAGCTCTCATTCTTCACACCCATTCAGACTATGAAAATCAACAGCATCAAGTGCCTGACAATAATTCTTTGGATGAGAACAAATTCACAACCCCTCTAGTATTATTTGTATCTTATGAATAGCATGCAAGGTTTTATATTGTAATAAGTCATTTAGGGAGCAAGTGTGTGTCTTGGAATTAGAGGAGTCAAAACAGCATTTCTTTCATGGTTGGTGTCCTTTCCATCCTGAAAAGCAACATTTTCAACATCAGATCTATTTGTGTAACTTGGGAGACTCATCATTTGTGGGGAAAAATAGATATTTAATCACACCACTGTGGAAGTCGGCAGTCATGCTTGATTTCTTCATTTCAGTATTTTTTTTGTTCTGGTCAGAAGTGGTGTCTTTCAATTCTGAATAAACAAGAGCTTGTTGGAAATTTTTCATAAAAATGTTTGTTTAAAAAAATGTCAATTCATCAAATCCGAAACTTCTCAAAAGAGGTTTGGAGTCAATGAATCTCCCAACTTTAAAAAAAAAAAAAAAATGGAAAAAAGTTTCAAAATGAAAGTTTCTGGTTTGCCAGTTAGAAAGAGCTTTTTTTTTTTTTTAAATACAAGATAGTTATAGGCAAAGGTAGGTTGAAAGAAAAAGTCAAAATCTAAACAAAACGTTCTGAAATTATTGAATTGTAACATTTCAATTGACCTCAACTGAACATAGGTGGGGTTTTTTTTTTTTGGTTCACTGATATCTTTTGAGATTTTGACTTTCTCTCCATCAGAGATTGTGCAGGGAGTGGGGAAGGGTGGACTTCAGACCTTCAAATATTTGAGGATTGGAAAACCATTTCCCACCTACTTCTAGAATAAACCCACCTACTCTCGCTTCCCAAGAATGTTCTTGATGTTATAATGAACTACCTTTTTCTTCTATTATTTTCCCCATTATGTTGTAATTTAGCCTGTAGGCTACATGTTTCATCCATATGACTGACTGATTATTTTGTGACTTCTGCATAAAACCACATATGATTCAGACACCTACTTTGGAAAGATGATTTTTATTAGAGTAATTTTATGTTATGTCAATTGCAGAAATACAAAAAGCTTCAAATCTTTTCATTTTGGGTATTTTTAGACAAGAAATAAAAACTCTTAAATATACAAGATCTACTTGCAATAAACTATGAACATTTTGGGTTTTGTTTTGTTTTTTTTTAAAAGAAGTGGAGCAACACTGGAGTAACACTCCTTATGTACCAGTTATCATGGGTAATCCCATTTGGGAAAATTAATCTCTAGTGTAAGCAAGTCTATTGACTTCAATGAGGGTCCCATAGAAGGAAAGGGGAAAAGGTTATGGAAAATAAGGCCCTTTTCAGCTGAAGTTTAATGGGCTTGGATCTTCTTACACTGACTTCAGTGCGGATTGCACAGGGTGTGAAATCAAAGCAGAATTTGGTCTGAAACCACTAATAACGGCTGAGCCAATCCTGATAACATACCATTGGCAAGAACAGACATAGCAGAGAGTACGTACCTGACAAACTGAATGCATTTTTATTTAAATAAAAATCTCAATAGAAAGCAGCACCCTGGAACACTGGAAATAACACTATCACATAAAAATAACCTCTTAAGTTTAACAAACAAAAAAAGTGCCTCAGTTTCCCAGTGAGCAAAATGTTACTGACCTTCTTTGTAAAGTGCTTTGAAATCTACTGAGGAAAGGCACTAGAATAAGAATTGGGTATTATTAGGTTGTCAGTGGATCATGCTCATCCTGAGACTCCCATCTTATTAAATGGGAGGGGATCTGGTTACGGCAGAGATGGAGAACTACAGAGCTAAGTAACTCTAACATTATCCTCTGTATTATGGAGTCAGTCTAGCTCCAGCCTCCAAAATGGGCCCTCATGTCTACCCTCTGGAATTCTTTTGGGGCAATTTTCTCTTCACCCCTCTCTGAACCTCTGTGGTTCTCCTTGGCATAGCCAACAAAAAGACAGCTGCTGATCTACACCAACATCCATATATCAGGTTTCAGAGTAGCAGCCGTGTTAGTCTGTATCCGCAAAAAGAAAAGGAGTACTTGTGGCACCTTAGAGACTAACAAATTTATTAGAGCATAAGCTTTCGTGAACTTTTTTAGTGAGTTTTTTTCTCCTGCTGATAATAGCTCATCTTAATTAATTAGCCTCTTACAGTTTGTATGGCAACTTCCACCTTCTCTGTATGTATGTATATATCTTCTTACTATATGTTCCATTCTATGCATCCGATGAAGTGGCCTGTAGCCCACAAAAGCTTATGCTCGAATACATTTGTTAGTCTCTAAGGTGCCACAAGTACTGCTTTCTTTTTATCCATATATCAGCGTCATGTACAATATACCACAGTCTGTCTGAAAACCTGCTTTACATACGGCACTTAAGGAAAACCATATCTTTTTCAGAGGAGGGTCTTTAAGTCATAACTTAGTTAGGGCCCTGATTAAGCAAAGCATTGAGAACTTAAATGCTCCACTGAATCAGGGCCAATCACTCTAGGAAAAAGGTCTTTCCAGCACACGGCGGGCTTGGACAGGAGACAGCTATCCTGCTTCCATTGAACTCAGTGGCAAAGCTCCCCATGAGTTCTGTGGGAGCCAGTCCATAATGTAAAACGAAGGCAGCTTCCTGCTTAGAATCACAGCTGGAATCACAGCTCCTCTGGAGAAGCCAGCCTGGTAGAAGGTCACTCTATCTTGTGAAATATTTCCCCCGATATTTAAGACTTCATGTCATCATTCCCACAGCTTTACCGAGGACGAGATGTGATGATTACATACGTATCTTGTGTGGTATTTCTTCCCTGGCCTTATATGGAAAATGCCTACGAGCAGGGGCTGCAAAGACTTGTCATGCACAGGACTGTATCAGGCTTGCATGGGAAGAGTCACCTAACTACAAAGGTGTTGGGTCCTCTAGAAAACCCCTAGTGACACAGCATGGGAAACTTCCTTCCTTCTGCACAAGCAACCATCTCTCCCAGCACTGAAGGGCAGCAGGCCATGTCCCAGCGGGGACACCCCAGCTTCAGAGATGCACGGGCCCCATGCTTAGAAGCATGTTCAGCTCCTGATCCTACCAGCGCAAATGCGGGGGGGGGGGGGGGGACGGGCATCTGCTGTAAGATGGAGGCCGGTTGCAGCCCAAAGCAAAGTTCTTTGATCCAAAAGGTTGTTGAGGAGGTGGGGGGGAGAGGCTGAGTGCTGCAACACAGGGGGGGCTCAGTTGACATTTGCCCACCATTAAGCATGACCCTACCTAAGGAGAGCTGCTCTAAAAATCAGGATTCTGGAGCAGAGAGATGTAACCCTGCTTCTGCCCACCCTAACAGCTTTGACCCTAAGAGAGGAACCCAGCTGGCTTTTCTTCCTCTAGCTGTAGGGCAGGGGTTCTCAAACTGGGGATCAGAACCCCTCAGGGGGTTGTGAGGCTATGACCTCAGCATTTATAATGGTGTTTTTAATTTATAAGGGGGGGCTCTCAGGCTTGCTGGGTGAAAGGGGTCACCACTACAAAAGTTTGAGAACCACTGCTGTAGGGCACTTGGAAAACAGAGTGACAAGAAGCGGAGGTAGCTTTAGCCTTCCTCCCCACCCCAAGGCAAGACTGTAGTTATACGAAGGCACATGGCAATACAGATATCTCTGAGACAGAAATCCTAGAATCTTAGAATATCAGGGTTGGAAGGGACCTCAGGAGGTCATGCAGTCCAACCCCCTGCTAAAGCAGGACCAATCCCCAATTTTTTCCCCAGATCCCTAAATGGTCTCCTCTAGGATTGAACTCACAACCCTGGGTTTAGCAGGCCAATGCACAGGGATCTCAAGACTTCAGTTTCAGTAGTTAGATAAATGGTTAGTTAAGCCTCCATGAAGCTAATAAGGACTCGGCGGGTTTAGCAACAAATCAGTAAGCCGAAGCTCTATTATTAACTCTTCTGTGTCTCCCCACCAAACTGTATCACTAGGCATAGTGTTAGAGAAAACATTTGTCTCCTGGACTTACAGTAAATAGCCACTAGCTTTTTAGCGTTTCAAACACACTAGAGTGCGGCACATGTCCTCAGTTCAACATGAAAGTTCCGGTCTAGTGGCAACAGAAATCCAGTTATTGATTAGCCTCTAGGATGCTGACCATAAATAGAAAATGCTCACTTTAGATAGTCTTCCCTTAGCTTTTTGACAAACCCTGCAGCCTCTTGTCAGCCAGACTGCAGTTCAATCCATTGTACAGTAAATGTGTTTGTTTAGTAACCTAAAAGGCCAGCTTCCCATCGTGTTTATACTTCTAAGTTTGTTCATTACCCTGAGGAGCCATTTCAGCAAGATCTTCCAGATGTCTCCACTGAACGCTGCTTGTGATTACTGCCCGCAAAGGTCAATCTGCTTATTGGATTTTGACTCTGCAGCAGGAGTCGTCTGCATGTTGTCTTGGGTCTTTAGGGACATCTGACAGCACAGTACAGAACGGATTACCCTCAGAACTGAAGGTCTAAGGATGACAAAGACCCAAGGGTCAATAATTGGATTAATTGCTAAGAATCTCAGCGCTAGAAGGTCCTTCTTATAGTCTTCTTTTTGCATAAACTTGTTCATATAGGCCCGAATCTGTAAAACATAAAGGGAAAATAAAATGCAAGACTGATCATCGGAGTATTTTGATGCACAAGTATAAAACGCCACTTCAAAGGAACTTCTATATTCACAACAGACGTTTCATTGTCACTGGTTTAAGTGAATTTCGTGCTAATGAGATGCCAAGCTGGTGGACCGAAAGGCTAGCGCTGGGTGGGAGACTGTTTCTGGGTCCCGTGAATATTTTCAAGAATTTAAAATTTTTTCACTGTCTTGATTTGGGATGAAAAGTCAAAATCTTGAAAATATTTGGGAACTGAGAAACCAATTTTTTTTTCATTTCAGGTAAATCAAAAAGTTGATTTCAAAAATTTGCCATTTCGATTTTTTTACCCTTTTTCAGTCTAATTCGTTTAAATTTCAAAAGGAAAAGTCATTTTGAACTGGAAAACTAGATTTTTTTTGTGTAGAACGTGTCAAAACAACACTGACAATTTCAAATCTTTTTTCTTTTTCCCTCAACACTTTTTTGAAGTCAGGAAATTTGTCGAACTCCACCCTGTTTCGTAAACAGTTTAGGTTTCAACAAATTGATTTTCTTCATTTAGGTCTACTCGCTGACATTCTCTTTTTATTCACAGGACAGGCAGAGTATGATCAGCCTCACACAATGCAAGCTTCTCTCCATTCTGCCTAACCAATATATAGAGCTGATCAGGATCTTTCCGACACATTTTTCCATTGCAAAATGCAGATTCATTAAGGGAAACACTTCACAGAAATACATCTACTGTATTTAATTCGGGCGGAGGGTGGGGAAGCCTTTTGACAGTGATAAAGCATTTCATTTCAATGTTTGCAGAACAGAATGTTTGGATTTTGTTTCAAAACTACTTTTCATATCAAAATTTCTTTTTAAAAAAAAATATCAAAATCAGAACAAAATGTTTCGATCAGAAAGTAATTTTTTTCAGAATTTCATTTTGTGGGAAATTAACTTTTTTAGTTTTGTTCTGGAATGGCGGGGGGGGAGGGGGAAGTTAACTCAAAGAATTTCCTGGGAAATGGAAAATTCTGTTCTTCCCCAGCTCTATCAGTTCCTGTTATACAAGAAACATTTTCTATCCCCCAGGCAGTGAGAGAAGGATAGAATCATAGAATCGTAGGACTGGAAGTGACCTTAAGAGGTCATTTAGTCCAGTCCCCTGCACTCAAGGCAGGATTAAGTATTATCTAGACCATCCCTGGCAGGAGTTTGTCTATCTGCTCTTAAAAACCGCCAGTGATGGAAATTCCACAACCTCCCTAGGCAATTTATTCCAATGTTTAACCATGCTGACAGTTAGGAAGTTTTTCCTAATGTCCAAACTAAACTTCCCTTGGTGCAATTTAAGTCCATTGCTTCTTGTCCTATGCTCAGAGGTTAATGAGGCAATTCTTTTACCTCCTCCTGTAACAAACCTTTTATGTACTTGAAAACTGTTATCACGTTCTCCCTCAGTCTTCTCTTCTCTAGACTAAACAAACCCAATTTTTTCAATCTTCCCTCAGAGGTCATGTTTTCTAGACCTTTAATCATTTTTGTTGCTCTTCTCTGAACTTTCTCCAGTTTGTCCACATCTTTCCTGAGACGTGGCACCCCAAACTGCTCAAAATAGTCCACTTGAAGCCTTATCAGTGTGGAGTAGAGCAGAATGACTTCTCATGTCTTGCTTACAACACTCCTGCTAATACTTCCCAGAATGATATTTGTTAAAAAGAAAAGCAGCGTTACACAGCTGACCCATATTTTGCTTGTGATCCACTAGGACCCCCAGATCCCTTTCCACAGTACTCCTTCCTAGGCAGTCATTTCCCATTTTGTATGTGTGCAACTGACTGTTCCTGCCTAAATGGAGCACTTTGCATTTGTCCTTACTGAATTTCATCCATTTTACCTCAGACCATTTCGCCAGATCATTTTGAATTTTAATCCTATCCTCCAAAGCACTTGCAACCCCTCCAGCTTGGTATCATCCACAGACTTTATAAGTGTACTCTCCATGCCATTATCTAAATCACTGATGAAGATACTGAACAGAACCGGACCTAGGACCGATCCCGAGCCTTTATTTGGAAAATGCTTGAGCACGCAGACACTTTGCACATGTGTGGGAGCTGCAAGGATCCAAATGGCAGGGTGGCCCGATCAGCTGCTGCAGCCTGCTCTATCACACAACTTCCAGATGGAGAAAAAAGTCTAAAGAGAAGCCTGTTTCCCCATTTCTATGTATTTACATGGAAAGAACTCACATACACGTCAATGAATCCCTCTTCAGACTAACTCCACCAAGCAGGAAATTAAATGAAGAGGGAACAAACACCCCCCCCCTCCCGGTTTTTAGATACCATTAACATTGTACGTGGCACACGCAGAGTCCCTTCTGCAAAAGTCCTTGTTTAGTAATGAAACTTTGCAACTAGGTATCGCCTTCACCCCAAGGTTTCAAAGGGTTTTACAAAGCTTGGTAGCTGTTATCCTGATTGCGCTTTGCCTCCCCAGCTGTACAGAGAGAGGATGAAATTTGCTCTGGGTCACAGAGTGACTCAGTGGGCCACAGAACCCCAGCTGTCCTGACACACAGGCCTCTACTCGAGAGCCCATGGCTTCTTTTTCTGTCAATCTCTGATACGTATGGCATAAAAGGGTTATTTAAAGACATAATTTCAGACCTTCATCTTTGCGTGTCTCCATTTTGATGGGTTTAATGTCTTTTGGCTTTAGGTCCATCAATGGGAGATTTCAGCTCGGATTAAGGGGAGTTCAAACAGTTCAGTCATGTTTCACTCGAGGGTTTTGAAATGCATAGTTCTTGAGCGACCAGTCACACTAGGTGCAGTGTTCCGAACGACAACATGAACAATGTGATGTTAAATCTGGGATTACACGCTCCAAGAGAGGCCGCCGGTCTGTTCCACGACAGCAACATCTAATCCCTCACAGTGGTGCTAAATTTTCCAGCGGGCTACTTTCTCATGACAACCCAGTTGCGAATGTTTAGGCCAAAATGGGATATTCCCCACAGCTTATTCCCCCCCAAAATGTCAAGTCGCTAAAAGAAAAATGAGGAAGGGATGCCAAAGGGAGGCCCGAAGAAGAGGCTTGGCTTGCCCTCAAAGTCCCAGAAGATTTTTCAATACCAGGTTGAGACAACTGCAATTTAAGATTCCCCAGGGAGCCTATTTTCCTCCACACACCCCTAAGGAACCAATCAGCTGGCTTTGGTATTTAAAGAAGCTGTGACAAGTATGACTAGTCCCATCCAAAACATCCCTTCCACTCCCCCCCGCCCCCGCCCCCAGCGGATGTGAGGCATGTCAAACCACAAGAATGAATCCACTGAGCTAAGCATGTCAAGAGACTTCATTTATCCAAACCTGCAATGAAGTCAATAGATGCTTAAGAGATCATTCATTAACGTATCCAGTCTATTGTCAGGTTGCCTATCGTGGCTTTCACCAGCGTGTGTAGGTGCAATCAATGAGCGTGGAAGAAAAGCAGCTCTAGCCAGGTTTCTGACCTACTCTATGAATTTATGTCTGACAGGCAAAATCAGTTACTTCTTTACATATGCTTGTTTGCTACTTCATGGAAGAGCTGCCAATCCCTCCTGGGAAGACGATGCAGCAAATTTGACTCATGTGACACCAGTTGCTCCATCTCAGGTCCTGGTCCCCATGAACCCAGAGCGGTTTAGCAATAGCAGATGTATCTAACTTCTAAAGCTGCGTATTAAAAAAGGAGATGAAGAGTTTGAGACAGACAATTAATGCCTTAGCCATTCGCTTCAAGCAACCTGGGTTCAAATCCAGTGCATGCTGCAGCTGAAAGTGAGTTGAATCATCTCATACTAGTTACTAAAAGCACCAGATGTTCTGACGACTCATGTCATGACTCGGGACTTAGTTAGTTTTGGGGAAAGTTTGCCCCACAACTGCTTACGCAGGGTCGGCTTTACAATTGGTGCTACTGGTATATCACCTTCATGGGCACTAAATTCAACCATCATCCACGTGTATCTAATTTAAAAAAGATTAGGCATGACAAGGAATATGAGTAGTGTCTACAATTATATTACCTTGATAGATTTAGGACTTTCAGCCTCATGCTTCAGGACAGAAAGAGGTAAAGGCATGAAGAAATCCCCAGTGGTATGCTACTGTACAACTGGCTGCATTTATGAGGGTTTATATGCTTTCCTCTGAAGGATTCACCACTGGCCACCGACCTGTTCTGCTACCTGTGACTACAGCTAGTTGGTCTGTTGTTCTATGGCAATATCTATGTTCTTCTATGGAAAGAGTAGACCAGAAAGAGAATCTCCTAAAGCTAAAAGGAAAGTAACTGATTATGAGCCAGTTCTCAAAGCCATAAGAACTAGATCCAATGTCTCCTTTCTCCATACTCATGATGCTTGTTCACCTGATAATATAACAATTTTTAATTTCTCCTTTGCGGCGCACTGTGGGATTTCTAGATATCTGATCGAATGAAATGATCCTATGTACAAATACTAGGCTGGTAGAAAATACACTTCTACCATCCAGGACTTTTAACTAGCTGGTCACTTTATGCTGCTCACCAGACTGCAAAAAACCTTCCTCTCCAAAACAGACCCATTGCAAATGTAAAAAGAAAAGGAGTACTTGTGGCACCTTAGAGACTAACAAATTTATTAGAGCATAAGCTTTCGTGAGCTACAGCTCACTTCATCGGATGCATTTCACGAAAGCTTATGCTCTAATAAATTTGTTAGTCTCTAAGGTGCCACAAGTACTCCTTTTCTTTTTGCGAATACAGACTAACACGGCTGCTACTCTGAAACATTGCAAATGTATACATACTTCCAAGAATGCCTGTCACAAACACACCAGCACTTATATCTCATGTCTGCACATGACTCAGCTAGATGGGGGAAAGTACCATTAGGAGCAGAGCTAAAGATCCCTAAATGAATTTAAGGCCCATCAATTGGTGGTGGAGCAGCTCTTATGATTTCAAGTCCAAAATCACAGGAAACACAAGAAGCTGCTATATGTTATTACATTTCCTTGATCATGCTCTTGAAATTCAAAAATAATGGTGCAGCATGTCCAGTGGTTAATTTGTCCATTGGGCCTTTCAGCTCTCCAAGTGCTAATGAAAGATAATGTCATTCTAATGCTGCGAATGTAAAATTAGCTTTGGCCGTATTCCCAACCTGGGTGGGTTTTGCTTTTCACAGGGAAAAAAGAACTGAAAAACAGAAGAAAAAAAAATCACCCAAACCATCTTCTCTCTCAAAAGTGGGAAGAATCGAACTATCTGAATATTGTCAACTGGTAAAGGGTTGAGTGACATGGCAGCTCTGAAAGGGTCCTATTTAATTTAAACAACAAGAGAAAGTCAGACTAATAGAGTTCTTTACTTGTGTCACATGGGTTATATTTTTGAGGGGCGGCATTCTAGCAGTTAGAACTAGGGAGTCAGAAGACTTGGGTTGTATTTCCAAATCTGCCGTTGTCTAAAACACTTAATCTCAGTGTGCCTCAGTTTCCCTACCTGTCGACAGGGCCGGCTCCAGTGTTTTTGCCATCCCAAGCCGCAAAAAAACCCAAAACTTGCCGCCGAACAGGGAGGCGGAATCCTGCCCACCGAACACGGGAGCGGAGTGATGGAGCGGCCGCTGAATTACTGCCAGCAACCGAAGAAGAGTCACATCCCCGCTGCCGAATTGCTGCCAAGCGTGAAACGCACTGTGACGGAGCGACTGCCGAATTCCTGCTGCTGCCAAGGGCGGATTGCCGCCCCAGAGCCTGACGTCCTGCCGCCCCTTTACATTTGCCGCCCCAGGCCCCTGCTTGGTTCGCTGGTGCCTGGAGCCGGCCCTGCCTGTCGAATAGGGAAAATACATGCCTTTATCAAGCATTTTAACGCCTTCAGTTCAAAAGTAATGTCTATGTTCAAAGTTCTTATGAATTGTAAGTGTGTGGGGTATATTCTCCTATCCCATATCTTTGTTTATGGACACAATCTTCAGCTTCAGGGACACCAGCTTTTTCACACAGAAATTAACATTTGTGTACAGGTGAGGGTTTGTGTGTGCACAGTGGCTGTTGGCTGTCTGTGAAGTGAGCTGTAGCTCACGAAAGCTTATGCTCTAATAAATTTGTTAGTCTCTAAGATGCCACAAGTACTCCTTTTCTTTTTGTATTTGCTGAGGCATTCTTTCCCCTCACAGCTGAAAACTTGGCTCAGCGGGCAAAACTATATCCGTACAACCACATGGATGCATGCACGCTCACTGACACCACAGCAAACCGTGTCCACCCAACCCCGGTGATTTTGTGCATCCCTGCACTCACTTAACTGCATTTATCTACCCAACCTCAGTTCCACATTGGCAATTTAACTGACCTGTGTTACGGCAATTACAGCCATGGAGCCCTACTGATTTGTGTACCCGCACTATGATACATGGAAACACACTGAGCTATGTCACCGCAGCTCCTTCCCTGCAACTGCACCAACCCCTTCAACCTTGCTGCCGCCCTCAAAATGTCACAGCTCAGTGCCACGTGCATGTAACCTCAGCAACAAGGGCCTAAACTTGATCCATGCAACCTCGGTCAAGCACCTGCCACTCTAGTGCCCTGTGAACGCATCTTGAGCCCTGTCACCATCGTCTCTCAACTCCCAGAAAGTGGATTTTTCCTCATGAGTCCCCAGAGAGGTAGAAAAGTGCTATCTCCATTTAACAGATGAGGAAACAGAAGCACAGAGCCAATACTGCGATAAAAAGCCCATGGCAACCGTCTCAGAGCCCGGGTCAGGAGCTGGAGCCCAGGCTCCGAGACCCTTTCCCCCCGTGGGGTTTCAGAGTGTGGGCTCCAGCGTGAGCCTGAAGGACTACACAACGCTTGTATAGTCCCAGAGCCCTGAGCCAGGCCAACCACCGGTCTTTTATTGCAGTATAGAGGTTGCCTAAGAGATTTGGTCAGGGAAGCTGTGGCAGAGTCAGGGACAGAGAAAGGATCTCTGTGCTTCAGTCTAGTCCAGTGCCTTAATCCCAGAACTCAGTGGGGCTGCCTGGTGCCCTCATCTGTATGGGTTTCTTTGTAATGTAGGGACTAAAAATAATGTTGTTGTAAATCAGAATATAAGCCCAGAAAGAACACCCCTCACCTCCCACCCCCAGATCATCTAATCCAGTGTTTCTCAACCTTTTTGATCTCAGGGACCGGTGTTGGTCCACGGGCCGGTCACTAAGAAACACTGATCTAGTCTGACCTCCTGTGTGTCACAGATGCCCTAACACCTGCACACTAAACCCAATAACCCAAACCAAAGTAGTACAGTCCACAGGAGACTAGGCTAGCATATGCCACAGGCAGAGAAGAGGAAGGACAGGTGCCGGAGACTCCACCGACCGGGATTAACAAGGGGGCCCGGCCCCTGCACTCACCGTGAAAGGCAGGGAGCAGACGATGAAGGTGATGGTCATGATGGCCAGGAGGATGAGGTGATCCACCTCCTCGGACACGGAGAGCCTCCGGCGCCCGGCGGGCTGCTCCAGCGAGGCCAGGCGGCGGGAGGTCTGCCCGCGGCGGTGCATGCCCACCAGGTTGCGGATGACGCTCAGGTTGCAGAGCAGCACGGCCAGGATGAGCAGCAGCAGCAGCGTGGCGTAGAGCAGCGAGTAGGCGGTGTCCCCGCCGCCGGCACCATCCTTGGCGGCGCGCCCTAGGCGCATCTGGATGAAGCACCAGGTGCCCGGGCAATACTGCACGTAGCTGCCGAAGCCCAGCAGCGGCAGGGCGCAGAAGGCGGCGGCGGCGAAGGCGGAGAGGGCCGGCAGGGCCAGCCGCAGCACCGAGCGGCGGCTGGCGAGGCGCTCGTAGAGGTAGGGCTGGCCCAGGGCCAGGCAGCGCTCCAGCGCCATGGCGAACAGCACCAGCATGGTGGCCAGGCCGAAGAAGCTCATGGCGAAGGCGAAGTAGCGGCAGAGCTCCTGGCCCTCGGCCAGCGCCATCAGCGTGTGGTTGCGGCCGTAGGAGGCCAGCACCACGGGGCTGACCAGGCAGGTGCCCAGCAGGTCGGTGAGCACCAGGACGGTCACCAGCCAGTGGAAGAGGGAGAGCGGCCGGCCGCGCCGCCCCAGCCGGCGCCGGGCCAGCAGCGCCAGCGCCGTCAGGTTGCCCAGCAGCCCGGCCGAGAACATGACGGCGCTGATGGCCGGGCTCTCCTCGGCCGCCAGCTGCTTCTGGCCCTCGTAGCACTGGTCAGAGCCGGCCCCGGGCATGGTGGCGCCCGCCCGCCTGCTGCAGCCGGGCACGGGGCACAAGCGCGGCGGGAGGCGAGCCCGCAGCAGGCAAGAGGCGCGCCCAGCCGGCCCCTCGCCGGGCTCCCCAGGCGCGCAGCCAGAGGCGCGCTCGCAGCTCCTCCCTCGCCAACAGCTGGAGCTCGGGCCCGCCTCCCCGGTGCAGCTGCCCGCCGCTCAGGATCCCGTCCTGCTTTCCCAACCGCTGGAGCCCCGGGGCCCCGCCTTGCGCACCCCGCCGCCCCAGCGGGGAGCCCCCGCACCGCCCGCTGCGCGCTCCTCCCTCCCAACCGCTGGAGCCCCGGGGCCCCGCCTTGCGCACCCCGCCGCCCCAGCGGGGAGCCCCCGCACCGCCCGCTGCGCGCTCCTCCCTCCCAACCGCTGGAGCCCCGGGGCCCCGCCTTGCGCACCCCGCCGCCCCAGCCGGGGAGCCCCCGCACCGCCCGCTGCGCGCCTCCCTTCCCAGCACCTCTGGGCAGCGGGTGGCGATCAGTCACTGCCCGCGGGGTCCCCCTGTGCGCGGGGAGAGGCTCCGTCCTTCCTCCCAAACAGCCAGAGCTCCCTACGCCCCTTCCCCGACAGCACGGGAGTGCGGCCCTGGCCCTCGGCGCCGCGGGAGCTGTGCCCCGGCTCCCTGTGCCTCGGCCGGTGGGCTGGGTCTCTGAGCTGAGCGCCGGGAAGGGATCCAGAACCTCTTACCCGCAGCCTCTGGCGCGCCCCACTGCCACCGTGCCCGGCAGCCTGGCTCCACGCGGAGCCCCAGCCAGAGGGGAAGCTCACCACAGCGCTGCATCCCACGGGGCTAGACACACTGGGGACCGGAGTCCCCACAGGACAGTTGTTACCCTCACGTCGGATCCCTAGGGATGCTCCACGGTTTCTTCAAGGCACTTTTCTAAGTGGCCTGGAAAGGGCAGAGGGAGAGAATGAGAAAGGGAGCAAACCCTGAGGGCAACCCTCCCCCGCAATACACCCCCCAGGGCAACAGACTGTGGACCTACAGGGTGACAGAAGCACCAACACACAATGCACATGGAGGAACGCTGCCCACCAGGGCAGCAGACACCAGGCTGACATGCTGGACTCATGGGGAGAGGCACTGAGAACAGGCTCATCTTGGTGTCTGCCACAGCTCCTGATTGAGACACTTTGTCTTTCCAAGCCCCATTCACATTCCCTGAAAGAGGTCTGTTCCCATCTGCACCGGCACATGAACCATTCAATACCAGTCCAGCTCTCCCGGTCACTGATCACCAGCAGCTACCTGGGTTCCCTTCCCAGTGAGTACAGGGCTACAAGGCCACACTCATCCCAGCTATAGTTTACCTGCTTTCACAGCTGACAGCACCCAGAAGGCACCTGACAGCCTGAACAAAGAGTTACTGAAACACACCCTACCCACTCCCTACCCAGTTGCAACTGCTACCCCAGTTTGCGGTAACACCTGCAAACTCTCTAGGCTGGCCATACCAGACACTGGGGCCTCTGGATCTGCATAAATGTAGATCCACAGCCCCTCGTCTGTCCCCTACCTAGATCACATCCAGCCCACCCCAAAGTAATCTTCTGCACCTGCCCCATGTTGCCTTCCGCAGTAAGCAAACTGTGGGCAAGAAACATGGGCTAGACAAGAGATTTAGTTGGTTCAAAAAGCAATTGAAGTTCAGTCAGATGCTGATCTTTTCCATTTATAAGTACATTCTCGAGCGGAAACCGATCAACATTCTCACAGAAAACAGATTCACTGTTGTGGTGGGTTTGGTCACAGAGACCCCCTTGGGATTGTCATCTGCTGAGACTACCTCTGAGCCCATTTTCTTTGTCAGCTTGGGACTTCAGAACCCTGCCTTGTCGAGCCAGACATGCCAGCCTGCTGCAAACACAGACCCAGGGTCTGAACCATGCCCCCAAAGCTGCAGACTTAACTGAAAACAGCTCAGCAAATACTCCTGTCTCCAGCACCCAGACACCCAGCTCCAAATGGGATCCAAACCCCAAATAAATCCATTTTACTCTGTATAAAGCTTATACAGGGTAAACTCATAAATTGGCCAACCTCCATAACACTGATGGAGAAAGATGCACAGCTGTTTGCTCCCCCAGGTATTAATCACTTACTCTGGGATAATTAATAAACAAAAGTGAGTTTATTAAGTATAAAAATAAAAACTTAAAAGGATTTAAGTGGTTTCAAGAAATAACAGACAGAACAAAGTAAGTTACCAAGCAAAATAAAACAAAACACTCAAATCTAAGGCTAATACATTAAGAAACTGAATACAGGTAAATCTCACCCTCAGAGGTGTTCCAATAAGCTTCTTTCACAGACTGGACTCCTTCCTAGTGTGAGCCCAATCCTTTCTCCTGGTACAAACCTTGTTAGTTCCAGCTCAGGTGGTAACTAGGGGATTTCTCATGACTGGCAGCCCTCTTTGTTCTGTTCCACCCCTTTTTATATCTTTGGCACAAGGCAGGAATCCTTTCTCTCTCTCTGGGTTCCCACCGCTCCTTCTAAATGGAAAAGCACCAGGTTTAAAATGGATTCCAGTATCATGTGACATGTTCACATGTCACTGTAAGACTTTATTACCCACTTGCTGGCACACACATATACAGGAAGGTTTACAAGTAAACAGAGCCATTTACAACCAATTGTCCTAGTGAATGGGAGCCATCAAGATTCTATTAATGGCCCCTACTTTGCATAATTACAATAGGCCCTCAGAGTTATATTTCATATTCCTAGTTTCAGATACAAGAATGATACATTCACACAAATAGGATGACCACACTCCGTAAATTATAAGCTTTGTAATGATACCTTACAAGAAGAGCCCTTTTGCACAAAGCGTATTCCAGTTACATCAAATCCACACTTATAAACACATTTTTATAAAGCATATGGAGTGCAGCATCACAACTGTCTTACTGCACTGTGTAAGCACAACAAAACTAAATAGGCAAAATGGATGCTTAGCATAAATAATTATAAAAAAACTTCCTATTTTCTAGGAAGAAAACAAGAAGTAAAGAAACTAGTGCTGATACATCTGTCAGACATACAGGGCCTGGTTCTGATCTCATATGGGTATAGATCAGGGGTCACTTCACTGAGGTCAGTACAGTTACCCCAGTATAAGTAAATCAGAATTGGAGCCCTGGTTTTTATTGGTGACTGACAATTTCATTGATCTGTACATGTGCTGTTTCACACATCGAAGCACCTCTGGAGCCTGGTTTTGATCTCCATGACCCCAGTTATTCCTTTAACTTCCATGGAGTGGTTTCTGATTTACAGTGGAGGAAGAGATAGCTGTGTCAGGTCATGGGATTGTAAGAATATTCACACTGTTGCCCTCTTGGGGGGAAAAAGTAGGACCCACCATAGCTGTGGTTTTCAGCCTAAGTTCAGGAATGCTGAATAACAAACGGGCAGCCTTTGAATTTCAAGGGGCTTCACGTGCCCAAGTTTTGCTAAGTGAATGTTTGGCACATACAGGTCATCAACACCACTTTCCTCAAGCAGCTGGAAGCATGCTTCCATGGTGACTTAAAACACTATCAACTCACATGGCATTTCCATTGGGGCTTGTTAAAAAAACGGACCACTTTGGAACTCTTCAGCTCCCAGCGTGATATTTGGTTAAAAGTCCCTCAAAGATTTACTGTCTGAGATCCACCTATAAACCCCAGGCCATTTATATTCCCAAGTACAAATGTTAACGCTCTTCTACATGGGCTCTCAGAAGACAAATATGTATGTGGTTACTTCTTTGTTTACTGATGGGTCTTCAAAAAAGCATGCTCTTCAGCAAACAGCATATAAAAAGTACCGGGAGCTTGTCTACACTGCAGGAGTGCAGCTGTAGCGTGGGTGTAGGTAATCCACCTCCCCAGGAGGTGGTATCTGTTGATGGGAGAATTCTTAGAGCTGCCTATAGCAGGGGTTAGGTTGGTGTCACTGCGGCACTCAGGCATCTGGATTTTTCACACTCCTTGCGATGTAGTTAAACCAACCTAATTTCCTAGTGTAGACTAGACCTGAGTGCTTCTACTGCAGTTCAAAGTGAGAAACAGTCCAATTCTGATCTCACTTGACACTGCAGTAAATCAAGAATAACTCAGATGAAGAGAAGGATACACTGTGTAAGGACTAGCGCAGACTGGGAACTTACATAAGCATAGTTTTGTCTCTCGGGGATGTGGATTTCACACCCCTGAGAGTCTAACCCCCCGTGCAGACAGCACTAGCTTATCAGAAGAATTCTTCCATCAACCTAGCAACCGCCTCTTGGGTCAAGAAGGTGAAAAGCCTTAGGTCTGGGGGGATCATCTCAAATCAGACAATTATCCAGGGGCCGAGAATGCCATGGCATGTGAAGATATTCAAAGATTAATATATTGGAGCTCAGTCTTTCAGACTTTCAGAGCTTTGCGTGGTGCACTCAATGTAAAGAAGGCGATGGGTTGCCACCTTTCCGCCATAGCCCCAGTCCTGATCCTGGGAACTGCTCCAGTGCTTTAAGTGTTTGTCCAGGGGGTGGGGGTGGAATTGTCAGGCATAACAGACCTGGCCTAAGTAAATACATATATAACAATCAAGCTAGGTCATGCAGGGGCAGCTAACTGTCAGAGTGGTTAAGCACTGGAATAAATTGCCTAGGGAGGTTGTGGAATCTCCATCTTTGGGGATTTTTAAGAGCAGGTTGGACAAACACCTGTCAGGATAGTCTAGATAATACTTAGTCCTGCCTTGAGTGCAGGGGACTGGACTAGACCTCTCAAGGTCCCTTCCAGTCCTACGATTCTATGAAATACCCCTTGAGACTTTGCAATGACAGTTTGCAACGTACACAGCCTGCAGCAGTTCTAGTCCTCTTCTCCGGTGGGGGGTGGGAGCCTGCAGTTTAAATCCAATGAGCTGGCAAAGTCCCTGGAACCCAATGCTTTCAGCAGACCATTCTGGTCCTTGCACTATTCCACTACTACATTCTTCTGTCTGACTCCCACCCCTCCTTTTTATAAACTCCTCCCCCTTCTCTTGAGGTCCCAGTGACTGGCTGTGTCCTGCCTGGCTGCTTGCCCACAAAGGAAATCAGTTAGTTGTCTGGCAAGTCTGCAAGAGCAGAATACCCCAAAACAAAACTAAGAACTGTGTGTCCTCTCCACTGTTCCTTCCCTTATTTACACCACTAACTTCTGCAAAGTAAGCATGTGGGTTACACATGTTCCCCTGTAACTGCCTTCATTGGAGACCAATGAGGAGGTTCAATTTTGGCTCCCCTATTCCTTAGCATTGTTAGCATGTCTGGTCTAATAATTACATTTGAGGCAGTGTCCGCTATTCCTGTGCATTTCACAGATCCTAGTATACACTCTATAGCCAAGTGCCCATTATTGTTGTTTAATTGTTGGGTTAAGTTTAGAGGCAAGAGCAACAAGGGTGATGTTGTGGTGGGCTTGTGCTGTAGACCACCGGATCAGAAGGATGAGGTAGACGAGGCTTTCTTCAGACAACTATCTGAAGTCTCCAGATCACAGGCCCTGGTTCTCATGGGGGACTTCAGTCACGCTGACATCTGCTAGGAGAGCAATACAGCAATGCACAGACAATCCTTTTGTTTGGGAAGCTTTTGGAGAGTGTTGGGGACAACTTCCTGGTACAAGTGCTGGAGGAACCAACTAGGGGCTGTGCTCCTCTTGACCTGCTGCTTACAAACAGGGAAGAATTGTAGGGGAAGTAGAAGTGGGTGACAACCTAGGCAGCAGTCACCATGAGATGGCTGAGTTCAAGATCCTGACAAAAGGAAGAAAGGAGAGTAGCAAAGTATGGACCCTGGACTTCAGAAAAGCAGACTTAGACTCCCTTAGGGAATTGATTGGCAGGATCCCCGGGAGGCTAATATGAGGGGGAAAGGAGTCCAGGAGAGCTGGCTGTATTTTAAAGAGGCCTTATTGAGGGCGCAGGAAAAAAACAACCCGAAGTGCAAAAAGAATAGCAAATATGGCAGGCGACCAGCTTGGCTTAACAGTAAAATCTTAGGTGAACTTAAACTCAGAAAGGAAGCTTACAAGAAGTGGAAATTTGGACAGATGACTAGGGAGGAGTATAAAGATATTGCTAGAGCATGCAGGGGTCTAATCAGGAAGGCCAAGGCACAACTGGAGTTGCAGCTAGCAAGGGATGTGAAGGGTAACAAGAAGGGTTTCTACAGGTATGTTAGGAACAAGAAGGAGGTCAGGGAAAGTGTGGGACCCTTACTGAATGGGGGAGGCAACATAGTGACAGATGATGTGGAAAAAGTTGAAGGACTCAATGCTTTTTTTGCCTTGGTCTTCACAGACAAGGTCAGCTCCCCGACTGCTGCACTGGGCAACACAGTATGGGGAGGAGGTGAGCAGCCCTCAGTGGGGAAAGAACAGGTTAAGGACTATTTAGAAAAATTGGACATGCAGGAGTCCATGGGTCCCGATCTAATGCATCCAAGGGTGCTGAGGGAGTTGGCTGATGTGATTGCAGAGCCATTGGCCATTATTTTTGAAAATTTGTGGTGATGGGGGAGGTCCTGGACGATTGGAAAAAAGCAAATATAGTGCCCATATTTTAAAAAGGGAACAAAGAGAACCCAGGGAACTATAGACTGGTCAGCCTCACTTCAGTCCCCAGAAAAATCATGGAGCAGGTCCTCAAGGAATCCATTTTGAAGCACTTGGAGGAGAGGAAGGTGATCAGGAACAGTCAACATGGATTCACCAAGGGCAAGTCATGCCTGACCAACCTGATTGCCATCTATGATGAGATAACTGGCTCTGTGGATATGGGGAAAGCGGTGGATGTGATATATTTTGACTTTAGCAAAGCTTTTGATACAGTCTCCCTCAGTAATCTTTCCAGAAGTTAAGGAAGTATGAATTGGATGAATGGACTATAAGGTGGATAGAAAGCTGGCTAGATCATCTGGCTCAATGGGTAGTGATCAACGGCTCGATGTCTAGTTGGCAGCCAGTATCAGGTGGAGTGTCCCAGGGGTCGGTCCTGGGGCCGGTTTTGTTCAACATCTTCATTACTGATCTGGACGATGGGATGGATTGCACCCACAGCAAGTTCGCAGATGACACTAAGCTGCGGGGAGAGGTAGATATGCCAGAGGGTAGAGATAGGGTCCAGAGTGACCTAGACAAATTGGAGGATTGGGCCAAAAAAAATCTGATGAGGCTCAATAAGGACAAGTGCAGAGTCCTGCAGTTAGGACGGAAGAATCCCATGCACCGCTGCATGCTGGGGACCGACTGGCTAAGTGGCAGTTCTGCAGAAAAGGACCTAGGGATTACAGTGGACAAGAAGCTGGATATGAGTCTACAGTGTGCCCTTGTTGCCAAGAAGGCCAACGGCATATTGGGCTGCATTAGTAGGAGCAATGCCAGCAGATCAACGGAAGTGATTATTCCCCTCTATTCGGCACTGGTGAGGCCACACCTGGAGTATTGCATCCAGTTTTAGTCCCCCCACTACAGAAAGGATGTGGACAAATTGGAGAGAGTCCAGCGGAGGGCAATGAAAATGATCAGGGGGCTGGGGCACATGACTTACAAGAAGAGGGTGAAGGAACTGGGCTTATTTAATGTCTGCAGAAGAGAAGAGTGAGGGGGGATTTGATAGCAGCCTTCAACTACCTGAAAACTACCTACGTAGCTCTTCTGCCATGGAACCTTCAGCAGAGAATGGCTGAGTACCTCCAGGAAACTTTCCTGGAGATCTCTTTGGAGGATTCCCATGAGATCTCGGGATGCATCAACACCCTGTTCCGCCATACTGATTAGCTACATAGGGAAATGTCCAGCTCAAAGAAACACAGCCAGCCTCCCATATTTCTATGCCCTGAACCCACCTCCGCACTACACAAGCCACAGCCACTTACAAGGAGTCTCATCTCCTGCTTCTTGCTCACCGGGAGAGCAACTGCTGAGACTGGCTAGACACCTCTGGATTGTAGAACCGTTCCTGGCTGCCTGCCCCACTGGGCAACCCCACCAGGAGCCGCACATCCTCATCTAACTCCACCTCTTCATCAATAAACTTCATCCTCCGGGTTAGGTCCTCTTTCCACCACCTCCAAGCCTCCATGGGGCTCTTGGCGATGGTGGTGGGATCGCCATCGAGGATAGCATCCAGCTCCTTTATAGAACCGGCAGGTCTTAGGTGAAGCACCTGAGTGATGGTTTGCCTCCCTCGCCTTATGGTACGCCAGCCTCAGCTCCTTTATCTTCGCTCTGCACTGCAGCATGTCCCGATCATAGCGCTTTTCGCACAAGCCTCCAGAAATCTGCCCATAAGTATCCCAATTCCTACAGCTCAAGCGCAGCCTCCTCTCCCCATATTCTGATCAGATCCAGCAGCTCTGCACTGGTCTGAGCGGGAGAGCGTTTGGTGTGATAACCCGCCATGGTCACCTGGGAAGATGCGATGAGACCTCTCCATGCTGAGCAAACAGGAAATGGAATTTCAAAAATCCCTGGGAATTCTAAGGGGTGGGGGGGATGGTTCTTTACCTGGCTGCAGGGCAGAGGAGTTCAAACTGCTCACTAGAGCCATCAGGATGGGCATTGTGGGACACCTCCTGGAGGCCAATTAAAGCAATTAAATGAAGTGTGGTGTTTAGACTTGCACTTTTTTGGCAAAAATGTAGAAGAAAAAGACGTAAATCTCTTGTGAGGGTGGATGTATTTTGTCACCAAACATGGGCATTTTCCCCCACAAAAGTTGCCTCACCCTCACTGTTTGAGTCAACAAACGGCAGTTTTGGTGACAAAACGTGGTAGTGTAGACAAGGCCTTACACAGTACCAGCATTTAACTGAACTGCTTCTCTTAATTTCTGCATTATTGCCAATTCCCCTCATGCCATAACCCAAATGTATCCGTTTTTCTAATTGTTCAAAACTGTCAGGACCCAGATTAGAACCCCCTTTTCCATCATACATGTTACACCCAGAGCTATACTTACAGGGCTCATGGTGGTTGGCTTCCATCTTCCTCACTAGCAGCTGCTTCCTCTTCTGGGGCTCAGCTGCAAAGAAAGTTTCAAGCTCAGTGGCAAATTCCAAAGCGCCTCTGCATGTCTTTGGCCTCCTCTTCCTGATCTTGATCTGCAAGTCCCAGTCCAGCTGTGAGTCTAAGAACTGCTCCACTGCTAATTTATCCTGAAGCCCTCAGTGGTAACAGGGTCTTAGGAACACAAGTATTGATAGATCCTCTGCCAGGTCAGGTGGGGTTTCTTCTTCCCTCTTCTTCTAGCTCTTAGCTGATCCCTGGCCAGCTCAGTTTGACGGCTAGCTCCAAATCATGTCAAGAGTTCGTCCCAGATCTGGATAACCTGATCTCTTCTCTGGGGATACATTCTACGCCACCCATAGGCACCGACTCCATAGGTGCTCCAGAGCTGCACCCACTGGCAGCTCCCTGCCCCAGCTTACCTCCACCTGCTCTCCTGAGCGCGCCGTGTCCACACTTCTCGCAGCGCTTACCACCATGAAACAGCTGTTTTGCGGCATAACAAACTGTGGGAGGGAGGGGGGAGGTGCGGGAATGTGGCGCGTTCAGGGGAGGAAGCGGGGCTGGGGCTGGGATTTGGGGAAGGGGTCCAATGGGGCGGCGGGGGAGGGTGTCAAGCATACACCGGCACCAGGAGAAGTTGGCGCCTATGATGCCACCATCAGAGCTGGTCCAACCAAGTTGGCTGCTCAAAATCCCCCTTTCTGTCCATCTTCCTAGTCATTCATCTGGGGGCTATGACGTTGAACTGAGTCAAATAAGCTTCCTAGGAAAAATTTCCCTCAAAGATAGTGGGCCTTTTGCAATATTTGCAGTCCAACCTCTCCTCTCTGGGTGTCTGTGGGTTAAAGTAGGGTAGAAAAATGTTGTGAAAGTCCTGTCTGGCCCAAATTGTCTGGCTAACTCCATTTCTCATGCAGAAGACTGAATTCCATGGTAGTCTGCACCCCTTTGATTTCCTTCTGCAGCTGATTTTTTCAGTCCTTGCTGCTGCTTATCTCTGTTAGCAAGCTCCAAGTTGGCCAGAGCTTTCCTGGTCTCCCCTATTCCCTGGAAGGTCTTCTGGTCCATGCCACTCAGGTCATGCTGGTCACCTCACTGACTGTCTTGCCAATCCAGACTGGGAGTTTTGGAGGTGGGGTTTCCCAGTCTGTCCAAACACTTTGTAGTTCCTGCCCCAACAAAGATTTTTATCTGTGACTGCAAGTTAGCCCTCAGTGCTTTCTGGGAAGCTTCCACATGTTGCTTTAATTCCTTTTGTGAAGATTCCGACTCCTGTGTTAGCTCTTGTGTAAATTCCTTTTGACTCTTTTTGATTTCTGCGAGCGCGGTCCTCATTTCTCCCATCCTGGGTCACTAGCTTACAATTTCTCTCCCACTCCTACACCTGTGTTTGCCCCTTTTGACCCGAGCAGTCCAAAAATTCAGGGTCCTGGGGATTGTTTCAGTTGGTGCAGAGACTGATGATCCTCAGGTGTGTCTCTGAGGCAACCCTGTTTATTTATAAGCAATGTATAAAGTTCTCTTTGCTTGAACAAAGCAGGCAGCAAACCACAAGAGATGGCATCTTTGCTCACAACACCCTGTCATCTTTCCAGCCACCGCTGAGCCCAAAGGCTCTCTCCCTGGGCTTTTCTCAGGGCCATCCTCTCCCCGGGCTTGTTCAGGCACTGCCTGGTGCTTCCAGGCTGCGGCACTGCCTTTTCACCCAGCTTCTCCGGTGTTTCTCCTGCTTGCTTTCACAGGCACAGAAACCTTCACAAAACAAGCCAGTGAAACCCCTCCGCCCACCCTTGCATGTGCCTGTTGTTTAGGGTGGAGTCTGCTATTGTTTCAGCTACCTGGTTCCATAAAGGCGCTTAACGGTGTCTTACACCTTTCTGAAATGAAGGGTGGTCATACCCATCCCATCCCATTATGTACCAACCTATTGCACAATCCTCATTTATTTGCAATGGACTGTCCCATGGGCCTGATCCTAACTCCTTATTTCAGCAAGTTGAGATCAACTGGAATTTTGCCTGAGCGAGGACTGTGGGATTGGGCCTTAAATCATTGTATTTTACTCTACTTATATTTCTAGCTAGTGCAGTAATGAACACACAGACATTTCCCACCGTGTGTATACTGCAGTCTCATTAGAACTACATGGCTGGTGATGGGATATGATTTTTAACATACTCAGTTACCGTCATTACTTGCAGCAAATAGCAAAGATAATTCTGCGCAAAGAGTTTGAATGGTTTACTGCCATAAACCATGATTAAACCACATACCTTTATTTACTGTCCAAGTGAGACAACACCTAGCTGCACTCAGACAATTGCATTACAACAAAAGTTTCCTGTTGTGTGCTTTGACTTTTCTTTAAACATTCACTTTTATAGAAGCTTTACACAGGAAACAAGATACAGGGTGAACTCCAGGACTGGGACAAGCTGAGCATGGCACCCCTGTTCCTGGTGACTTGCCATGGTTCCATTATATTTAAAATTTTTTGTTTGAACATTTAAAATAGCTGTGTGGATTAACCCACTCCTGTGCTGAAGAGGGGGGACCAGCCAACTCTGCACCCCAGTTCTCTACCCTTCCCCCAGTTCAGACCCAATGGAGCTCTGTCGACTGGTCCAGGCTTCCACACATGGGAAGGAGAGGGCTGGAGGTGGAGCCAGAGGGAGACTCAGCTTCATGCTTCCCTTTGTGCGATTTGCATAAAGTCATGTAAATCGGCATGAAATTAACCAGGCTTTCTCCCGAGTGGGGATTTGCACCTGTCACAGCTGTCCGTGTCTCATAGACTCATAGATATTAAGGTCAGAAGGGACCATTATGATTATCTAGTTGTACCCATGCAACTCTTCATGTGGACAAACTGCGATTTTCAGGCAGGAGTAAACAGGGACTCTGCGTGGGTGGCCCCAGATGCTCACTGCTCTGTTGCCAACTCTTGAGATTTTTTTTCATGAGTTTTGCGGTATTTGGTGCATTTTCTTAAAGCCCCAGCTCCTGCAGTCACAGGATTAGGTGAGAATCTCAGCTTTTTTTTTAAAGTGTCCAGTCCTGAGTGGAGTGGAGAAGAGCTCGAAAACGTGACCTGAGTGCACCCTACAGGTTCAGAAACCAAGAGTCTGCCACCTATGACTTTAAAATCTCATGATTTTTGAACAAATCTCACAATTTTGCGGGGCCCGACTCATGATTTCTGGACACTTTGCATTGACCACACTGCTCTGACACCCCGGGAGCTGCAGGGCTTGAGGGCAGCTCCTGTTGCTGTGGGGGGAATGTGAGGGGAAACTCCACAGTGCAGGGAAGGAGGGATCCTCATGGAGCTTTCCTCCCCCAGGGCTCCCTCCTGCGGGCTTCCCTGTGAGAGGGGTGCCGTGGTCCAGAACTCTATGCAGGACTGCCAAGTGCCCAGCCCCTGGGGTGACACCTGTCCCTTGCCACACTTACCCACGTCCAGGGTGGACTCTCATACTGCAGACTGGCAGTGGGCATTTCCTTCCGCTGACCAGGTACTGATGTGGCACCTGGTTTGCCAGCGGCTAGCTGGTCTCTCTGCCTTCCCGGCACTTGCAGCTCTCCCTACTGGGTCCCAGGGGAGAAGGAGCCACCTAGAGGAGGAGGTAGCAGCAAGCAGAGGCTAGAGGACTGATGGCGGGGCCTAGTACAGACTCCAGGCCACAACACCCAGCTACTCGCAAGCTCCAACCACCCCACTAAACCAGACCCAGCTGCAGCTCGGAAGCCCCAGCCCTGCCCACAGCTCTCACATATGAGGCTCACAAAACTTGGCTGCTCTATCTAAATCAGGGGTCGGCAACAGTTGAGAAGTGGCGTGTCAAGTCTTCATTAATTTAAGGTTTTGCGTGCCAGTAATAAATTTTACATTTAGAGAGGCCCCCCGATGGAACCCCAGACTGGCAGCGGGCTGAGCAGCTCAGCGCGCTGCCGATCTGGGGTTCTGTCTGCCGCCTGCACTGCCGGTCTGGGGTCCCGGCTGCCGGCCCCGCTTATCCTGCTGCTGGCCTGAATGGACAGAACCCCAGACCGGCAGCGGGCTGAGCGGGGCCGGCGGCCAGGACCCCGGCTGGCAGCAGAGTGCCACTAAAAATCAGCTCGCTGCCAGCCTGGATGGATCAGGGGTCTAAACACACTGCTTATGACTGTTATGCTCCTAAAACAGGACAGGGCTTAATATTCTGGCTCTGATCCTACTGGCACTTTCTGTGGGTTTACCCCAGGGTAAATCCACTGACCTCAGTGCGGTCACCCCCGCTTTACACCAGCATCGGAACAGAATCAGGCCCTTTGTTTGGATGTCACTGACAGGGCCAGTTCTAGGTTTTTTGCTGCTCCAAGCTCCGAGAGCGCAACTGCCCAAGCAAAAAAAAAAAAAAAAAGAATGGACGGAATGCCGCCCCTGGAGTTGTGCCGCCCCAAGCACGTGCTCGCTTTGTTGGTGCCAAGAGCCGGTCCTGGTTCCTGATTAAAGACTAAGATGGCCCCATTGCTCAAAGCTCTGGGTGATGCCCCAGGAGCAGCCCAGTTTGCAGGTCCTTCCCTGACTGGTGCCGCCGGCTCCCCCGCCTTGCGTTGGCTCAGCTCTGCTGGCTGGCACATGGGGGAGGTGAAGCTAAAGTGGTGCGCGATCCCCACTTCTCTCTGACCCCCCCACACCGCCCATTATGTGCTTGCCAGGGAGACTAGCGGCTCGAAGAGCCTGGTGTTTTCTTTGTGCCCGGACTCCTGTCTGGACAGGCCACGCAGGGGGCTGGGGATACACTAGAGTGACCAGATGTCCTGATTTTATAGGGACAGTCCCTATATTTGGGGCTTTGTCTTATATAAGCACCTATTACCCCCCACCCCCGTCCCGATTTTTCACACTTACTGTCTGGTCACCCTAGGATACACCCCTCTCCTGCCCCGTGTGCCTACACAGAGATAAGTCACAAATGAGACTCCGCTAGGCTGGAACGTTGGTTTGTGATCCGACGCTCGCTGGGCTTGATCTCTGGTCATCAGCAAGGAGGTCGACTTCGTCAGTAACTTCAGTTCCAAATACCTCGCAGCTCATGCGCGCAGGGAGACGTGCTTCTCCGCAGGTGAGCTCCCAGGAGGCTGCCTGGAGCAAGGCGGACGAATGTGATGAAAATGTGCCAGAGATTTATTTTCATATAACAGGGTGAATTGGTTTATTTCAGCATTGAGCTTTTTAGATGAAGGTCGGGTTAATTGTGCATAGCATGTAGCGCTTTTCATCATCAGTGATAGTGATAAAGACAAACAGGGGTTTCTTTGTCTTTAACAACCATGAAACTCTGATTTACCCCTCCCCCCAATATATAATGATTTACTTTATGTGTATATAACCAATATTTCTTTCCACTTTAGCAACACTGCAACCCTTATCATTATGGCTCCGATCCAGCAAAGCAGTTAAGCAAGTGCATAAATTTAAGTGCGTGAATAATCCCATTGGTTTATGGGTTTTGCTGAACTGGGTGTGTATATTACTAGCAAGAGACCAAATTCTTCCCTTAGTCGTGTCCAAGCCAAAGTGGCGCTGAGGTCAGAATCTAGCCCAATATGTCTGGACAACTAAATAATAAAGAGTCTTCCACAAAGACAGCACTCTGAAGACCAGTTAAAAGTTCATTTTGCAGAGTGGTTATTATGTGATTTTCAGCCCCCTTACCCTCCCTCTAATATTTACATCCTTGATCGTTATCATAGCAGACTGAGTGGTTTGTTGTTCGCTTGGTTTGGTTTTGTTGTTTTCTTGTCATGTAGTGAAGATTATTTTTCTGGAAGCTAATGTAGCTCCTAATACCCACGCGAGGCTTCAAAATTTTCAGCTGATAGTCACCATTGAGTATCGGTTTCTCCAGTAATGGGAAAGTTGTTCGTTTCTGCATGGGCTTGAAGACAGGAACATACCAGCTGGCATGATTTGTTCATTTCTTATTTAGTATTTCTTTCCCTCCTGCCAGTTCCTTGTTTACCTCTGGCTGTCTTGTCTCTCTAACAAATACCAAATGTTCTTTTAAAAGAAGAGAAGATTCCAAAGCATTGTGCCGCTTCCAGTGATAATCTGAGGTGTTGTCTACACAGGAAACTTGCATCAGTTTAACCTAAAATGTGAATTTAAACCATTTTAACAGGTTTCAGAGTAGCAGCCGTGTTAGTCTGTATTCGCAAAAAGAAAAGGAGTACTTGTGGCACCTTAGAGACTATTTGTTAGTCTCTAAGGTGCCACAAGTACTCCTTTTCTTTAAACCATTTTAGTTACACTGGGGGAAAACCCTTTTGTGGACCCTCATTTCCATTTATGAATGACTTAATTTTGGTTTTGCTTTTGAAATCAAAACAAGCCAGAAATAAGAGTGCCCACAAGGGTTTGCATTGGTTTAACTAAACTAGTGCAAGTCTGTGGGTAGACAAGGCTCAAATTTACATCCCTAAGAAAATCAGGAGAAACACTAGGTTAAATTCAGTGGTGCAAAGTCTTAGATAAGTGTCCAGGCCAAATTCCACAGTGACACACATAGGAACATAGGTTACACATTGGTTGTAGACTGGTTAGAAAATGGGTATACATGGTAAAGTGGTGTAAGTGGCATGCCTGCTGAATGCCAAATGGGTACAAAACAAGCATGGCTTACATGCCTGGGGGCACAAGCAGAAAGAGGGGGAACATGGCTGGTAAGGAGGCACCTCTGATGTTAGGTGCCATGGGTCCAACCAAACTGTTCAGTGCAGCACCCAACAGGGGTGGGCAGAGGGGGCATTATACCAGGTGCAGGCAGCTGAGCACTGATGCAGCTCCCAGCACAAGTTAGAGTCCATGTATGCTCTAAGTTCCACAGACTGGTTACAGCCCCACTGGGCCCGTTACACCAGCCCTAGATCATGGGAGTGCAAGGCGCTCTGGCTATAGTCCCGAATGCTTTCAGCGCACCCCAATGCAGGAGATGGTGTGAGGCCAAACATCTGGCCCTCTGTGTTTGTCATGACCCTGCAGATCTTGAATCTGGGTCCACGGGGTTTCCAGCCCACCGGCACTGCCCTGCTGTCAGCCAGTGGCTCACTACCACTGACAGAGCAGAAACACCATGAAACCTCAAGCTATATCAGAGAGGCCTCCCCTGGAACCTGATTGGAGGATCACCAGGACCTCTGATTGATCAGGGCTTCCTATTTAAACCAAAGAGAGGCACAGGAAGTTGTCTGCATGATTGGGCTTAACCTAATTGCTGCTTTGCCCCCTCGCCTAGCCCTACAGATGCGGGCCTATTTTCTGACCCTCTCTGGATTAGTTTGACTGGCTCCTGTCTGATTTCCAGTGCCTGAACACGATACTTCTGAACCAGGTCGCAGACCACTAGACCTGACTGCCTACGTCCCAACCCTGACGGTGTTTAAGTTATACCTACCATGGAATTTACCTCCAACACTTCTACCCCTGCTGACACTGGCCTATTAATCTTTTCTATAAAGTGAACAATCCAGTGTGATTGGTCAATATTTCCTCTCATGTTGTCAAGGTTCCTTCCCTACTCTGAATTCTAGGGTACAGATGTGGGGACCCGCATGAAAGATCCCCTAAGCTTTTTCTTACCAGCTTAGTTTAAAAACTTCCTCAAGGTACAAACTTTGCCTTGTCCTTGAACCGTATGCTACCACCACCAAGCGTGTTAAACAAAGAACAGGGAAAGAGCCCACTTGGAGGCGTCTTCCACCCAAAATATCCCCCCAAGTCCTACACCCCCTTTCCTGGGGAAGGTTTGATAAAAATCCTCACCAATTTGTACAGGTGGACACAGACCCAAACCCTTGGATATTAAGAACAATGAAAAAACAATCAGGTTCTTAAAAGAAGAATTTTAATGAAAGAAAAGGTAAAAGAATCACCTCTCTAAAATCAGGATGGTAACTACCTTACAGGGTAATCAGATTCAAAACCTAGAGAATCCCTCTGGGCAAAACCTTAAGTTACAAAAAGACACAAAATCAGGAATATACATTCCATTCAGCACAGCTTATTTTACCAGCCATTGAACAAAAGGAAATCTAACCCATTTCTAGGTAGATTACTTACTAACTTTTTACAGGTTTCAGAGTAGCAGCCGTGTTAGTCTGTATTCGCAAAAAGAAAAGGAGTACTTGTGGCACCTTAGAGACTAACAAATTTATTAGAGCATAAGCTTTCGTGAGCTACAGCTCACTTCATCGGATGCAGCTGTAGCTCACGAAAGCTTATGCTCTAATAAATTTGTTAGTCTCTAAGGTGCCCACAAGTACTCCTTTTCTTTTAACTTTTTACAGGAGTTCTGAGCTGCATTCCTGATCTCTTCCCGGCAAAAGCATCACACACACAGCCAGACCCTTTGTCCCCCCCTCCAGCTTTGAAAATATCTTGTCTCCTCATTGTGGTCAGGTGCCAGCGAGGTTATCCTAGCTTCTTAACCCTTTATAGGTGAAAGGGTTTTGCCTCTGGCCAGGAGGGATTTTATAGCACTGTGGACAGAAAGGTGGTTACCCTTTCCTTTATATTTATGACACATGTCCACTCCAATTCTGAAACTGAAACAACCGGATGCACACCGGCACTGTTACTTCACAGCTGCATGCGGAGTACAGAAACAGACACAGTGATTGCTCTTGACAGGTCTCACTATTTCTGTTCTCAAAGAGGGCCTGATCCAAAGCCCTCTGAACTCTCACTTACTTCAGGTTTCAGAGTAGCAGCCGTGTTAGTCTGTATTCGCAAAAAGAAAAGGAGTACTTGTGGCACTTTAGAGACTTAGTCTCTAAAGTGCCACAAGTACTCCTTTTCTTTTTTCACTTACTTCAGCAAGCTTTAGTTCAGACCTTGTATGTACTGACGGCCTCTGTTTGGCCCTTGAATCTTCTTGCACTAGTACTAAAGTACAGCCAGGGCATGCAGGCTTTAATAGACCCACATGGAACATCCAGTCAGGCCTTACACTACGAGTGCACAGGCACCTAGTTCATCATTTACCATCTGTGCCATTTAATAATTGCCACGCTGATTTTTCCCAAGTTTTGGGTAGTAAAAAGGTGCTCTGACCTGAAACTCTGTGCCCCAGAATTCAAGCTAGACTGGAGTTTTATGGCTGATAACTAAGGCTGCGATTCTGTCACGGAGGTCACGGATTCCGTTGACTTTCCACAACCACTGCTGGAGTGGCCCCAGGGCCAGCTGCACCGGCCACTCTGGCCCTGGGGAGCACCCCAACAGTGGCTGGTGCGGCTGGCCCTGGGGACCACCTGAGCAGCAGCAGCCCCGTGGGATGCCCTGGAGGCCATCAGGAGAACGATCTCCAGGGGCCTCGGAACAGCAGGCCACAGGGGGCACTCAGCCCCCTCTGCTGGAGTAGGGCCCCCCCCAGAGCATTAGGGCCCAGGAGCAGAGATTTAGTAATGGGTATTTATAGTAAAAGTGATGGACAGGTCATGGGCAATAAACAAAAATTCACAGCCAATGACCTGTTCATGATTTTTACTATAAGTACCCATGACTAGAACTTAGCCTTGCGGAAAGCCTCTGGTAGTAAAAAGAAAAGGAGTACTTGTGGCACTTTAGAGACTAACAAATTTATTTGAGCATAAGCTTTCGTGAGCTACAGCTCACTTCATCGGATGCACCTTTTCTTTTTGCGAATACAGACTAACACGGCTGCTACTCTGAAACCTCTGGTAGTAGGCATTTATAAATAAAGGGCTGACCTAGCTAGGACAGGATTTCATTCACATGCCTTACAAACCCTTCCTACTGATCACAGTGTTTATTGCTGTACAGAGGCCCACGGATTTCAATGAAACTATAAACACTATACTTGAGGGGGTTGCAGGATCCACTCCTATTTCACCAATTGGTTAAATGCTGCCACCTCTAGGACAGAATGCGAGACAACATTCAGAAAGACACAGGTTTCAGAGTAGCAGCCGTGTTAGTCTGTATTCGCAAAAAGAAAAGGAGTACTTGTGGCACCTTAGAGACTAACAAATTTATTAGAGCATAAGCTTTCGTGAGCTACAGCTCACTTCATCGGATGCATTTGGTGGAAAAAACAGAGGAGAGATTTATATACACACACACACAGAGAACATGAAACAATGGGTTTATCATACACACTGTAAGGAGAGTGATCACTTAAGATAAGCCATCACCAACAGCAGTGGGGGGAAGGAGGAAAACCTTTCATGGTGACAAGCAGGTAGGCTAATTCCAGCAGTTAACAAGAATATCAGAGGAACAGTGGGGGGTGGGGTGGGAGGGAGAAGTACCATGGGGAAATAGTTTTACTTTGTGTAATGACTCATCCATTCCCAGTCTCTATTCAAGCCTAAGTTAATTGTATCCAGTTTGCAAATTAATTCCAATTCAGCAGTCTCTCGTTGGAGTCTGTTTTTGAAGCTTTTTTGTTGAAGTATAGCCACTCTTAGGTCTGTGATCAAGTGACCAGAGAGATTGAAGTGTTCTCCAACTGGTTTTTGAATGTTATAATTCTTGACGTCTGATTTGTGTCCATTCATTCTTTTACGTAGAGACTGTCCAGTTTGGCCAATGTACATGGCAGAGGGGCATTGCTGGCACATGATGGCATATATCACATTGGTAGATGCGCAGGTGAACGAGCCTCTGATAGTGTGGCTGATGTGATTAGGCCCTATGATGGTATCCCCTGAATAGATATGTGGACAGAGTTGGCAACGGGCTTTGTTGCAAGGATAGGTTCCTGGGTTAGTGGTTCTGTTGTGTGGTGTGTGGTTGCTGGTGAGTATTTGCTTCAGATTGGGGGGCTGTCTGTAAGCAAGGACTGGTCTGTCTCCCAAGATCTGAGAGAGCGATGGCTCGTCCTTCAGGATAGGTTGTAGATCCTTGATGATGCGTTGGAGGGGTTTTAGTTGGGGGCTGAAGGTGATGGCTAGTGGCGTTCTGTTGTTTTCTTTGTTGGGCCTGTCCTGTAGTAGGTGACTTCTGGGTACTCTTCTGGCTCTGTCAATCTGTTTCTTCACTTCAGCAGGTGGGTATTGTAGTTGTAGGAATGCATGATAGAGATCTTGTAGGTGTTTGTCTCTGTCTGAGGGGTTGGAGCAAATGCGGTTATATCGTAGCGCTTGGCTGTAGACAATGGATCGAGTGGTATGATCTGGATGAAAGCTAGAGGCATGTAGGTAGGAATAGCGGTCAGTAGGTTTCCGATATAGGGTGGTGTTTATGTGACCATCGCTTATTAGCACCGTAGTGTCCAGGAAGTGGATCTCTTGTGTGGACTGGTCCAGGCTGAGGTTGATGGTGGGATGGAAATTGTTGAAATCATGGTGGAATTCCTCAAGAGCTTCTTTTCCATGGGTCCAGATGATGAAGATGTCATCAATGTAGCGCAAGTAGAGTAGGGGCATTAGGGAACGAGAGCTGAGGAAGCGTTGTTCTAAGTCAGCCATAAAAATGTTGGCATACTGTGGGGCCATGCGGGTACCCATCGCAGTGCCGCTGATTTGAAGGTATACATTGTCACCAAATGTGAAATAGTTATGGGTCAGGACAAAGTCACAAAGTTCTGCCACCAGGTTAGCCGTGACAGTATCGGGGATACTGTTCCTGACGGCTTGTAGTCCATCTTTGTGTGGAATGTTGGTGTAGAGGGCTTCTACATCCATAGTGGCTAGGATGGTGTTTTTAGGAAGATCACCAATGGACTGTAGTTTCCTCAGGAAATCGGTGGTGTCTCGAAGATAGCTGGGAGTGCTGGTAACGAAGGGCCTGAGGAGGGAGTCTACATAGCCAGACAATCCTGCTGTCAGGGTGCCAATGCCTGAGATGATGGGGCGTCCAGGATTTCCAGGTTTATGGATCTTGGGTAGCAGATAGAATACCCCAGGTCCTGGCTCCAGGGGTGTGTCTGTGCGGATTTGTTCTTGTGCTTTTTCAGGGAGTTTCTTGAGCAAATGCTGTAGTTTCTTTTGGTAACTCTCAGTGGGATCAGAGGGTAATGGCTTGTAGAAAGTGGTGTTGGAGAGCTGCCTAGTAGCCTCTTGTTCATACTCTGACCTATTCATGATGACGACAGCACCTCCTTTGTCAGCCTTTTTGATTATGATGTCAGAGTTGTTTCTGAGGCTGTGGATGGCACTGTGTTCTGCATGGCTGAGGTTATGGGGTAAGCGATGCTGCTTTTCCACAATTTCAGCTCGTGCACGTCGGCGGAAGCAGTCTATGTAGAAATCCAGGCTGCTGTTTCGACCTTCAGGAGGAGTCCACCTAGAATCCTTCTTTTTGTAGTGTTGGCAGGAAGGTCTCTGTGGGTTAATTTGCTGAATTGGAATTAATTTGCAAACTGGATACAATTAACTTAGGCTTGAATAGAGACTGGGAATGGATGAGTCATTACACAAAGTAAAACTATTTCCCCATGGTACTTCTCCCTCCCACCCCACCCCCCACTGTTCCTCTGATATTCTTAAAAAGAAAAGGAGTACTTGTGGCACCTTAGAGACTAACAAATTTATTAGAGCATAAGCTTTCGTGAGCTACAGCTCACTTCATCGGATGGTTTTTTTTCCACCAAATGCATCCGATGAAGTGAGCTGTAGCTCACGAAAGCTTATGCTCTAATAAATTTGTTAGTCTCTAAGGTGCCACAAGTACTCCTTTTCTTTTTGAGAATACAGACTAACACGGCTGCTACTCTGAAACCTCTGATATTCTTGTTAACTGCTGGAATTAGCCTACCTGCTTGTCACCATGAAAGGTTTTCCTCCTTCCCCCCCCTGCTGTTGGTGATGGCTTATCTTAAGTGATCACTCTCCTTACAGTGTGTATGATAAACCCATTGTTTCATGTTCTCTGTGTGTGTGTGTGTATATAAATCTCTCCTCTGTTTTTTCCACCAAATGCATCCGATGAAGTGAGCTGTAGCTCACGAAAGCTTATGCTCTAATAAATTTGTTAGTCTCTAAGGTGCCACAAGTACTCCTTTTCTTTTTTCAGAAAGACAAGTGATTTTAGGAATGAGCTACAACAGAACAGAGATGAGGAGTCATATGTCCAATTAAAATGCCCCTCGAGCTTCAATGCACACAAAAAAAACCTCATTGACTTCAGCAGGAGTTTTGTCTGTGGCAGGATGGCAGTTTTTGGCCCACTTAAGTATCCTTGGAGCTTTTACAATAAAACAAACTCATTGTAAATAACCGCAAGCATATATCTGAACAAATGATTAACAGTTTCAATATAGGGATAAAACCACAAGCAAGTTAAGCTGCAGTTCCAAAGCCATTCAGCAATCAAAAGGGTTTCAGACCTGCTTGAAAACGAACTATTTTAAGGCAGCCAAAATTGGAAATTGTTCCAAATTCTCTGACGGGGTGCCTAAAGAGCTGCCTCAGAGCACCTCAATTGGATCAGCCCCTCCAGGCAAAATAGGCAGGGGGGATGCCTCATTTGTGAATCCCGACGGGCCTAGCCGTGACTTGTGTATCAGCACTTAGGCAGCTGGGTGCGTGTCGGCCCGCAGAGTTTTAGGAAACTTTGTCGACAGGAACATAGGCACATTGGGGGTTAGGCAACAGCTGAGCTGGGGGGTTTGATGATCGAAATTTTGGACTTAGGCAGCTAAAGTAGCAGGTAGGTGCCTAAATCCCTTTGTAGACCTAGCCCTCATTCCCTTTGTGCCTCAGTTCCCCATCTGTAAAATGGGCATCTTAGCATTGGCCTACCTCACAAGGGTGAATACATTACACTGTAAAGCACTCAGAGCCTATGGTGATAGGGGCCATCTAAATACCTGAGATAGACAGAGGCCCCTAACTCCATACTTCTGCACCTAAATAAAGAGCCAGGTTTTCAAATGGGCTCAGCACCTCCAGGTCCCAGTGAAGTCAGTTAGGTGGTGGGTGCCCAAACATCTGAAAACCAGCCGGTTTATTCTGGTGTCTAAATCTGGATGTAGGGACCATGCCTTACATTAGCACTACCAAATCTGAAAATGCTGGCCTAAGTTTACACGCCTGCTTTTAAAGACGTCCCACAGGTAGGGCCCTACCAATTTCATGGCCATGAAAGACATGTCACGGACCATGAAATAAGCCCATGCCCCATGCAATTTGATGTCCCCTGTGCTGCTGGGAGCACTCTAGCTGGGGGCTCCTATCTGCAATTCCCAGCTGAGCTGGGGAGGGACAGGACATGTCCTTCCCCTGCATGGCCACTCTTGGGGAGAGATCCGATCCACTTCTGCGTGCCTTTTGGAATGGGACCCCCCAGGGTTATAACACTGTGACATTTCAGATGTAAGTATCTGAAAACCTGAAACTGATCAATTAAAAAACTCTCTGGCCATGAAATTGATCAAAATGGACCGTGAATTTGGTAGAGCCCTACTCATAGGTCTTTGAGTACCTCTGGTTTGTGTCTAACACCACGCAAGCACAGGAAGGAAGATGCCAGATCGCTGAGTGACCCAGTATCTACTCCAGTATCATGATTCTGGTAATGGCTTTTATCAGACACACCAGAGGAAAATACAAAACCCCGCAGTGTACAATTAACAGATAATTGGTCCATTGGAGAAGCTTGTTCCTAATTACAGGCAGTTTAGTAGTTGGCAGATCCCATGAAGCAAAATGGTTTATATCCCTTATCTAATGTCACTGTGGATGTATTTCCTTTAATCATTTCTAATTCCACTAGGGCTCCCCGTCTCTATTCTGGGGCACTGGTTCAGCATTTACTGAGAGGGAAAAGTACCACCTGAAGAGGGCTTGTCTACAACAGTGTTTCCTGACCCGCCAGTGTGGTGCGGGTACGTTCTAAATGGGCCACCACCAGGGCTGGATTATCCCATCACTGGGCCCTAGACAAACATAGACTTTCTTCCGGCCCGGGGTGGAGGGGAGGCCCCGGAAGTCTCCTACTGAAATGCAAGCCAAGAGCAATCTTTCGTAGACTGTGGGAACGTGACAAGTCTTCCCCAGCTTGATGTGAAACAGCAACATCAAGTTTCTTCCCTTAAGATGCAAAGTTTCACAATAAATAGTTGCACAGGTTTCTTCCTTGTAAAAACTCTCACTCCAGCCCAGATACAGCAGAATAAATATCACATGATACCACAATAAACCTGACTAGCCAAGTAAACATGGATCGAAACACACCTTTTACCAGACAGGTACCACAATAATACCTGCATGGTCTCATGTTCTACATATTCCTGTAAGGTGGTTTCTGTCTTTGATATATGTATGTAACTTGAATCAGCATTAATGGCAGTTATACATGTGATGCGGGAGGAAACTGAACCCCAGTTTAAATGACCATTTTGTTCCCATAGCTGCTCCCATTTTGGGCATTTTCTCATAAAATTGCTGCTTCTTTTAAGAACATAAGAACGGCCACATTGGGTCAGACCAAAGGTTGATCTAGCCCAGTATCTTGTCTTCTGACAGTGGCCAATACCCGGTGCTTCAGAGGGAATGAACACAACAGGGAATCATCAAGTAATTTTGTCATACAGATAGTATTCAAATAATTGCAGCGAGCCAACTAGTTATTGGACTGACATGACCCTATCTTGTCAGTGTTGTACAATACCTTGGAGAAGGCCCCTCTAAAATGCATCAGGTAAGAACAGTAATTCCCAGACTGGTCGCATAACCTTCCATTGTTAAAGCAAAAGATCAGTGATGTTTGTTTACCAAACAACGGAAATCATGAACGAGGTATAAATCTCAATGCTGGATAAAGAATAATTTATTGAACAAACCATACAATGCAACATGATGTTGCTTTCTAAGATGCATTTTTTAGCCCTTGTTTGTCCCCAATGAATAGTTAAAGCACTTGAACAGTTGTAGCATATAAATGTAAATGCATTACTCCATTGCAAGCCTGTTTACTGTCTTAAGACCCAACCTGGCAAAGATTTACCCCCCTGCATAACTTTATTCACGGACTACTCAGAAGAGTAAAGTTACACCCGTGGGTAGATCCCTGCAGGTTCCCTTCAGGCCGTGTACTGCAGTAGTTCTGCACATAAAACTCCCCTTGTCTCTAACACCAGAAAGAGTTCTCTGTGCCAATCTAGGGCAGGGCTTGTCTTCACTGCAGAGCATTATCTACTAGCCCCAGCGAGAGCTGTCACACTGCAGAACAACGAGGAGTACTTGTGACATCACTCCAGCACCACAGAGCCTTTGTATTAGCAGCACAAAATAGCTTAATCCCCACTGCCTTACTAGCTTGAATGGGAGCAGCAGTGGAGGGTCAGCCCACCCAGCCCTGCCTAGCCAGCTAGCTCGTGTTTGAGCACTCAGACTAGAGGTTTCTGTGTGCGCATGGAGTTGAGTTCAGGGCTGCACTCGAGTTATACCTGGAGCTGACTCTACAGTGAAGACAAGCCCATAGAATCGTTGCTGCTGGGTCTGATGCTGTATGTACTCTGCATTTGATACTATCTGGCTACTGGATGACAAGATAGATTTATTGGGGTGAGGAGGCAGCTACAAGACACTGGGCACTGCTTTGATTGATTTTCAGAAGGAAGAGTTTTACTTTCCCTTATCAGACTTGGTGACTCCAGATTTAGCTTTGATCCTCTAAGCTGATCCCTGTGGGTAGACACGTCCGTCTGCCGGCAGACTGTTGAAATCAATGGGATACCCCCAAAGGAAACGGGGCCCACCCACGCAGAGTGGCTTGCCGGATCGGGGCCATACTCTGATAGGAGTGGAGAATCAGGCCCGAAGATCAGAGAGCAGCACTTTATACCACAAACACATGACTTTTATCAAGTTCTCTGGAAAGCGGAGTGCTGTCGCTTCGTGAGATTCACTGTTACTCATATGACCACAAACTTTCAGTTCCAGTCTGTGACAGGAAAGGCAAAAATGCAATAATGGAGGAATGCTTCTTCTCTGTACATGTCCACAGCAGAACGGCTAAGGCACTTAAGCTTCCCCGGAATACATTTCTGTATTTTCTTACTGTGTTTATAGCAGATCCACCGGTCACTATCACAACATTTGGCATAATTAGTGAGATCGGTTTGATTATGTAAACAATTCCTGGAACAATATTTCTTCGATTCGAGTTACCAAAGAAAGCAGAATGCTCTTCACTGTGGCAGCTTCGTTGTCTAGGTCATAGAAGCCGAGGTGTTGTAGCTTTTTTAGAATTCAGTCTTCTGCAAACCCTATGAAGGAACTTGCGAAAAACTGATGTCCTGAAAATGATGAACACCCAGGGGTCCACGATGGAATTCACAGATAGAAACCTCAGGGCCGTAAGGTCTGCCTTTTCATTAAAGTCAGCGGCAAAGGCTCCGACATAAGCCCGGACCTGTTTTAAATAAAAAGTTCTAATTATAAAACCTAAGAGCTGAGCTCTGGCAATAAAGTACAGCACTTTGTAAATGACTTGAGTAAGCTCCCGACATTCGATCATCATACTCGACGGCTTTTCAGCACTGAATCAGCACACGGTTCATTCTGAGATTGCGCTTTGCTTAGGTCGACATCCAGCTTAACTGAAACCAACTGAGCGGGCAGGTGGATCAGCCAGTAAACAATCTGGGATCAGGCACCAGAACAGTAGTTTCTGTGCACGTAATTACACTTCATGGGACAGATCCTCAGCTGGTGATGGGGCGATGCCCATTGGTGCCAACTGAGGATCAGACCCTATACGTTTTAATAGTTTAAAACCTTACAAACTCAGTATGTGGTGTGCAAGTGAGCGGAATATAGTGAAGATACGCGGGGCTAGCTTTGAAGGCTAACACAGACGGGTTTTGATAAACTAAATGCCTCATGGGGAAAACGGCCTGATTTTGATCTCCGTTGCACATGACTGGTGCCACTGAAATCAATGGCATTGCGCTGGCATGAGATAAGAAGGGGGCCCATATTTCTGGCTGTGCATTGGCTACTAATCAATGCCCCCGTTCGATCTCTATTCCAGGCCCTCGTGTCGCAGGGCTTGGATGTCATTAGCAGACGTGCAGAGCTGAGAGGATGGTTTTGCCATTCCTACATGAATGGATTTTTGTGCCAAATAGAGGACATGTAAAGGCTTCTTCCTAAGATGGAAATAAACTGGTTTCTCCAAACTATCTGTGCCTCAGTGTCCCCGGGCTAAATCCTCAGCTGGGCTGAGCTGGGGAGGGCAAGGTGGCTCTAAACAACCTTTGCATTCCTCTGCTCCTGGCGCCGCAAAACAGTCCCCAGCATAACTAAAGGCAACTTTAAGGAAGGCTCCAGGTAACAACCGCTGGGAGCAGTCCCCTAAGGAGAGCTCCTCTTCCCAAGGATCAGACAGCGTGCTGTGTGCTCTGACATCTGCCCCACGTGGGTGAGGGGAGTGGGTGACGTGCAGTCAGCTACACTCACTTTATACCACCCTGGGATTTCCCTGTATCAGGGATCCCCAACAGTGCAGTGCAAAGAAGCTGGGACGGAGCGTCTGGAAACAGGGCTGCTGCAGAGCCAGTCTCTGGGCAACCTAACGAGCGCAGCTGGCCTCCAGCCCGGTGCCTCATTGGCCACCATGATTGTGGGAAGAGTCAGCTGACCAGCTCTTAAGCCCGGCAGCAGCAGCATCCGATGAAGTGAGCTGTAGCTCACGAAAGCTTATGCTCAAATAAATTTGTTAGTCTCTAAGGTGCCACAAGTACTCCTTTTCTTTTTTGTGAATACAGACTAACACGGCTGTTACTCTGAAATCTATCACCAGCTGCTCAAAGCATTTGATTTGCCCATGGCTGTGACAGCGCCTGTCCCTGCCTTGGTTCATTCCAGGTAATCTGGTTCTGATCCCTGCTTTTGGCACTGACCACCCGGGCTCAACCTGACTCCTGCTCTGTCTCCTAGGTACAATCAGGGCTTAATTTGTGCCAGGGCATGCGAAGGGTAATCCCCTGCACCTCTAGTCTTGGCAGAGCATAGCCCCGGCACCTCTGGGCTTGCTGCATCAGTTAGGAATCTCCAACAGCTGGGCATGACTGCCACATCCCGGTCCTGTGACACAGGTGCTGAGGATGTGAACTAGACTTCATCTGTCTGGAACACAGGGGATAATAGTGCCCAAATTTGTGAAGACTTAAATGCTTGAATGAAAGGCATGATGGCCCTGATTCTCCCTTCACTTTACACTCACGTAACTCTCTTAACGTCAATCAAGTTAATTGTGATTTGTTTTCCCCCGGTGGGCGAGGAGGACCAGGCTTGCTCTCTGTGAAACATAACTGCTGGGGAAGCGAATGTGTAAGGAACAATTTAGCATTTGCAAACACGGCAGATCATAGGGACACATTGCAGCTGCGAAGGAAACAGCCTCCTTTCTGATGCATCACAAAGCGAAGTCTGTGTAGGGGCAAAACCTGAGCTCAGGAATTAGGTCATCTGGAGAATCCTCTGACAAATGGAATTGCTCATGGATCAGGAAATCTCATCACTGGTTGCATTAAACAGCAAGGTGAGGTCCCAATCCTGGAAACCCTTAGGCAAGGGAAATAAGGAGGAAGAGCTAGCAGCATGTGTCTAGTCAGGTCTCTGCAGACAACTACTGGTCTATGGGTGAACCATCTGAGAACATTTTTGAGGGAAGAGAGAAAAACCTTGGAAAGGGGGCCTTAAACTTTGCTTGTGGGCCCAATTTAGCATTAATCCTTTCTAGGCTACGTGACAGTGCTTGTAGAACCACTTTGTGCAAGAGTTCAATGAACTCTTTCCGCATATCCATCATTAAGTTACATTTATTGTAGGCGGAGTTTAAAAACCAATCCAGTGATGTACATGTTGAAAGAATTCATAACTATGCTTCTTGGGTCAGAATTAAAGCTGGATTCATTTCTTCCCCCCCGATATATAAAATGTTATGTCATCTTTGGTCTGCTTCTGTGGCATGCAACAGCCTTCTGGGCAGGTAGCAGCTAAAATAGCTTTTTGAATTTTGATCATTGCAAAATACCTCTGTGCAAGACAGTGGCAGAACGGAGACTGCAAAAAGTCCAAATGTTGTAGTGCCTCCAATCTAGGGATTGGAAAAAACGTTAGGGCAAAAATCTCAGAGAGATGATGGGCAGTCGGTGAGACTTTTTAATTCCTACATAAATGAGCATGTTGGACTTGATTCTCCTCTCATTGACGTGGGTGTAAATCAGGAGTAACTCCACTGAAATCAATGGAACAACACTGGTGGAAAACTGGTGTGAAAGAAAAATGAAGCCTATTATTTTGAGACTTTCCTTTAATGCATATTGAGACTTTCCTATTCTATAACCATAAATGTGCTTGTTTTTATATGCAGTGGTGTTGTAGCTGTATTGGTCCCAAGATATTAGAGAGACAAGAGGGATGGGGGGACATCTTTGACTGGACCAACTTCTGCGGGCAAGAGAGAGACGCTTTCAAGCTGACACACCGCTCTTTTTCAGGTGTGTATAGCTGGAAAGCTTGTCTCTCTCGCTGACAGAAGCTGGTCCAACAAAAGATATCACCTCACCCACCTTGCCTCTGTTTTTTTTATAGTAACTAAAGATTTGCAACCTTGAATGATTTGAAACTTAAATGTTGTTTTAAAAAAAATACACACCATTTTAACTATGAAGTCATCATCTCCATAAAATACCGGTTTTCGCACAATGTTTAGTATTACGGTAATTATTGTGCGGTAAGAGTGCCCCCTTGTGGACACAGTAATGCATCACTTTTGAGTTCCATTATGGTCTTAGGGCTTGTCTACAAAGTAGAATTACGCTGGACTAGCTATTCCTAAATTGCTCCATGTGTATGGAGACAAACCCTCAGTCACCTGAGAGTAAATCCTGGATAACTCTATTGACTTTGTTGGAGTTATGCAGAGTTTTCTGTGGCATAAATGTGATCAGAATCAGGTAGAATTGGACTGGAGGCTGGCAACATAGTCTAAGGACAGATTTTAAAAGGCATTTGGATGCAGAGAAGCACCTAGTAAGATTTTTCAAAGGTGCCCAGCTCCCATTGAGAGTTAGGTGCCTAACGGTAGAGATGGGGGCCTAAATATCTTTAAAGTCTGGTGTCATTTTGTTTTACTTTGCAGAGGTAAGTGTAGTGTAGAAGGGATACACAGAAGGGGATTAGATTCTAAAAAAGCCTTCTAACCCTGTGGTTCTATGATTCGAAGTACTTAGACGATAAATTCTTTGGGCGGAGACTGTCTTTTTGTTCTGTGTTTGTGCACCTAGCACATTTGTGGACCCTGGCCCATGACTAAAGCTCCTAGGAATGACCACAAAACAAAGAAATAATCATAATGGAAAGGGGGTGAAAAAAACTGAAACACGTGTAAACACATGAGCGTACGCGCTCCCAAAAGTGCTTCTTTGGCTTAGTTTTGGTATGCGGTGTTGACCTTCCCTTGTAAATTTAATAATCACTATTTATGTGAAACAGAGCCTTGCATAATCACAGGTTTCAGAGTAGCAGCCGTGTTAGTCTGTATTCGCAAAAAGAAAAGGAGTACTTGTGGCACCTTAGTCAAAATTTGTTAGTCTCTAAGGTGCCACAAGTACTCCTTTTCTTTATGTGAAACAGAGAATGCCCACTTTTTACTTTTACTAGATTCAGATTTATGCTCTATTTCTTTATCACTGTCCATATTGAAGGAGAGATTATGGTACCTTTGTGCAGCTCAGGGGCTTTATCTTCTTTGCCCAGAGACTGCTAAACCTTCTCTGACAACTTTAACTTACATCCAGGGGTCATAACAATACTTTGGAAAAGAATGTTTCTTCCCCTTTGCAATGCACAGGTATTTGAAAAACAAAACTCCTGAATTCTCTTACAAGATCCTTAGCCCACCTGTATTATTCAGCTGGAACATTACCAGTAGGTCTCTGTGCAACATCACATTGTATATTTGTCTCCTTTTCTAAAAAAGGATAGGAAAGTCCATATACCAAATACAGCACTTAACCAATGTTTATTGACTTGGAGAACCACTATAAATTTACCTATTAAAAACTCCACTGAAAGGGTTTCCCATTAGCAGGCTAACAAGACCACAGAAGCAATGACATTTACAATTAGGGTCTAACAACACACAGACACATTGATAAGGAGATAGGGCATTCTGCAGCAGCTTTGGAAGATCCTCAACTGTGCGTTTTCTTCCTTTTGTGGTCTTAGCAGACCTTTAACGTTCTTTGTTTTGTGTTGAGTCCATTTCAATTTTATAGGTAAAAACATTTGGTGCATACAATGAATCTGAAAAGAGAACTGAGGAATATGATCCAAGCTATGAAATATTTGTCCTATTTACTGTATCCACCGTGTATTGGAAGTGCAGCTTATTTACTTCTGAATGTGAAATATAAAAGCTGGTCTTCTCAGCTGATTAACAGCTTTGTCAATGGGGTATATGCTTTTGGAGGCCTATTTATGTTGCTCCAGCTGTTTGTGAATTATAAGATGAAGTCAGTTGCAATACTCGGTCTGAACTTGCACAGGAGTATATGGCCAAAAAATATATTAACTTTTTGGCTGATTAAAAAAATTATTATGCGTGATAGTAACAGCCCATTCTCCCAAGCACAATGCTCCTTTTGTTTTTAAAATAATGGTTCCCTTCAAAACCTGTAGTGTGGAACAAAAGGGCTAATGATTACCTGCGAAATCATACTTTAAAAAACCCAAAACATTAAACCTCTCTGAGCTAAAGAGGGGTGATGAGGTGGGAGGTGGGTGAAGCCTACTAAAGGTATAAAATCTACCAGATTGTATTTCCAGCCACATAAAACCTTCTCAAACTGTGCATGTGGTTTGTTTCTTTGGTGTCTTTTCCTCCAAATTCAGCCCCTAAGTCTCTCCTTGTGGTTAAGATCTCACACTTGATTAGTTTTGATTTTGTATCTGTAAATCACTGACAAAGGAATTCTGAATATTGAGATGTCCTTAACGGCACTAATGGGCACCACTAAAGTAATTGCATTTTGATTTAATGGCTTTTTCCCCTCCAAACCATATTTTCATATATACAATAGTGTTAAGATACGTGCCGGATCTGGATGAGATAGGTAACTGAATTAAGCCAGTTTTCAGAGTACTTTCACATTTACACAAGTGAAGCTGTGGAAAGAAAATAAGGGCTTGATCATTTAAATCCATATGATCCTGAGTAGTAACCCTACTCATATGAATAATGCCAGAAGAAAAGCCATACTGGGTCAGACCAATGGTCCATCTAGCCAGGGCTGCCCAGAGGATTCAGGCAGCCTGGGGTCTTCGGCGGCAGGGGTCCTTCCACTCCGGGTCTTCGGTGCACTTCACCGAAGACATGGAGCGGAAGGACCCCCGCCTCTGAATTGCCGCTGAAGACCCGGAGGGAAAGAAGCGGTGGCGGGTCCCTCATTCTGGGTGTGTTCGGCAGCACTGAAGGACACCCCCCGCCGCTGAAAACTCTCGTGGGGGCCCCTGAAAACTCTCGTGGGGCAGGGGCCCGGGGCAAATTGCCCCCCCCCCCGGCAGCCCTGATCTAGCATACTATCCTGTCTTCCAACAGTGGCCTGTGCCAGATGCTTGAGAAGGAACGAACAGAACAGGGCAACTTCTCGAGTGATCCATCCCCTGTCATCGAGTCCCAGGTTCTGGCAGTCAGAGGTTTAGGGACACCCGGAACATGAGCGTCCCTAAACCCCATTGCAGTATATGGGAGTACTCACACAAGTAACCTAATGCATAACTGTTTGCATGATTCAGAGCAGCAGCCGTGTTAATCTGTATTTGCAAAAAGAAAATGAGTTCTTGTGGCACCTTAGAGACTAACAAATTTATTTGAGCATAAACTTTCATGAGCTACAGCTCACTTCATCCGATGCATTTTCAGAGTGACAGGTTTCAGAGCAGCAGCCGTGTTAGTCTGTATTCGCAAAAAGAAAAGGGGTACTTGTGGCACCTTAGAGACTAACAAATTTATTTGATGCATCCGATGAAGTGAGTTGTAGCTCACGAAATCTTATGCTCAAATAAATGTGTTAGTCTCTAAGGTGCCACAAGTACCCCTTTTCTGTTTGCAGGAGTAGTTCTTAAATTAGCACCACCAGCTTTCTTCTGTGAAATGCTATATGCTAATATGAAATTCAGAGTATTATCCAGTGCTGGAGACATGTATCAATGGATAATGTTTTAGAGAGAAAAGGACATGAAAACCTCCCTCGCATAAGAAATCAGGTGCATGTGAGGAGAACGTGGGTAAGATTTGAGTGATCTGTGGAAGATGAATGACACTTCATTGAAGGTTTAAGATTTTTCACAACGTTAATACATTGGACACATGCCTGAACAGACTCGGGTCTCCTTTAAACTGTGGGTACAGGTGGAAAAGTGACTCTGAAATACACAAACATTGGTGTTCCTTATTGGCTGACAGCCAGGGACTTTGTAGTAAACTTCTCAGTGTACTCATCAAAATAGGATCTTTCTGGGGCTTAGCACAAAACCTCACTGATCGTTAAGTCAGGCTGCCTTGTTTATACTTCATACACCATCCACAACAGTATGACTCTGGAATCAAAAACTTTTGCTGTCAGCTTTGTTGACAGCGCCTGAGGAAAAAATGCAGCTTGCAAGAGTTGCTGTCATGGATCTGTAACACTGTAAACATGTGGTTATTTTTAATAACTGTCTCTGTAGTGAAAGCAAGCTACTGTCTTACAGTCTGTGGTCGTAATAACCATGACACAGTGTAATTTGCAAGGGGTTCACCTCCTTACTTGTCCCTTGGTTTATGAGTAACCTGAGGGCTTCTTGGTCGATTCAAGCAGGCGAGACATGGAGCTTACAGAGTAAATGGAGCAAGGAGGTGTCATTTTTAAGGTCACTATGAGAGCATACCCACAGTTTAAGAGGAGACTCTACTTGGGCACCTTGGGGTGCCCATGTCACTCTTTTTTCCCTTTCTTTGTCTGCTCTTAAAAAGTTTTTAGTGCGGGTGGAAAGGTGCTGGATTGCTCCCCCGGAAAAGGCTCAGCATGGATTGCAGAGCTGAGAGGGTGGGTCAGTGTCCCTGTCCACTCAGTCCTTGGGTATCTCTGCTGAGGTTGTCAGCAGGAATGCCAAAGGACAGACTCTGTCCACCCACCCATTTCAGGTTGCAGGGAGCTCTCCTCCGTCACTTTAACCTCTCCTCCATCACTGCTGCCCTGGTCAGCTTTCAACAGCACCCAGAGCCGTGGCTGCTTTATCAGCCCATGTGCCTCTGTACATCCTCCTCACCCAAGACCAGTGCCCTGGAAGTTATCAGTTCCAGAAGACTGGTAGTGACAGCAAGTTACCCACATCCTTTTAGTTAGAGCTACTGGACCTTCATCTGCACTCGAGCCATTGCTTTCATTCACTGCAGCAAGCGTACGTACAGGGAGTTCACCCCACTCGTCCTGACCATCCCTAACACTGGGACAGTGGTGCTAAGTTTTCAGCCTGATTTTGCCCTCCTGAAGATGTAGAGGGGGCAGAGGAATCAGGATGGGAAATCCCAGCCATTAACATAAGCGGGGAGAGGATTTCACTTGCTAGCTTTGATCCCCTTTGTGTGGGTGTGGGTGTGGGAGGCAAGCGCTTACCCACCAGTGTAGTTCCTTTGACTTCACTGGGCTCGCACAGGCTAGTAAAGTGGCCCAGGGTTGGCAGGATTGGTGCGTCCCAAAACCCGGTTTGCCTGGTTGCACCCGAAAGCCCACGCTCCAAAGGCCCCCTGGAAATAGGGCCGCTTCACAACTGATTTGCCAGGGTCGATGGGATTTTAAACCCACGTATTCCCCAGTGGAGCCCTGGGGCAAACCCTGGGTACAGAATACCCCTCTGGAGCGGACCCCCTCCCCGCGGGTGGAAAGCCAGGAGTGCAGTGGACCCCCTGAACGGTGCACAGTGCCCCAGCCCTCCCCTTTGCCCGGTGCCAACCCCTAGAAGCGCCAACCCCGCTGCCCAGTGCTTCCGGGCGAGGGCCAGGGGTGAGGCCGCCAAGGGGACAAGCCAGCTCCAAGCAAGGAGGGTGTAAGGCCATAGGTGGCAAGCGGGGGACGTTACTCGGGCCGGACCCAAAGCCCGCCGATTGAAGTCGGGGGGCAGACGGCCCGCGGGACCAGGACGGCCCCAGTTACGCTGGGGCGCTTGCCCCCCCACCCCTTGCCGGATCGGGACCTTACACAGGACTTGCCCCAGCTCCCCCGCGCCGCTACTCACGATGAGGGGCAGGGAGCAGACGGTGAAGAGGACGGTCATGAGGGCCAGCAGGACGAGGTGATCCAGCTCCTCCATGCGCGGCGCGGCGGGGGCCCGGGCGGCGGGCGGGCCGCCGCGGCGGTGGGGCCGGCGGGCCATGCGGTAGAGGCTGCGCATGCTGGCCAGGTTGCAGAGCCCGATGGCCAGCCCCAGCGCGCCCAGCAGGCTGGCGTAGAGCACGGAGTAGCCCCGCGCCGCGGCGGCGCCGCCGGCCATGCGGATGAAGCACCAGGTGCCCGGGCAGTACTGCACGGTGGCGCCGAAGCCCAGCAGCGGCAGGGCGCAGAAGAGGGCGCACAGGGCGGCGGCGGCCGGGGCCAGCAGGGCGGCGGCCCGGCGGCGCGGCAGGTGGCGCTGGTAGAAGTAGGGGTGGCCCAGCGAGAGCCAGCAGGCCAGGGCCATGGCCAGCAGCAGCAGCGTGGGCGCCAGCCCGAAGAAGGCCATGAGGAAGGCGAAGAGCTGGCACAGGCGGCCCGGCGGCGCCCCGGCGGCGGCGCCCCCCGCCGGCCACAGCTCGCTCAGGCTCCGGTTGCGCGCGTAGGCCGCCAGCACCATGGGGCTGAGCAGGCACTTGCCCAGCAGGTCGGTGACCGCCAGCCCGCTCACCAGCGGGTAGAAGGCGGAGGCCGGCGGCGGCCGCCCGCGCCGCAGCCGCAGCCGGCCCAGCAGGCAGAGGGCGAGCAGGTTGCCCAGCAGCCCGGCGCCGAAGAGCAGCGAGCTGGGCAGCGCCGACTCGCCGCCCTCGAGGGCGCGGCTGCTCCGGCAGCGGTAGCCGTCGGCTTCCATGGGGAGCGGGAGAAGAGCCCGGCTCGGCGGCGGGGCGGGGCGGAGCCCGGGCGGCCGGGGCGCTGGCCCCCGCGGGGAGGGTCCGGCAGCTCAGCCCGGCCCTGCGAGCGGGGGGGGCAGGGAGGTGCCGGGTGTGTGGGGAGCGGGGGCTGCCCGGCGCCGGCCTGGGGGGGCCAGACACGCTGCCGGCGCGGGACGGTGTCCGGGAACCCGACGGGGCGGCCAGGGAGGGAGCCCCGGGCAGCGGCCGGGCTCCTTGGCGGGGAGCGGCGTCCCCGGGGCGCGGGCTCGGACGGGCCCGGGAGGCGGCTGCGGGGAAGCAACGGGGCCCCGTCTCTGTGGGTCGCTGTGCCCCGGCTCGTTGGTCTCCTCCAGGGCCCGCTGGAGCGACGGGACCCGCCAGGCGGGGCCAGCCCCAGCGACCGCAGCCCGCTGGCTCCGCCGACACAGGGCGAGGTCCGGCGGGGAACCCCAGCGGCCGCTGCGGAGGTCCATGGGAGGCTTAGCTCGCCCCGCACCCGGCCTTAGCCCCTGGTCTGCGAGGTCTCCCGAGCAGCTCGGAGGACCGGGGCTGTGCGGTGTGGTAACGCTGGGCAGCGAGTCCGCCACCCAACCGGCCTGCGTGCACGGCTGCCGCCTCCGGGGAGGATTTCCAGCTCTTGACCCTCGCTTGCCTGTGGCTTCAGCTTCCTCTTCCCCCCGGGTCGCTGCTCGCTTTGCAAATGCTTCGGTCTCGGTTGCACAGCGTCGTGCGGACGGGCTGGAGAAAGCCACTCGCCCCCGGGGAGGAAAGTTCCCCACTGGCACGTTCAGAGGGTGCGGTGCGGGGGCCAGCCTGCGGGTTTCTGTTTCACGCCACCTTTCCCAGGACGTTTTGGCCCTTCTGGTCGCCGAGGGAAACTCCTGAATGTGAACTGACGCACGGATCGAAAGAACAGGAGGTCTTGTGGCACCTTAGAGACTAACACATTTATTTGAGCGTCAGCTTTCCTGAGCTACGGCGCACCTCATGGGATGCGTGCACTGATGTCTCCCCGAGTCTGCAGAAAGACACCTCCTGTGGCTCCCCTGCTGCGCAGAGCTTTGCCAAGGAGTAGCTGTGTGGAATTTGTAGCATCATAGAAGATTGGGGTGGAAGAGACCTCAGGAGGTCGTCCAGGCCAACCCCCTGCTCAAAGCAGGACCAACACCAACTAAATCATCCCAGCCAGGGCTTTGTCAAGCGGGGCCTTAAAAACCTCTAAGGAAGGAGATTCCACCACCTCCCTAGGGAGCCCAATCCAGTGCTTCACCACCCTCCTAGTGAAATAGTTTTTTCTAATATCCAACCTAGACCTCCCCCACCGCAACTTGAGACCATTGCTCCTTGTTCTGTCATCTGCCACCACTGAGAACAGCCGAGCTCCATCCTCTTCAGAATCCCCCTTTAGGTAGATGAAGGCTGCTATCAAATCCCCCCTCACTCTTCTCTTCTGCAGACTAAATAATCCCAATTCCCTCAGCCTCTCCTTGTAAATCATGTGCCCCAGCCCCCTAATCATTGTGCCCTCTGCTGGGTTTGTCCACATCCTTTCTGTAGTAGGGGGCCCAAAACTGGATGCAATACTTCAGATGTGGCCTCACCAGTGCCAAATAGAGGAGAATAATCACTTCCCTCAATCTGCTGGCAATGCTCCTACTAATGCAGCCCAATATGCCGTTAGCCTTCTTGGCAACAAGAGCACACGGCTGACTAATATCTGGCTTCTCATCCACTGTAATCCCTAGGTCCTTTTCTGCAGAACTGCTGCTTAGCCAGTCGGTCCCCAGCCTGTAGCGGTGCATGGGATTCTTCTGTCCTAAGTGCAAGGCTCTGCACTTGTCCTTGTTGAACCCCATCAGATTTCTTTTGGCCCAATCCTCCAGTTTGTCTAGGTCACTCTGGACCCTGTCCCTACCCTCCAGCATATCTACCTCTCCCCCCATCTTAGTGTCATCTGAAAACTTGCTGAGGGTGCAATCCATCCCATCATCCAGATCATTAATAAAGGCGTTGAACAAAACCAGCCCCAGGACCGACTCCTAGGGCACTCTGCTTGATACCGGCTGCCAACTAGACATCGAGCTGTTGACCACTACCTGTTGAGCCCGACAATCTAGCCAGCTTTCTATCCACCTTATAGTCCATTCATCCAATCCATACTTTTTTAACTCAGCTGCCCAGTTTCACAGCAGCAGTTGAGCACCTGTAGGTGGCTGAGCAAGGGGCAAGATTAATTTATGTTTCCATGCTGGAATGGAGGCAACAAGGAAGCTACCCTCAAGAGAGGGCCCAAAAGCATCAGGAGGCTGGAAGAGCCCCCTCCCCACCTTTGCAACAAATAGATCAGTGGAAGGGCTAGAGAAGACATCCCCTTCTCCAGCAGCCAATAGGGGTCTGGTTTGGGCTGGGGACAAGAGAGAAAGCTCCTTCTTTCAGCTAATGGTGGACAAAGATCCCAAATTTATCATTGAGCTACAAGGCAGAGGCTGATAAAATAGTTACTGCTCTCAAATAGGATTCTTCTCCTTTGCCCTCAACCTTCTCTTGCTGTTGACTACCCTCCACCAAACTTTTCTACTGGCATCTGGTTAGTAAGTTTCTGGTATATTTTTTTCATGTCTGCTCTTTGGGATCCCCGAAATTCAGTAGTACTCTTCTTAAAAAACAAAACAAAACCATAACCCCCCCCGCACCACCACCAATCCTCACTCCTCCAAAAGTCACACACCTTTGTGACAGAGAAGTCCCATCAGCTGTTTCTTAGCACTGGTTTTGCTTTTTCAGTGTATTCATGTGTCAGTCCCAGAAACACCCAAGCGCAGTTACTACAGTTTGCAGGTTGTTCGCTAATGTTTTTTGAATTGAACAAGTATAAAGAAATTATTTCTGCTCTGTCACTTTTTTTGCACATCTAAATAAATGCACCCCCCCCCAAAAAAAGGTACCAAGGTGACAGATGCCTTAGAAATATATAAGCTAGACTAAAAAGTCGGGTGTCAATTTTAATAAATTTTAGAGCGTATGAGTATAATGGGTTTGCCTTACAATTCAAATGTTGCAGGAAAATAACAACTAATTTTCAAGTTGTCTGTAAAATATACCAGTAGATTACATATAAGGTACTATCCCAGCACTGGTGAGGCCTCAGCTGCAGTACCGTGTCCGGTTTGGAGCACTATACTTTCAGAAAGATGTGAACAAATTGGAGAAAGTCCAGATTAGAGCAGCAGCAGCAGCAACAACAACAACAAAAGTTTGGAAAGCAAGAAAAATGTTGAAATAATTGGGGTGTGTGGAATCTAGAGAAGAAGATGGGTGGGGAAAGGAGGATCTGATAACTCTACATATACGTAAAAGGTTGTTATAAAGAAGATGGTGATCAATTGCTTTCCATGTTCACTGGAGGTAGGACAAGTAATTGACTTAGTCTGTAGCAAGGAAGAGTCAGGTTAGATTTTAGGAAAACTTTTAACAATAAGGGTAGTTAACCACTGGAACAGGTTACATAGGGAGGTTGTGGAATCCCTGTCCTTGGAGGATTTTAAGAACAGGTTAGACAAACGGATCAGGGATGGTCTAGGTATACTTGGTCCTACCTCGTTATGGGGGATGTTGAGGTCCCTTTCTGCACTGTATTTCTATGATAGATACAAGATAAGGCCGCAGTTCAGGAAAGTATCTCTTAATGACAGGTTTCAGAGTAGCAGCCGTGTTAGTCTGTATTCGCAAAAAGAAAAGGAGGACTTGTAGCACCTTAGAGACTAACAAATTTATTAGAGCATAAGCTTTCGTGAGCTACAGCTCACTTCATCGGGTGCATTAAGTGAGCTGTAGCTCACGAAAGCTTATGCTCTAATAAATTTGTTAGTCTCTAAGGTGCCACAAGTACTCCTTTTCTTTTTATCTCTTAATGCTTATCTTTAAGTTTAAGTACTGTCCTGAAGAGAAATGAATGCAAGCATATACTTACATACTTTCCTGAATCTGGGCTAAAAGGAGGGGGGGGGGAAACAATTCTCATTGGGAAAATAATGAAAATGAAATCTTCCAAATGAGAACATAGTATCAAACTCTTATAAAGGAAACTACATTCTTTAGTGCAGTCAAGCAAGCTGGACTGTGAGACAATATGTCAGCATCTTTTAGATGAAGAACAGAAAATGCTTTTCTTAAGAACACATTTTTCACTTCTTCTCTGCTTGTTCATGTCCTGACTAGATGATGTATTTTATGCTTGTGAAGATAGACTATAATAAATATTTTGCATATTTGGGGCCTGATCCTGCATTCCTTGCACACGGAGAGCTCAGCAACTTCCAGCTGCATAAGGAATGCAGGATTGGGCCCCTCCTAAAATCAGTTGTTTAGGTATTAGGTTTAGGTTGAAAAAGAAAATGGTTTGGAAAACAAAGTGCATTTATGACCCTTCTTTGCACTTTTGTGGTGTAACGTGGTTCATGATCCACCCCTCTTCCTGGGGCCCGCTTGCTCTCCCCAGTAAGGCTCAGAGAGGCTTCAGGTTGTGCAACATCCGTGTCTTTATTTACTTAAGGTTGTCCTACCACCAGGGTCCATCTATATACAAGCTTTACAGGCAGAGTCAGCCTTCAGCTAGGAGGCCTCCAGCTCCCTGCCTGACTGACTTCTCCCTTGCTGCTGCCTGCCTCCCTCCCAGCCTTTATAGCCCTTGGCTTGTCAGGCTAGTACATGTTGCCAGTCCTCAGGCCGGCATTAAGCCTTTTCCATCAGACCCAGTCTGCTTCCCTTGATTGGAGCTGACCAGGCAGGGCCTAATTAGGTGCTTTTGCACCAGCACCCTGCTGCAGGCGGTAATGCCTAAAGGGGGAAGATTCACAGCTTATTTACCCCTGTTGAGGATTTACATGAACAATTGACTCCAGCTGAGAATCTGCCCCAGCCTCTGCAGGGCCTGATCAGCTATTCAAGCAGCGTGGACGAGAGAGACAAAAACGTTATGTTTGTCTTTTTCGTTGGCTCAAATTCAAACTGTTACGAAGAGCTGAAGAACCATAGCCCTTGGGAGACAGAGGGGGAAACTGAGAACCCATTTGTCCCAGACCCTGGGTCACTTGCCACTGGTGTTGCTGCATCAGTGCAAACCCCTGCCGGCATAATGCTGTAGCATAGATGCAGCCTACTCTGATGGAAGAGGTTTTCCTGCTAGGTAGGAATGCCTCCTCCCTGAGCCATGGTAGCTAGATTGATAGAAGCAGTCTTCCATTGACCTAGCTGTGTCTTCTCCAGGGAGAGGCTGACAGAGCGGTGGCACTCAGAGGTATGGATTTTTCATACCCGTGAACAGCTTGGCTACATGTTAAGTGTAGACCAGGCCTAAGACTGGAAGATATACACTAGTCAAACCAAGTTATTGAGCTCAATACTTGGGTGATTGGATGACATTTTCTGGCCTGCATTGTACAGAGGGTCAAACTGGATGACCTAGTGGTCCCATCTTGGGACCTAAAAATCTATGAATCTGTGTTCAGAGTTGCCTGATCCTACAGTGGTGAGTGCACTATAAATAGGGCCCTACCAAATTCTCGGTCCATTTTGCTCAATTTCATGGCCATAGGATTTTAAAAATCAGAAATGTCATATTTCAGCTATTTAAATCTGAAATTTCATGGTGTTGTAATTGTAGGGGTCCTGATCCAAAAAGGAGTTGGGGGGGGGGAAATCGCAAGGTTATCATAGTAGGGGTAGCAGTACTTGCTACCCTTACTTCTGCGCCGCTGTTGGCAACGGCACTGCCTTCAGAGCTAAGCAGCTGGAGAGTGGGGGCTCCTGGCCAGTAGTCCAGCTCTGAAGGCAGAGCTGCCAGCAGCAGCAGTGCAAAAGTAAGGATGGCATGGTGTGGAATTGTCACCCTTACTTCTGCCCTGCTACCTGCCGAGCTGGGCCCTCAGTCAGCAGCTGTCTTTGTCTGGCCACCCAGCTCTGAAGGTCAGCAGCGCAGAAATATGGGTGGCATGGTATGGTATTGCCACCCTTACTTCTGCATTGCTGTTGGCAGGGTGCTGCCTTCAGAGCTGGGCACCTGGTCAACAGCCGCTGCTCTCCAGCTGCCCAGCTCTGAAGGCAGGGCAGAACTATGGGTGGCTATACCATGACACCCCCCACCCCTAAAATAACCTTGTGACCCCCTTGCAACTCCCTTTTGGGTCAGGACTCCCAGTTTGAGAAACACTGGTCTCCCCCGTGAAATCTGTATATTATAGGGTAAAAAGCACACAAAAGACCAGATTTCATGGTCTGTGACAAGTTTTTCATGGGCGTGAATTTGGTAGGGCCCTAACTATAAATAACTGGGTAAATAAATGGTTGAGGGACCATTATTTGCCTTCTGGCGCACCCTTTAATCTCTCGTTCTTCCTCCTGCCTACCGTTGTATAGGTGTATCATAGCCAATACCAATGGACCCTGATCCTGTGCTAACAAAAGCCCATGGGAGTTTTGCCATTTACTTCAATGAGCATAGGATAAGCCCCTGCAGAACATACCAGGCAGAACAAATATTCTTGGAAGCACTCAGTTCTGTTCTAAAGGCTATGAGAGGCACAAGAGAACAAAGTTGTTGCTTTTTATTACTCCCCCTTGTTAAATGTGTATTTTGTGCTGTCTCTAAAAATAAAAGATGATTGAAAGAATGTTAACAATTTAAGGTGACCTAGCATTTAAACCAAAATAAAATGGATTGATTCAATTAGCCATGTTACTTTTCATTATGCAGCCCTAAACAAGCAGATGGTCGTTTTTAAGATATCATGTTATCCATTAATCAAGAACCACAGGCCCTCAGAAGTACACTTTCTGGCTGTGTTATGATACTGAGTGTTCCAAATTACTTTGGAGACGCAAGCAGCTTCACACTGAACATTTACGGTAATAGAAAAGTAGTCTAGAATATATTTCATCTAAATATTTTGGGAGACAGGAGATATTTCTTCTCACCATGAGCCTGTTCCTGCATTCCTGCTGCGTGTAATGTTCCATTTGTCTTCTGTGCCCAATTTCCACTGAAGGAGTGGATGACTGGGAGCCAAAGTGCGTCACTGTTATCAATAACTAGCACCTGGACTTTTTTTTTTTTTTTTTTAAGAATCTCTTGTCCCTAATTTTCTGTTACAGTCACCAGTAAAATGTTAGTCCCCATTCCTGCATGCTGCTTTACCCCAATTGATTTCGATGAGGCGTTGCATGGTTGTTGGGGGTCTGTCCACATGGAACAGCTTGCAGGATTGGTACCTCGTCGATGAGTGGCAAATAGTAAGGACAAAATTCAATAGGAATCAATACTTCTGGGCGGGGACTCACAACCTGTCACATGCGAGTCCTCAAGTCCCTTGGGATCCTATATTAGAAAAATACACAGCTACCAAGCATTCCTAAATGTAGTAAAAAATACATTTGTGTAGGCGGTGGGTCTCGGGGGCGCTCATGTTACTGTACAATGAAATCCCACTATATGTCAAAATATTTGGCTGAAAGTCAGAAATGACAGATGGCCACCAGCTTGTCCTCCGAGCTCTCTAGACCCACCCTCTTCTGGCTGCCCTTCATGCACATTTAGATGTGACCTAAAAAACCCTGTTCCCTAGTTAAAAGTAAGAGAAGCTGCATGGGCTAGTGGTTAGATCACAATCCTGGGCACCTGGGTTCTGTTCCTGCCTCTACTAGTGGCCGGCCATGCAACCGTGGATGAGTCATTTTGTCTCTGTTCCCCTTCCCGTTCTTCAACTATCTTGTCTATTTAGACTAAGATTTTTCGGCAGGGATCATCTCTGCCTATGTGTACGTATAGTGCCCAGCACAAGCGTGGCTGGGGCACTACAGTAACACAACTAATAACCCTAACAAAGACAAGCTTCCCATCTTCTGTCGATCTAAACTTTGCAGGAAGAGGAGACAGCGTTGTTGTCTCACTGTTTTCTTGTATTCTCCTACCCGTAGCTATCTCTTGTCTCATACTTCGACGGTTTTTTCCACCAAATGCATCCGATGAAGTGAGCTGTAGCTCACGAAAGCTTATGCTCTAATAAATTTGTTAGTCTCTAAGGTGCCACAAGTACTCCTTTTCTTTTTGCAAATACAGACTAACACGGCTGCTACTCTGAAACCTATACTTAGACTGTAAACTCTTTGGGGCAGTGACAGTCTTTTTGTTTGGTGTTTGTACAATATCTAGCCTGTAGGCCCATGACTGGGGCTCCTAGGCATTATAATGTATTTTTACAGACTGATTCAGAAATCTGAGTTAGGATCAGCAATCCTTTCTGTGAAGCTGTAGCTCTGTCAGGAAAAAATATAAAGTTTTGTTACTGAAATTTGGTCAATTTCCCGTATTTCGCCTTACTTCAGACATGACCCTATCTTTGTCAGTTATGGAAGGATAAGGAATTATCACTGCTCAGCATAAAGAGGCAGAAAATATAAATGGAATATGGAAAACTTTAATCATCCTTAAAGAGTCTCACATACTCTTCCCCAAAATTATTTCAATTATTACTTGTGGCACCTTAGAGACTAACACATTTATTTGAGCATAAGCTTTCGTGAGCTACAGCTCACTGCATCGGATGCATTTGGTGGAAAATACAGTGGGGAGATTTATATACATAGAGAACACGAAACAATGGGTATTACCATACACACTGTAAGGAGAGTGATCACTTAAGATGAGCTATTACCAGCAGGAGACCGGGGGGCAGCGGGAGGAAAAGAGAAAACCTTATGCTTAAAGAAATTTGTTAGTCTCCAAGGTGCCACAAGTACTCCTTTTCTTTTTGCGAATACAGACTAACACGGCTGCTACTCTGAAACCTATTTTGTAACTCATCACACTTCTCCAGATGTCTAACATTTGCTTTTAAAGAAGTTGGATCAGTCCATTTGATTGAAAGGTGACTGGTACAACTTTGTCTGCAGTTCAAGCCTTACAAATGATTGTATTGGAAGATGAGGGAATAGACCAGACAAGGAACAATGTATTGGTAGCTAACATTTTCTCCTATATTTACACTTTTTGTGGGCAGGATCATCTTTCCTACAGTCCCTAGCACCATGGCACCCTGATCGGACCCCGTAATATATTAAGTTGGAACAGCATCCAACATTGTTGTGGCTAAAAAGGGAGTGTGATGGTGGTGACACACCTATCTCCTTCATTATTGTGTAGCATAAAGTCTGCAGGGCTCCAATTCCCCCCCACGGCCTGCACCTGTTAATGAGTTCGTCTTTGAGGGCATTGTGCTAGAATCTAAAGGGAAATGGGGGTGAGGGATCTCTTCTAGGGTCCTTTAAACAATACAGGGCTACGCAAGATAAAATCAGATAATAATCAGATAAAATACTGCCATTCAGTTCACTTGCCATTGAGATCTTCTACAATAGCTTTAAGAAAGAATAGAAACACCATAACTCAAAAGGAAAGAAAAGACAAAAATAAAAAACCAATATGAGCCTTATACAAACTCACGGCCAGTTTCTTGGACTGTATCCTGGCTGCTTTGCATTGCTCAAACAGCACAAAGGAGTTGGAAACCTGCCGTCCAATGACAGTGGGGAATTCCCCTAATGTAAATGATGTAAAGCAAATGCTGGGTGATATCAAGCCAGTGGAGCCAGCTGTACGCTGCAGGTGGCACGTCAGGGTGGGCTGGTGTTGGGAAGGGGCTGGCGTTGGTGACTGGGTGGGATCAGAACGTACTGCACTCCAGGCAGTCCTCACTGGCATAATTCTACCGCTGCGGCTTGGGACCTTAGTTTGGAAAAGTTAAAGCCCAGTTAGAAACCTTCAGATAGAAGGTGGCCTACTAAAAGGCAGAGGTAGCATCTTCCATCCCCCACATAGGTATGTGGGGCAGGGCAGTGAGTGGTCCAACAGCAGCCAACACATGGTGGCAGTTCACTGGTGATGATAAATGACTTTCATGAAACCTGTGCTGCTGTGAAAACGTTCTAGATCAGAGCAGGAAAGCGGCTGACTTCTGTGGGAGCAGGGTTGTGCCATTCATGAGTCAACAGGCAGACATTATTTCATATGCTTAGGAATAGGAAAGGCATCTGAATACCACAATAAGACAAGCCGGGTGATTCCCTTAGCACTTTAGGCAAACCTTGCTCGGGCACCGCTTTGCAAGCAACCGCTCTCGAGGCATTCGTAACTTTTGTCTGATCACATTGCATGTGTGTCCAGAAACACACAAAATAAATAAAAAGGCCCCAACTGCATGGTTTAAACAAAACGTATTTGTTGCTGGAGTAGATGTCCGGAAAAGCCAGTTTTTGGTAGCCAGAAGGTAGGGAAGAGACACTGTTCCTTGCTCCACTTTAACTGTTCCCTTCAGTGTCATTGATGAGGTCACTGTTTTGCCACTGGTCAGAACCATGTGCTGAAAAATCACCCATGCCTTAGTCACACAGTTATGGTGAAGTCAGTGGCTGGTGGTGGAGTCAACCTGCCCTTGGGGTCGCTCCAGGAGGAATTGTGCTTCAGTGGCAGGCGCACTGTAAGGTCTGGTTTCAGAGTAGCAGCCATGTTAATCTGTATTCACAAAAAGAAAAAGGAGTACTTGTGTCACCTTAGAGACTAACAAATTTATTAGAGCATAAGCTTTCGTGAGCATCCGATGAAGTGAACTGTAGTTCACGAAAGCTTATGCTCAAATAAATTTGTTAGTCTCTAAGGTGCCACAAGTACTCCTTTTCTTTTTACTGTAAGGTCTGAAGCCTTCTTCTTCAGTAAGCAGCAGCAGCAGCCTCCATAGGATAGCAGCAGCCTGAGCTAAGGAGCAGAGAGTCACATCCTCACATGCCATCTAAATTGCTTCAAAACAGTGAAATATCGGGCTGTTAAGAAGGCGCTCCTGTCCTAATAGTATTTACCATCACCAGATAAAGAAACAGATCTTAAGATGTTTAAAGACAACAAAAATGATGAGGGGTATGGAACAGCTGCCGTATGAAGAGAGATTAATAAGACTGAGACTTTTCAGCCTGGAAAAGAGACACAACTAAGGGGGGATTTAATAGAGGTCTATAAAATCATGACTGGAGAGGAGAAAGTAGATAAGGAAGTGTTATTTACTCCTTCTCATAACACAAGAACTATGGGCCACACAATGAAATTAATAGGCAGCAGGTTTAAAACAAACAAAAGGAAGTATTTTTTCGCACAATGCATGGTCAACCTGTGGAACTCCTTGCCAGAGGATGTTGTGAAGGCCAAGACTATAATAGGGTTCAAAAAAGAACTAGATAAATTCATGGAGGACAGGTCCATCAATGGCTATTAGCCAGGATGGACAGGAATGATGTCCCTAGCCTCCATTTGGCAGAAGCTGGGAATGGGCGACAGGATGGATCACTTGGTGATTACCTGTTCTGTTCATTCCCTCTGGGGCACCTGGCATTGGCCGCTGTTGGAAGACAGGATACTGGGCTAGATGGACCTTTGGTCTGATGCAGTATGGCCGTTCTCATGTTCTTAACTTTGTTTAATAGCATTCTCTCTGGCAAGGAATCACTTCTCAACAGTTGCGATTGTGAAATCTCCACTTCTTTATTGTTTTGTCTTTATGGTCCCCACTTCTCTATTGTTTATCTGGATGGTCTATCTGATTCGTTGTTTGTTTCTGTCTATTACATAACTCATTTTGCAAGATTTAAATCAACTAAGCTGGTGGGGTATGGTTGGTTAAAGAATTGTTTTGTAATGGGCGAGGGTTGGTGAAAAATACTATTTTGTGGTACTTTAGTTTAAAATGATTGGGTAAGGTCCAGCGAAGTAGGATCCAAGTTTTAACTATATGAACTGGGGTCCAAAAGGAAGTTCTTCGGAACCTAATTCAAGGACACAGCTCAAGATCAGAGCTGCCAGAGCTCAACCCCCTGCCAACTACACTGTGCAGGAAGCTGGAGCTCCGGACGATCTATTCTTGACTGGCTACCAAGAAAAGTTCAACTGCCTTTTTGGGAGTGGTGAGCATTATATGCTTAGCGTGTGCATTCTGTTTTGGTGACTGGTAATATCCTTAACCTCTATTTATTAACATGTAAATCTCTTTCACTAATAAAAGGCCCCATAAACCCACAGAAGGTTAAACCCAGAGCTCTAGGAACTGAGTAAGGTTTGCTACTTATATTAAGCAGGTTATGTCCAGAGCCTTAGGAACTGGGGCAGGGTGGGTAGCTAAATTAACTGGGTTATGCCTTGAGCCCACAGAAGGGTAAAGATGGGGTGCCCTAGAGTGTGTGGGTAACACCTCTTGGAACTCCACAGGGCACAACACAGAACAACTCTAAGTCGGTTAGAGCAACGGATGCCCGAGCCATGACAGTGCACTATAGAAAGTGAATGAATATAGGGTTGAATCCTCCCCTGCATGGGAAAATTCCCCCTAGGGAGTTACAGCTCCAACTTCAGGAGAAGGCGTTTATCAGGCCGGTGATGTCAGTGGGACTCCATTAGGTGCTTAAAGTTAAGAATCTGCTTGTCACAGCACGGTCATGGGCCAGACCTAGCAGTCTAAGCCTGAGGCCATAGGCACGAGACAGGAGCGGGGATCCTGGGAGATCAGAGGCAGGAGACAAACTGGAGATCAGAACCACGAGTCAGGTGCCAGGAAATCAAGCTGAGGTGGTAGGAAGCACAAGGCCCGCAGGGCAGCACCCAGTTGGTCAAACATCTTCCTCTTCCTGCTGCTGGGTGAAGTAGGGCCAGCCAGCTGTTTTGGGACTCCACCAATCAGACCTGGGGGGGAGCAAAGCCTCACACTGGACCTGGGCTTCATGTGTCCCAGGTCAGCTATTGCCAGCGGGCTGCCAGGTGGAGGGTTGGAGCCTGGCTGCTCCTGTAATGCGGCCCAGGGTTTCAGAGCGGTGGGTCATGACACTAGGTTTGAGAGGTGGGCTTGTCTCTCCCACTTTCCTTCTCCCCACCCCAGCGGGGCCGGATTTGGCTCCTTAAGCCTTGTCTCCTATGGATCTTTCAAGACCCTTTGGCCGCCACGCTGCTTCCCGGCCTCATTGGTGGAGCAGTTTCTTTCCTAGCAGCCATTCCTGTTCTAAGCTGAGTGAGGAGATAATATCATTGGAGCAAACACTTTGTCTCCTTGTAGCAAAGCACTTACTCTCCGGCGCGGCACCTCCTGGTGGTCGTCCTTGGAATTAGTTCTTCCTGCCTGGAGCGCCCTCTGCAGGCTGGTGTCTCCACCTGCCTTATGGCCCCCGTGTCCCTCCTGGACCCCAGTGCCCCTTACCCTGGGGTTCTGCCCACTGCAGGGGAACCCCCAATCCTCTAAACCCACCTTGCCTCAGTGGCTACTGGCAGTCATCATCTAGCCCTCATTCACTGAGGCAGACTGCAGTGTAATGGCCACTCATCATTGGCAAGGAGGTTGGACCAGCTGCCTCTGCCTATCCCCAGGTTGCCCCTCTGCAGCCCCAGTACCTTTTGGGCCTTTACCAAGGCCTGCAGCCTGGGATTTTACCAGGCTGGAGCTCCCCAGCTCCCTTTGCCCTTCCCCAGCACTGCTCCGCTTAAGGTACCTCGCTCTCAGGCAGCTAGCCCTTCCCACTCCCAGGCTAGAGTGAGACTCCTCCAGCTTCTGGCCCACCCCCCTCTTATAGGGCCAACTGTGGCCTGATTGAGCCAGCCACAGCTCTGGTCAGCTACATAGTCAGCTTCCCCCAGTTGTTCTTAATCCCTTTCCCTGCTGCAGCTCTCTCCAGGGCTGCTTTAACCCATTCAGGGCCGGAGTGGGGGGACCATCCCGCTACACTCCTCTGGAATTCGCAAAAAGAAAAGGAGTACTTGTGGCACCTTAGAGACTAACTAAGGTGCCACAAGTACTCCTTTTCTTTTTGCGAATACAGACTAACACGGCTGCTACTCTGAATCCTCTGGAATTGACGCCTTACAAAAATATGTTTCCAATCTGGTCTCCTTTCCCCCAGTCCTTCTGCCCCAAGCTCGTGATTCAGGAAAGCACTTACAGACGTTCTTAATCTTAAGCACCTACCTGAGTCCCATTGATATCACTGGGCCTTCAGCAGATACTTAAGTGAAGTCAGTGCTGAAGTGCTTTCCTGGAGAGGGGAGATTCCCTGAAAAGGGGCCTAATTAAGGCCAATGTTTCCCAATCTGGGTATCTAAAGTGAGCATGTAATCCTTATGTAGGCATCCAACTAACAGGTCTGGTCTTCAGAAGTGCTGAGCACCTGTAGATACCACAGAAATTAGGGTTTGACTGTGTTTCATTAAAGTGAAACCAGACAGAGAGTCAGGACTTAAAACACTCTCAGCCTCTTAAGTTTTAATCCTAATACCTTCAACCATTTAAAAGGCCCACATCTCTCCTTCATGTGTAAGTCAGCTGGAGCTCTGTGAATGGAGAGATTGCACTATTGGATCCTAACTGCACAACAAGTTTACAGTTCTAAATTTAAGCCTTTGCTGACTAATCAGATAACCATAAAAAAAGCCCTTGTAATTCTCTCCAGCTGTAGAATTCCAAAACAGCTTGCCCTGAGCCAGCTACCCCAAAGAAAAAGTCCGTGACCCGCCATAGTATGTGAGAGCTGGGTATAGCAATATTCCCAAACTAGTCAAGCCTGGAGCCAAACCCTTGGTATAGGCATTGACCAAATGGATGGGCAAATGACATTGACGTGCATAGTATCTGTATGCCACAGACATGTTCCATTGTTACACTTTACCACAGACTCTATTACTTACCTTTTGTAGTAAATACAGTGTGGCCCAACACTACTTCTTCATATCCCAAATGCCATGTGCCAAAAGCGGAAAAGCAGCAGAGTGCATCAGCCCTACTATATCCCTTGAAGACTATGAATGCAAGGGATAGCTGGAAATACTGGAACATTTCCCTAATTGCACAAAAACTGGAAACCCGTGACAAATTTTGGACATCCTGATGCAATGACCAGAGAAAGTAAAGTGAGCCTTCCAGGGCTGCTGTCAGTATAGGAATTGGGGATGAGCTCAGGCCCTAGTATAAACGAACACAAGCCACAAGGCACATCCCCTACACTTTTTGTGAAATCCTGGAACTTCAGATGGTTACCTAAGGAATAACAGGCCAGATCCTCAGCTGTTGTACATGCCTGTAGCTCCATTGACTTCAGTGGAAGGATGCCAATTCATGCCAGCTGAGGATCTCATCCATTGTATTTTGAAATATATGTGTTGAGAAATGAGAATTGGGCAGAATTGTTTCTAATGCACTAAAAGACCTAAAAAATTGGGAAGGGAAATGTAGTAAAGATGGCACCTGCTGTATATTCCTCTTTAGGACACTGATCCGGGTGGGGAAATCCTTGCTGAATTCTGCACTGGCACGACAGTGCTTATTTGATATTCAGATAGGACACCGAACATTAACACAGCTGCTTCTGTTTTTGCTTGCAACAGGACGGAAACATACATCAAATTCCATAAACCCGGGGCTCCCAAACTTTTTCATAGCATAGACCACGTTTTCATAGAGAGATTGTCTTGTGGAGGCAGCCATCCATTCCCTTCCATAGGGGATCAGATAGTATCCTTGCAGTAATACAGCAGTTTGTGATGTGGCAAATGGCTATTCGGAATGTCGTTTTAGTTGTCTCTCAGTGCAGGATAGCACCTGGAAAGATGAGACACCAGCACCATGTGATCAACCAGCTCAAAGTAAGTCCTCAGCGGACCATCATTTAGAAACCACTGCCATAACTTTTATTCTTCTAAGTCACCTACTACAAGACCGGCCCAACAAAGAAAGTAACAGAACGCCACTAGCCGTCACCTACAGCCCCCAACTAAAGCCTCTCCGGCGCATCATCAAGGATCTACAACCTATCCTGAAGGACGACCCCTCACTCTCACAGACCTTGGGAGACAGGCCAGTCCTCTCTTACAGACAGCCCCCCAACCTGAAGCAAATACTGACCACCAACTGCACACCACACAACGAAAACACCAACCCAGGGACCAAACCCTGCTACAAACCCTGGTGCCAACTCTGTCCACATATCTATTCAAGGGATGACATCATAGGACCTAATCACATCAGCCACACCATCTGGGGCTTGTTCACCTGCACATCTACCAATGTGATATATGCCATCATGTGTCAGCAATGCTCCTCTGCCATGTACATTGGTTAAACCGGACAGTCTCTATGCAAAAGAATAAATGGACACAAATCTGACATCAGGAATCGTAACATTCAAAAACCAGTAGGAGAACGCTTCAATCTCTCTGGTCACTCAATAACAGATCTCAAAGTGGCAATTCTTTAACAAAAAAACTTCAAAAACAGACTCCAATGTGAGGCTGCAGAACTGGAATTAATTAGCAAATTAGATACCATCATATTAGGTCTGAATAAAGACTGGGAGTGGTTGGGTCATTACAAAACCTAAACTTAATTTCCCCAATACTAATTTCTCCCTACTGTTACTCACACCTTCTTGTCAACTGTCTGTAATGGGCCACTCTCTTACCACTTCAAAAGTTATTTCTCCTCCCTTGGTATCCTGCTGTTAATTGATTTATCTCGTTAGACTGACCTAACACTTGGTAAGGCATGTATTTATACCTGCTCCTGTATCTTTTACTTCATACATCCGATGAAGTAGGTTCTAGCCCATGAAAGCTTATGCCCAAATACATTTGTTAGTCTCTAAGGTGCCACAAGGACTCCAGGTTTTTTTTTGCTGACCAGACAACATTGCTCTCTGGAGAGTTCTAAGTCCCAGATCATGAGAACTGCTTGAGAACGAAACTTTAATGTAAGTGGATAAAGACTGCAAACGGTCTTGTCCGATTAGGCAAACTCTAAGAGCTGAGTAATATGTGCATAAGCCTTATCACAAGAAATCTTGTGTCCAGAATCTTTAAATCATTTGTCTTTTATTTAGAAGTGCAGGCAATTCCCAGTAGATTCAAGATGTATGATGGCACAGAAAAGCCTCTTCTCAGGACTGGAAAGACTCAGGGATATTTCCCAAAGTATTGCTAGTGCATTGCCTTCTTTGGAACTGTTGCATCATGGTAACTGGGAATGCTGGCTACATGAAAGAATGAGAATGTTATTGTTAACTATCTGCTGCAGAGTTATGGAGATGGGAAGCTCTCCCTCCACTGCTGTGAATGTTCCTGCACAAACCAGCTGTCAGGCACATGCTTGCATGTGTACTTAGTTGTAGGTCTTGTCCCTGGGGTGACACTGTACCTGTGACTGGCCAGCCGACCCCAGCTGAGCTTTGAAAGAGGCCACTTGGGCTTGGAGAAGGAGTGAGCTGTTGAGGGGGAGGGAACCTTGGTGAGTCAGGCTGAGAGCCAGGCAGGCAAGGGGCAGAGAGAAAGGAACTGGGGCTCTTACTGCCTGCTCCCTGGGAATCGGGAGCCCTGGAGAGCTAGGACGTGTGGGGCCAGAGTCCCCGGGAAGGGGAGGCAGAAGGAACCTGAGCACTACAGGGGGAAAAGCCCCTGAGAGCTGTAGCTCAGGGTGAGCTAAGGAACTGTTTGTGTTGATAGCACTGAAGTTTGGACACTAAAATTGCCTGAAAGAGTCCTTGGGGAGGCAGTGAGCCCTTAGCAAGCTGGGAAGACTCTGCCTTCTTGCTTCTCTGGAAGCTTCCTATAAATCCCCACACGGAGTTCAGTGGAAGTCGGGTCTTGCCCCATGACCCTGCAGCCTCTGATGCAAGAATGTCTGAGGTCTGTGCCATGTGCTTTCTGGCATGATCATGTTCAGAGTACAGAAAAGGAAGCAAGGCAGCTGAGCGGCAGGAAAGGCAAGATAAGGGAGGGTGGAGGTGTGTAGTAAACATCTGAAGACAACAAGCTTCTTCCAGAAATCTAAAATAGCATTGTGCAAGCAGAGACCTCAGTAACCTTCCTCAGTTACCACTGCCAATGCATGCACGTCCTCGGTCTGGCCAACCTGTGCTCTGTCTTGCTGATCTGTGCTCAACTGTACCGCGGGGCGGGTGCATGTTAATTGTTTTAAAGGAGAAACAAATCTGTACTAAATAATTCAGCAACTATCCAAAGGAACGAAGGAAAGACAGCATTCCAGCCAGGCGCCCTTCTTTTTGGATTGGGCCCTTAAAGAAAATGAATTTCCCCCTGCAATGCCCTGGGAAGATCGTTTCCGTGTTCCTGACCAGGTCTTTGGAGCAATTGCAGAGGAGCTGCCCCCAAAGAAGCCATCAGGCTTTCCAGGGGCCAGTGCATGCCGGGGATTTGAGAGGTCAGCCTGTGCTGTGTGAATCCTTGGGCAGTGCAGACATGGTTTGTAAAGGTGGTAAGTATGCACCTCAGAAGTGAGTGTCCGTGCATTCCTTCAAAGGGAGCCCATCCCTTGAGATGGCCGCACACATTTAATTTACTTACCAAGCCAAGTGCAGCCAGTTGTGCACCCACCATTGTAAAAACCTAGATCCGCTGCTAGTTGATGTAGCTCCAGATCTGCAAATGCATTCAGGCACCTAACTCCTCTTGACCCCAATGAGAGTTAGGCACCTGCATAGCTCCTCTTATTGCTGCATGAGTATGCTGAGTGGAGAGTAGCCCAGTAGGAATTTGCCCATTCCTGCTTCTTATTGCCTGCTTGAAACCATCAGGTGTGATTCTCTGTTCTGCAATAGCATCTTTGCATGAAATACCCATAAAGCAGGCCCATCTTAGGGTTACCATATTTGAACATTCAAAAAAGAGGACACTCCACGGGCAGGTATTTGCTCGTGCCCCCTACCCCCCGGCCCTACCCCAACTCCACTCCTTCCCTGCCCCCATTCCAACCCCTTCTCCAAAGTCCCCGCCCCAACTCCACCCCCTCCATGCCCCATTGGACCCCTTCCCCAAATCCCTACCCTGGCCCCACCTACTCCCCTGAATGCGCCGCATTCTCCCTCCTCCCCACTCCCTCCCAGCCACGTGAAACAGCTGTTTCGCGGTACAAGCGCTGGGAGCTAGGGGGAAAAAGCGGGCACTCTCTTGAGTGATCAGCATTCACTTTCTTTCTCGAATGATCAACATTCACTCTCTTTCTTGAATGATCAACTCTTCTTTGGGGAAAAATAATAATGGCAAAATCCCGGACATTTTTAGATATTTAAAAATTCCTCCCAGACGGCAATTTAAGAACCACAAAGCCAGACATGTCTGAGAAAATATGGACATATAGTAACCCACCCCATCTGGTCAGCTGGGAGTTCCCCCAGCTCTGGGGCTGCTCTAACTTTGTTGGGGACCAAGCCAGCCCCAAAATCAGGCAGCCACAAAAGGGGGGCAAATGACCTTTCGCCTTCTCCCTCCCCACTGAGGTTCTGTATTGAGCACAGATTGGCTAGTCCCATGGGCGTTGTGGGCACTGCATTTGGTTGCTGTGGAAATTGTGAGGATGCTGGTATGATGTAACTGGGGGCGTTAGTGGAACAAGCAGAGTTATTTGAAAGAAGAAAAATTATTTCCTGGAAATCCCCATGGACCAATCCCACAAACATGCACATGTGGTCCTTCCCTCTGGCAGAATGCTGTGGATTTCAGCCTAGGGACTCAGTGCAGGAGTTAAGGGGCCATCTTTGTTTAAAGGGTCCATCTCGGTGTTAATTACATGGGATTTAAGACAGCTGCTGTAGTGGTTGTCAGACGTTCCGATAAGATGCCAGCTGGGTTTTTACATCAGATACCTCAATGCAGGAGAGGCAGAGGATGAATGAACTGATTTGCTGATTGCGCTTTTGTCTCAGGGGACTGTTTATGGATAAGCCGGGGTAGTGGCAAAGAAAGCTGGGCCAATAGCAAATGGCTTAGATTTCTAGTAACTCTCAGGCACAGTGTGGGCCAGATTTTCTAAACAGCTCAGCTCTCCCGTACACACCTAAATAAGTAGCCAGATTTCGAAAAGCCCTCAGCATCTATCATGCAACCAGCATGCTGGGCACATTTGAAAATCAGGACCGATGGTAGTGGCTGAGCTTTTATGAGAGTCCGGTTCTATGAAGTGATTAAGGAGCTGACTTTTATGCCTCACTTCTTTTTGCACCTGTACTTTTCTGGGGTGCAAATGACTCCCGGAACAGTTCTGCGTATGGAGTGATTTCCAGTGCAATTGCTGTCACAGAGGTGTCCGACTGCAGACCCAAATCTAGTGCCTGGATGTGTCAATGACAGTCAGTGCTACAAAAGAACAGCCATACTGGGTCAGACCAAAGGTCCATCTAGCCCAGTATCCTGTCTTCTGAGGGAATGAACAGAACAGGTGATCACCAAGTCGCCCATTCCCAGCTTCTGGCAAACAGAGGCTAGGGACCCCATCCCTGACCATCCTGGCTAATAGCCATTGATGGACCTATCCTCCATGAATTTATCTAGTTCTTTTCTGAACCCTGTTATAATCTTGGCCTTCACAACATCCTCTGGCAAGGAGTTCCACAGGTTGTGCATTGTGTGAAAAAAAATATACTTCCTTTTGTTTGTTTTAAACCTGCCGATTATTAATTTCATTGGGTGACCGCTAGTTCTTATGTTATGAGAAGGAGTAAATAACACCTCCTTATTTACTTTCTCCATGATTTTATAGACCTCAATCATATGCCCCCTTAGTCATCTCTTTTCCAAGGTGAAAAGACCCAGTCTTATTCATCTCTCCTCATACAGCAGCTGTTCCATACCTCTAAACATTTTTGTTGCCCTTTTCTGAACCTTTCCAATGCCACTATATCTTTATTGAGATGGGGCGACCACATCTGCACACAAAGAATACTGCAGCAAACATGGCCTCTTTCCTCTTTCCGTGCTGTATAAACTGTTGTGCTTCTTTTAGGACATGACATAAAACGCAACGTGGGCTATGCTAGATGAAAAACAGCCCGAGAGACAATTATCTCTCAACCCATAAGTCAATAAAGATGTCTACAGCTACACCTTTCCTGGGGGAGCTGTTTAGAATCATAGAATCATAGAATATCAGGGTTGGAAGGGACCCCAGAAGGTCATCTAGTCCAACCCCCTGCTCAAAGCAGGACCAAGTCCCAGTTAAATCATCCCAGCCAGGGCTTTGTCAAGCCTGACCTTAAAAACCTCTAAGGAAGGAGATTCTACCACCTCCCAAGGTAACGCATTCCAGTGTTTCACCACCCTCTTAGTGAAAAAGTTTTTCCTAATATCCAATCTAAACCTCCCCCATTGCAACTTGAGACCATTACTCCTTGTTCTGTCATCTGCTACCATTGAGAACAGTCTAGAGCCATCCTCTTTGAAACCCCCTTTCAGGTAGTTGAAAGCAGCTATCAAATCCCCCCTCATTCTTCTCTTCTGCAGACTAAACAATCCCAGCTCCCTCAGCCTCTCCTCATAAGTCATGTGCTCTAGACCCCTAATCATTTTCGTTGCCCTTCGTTGTACTCTTTCCAATTTATCCACATCCTTCCTGTAGTGTGGGGCCCAAAACTGGACACAGTACTCCAGATGAGGCCTCACCAGTGTCGAATAGAGGGGAACGATCACGTCCCTCGATCTGCTCGCTATGCCCCTACTTATACATCCCAAAATGCCATTGGCCTTCTTGGCAACAAGGGCACACTGCTGACTCATATCCAGCTTCTCGTCCACTGTCACCCCTAGGTCCTTTTCCGCAGAACTGCTGCCGAGCCATTCGGTCCCTAGTCTGTAGCGGTGCATTGGATTCTTCCATCCTAAGTGCAGGACCCTGCACTTATCCTTATTGAACCTCATTAGATTTCTTTTGGCCCAATCCTCCAATTTGTCTAGGTCCTTCTGTATCCTATCCCTCCCCTCCAGCGTATCTACCACTCCTCCCAGTTTAGTATCATCCGCAAATTTGCTGAGAGTGCAATCCACACCATCCTCCAGATCATTTATGAAGATATTGAACAAAACGGGCCCCAGGACCGACCCCTGGGGCACTCCACTTGACACCGGCTGCCAACTAGACATGGAGCCATTGATCACTACCCGTTGAGCCCGACAATCTAGCCAGCTTTCTACCCACCTTATAGTGCATTCATCCAGCCCATACTTCCTTAACTTGCTGACAAGAATGCTGTGGGAGACCGTGTCAAAAGCTTTGCTAAAGTCAAGAAACAATACATCCACTGCTTTCCCTTCATCCACAGAACCAGTAATCTCATCATAAAAGGCGATTAGATTAGTCAGGCATGACCTTCCCTTGGTGAATCCATGCTGACTGTTCCTGATCACTTTCCTCTCCTCTAAGTGCTTCAGGATTGATTCTTTGAGGACCTGCTCCATGATTTTTCCAGGGACTGAGGTGAGGCTGACCGGCCTGTAGTTCCCAGGATCCTCCTTCTTCCCTTTTTTAAAGATGGGCACTACATTAGCCTTTTTCCAGTCATCCGGGACTTCCCCCGTTCGCCACGAGTTTTCAAAGATAATGGCCAAGGGCTCTGCAATCACTGCCGCCAATTCCTTCAGCACTCTCGGATGCAATTCGTCCGGCCCCATGGACTTGTGCACGTCCAGCTTTTCTAAATAGTCCCTAACCACCTCTATCTCTACAGAGGGCTGGCCATCTCTTCCCCATTTTGTGTTGCCCAGCACAGCAGTCTGGGAGCTGACCTTGTTAGTGAAAACAGAGGCAAAAAAAGCATTGAGTACATTAGCTTTTTCCACATCTTCTGTCACTAGCTTGCCTCCCTCATTCAGTAAGGGGCCCACACTTTCCTTGGCTTTCTTCTTGTTGCCAACATACCTGAAGAAACCCTTCTTGTTACTCTTGACATCTCTTGCTAGCTGCAGCTCCAGGTGCGATTTGGCCCTCCTGATATCTTTCCTACATGCCCGAGCAATATTTTTATACTCTTCCCTGGTCATATGTCCAACCTTCCACTTCTTGTAAGCTTCTTTTTTATGTTTAAGATCCGCTAGGATTTCACCATTAAGCCAAGCTGGTCGCCTGCCATATTTACTATTCTTTCGACTCATCGGGATGGTTTGTCCCTGTAACCTCAACAGGGATTCCTTGAAATACAGCCAGCTCTCCTGGACTCCCTTCCCTTTCATGTTAGTCCCCCAGGGGATCCTGGCCATCTGTTCCCTGAGGGAGTCAAAGTCTGCTTTCCTGAAGTCCAGGGTCCGTATCCTGCTGCTTACCTTTCTTCCCTGCGTCAGGATCCTGAACTCAACCAACTCATGGTCACTGCCTCCCAGATTCCCATCCACTTTTGCTTCCCCCACTAATTCTACCCGGTTTGTGAGCAGCAGGTCAAGAAAAGCGCTCCCCCTAGTTGGCTCCCCTAGCACTTGCACCAGGAAATTGTCCCCTACGCTTTCCAAAAACTTCCTGGATTGTCTATGCACCGCTGTATTGCTCTCCCAGCAGATATCAGGAAAATTAAAGTCACCCATGAGAATCAGGGCATGCGATCTAGTAGCTTCCGTGAGTTGCCGGAAGAAAGCCTCATCCACCTCATCCCCCTGGTCCGGTGGTCTATAGCAGACTCCCACCATGACATCACTCTTGTTGCACACACTTCTAAACTTAATCCAGAGACACTCAGGTTTTTCCACAGTTTCATACCGGAGCTCTGAGCAGTCATACTGCTCCCTTACATACAGTGCTACTCCCCCACCTTTTCTGCCCTGCCTGTCCTTCCTGAACAGTTTATAACCATCCATGACTGTACTCCAGTCATGTGAGTTATCCCACCAAGTCTCTGTTATTCCAATCACGTCATAATTCCTTGACATCACCAGGACCTCCAGTTCTCCCTGCTTGTTTCCAAGGCTTTGTGCATTTGTATATAAGCACTTGAGATAACCTGTTGATCGCCCCTCATTCCCAGTATGAGGCAGGAGCCCTCCCCTCTCAGACATTCCTGCCTGTGCTTCCTCCCGGTATCCCGCTTTCCCACTTACCTCAGGGCTTTGGTCTCCTTCCCCCGGTGAACCTAGTTTAAAGCCCTCCTCACTAGGTTAGCCAGCCTGCTGGCAAAGATGTTCTTCCCTCTCTTCGTAAGATGGAGCCCGTCTCTGCCCAGCACTCCTCCTTCATGGAACACCATCCCATGGTCAAAGAATCCAAAGCCTTCTCTCCGACACCACCTGCGTAGCCATTCGTTGACCTCCACGATTCGACGGTCCCTACCCAGGCCTTTTCCTTCCACGGGGAGGATGGACGAGAACACCACTTGCGCCTCCAACTCCTTTATCCTTCTTCCCAGAGCCACGTAGTCCGCAGTGATCCGCTCAAGGTCATTCTTGGCAGTATCATTGGTGCCCACGTGGAGAAGCAGGAAGGGGTAGCGATCCGAGGGCTTGATGAGTCTCGGCAGTCTCTCCGTCACATCACGAATCTTAGCCCCTGGCAAGCAGCAGACTTCTCGGTTTTCCCGGTCAGGGCGGCAGATAGATGACTCAGTCCCCCGGAGGAGAGAGTCCCCGACCACCACCACCCGCCTTCTCCTCTTGGGAGTGGTGGTCGTGGAACCCCCAACCTCAGGACATCGCATCTCATGCCTCCCAACCAGCGGGGTCTCCTTCTGCTTTCTCCCCCCAGACATATCATCTGGTCCACTCTCCGCATTGGTACCTGTGGAGAGAACATGAAAGCGGTTAGTTACCTGTGTCTGTGTTACTGGAACCCGGACATTCCGCTTACCTCTTCTGGAGGTCACATGTTGCCAAGCTTCTTCACTGGCCTCTTGGCTCCTCTGTGCAACCTGCTCTATATCTTTAGAGCTTTGTGCCCCTAGAAGGCTATCCTGAGTTTGGTCCAGAAAATCCTCAGTCTCTCGTATACAACGCAGGGTCGTTACCTGTTGCTCCAGACCTTCAATCTTCTCTTCCAATATGGAGACCAGCTTGCACTTTGTACAGACAAAGTCGCTTCTGTCCTGTGGAAGAAAGACAAACATGGCACATCCAGTGCAGGTCACAATAGCTGAACCCCCCCCTTCCATATCACCTACCTACTATGAGCTTCCTCAGAGACGTTGGCAAGATGTAAGCCTCACTGGGCTCACTCCAGGCGAACTCCCAGGCAAACTCCTGCTGTGAGCTGCTCTGCTGTCCCCGCTGCTCCGCTGGTTCGCGGGGCTCTGGCTATTTTCAAACAGCCAGGCTTCCCTGACGCAAACACACAGACACCCTAATGCCCGCCCCCTGCAGGCTAGCAGCCAATCAGACACTCACTCAGGCTCTCTCCCTGCCCTCCTTATTTACTGGGATTCCCTCCTGAATAAGACACCATTCTGTTCAGCAGACTTCAGGCAGTGGCTCCTTTCCTTGTCTCTCTTTTGCATTTAAGAATCCAAATAAAAGCTTAAGGCCAATTTTTCAAAAGACTCCAGCGCCATCCCCAGAGAACAAATAGACTCTCTGGGGAATGTTTTCAGAAGGGCCAGAGGACAGGTCTACACTGATGCCTGCCTGTAGCAGGGTCATATTGGAAAACCCAGGAAGTTTTAAAGGCCCCTCCTGCACTGGAACCAGGGGCCAACTGATTACGGGTGACAACTAATGAAAAACAGGGATCGGAGTGAAGGTCATAGGTTCAAAATGAGGAGACCGGATGGGGACACTGAGCAGAGAACCCCAAACAGAGCCCACTGCTCCTCAAAGCTGTCAAGGGAGCCAGCAGACGCTGCCCAGTGGAACTCTGCCCGGATGCGTGAAATTAGGGAGGAACGGAAATAGGCCTCACAGTCACAGAGCACCCCCTCGTCCAACATCATCCTCCTGATATTATGGATGGAGACTTTGGCCAGAGCCAGGAGGTTAATGAGGAGGTCTCGTGACTTTGTGAGGCTATGGATAGGGTGTGCGAAAAGGAATAAGTGTGAGGAAAAGTGCAGCCAGAACGTCAACAAGAGGTTCTGGAAGAGCCGGAATAGGCATGCGCCAGGTTCTCCCTCACGCTGCAAAAAGGACAGGCCTCAGGCATAGGGGTGACCCACGCCAGGTGAACGCCCATGCTCATGGCTCAATGAAGGAGCCGCCAACCGATATCCCCGGCGGGCCGTGGGATCAAGGTGGAGTAAAGGCTGGCCTACTGGGGCTCCTCCCCCTCTTTAGCTGGAAGATAGTCCCGCCATTTGGTGTTGGGGCGGGATGCAAGGGTGAGGAAGTGTAGTGAGTGGAGCACAAGTGTGTACAGATGGTTTCTGGGCGCAGTTCAAAACCGGACCGGCTGCAGGATGTGCAGCCAGCTCAGAGCATGGGAATGGGGAGGCCGGGGGGGGGGTGTCACGGAACAGGGGCCCAAGAAAAATGTCCAGAGGGCCAGGGGTGAGGGGTGGGCGGGGAGCACCCTCTCGCAAGGCTCGCCGCAGGAAAACGAGAGAATCAGGTGACAAGGTGGCCTTCACCTCCTGCAGTACGCGCCTAGGGGTCGGAAGGGTGGAGAGCCCCATGCGTCTACTGAGTGCGCGATGCACCACCCAGTCCCCCATGTTGTAGTCCAGGAGGTCTCCGACTCTGGTGGTTTCTGCCAGGACCAACCTCCGACACACCGAGGGAGACTCCGCCGCCTGCATACATAGATTGAGGTTGTGTAGCAGGGGCTCCGCAAGGAGGTCCACCCCCTCGGTGGCCACAAAGGACCTGGTCACCGAAAAATGCTTCCAGGTCCGGAGGCGGTCCTGGTAGAAGACCGGCAGCTCAGAGAGGTCTCGCAGAAGACCTCTCGGATGGAGAAAAAAGAGCTGCCGGTCATATCGGAGCCCTTGGAGGCGGTGGAGGAAGGTGTGCGCCAATGTGCTTCATGCCGGACTACCTGCACCGTAAAGGAGCCTCTGCAGGACCTGGAGGTGGAAGACATGGACATGGCTGCGCAAGCAAACCAGGCCCTGTCCTCCCTCCTCCAGGGGAAGACTCAGAACTCCTGCAGAGACCCAGTGCAGCCCCAGTCAGAAAAACTCCAGAGCTATCCTCTGGAGCCTGGCCAGGATCCTCAGGGCTGGGCTTAGGGTGTTGAGCCAGTGCCAGAGCATGGACAGGACTAGCTGGTTCAGCACCAGCGCCCTCCCTCACAGGGAGAGACACCGGAGCAGTCCTGTCCATCTCTGCAGCCACTCACCCACCCTGGCCTCCAAATTCTGCCAGTTCCCGGTGGAGAAGGATGTGTGGCGGACAGATAAACGCCAAGATAGAGCAGCGGTCCCATGCTCCACCGGATGGCTTGAAGCTCGGGTGGGAGGGAGCTCACCTGCCACCTGTCCCCGACCACCAGGCCAGAGCTCTTGACCCAGTTGACCCCGGCGAGGAGGCCGCCGAGTAAACGGTCTGGCAGGCCTCCACCCCCACCAGGTCGTCCGGGTCCTGGACCATGAGGAGCATGTCGTTGGCGTACGCCGAAAGGACCAGCCGCAGCTTCGGCTCCCAAAGCACCAACCCCGCCAATCTCCAGCAGAGGAGACAGAAGAAGGGCTCGATCGCCAGAGCATACAGCTGGCCTGAGAGGGGGCACCCCTGCCGTACTCCCTGCCTGAAGCTGACCGGCTCGGTCAGGGTCCAGTTGAGCCTGACCAGACACTCCGCATCAGCCGAACGCCCGCAGGGTGCCCAAGAGATACCCATGATCCTCCCTGTCAAACGCCTTCTCCTGGTCCAGGGACAGGAGGGCAAATGACAGACCATCCCTACGCCCCAGCTCCAAGAGGTCCTGGACCAAATACCAGTTATCAAATATGGTCTGGCCTGGGACGGTGTAGGTCTGGTCAGGATGGACCACGTCCGCCAGCACGGACCTCAGCCGCAGCGAGATGGCCTTCACTACGACCTTGTAGTCCGTGCTGAGAAGCGAGACGGGACGCCAGTTCCGTAGGTCACGGAGGTCCCCCCTCTTCGGCAATAAGGCGAGCACAGCTTTGTAAGGACTTGGCCCAGACGATGACAAGGTCTGGGCCGAGGACATTCCAGAACACATGGTAGAACTCCATGGTCAGCCCGTCCATGCCTGGAGATTTCTTGGTGGGCATGTGACGGAGGGCTTCCGAGAGCTTGGCCAGAGAGAGTGGCAGCTCCAGCCAGTATCGGTCGCCTGTGCTGACCATCGGGAGTTCGGTCCAGAGCACCCTGCGGGCATCGGTGTCAGTCAGATCCAGGGAGAAAAGGCTAGCGTAGAAGGCCCTGGCCCTTCCACACATCTCCTCCGGATCCGTGAGGGGGGTGCCGTCCTCCACCAGGAGGCAGGTGACATGCTTTTTGGCCCCTCTCCTTTTCTCCAGGGCGTAGAAGAAGCGAGAGCTGCGATCCATCTCCCGAAGGAGGTGGATGCAAGATTGAACAAAAGCGCCCCGGGCTCGATGGTCCTCCAGGGCCCGGAGCTCCTCCCGCTTCTCCCGGTACGTTGCGCGGAGGGGTGGATCCTCGGGGCCGGAGGCGAGACGCCTCTCTAGCTCTAAGACCTCCCGCTCCAACTGCCCTGTCACCGCATCCCTCCACCGGGTGGCGCCCCAGGTGTAGTCACGGCAGAAGAGTCGTGCGCGCACCTTCCCCACATCCCACCACCGCCTCACCGAAGAAAAGGCACGCCGCTGCCCCCGCCAGGCTAGCCAGAGCTCCTGGAAGGAAGCCACGAAGCCCACGTCCTCCAGCAAGCTGTGATTAAAATGCCAATAGGCCGGCCCCGGCCTCTCCGGACTGAGAGAGGCTGCCACGGTCACCAAGTGGTGATCCGAGAACGGGGCCGGCCGGATGCCGGAGGCGTAGGCTCGTGCCAGATGGAAACGCGAGATATAAATGGGGTCCAACTGGGAGCGGCGTGACCGATCCCCCTCCACCCGGACATAAGTAAAGGTAACGTCGTCGTCTGGGTGGTGGTCGCACCAGACGTCCACCAGGGAGTGATGATCCACGATCTCCCTGAGGACGCCCGCGGCTGCCTGGGATGTCTCGCCTCCTGAGCGGTCCTGATCCTCGAGGGTGGTGCTGAAGTCCCCGCCCAGGACCAGGCACTCGTGAGGATCCAGAGTGCCGAGGGAGGCCGACGCCTGTTGATAGAAACGCACTCGTTCCAGGCCCACGTTCGGGGCGTAAACGTTGACCAGATTTAATCTCAGCCCCTCCACGCAGGCCTGGACGTGCAACAGGTGACCTGGCAAGACCTCGGCTACCCCCAGCACCTCGGGCCGTAGCTTGTGGGAGAACAGGGTGGCCACCGCTGCCGAACAGGTGCCAAGGTGGCTAAAGTAAACCCCATCCCCCCACTCCAACCATCAGCTAGCCTCGACGGCTGGAGCCGTGTGGGTCTCCTGCAGGAAGATCACAGAGTACCCCCCTCCCGAAGGAAGGAGAGCACCTGGCTCCTGCGGAGACCCACGCTACAGCCCCTGGTGTTCAACATAGCAAAGATGGGAGGGCCGGGGCCCCGCAACAACCCATGTTCGACCCCAAAGGTCATCAGGGATTTGCGGAACTTATGGTCCCGCCAGTAGGCCACGAGGCCCTGCCTCCTAGTCCCTCTCCCCTCCCCCAAAAGGCCCTTCACAGCCCGGAGGACGCGGTGGAAGTCCCCCCCGTGCTGGACGTGAGCTGCACCTGGCCCTTTGAGCCACGGGTGTCCAGCAGGAAATGGCACAGCTCTTCCCTCAGCGCAGAGGGGGACGCGGCAGCCAACCCGCTGCCGTCCTCCGGGGAGGCCCCTAAAAGATCTTCACGGCCTGCAGAGATGGGCAGGCACGGAGCAGAACCCCGGAGCGGTTGCGCCGGGCAGACCGTCCCCATCCCCAGCACGGGAGGGGGCGGTGGAGGGAATAGTGCAGCCCCCATGATGTTGGGAAGAGGGGGACACGAAAACCGCCCCCTGAGAATTGTCTGTAGACAGAGGAAATGAGACAACCTTGGGGGGCGGCAATAGCATGGGAGGTGGCGGGGAAGGGGGCGGGCAACTCATTGGGAACAGAAATAGGATCAGGGGTGAGGGCGGGGACGGGGCCAGGGACAAGGACAGAAGAAGGGGCGGGATCAGGGACAAGGGCCAATATGGGACCGGGGCAGGAGAGGGTCCGGGAGCAGGGTTAGGAACAGGACCGGGGACTCTGATGGGTTCACGGTCCCCGGCAGCTGGGCTACCAGGGTGCAGCTCCTCTCGGCTGGGAGTGGGGGACAAAGGGACCGGGGTTAGGGGGCCTTCACTGACACCGGGCACGGGAGCTGTGAGAAACACGCCACCTGCAGCCACGGCGTCAGGCACTACGGAAACTTCAGTGGGGCCCCCCTCCGGAGGGGAAGCCAACTGCTCCGTCCAGGTGCTATAGGGCACGCCCACAGACTCGGGACCCGACCGCTCGGCATCGGCCTCTCGGGGCTCGGCGGCCTCAGGTGAGGTGCCATCCGCGGCCGGGCAAATAGGGAGAGCCAGGGGCGCTCCCAAGACCAAAGCGGGGGCTACAGCTGGGAGCGAGGGGCAGGGAGAAGGAGGAGGGGGCGGTGGAACTGAGCTGCCGCCCAGATCAAGGCCCACTGGTGGGCGGGGGGGGGTCGTCCTCCCCCTGGGTAACCGGGGTCAGACCCAGGGCCTCGATCTCCTCGAATATGGAAGTAAATTCAGTCCCCGCGGCCTCAGTGTCCCACCCGCCAGGAGCTGGGCAGTAATAGCCCCGCTATCGACAGCGGCGGGGGGCACAGATGGCAAAGGGGCCGGGGGATCTCCTACAGAGGCCTTCTCGGGAGGGGACTCAACAAAGGTGCCGTGACATCTCCGTCTACTGCCATGGCTACCAGGACCGGCGTCTCCTCCTGGGCTCCATCTGAGGGCACGGCAGAAGATGTAACCGCGTCAGCCCCCGCAGCATTTTTCGGGGGGGCCTCCTCTCCCTCTTCGTCGGAGGGGAGGGAATCGAGCCCTCGATTTACGGGCACCGCGCTTCCCTCGGACGACCACCCAGCCCTCCTAAGTGGAGGTGGAGGGCTGGTCAGCAGGGGCAGGGCCAGGGGGCAAGGCAATTGTTTTGGGGCTCAGGGCGGCAAGGGTGGGACAACGGGAGGAAGGGAAACCTCCCTCTGGGGCAGGCCCTCTCCCTCAGCCAGCAGAGGTTCTTGCTGCCCTCTCCTCCACGGGAGGAGGGGCAGCGGCGATGACTGGGCCGGCGCCCTCCTGGGTCTCGGGGGTCCCGGATGCTCCTCCAGGCTGGGCCAGGGGGCAGTCCCTCTGGACGTGCCCCGTCGCCTGGCAGAAAAAGCACCGGGCCTCCCCCGTGGAATAATGCACCCGGTAATGGGCCCCCGATAGGGCACCAAGAAGAACCCCTCGAGCGCCACCCCGCCACGCGTCGCCGACGGCACTTGAATCTGCACCTGCCGGCAGAAGGACAGGACGTGGCGGAGGGCGGGGTCCTTGCAGCCCAGCAGGAGAGGACTGATGATGGAGATGGGTTTCCCCAGGGTGGAGAGGGCAGGCAACAGGGCAGCATTGGGCAGGAAGGGCGGGACGGAGGTCAATACCATCCATATGCCCAAGTCCTCCAGAGGTTCTAGGGGAACAAACATGCCCCGCCATGCCCTTCTCTACCGCCTCCTGAGTGGTGGCCTCCAACGCTAGGAAGAACACAACCTTACCATACATCTTGGAGGCCGCCACGACGGCCGTGGGCCCTACCACCCTCGCCAGTGTCCGCACGTACGTTTCCACGTGGGGCAAGGCGGGCACCAGGAGGCAGCGGACGCCGTGCCTCCTGGTCAGCGAGGGGAAGGGGCCCTGGCCGCCAGGAATGGTACCGGAGGCGGCAGTCGGAGCAGATGGCGCGGCGGCATGCGTGGGGGCGGCGGCCACCTGGGCGTATGCTCTGGGAGCTAGGGATGGAGCGCCCCCAGAGCTGGTGGAGGGAACGGCTGGGGAGGAAGGGGCCGCGGAAGATGTCGGGGCCGCGGCAGGGACGGCAGCCCCGCCAATGGGAGGTTTAGTTTTCTGGGCGGGGCCTTTGCCCTTTTTATTCCCCTGTCCCTTTTTGCCGGTGGAAGGGGCAGCCATGGCAGTGGCGGAGTCTAGGCTAGTGGTGGCCGAGAGGGTAGCTGCTGGGGTGGGCAAGGGTGGTGGCAAGGGAGGAACTAGGGGAGCAGTAGGGACAGGAGCAGGGCCAGGGTCCTCCTCCATAGTGGAAAGAGGCAGGAGGAGGCCCTAAATTGGGGGTGGGACAGTGGAAAACCGCTCCTCCCCACTAGACGACAGGCAGGGGAAGAGGGTCCAGCAAACAGGGTATTGGGAATAGGGAAGGTGGGACAGGACTAACCACTCCTCCCTGCTAGACTGTATGCAGGAAGGAGGGTACTAGTGTGGGCGGGGGGGAACTGTAGGGGGGGCACCGGGGGAAGGGAAGAAGCAACCACTCCTCCCTGTGAGGCTGCAGGCAGGGGAGGAGGGGGCTAACAACAGAAGGACACAGGGACAACAAAGGAGAGGGGGACAATCACAGGTGCAGGGCAAGGTGCCGGCTCCTCCGGCTGCACTCGGACAGGGAAGGACTACAATTGCATCAGGGGAAGTGCAATGATCAGGGTAAACAACTTAAAAAGGTGGGGGGGCACAAGCGCTCTGAAAGGGGACATGGGCACACCACACTGCGGGTTGGGCAGGGCATGGGTCTGCGGGAGTCAGAGGGAACAGCAAACAACTGAGGGCAGGGCAAGTAGAGCACAAGGGGGGGGGGGGGGGGAAACCAAGCTCCTGGGGAAGAGTGGGGCCGGTGAAATAAAAAACTTGCAAGGGCTGGGGCAGGGCAGGCACACTAACAAACCCAGGAACCTAGGATGGGACCAGGGTGGGACAGGCAACAACCAGGGAAAAATCTGGGCTGGGGGGTAACGGGGAGGCCCCCCACCCAAATGCAACTGAGGGAGGGGGGCCAAGTCCAAACAAAAGAGGGGGGGGAAGTGCACCCACGAGCACTTGTGGGGCTCACTCCAGTCCTTGCTCGCTGCTGGAAACAATCCCAGACGGTGGTGGGCAAAGAAGCAAGCAGCCCCGTCGAGGGGCGAGCAGCAGGTGTTGAGGGTCAGCTGGGTTGGTGGAGGGGGCAGTGGCAAAAGGGGTGGTGGTGGTGGTTAAGGCAGATGTGGCGGGGGGCAGCAGGACTGAGAGAGGCTCCACGCCTCTCCCCCGGCCCCCTACGGCAGCAAAAGGCTACCGCCCCCCCAAGAGCACAGCTGTTCAAGTCACTCAGTCCAATAACTGACCCCCTCACACTTCCTCGCAGTGGCCTTCCTCCTCCTCCCCAAGGCAGCCAGTTTAGGAGCAGCAAGCGGGCAGCGGCCAGCCAGGTGAGGACCCAGGCAGAAGGAGTGACAACGGTGGTGGTGATGGTGATGGGGTCCTCGCTTCTCCTCCCTCCAGAGGGGTGGGGATGGGGGGACAGGCTGGCAAGGCCTCCCCTCCCCACAGCAGCAGCAACAACAACAACAGCAACTCCCAGAAGGGGTCCCAGCCAGCAGCAGCCCTCCAGGGAGGGAGGCAGAGAGCTCCAGCCAGCAGGGCAGCCTGAACAGACTGATCCTCCCTCCTGTAGCGGGGTGATCACTTGCTCTTGCTCTTGCCCTGAAATGGTTGAAATCAGCGCAGGGAGAGGGCTGTGGCAGGGGAGGAAAAGCACGGCTGACTGGGAGAAACATCCTCAGCTGGGGGCCATGCCCCAGTCAGGCCGCGGCTGGCTTACTCAGGGCCCAGCTGGCCCTTGTAAGAGGGTAGTGGGCCAGGAACACACAGAGTCTCCTCTAGCTGTGGAGGGAGATGGGCCTGGCTGCTGGGGAGCGTACCAGGGAACCCGAGGCGAAGCAGGGCTGGGGAAGGCCAGAGGAGCTGGGAGGCTCCAGACTGGAAAAGCCTCAGACTGCAGGCCTGGCAGATGGCCTAAGACAGGGTACTGGGGTTGCAACAGGGCAGCCCAAGGGTAGGTGGAGGCAAGCAGGTCCAAACCCCCCTTGCCTGTGATGACTGGCTCATACAGACTTCAGTCTGCCTCAGTGAAAGGGGGCTAGATGATGACTGGCAGTAGCCCATAGGCTAAGGCAAGGTGGGGATAGAGGGTGCTGGTTCCCCAGGGAGGGGAGACCCAGGACTGTGGGGTATTGCCTGGAGGGGCAGCACTCCAGGTAAAAGGGCACCAGGGTCCGGGAGGGACACGGGGGCCAGTGACAGCGAGACACTGGCAGAGGGCACTCTGGAGCTGGTAAAAAGAGCTAATGCCCAGACAGCCAGCAGGAGGCGCCGATGGGTGAGTCTCGCACAGTTACACTGCCCCTGCAGCAGCTTGAGTCTGCAGACGTGGGCTTGTGCCATGGCGCTAAAAATAGCTGTGTAGATGCTGGAGGTCTGGCTCTGAAGCCAGGGTGGGGAGTGGGTTTCAGAGCCCAAGCTCCAGTCCAAGCTGGAATATTTACCCAGCTCTTTACTTGCTGCCCGAGTTTATTTCCCACAATGTAGATGTACATGACTTAGGTGCCTAAGTCCCATTTTCAAAAGTGACTTTGGCGCTTAAGGGCCCACGTCTTCCGGAAAGGCTCGAAGTGCCTGTGTCCCTTTTGAAAATGGGAGGCTCCTAAGGCAGTTAGGCCCAGATCCTCAAAGGTATTTAGGCTCTTAACTTCCATTGATTTCAACTGGGATACTGGCACTTCCCTGTCTCACAGAGGTGATGTGAAGAGAGATACATCCCAGACTGTGAGGCGCTCCGATCTGCGGTGCGGGGGCCATGTAAGCACCAAGTTAGCTGGATAGAGCTGTGGTACTGCTATGTGCCCGTGAATCTTCCAGCCGCACTCCCGCGTGTGTTTCAGTGGCGCATGTTTCCTTGGGTGTCGACACTGCATGTTAAGGCCAGGAAGAGACTCGAGTTTGAGCCCAAGCCAACATATACAAAGCAGTCTGATTCGGGTCCACAAAAACTCAGGACCCGGGTCTAGGGCCCTGCAGTGTGGGTGGATCAGAGCCTGGATCCCACTGTGACTCGGGTCCAAACCCTGTCGCTTTGCCGTGTGGACACAGTTCACACCACAGATCCGAATCAGAAGATCTGCGTAGTGCAGTATGGACATGTTGGCATGGCTGGAAGACCCAGGTCAAGCAATTGTAAGCCCAGGCTCACCACGCAGCACGGGCTTGGAAACACTGAGTCCACAAGCCCGGACAATGCAGGGTAGACATGGCCCTGTGCCACTTTGGGTACATCTGTCGCTGTTCTGGGGGCTGGCGCTGGTGGGTGGCACTAGCCTGGCCAGACAAAGGGAAGGACAGAACCAAACCGCTCGGGGCCCTGGAAAGTGAGGGCTGAGGAAATTGGAGGAAGGGAGACCAGAAGCGGAGGGTCCTCAGCCCAGCCCAGAATGTTCTTTAGCCGGGCTGATGGAAGGTGGCTCTGTGCGTAACCGCACCTGGCAGTCGTGCCTATTCGTGCTGTCACCAGCCTGCACAGGAAATACAGGGCCCAGATTTAAAAATAGCAGAGATAGAACCAAGCTGCCACGCCCACGCCATCACAGGCAGCTTCACTGCGTTCTGGCTTCTTACGCGTCCCCTACTAGGACTTTGTCAGGGGCAAGATTGGGTGCTGCACAGAGGTTACAGGAGCTGCAGAGACCTACCCGGATCTTGGCTCCAGACACAGGTAGACAATTGGGCCTGCCTGTCCAGTGCTTCCCCCTACCCACAAACTCCACACCCAGGCGAGTTTGGGGCGTGGGGTGGGGGGTACAGGGAGCTGCTGGGCCTGCGCTGGTATTGAGCTGACACAGCACGCTGTTCCCCGCAGCCCCGTGCAGCACAGACGCTTGGCAGGAACTATGACTCAGGCATCTCTGTGAGTCACAATTCCTCTCCAGAGTTCCTCCTGGGTCTACACGGAGCAGAGGGGAAACTCTCGGCCTAGCCCAGGGTGGGCAAGGCGCGATGCGAATTCAGGACTGGCAGGTTGGGGCAGAGGCAGCTGAGCGTCTTAAAAAGGGCTGGACCCTGGGGAACGGCTTGAGAACCGGTCGGTGAAAGGATCAAATTCTCAAATATTTTGGTTTGCTGTATACGTTATCCTTTTGAAAGCACAGCGTCCCGGCTCCTACGTGACCCGTGAGTGCTAACAAATATGCTTCCAGCAAGTGAAAGTCAGTGAAATGTTCTTACAAGAACCCAGAGCTGTTGAACATTCGTGGAGATGCTCCGCCATCCACTGGGTAACAATTTTGCTGCAAACCCTCGTGGATCTCACAGCAGAAAATGGTAGAACAGTTATAGCTATGATTGGAGATTGACTGTGATTTTATTAAAATGCTAAGTAGAACAAGGAGCTTTCTGCTCCTTGGTCAGCAGCAACACTCTTCTTATTTGTATAACTGGCCATTTGCATGCACAAATACCAAATGTGTGCAGGCAATCACAATTACATACACAATTAGGCATGCATTTATGCCCATATCTTTGCATGCACAATTGCTTATGTGAAGCTCCGGCTCTAAATAGCTGGGGAATCCAGTTTTGGATGGTACCAGAAAGACGAAACAAAGAGTTATCTTACAGTTTGGACAATGTATTTCTGGCAGGTCAAATTCCAGGGTCAGAGCCTGTTGTTTAGAGAAACTTGTCTCCAGATTGCACTAGGGCTATCGAGGGGCTGGCCTCAGAGATAGCAGGAGATGACGACCCATACCCTGAATTTCACTTGGAAGGGAACTGGCAGCCAAGGCAGAGTGTGATGCACAGGGATGTTACATTTCAGAGTAGCAGCCATGTTAGTCTGTATTCGCAAAAAGAAAAGGAATACTTGTGGCACCGTAGAGACTAACAAATTTATTTGAGCATAAACTTTTGTGAGCTCCAGCTCACTTCATCGGATGCATTCGGTGGAAAATACAGTGGGGAGATTTATATATACACACACACAGAGAATATGAAACAATGGATTTTATCATACACACTGTAAGGAGAGTGATCACTTAAGATGAGCTATTACCAGCAGGACGGGGGGGGGGGGGGGGGGGGGGGGGAAAACCTTTTGTGGTGATAATCAAGGTTGGCCATTTCCAGCAGTTAACAAGAATGTCTGAAAAAAAGAAAAGGAGTACCTGTGGCACCTTAGAGACTAACAAATTTATTTGAGCATAAAGTGAGCTGTAGCTCACAAAAGCTTATGCTCAAATAAATCTGTTAGTCTCTAAGATGCCACAAGTACTCCTTTCTTTTTTGCAAATACAGACTAACACGGCTGCTACTCTGAAACCTGTTAAGAACGTCTGAGGAGCAGTGGGGGGTGGGGTGGGGGGAGAAATAACATGGGGAAATAGTTTTACTTTGTGTAATGATCCATCCGCTCCCAGTCTCTATTCAAGCCTAAGTTAATTGTATCCAGTTTGCAAATTAATTCCAATTCAGCAGTCTCTTGCTGGAGTCTGTTTTTGAAGTTTTTTTGTTGAAGGATAGCCACTCTCAGATCTGTAATCGAGTGACCGGAGAGACTGAAGTGTTCTCCGACTGGGATGTTATGCTCTCTCATTCTGCCCTATGTAAAAGGAGAGCACCCCCATACTGCATCAGTGGGAGGCCCAGAGCAGCTGTCAGGTTAGCCCCAGCTGCTACAGTATGTTGCAAAAGAGCTGCAATGAGGAGACACAAACCTGGGTTATCCAGATGGAACCTGCATCTTGCAATCCTCAGGCCAGCCAGAGCTGAAAGAAGGGAGGAGTCCAAAGTCCCTGAGATGGCGAAGGATTTTGATGATAGGAGGGCTGATGCCCTGAGCTAAGGAAGCAGAGATTAACTTTGCCAGTTCTTAACAGAGTCCTCACCAGCCAGCCTGGTGTCCCAGTGACAGGGTGGGCTGGAGGCCTCCGGGTCCTGCCACACCCATCCCAGGAAAGGAGCAGTAGAGGTCCTTCAAATGGGCTAGAGTGGCTGCAGAAGAAGCAGCCAATGAGAGACTCTGCAGGGAGCAGCCAATCAGGGCTCAGCAGGCCATATAATAGGCGCTGCCGGGCCAGTGTGAGATCTGCAGGGCCAGCATGAGAGCTGTAGGGTGACCAGATAGTAAATGTGAAAAATCAGGACTAGGATGGGGGATAATAGAAGCCCATATATTAAAAAAAAAAGCCTCAAATATCGGGACCGTCCCTATAAAATGGGGACATCTGGTCACCTAGTCTGCTGGCAGGGACTGGGGGACTGGCTCCAGGGGCTGAAAGGGCTGGGCAGATCAGTTGCTGGCAGGGACTGGGTGAGCGAGCGAATAGCTTCTGACTGGTTGCCAGACTCAAAGATGGGCTACGAGGAAGTGACCCATGGAAACATAGAGCTGCAATTAGTAAAGGGACGCATCACGAGGCTGCTATGCTTAAAGGGTCCCTGGGTTGGGACCTGGACCAGTGGGTGGGAGCAAGTCCCCCCCCAGCCACTAGGGGAAGTGGCTGCACCCTAAGGAAGGGAATTAGAACTGTGGCACCCCAGGGAAGGGGGCTGCCCTGGGACTGACTCAGCGGGGAGCTGTAGTCAGCGAACCTGGCTCAGCAGGAAGGCTGGGGTAACTGAGGACTCAAGTATAGGCAAGGAGCCCCCGGGAAGAAGCCTTTGGGATGCTGCTCAATTGCAGAGTAGGAGCCTTGCAACCTAGCCGGACCAAGCGAGGGTACCGTGATGGGCCTTGTCGGACTGATTAAAGACTGAGCCCAGGGAGGGCTGAAGGACATTTTGGATTGTGTACCCAGGAAGGGGGTTGTTTGTTTCGCACATGGACCGAGTGTGACTTGGTTGGAGGGCTGAGTCACTGAAGACCGGCTTGGCAAGCGCAGCAGCCAACAGAGGAAATGGAGGGAAAAACTGCAAGCATGCACACACTTGACCAGGGGGCGCTCACGAGCAGTGAGTGCACCCCATTACAGTCCCATATATTTCCCGTTGCTGAAGGGCAGATGAATTGTCGTACTGAGAAGGTTCTGTTCCTTTGGTTGAACTGAATTAGAGATATAGATGTTGTGATATCCTTTTGCCATTAACAGGGTTCTAAAAAAGATTTACAAGAATAGCCAGTTACCATAATTAACAAGAACAAAATTTTGCAAGGGCTATTAAACCTCGTGTTTCAGGGTTCATGCCGATCTCTATCTCTGACTACAGGAGACCGGAATAGGGGGCAGATTATCCGTATCTGCTGCTGCAGCGTTCTTACTAGATACGGGCTGGGAACAGTTTTACATGCTCTATGAGAATTGTCAAGCTGTCCAAAAAACTTTCCTCATCCTGGATCAGGATGAAAAATTGAAATCTTTAAAATAGTCACAAACTGAAAATATGAAAAAAAAATTCAGATCAGGTCACCTTTCGTTCTGATAATTTCTAAATGTTTCTTTTTGATTTCATCCTTTTTAGTGTGTATCTATGTTTTATAGTTTTTAAAATTCTAAATCCACTTACATTTTAAAATGAAGAGTTGTGTCAATCCCAAAACTGGAACTTTGCATTCAGTGAATGTCAGAATGGGATGTTTAGACATCAACGCTTCTGCCCCCAATCACCCCCCCACACACACATAATATCCCCACATGAGAAATTCATGGAGACCAACGCTTTCCCATGAACTTGTTTGGTTTTTATGAATGGCATTTTCTGACCAAAAAAAGCTTCATCTAAAATCTCCCAATTAGCTTAGTTCTCACACCTTCCTCTAACGCAGTGTTTTTCAAACCGTGGGTCATGACCTACTGCTGGTCGTGGCATGCAAGGCGCTGGGTCGCCTTTCTCTGGTCAGCACCACCGACCGACATTAAAAAAGCCTGGAACTCCAGCCCAGAGCCCTGACCCCCTCCTGCACCCCAACTCCATGCCCCAGCCCTGAACCCTCCCATACTCCTCCTGCACCCCAAACCTCTCATCCCCACTCCAGAGCCCTGACCCCCTCCTGCACCCCAACCCCCTGCCCCAACCCAAAGCCCCCTCCCACAACCTGAACCCCTCATTCCTGGCCCCACCCCGCAGCCCTCACTCCCGCACTCCAACCCTCTGCCCCAGCCCTGAGCCCCTCCCAAACCCCTCATCCCCAGCTCCACTGGGTCATGGGCATCAACAATTTTCTTCAACTGGGTCCCCCGAAAAGAATTTTGAAAACCACTCATGTAAAGCATCTGGTGCCAGCCAGGGCATCAGTCCTTAAAAATTTTGGGGTGGGCAAAGTTGTGTCATCGTCGCCACTCCTGCCTCCCCCTCAAGGCCCCGGCTACTCGTGGGGGGTTAGTGGGCCAATCCCATCCTAGACAGGGGGGCGGGGAGCTGGCGGGCTCGTCCTATCCCGAGGAGTGTGTGTGTGTTGGGGGGGGCAGGGGGCTGTCTCACCAGTGACTGGCCCTAGGACAGGGAGTGGGACTGGCTCATTCACTCCATCCTCAGCTCCAGCCCAAGCTGCCACTGCTGCATCCTGGCTGGCTGGGGGGCAGAGGGATGCTGCTGACAATGTGGCGATTAGCCGCCCTAATCCAGCCCACCCCATAGCAGCGCACACAGGCCTTGGGGAGACACCACAGTCCAGCTGGCGAGCAGTATGAAAAGTCGGGGGGGACAGGACACACAAACACCAAGGTTGAGGGAGCAACTGCCCCCCCCCAACTCCCACCCCATAGCAAATAATGGCCCTGGTGCCGGCCACTTTCAGAGACAATGCTGGGCTAGACAGACCTCAGGACTGATGGGGTCTGGCAGTTCCCGTGTTCCTATGACAGCCCCAAGAGGATGGAATCTAGCCCTACTTCCCCTTTGGGGGACTTCTGGCTCCTCCCCACCCTCTTCCTTAGGCCCTGGGAGCAGGTTAGAACAGGCGCTGGGGGCAGAATGTGATTCCCCCGTGACGCATTGCACGGCCTTCAGACACAATGTCTCCCAGGAGAGATGCTGCCACAGCTAGGGTGGCCAGCGCTGGCTGGACGTATTCCTGGGGGTCTCATCACATGACAAATTCATAGAATCATAGAAAATTAGGGGTTGAAGAGACCTCAGGAGGTCATCTAGTCCAATCCCCTGCTCAAAGCAGGACCAACAACAACTAAATCATCCCAGCCAGGGCTTTGTCAAGTGGGGCCTTAAAAACCTCTAAGGAAGGAGATTCCACCACCTCCCTAGGGAATGGGAACCCATTCCAGTGCTTCACCACCCTCCTAGTGAAACAGTTTTTCCTAATATCCAACCTAGACCGCCCGCACTGCAACTTGAGACCATTGCTCCTTGTTCTGTCATCTGCCACCACTGAGAACGGCCGAGCTCCATGCTCTTTGGAACCCCCCTTCAGGTAGCTGAAGGCTGCCATCAAATCCACCCTCACTCTTCTCTTCTGCCGACTAAACAAGCCCAGTTCCCTCAGCCTCTCCTTGTAAGTCATGTGCCCCAGCCCCCGATCATTTTCATTGCCCTCAGCTGGACTCTCTCCAGTTTGTCCACATCCCTTCTGTAGTTGGGGCCCCAAAACTGGACACAGTACACACACCAGTGCCGAATAGAGGGGAATAATCACTTCCCTCAATCTGCTAGCAATGCCCCTACAAATACAGCCCAATCTTTCATTCCTGGAGACTCCAGGACAATCCTGGAGGGTTGGCAACCCTAGCCCCAACACATCTCATAGGATTGCAAAGGCTGTCAGTTCAATATATTAATCACAGCCAGCCAGCCCTGCCTGCGTTCCTTTACCGTGTGGCTCATGGACTTTCTCTGTTTAATAGGCTTTTCTCACAGCCGTTTATAAGGCTCCAGGTATGCTGCTGGATCAGCCCATTTTCAAGTTGTTGTTTTTATCCGCGTCCTTGTGAAACTAAACATTCATTCCCAGAGCTGGCTCAGCGCCCCGGGGGGATTAAATTCCCTGCAGCTCTCTTGCCAGATCAGTGCTGATGTGCTAGCGCGTGCTTTACAGCCTGCCGGTACCAGGCTGTTGGAAGTTCCCGGAGACAACTCCCGTTCGCAGGCAGAGGCTCCAGAGACAACGTTTACCCTTTAATCATAACAGAGACCCGGCGCTTCATCATTCAGCTTGACCTTTTCGCCAGTCTTGCCTCATAAAAACAGTTTGGGGGCCATGCTGTGGGCTACACTGCAGGACTAAAGCGGGGGGGGGGAAGGGATGGAGGGGAAGTAAAGGCCCTGTTTTCTCATTGAGCACAATCAAGCACATGGTGGTGAAAGTGCCGCCCCCCATAGGGAGGTGGACACTGGCCTGTGCCCACCCAAGCTGGGGCACGGCTGCCCTGCATGTGCGGCATCCAGACAAGGCAAGTGGCTGAATTTAAAACATGGTGCCTCTGTGCCCGCCCCCCCCCCAGCTCCCATGGGGATGTTCAGCTCCCAGGGGCAGTGCGATCACTGAGCGGCAACAGGCTCTGTCGAGGGCGAGTAGTTACAGGAGCAGTGGCTACAAGAGAGGCATTGGCCTGGCCCGGCTACCTCCTGTGCTGGCATCACCTGCTTCGGAGGCTTTACAGGCCGGCTCTGTGTCCCCCAGGGGGGCAGGGTGTAGGGGCTTCGCGCTGCTGTGCCTGCAGGCCAGGCAAGGTGGAGGCTGCCTGTGTTCGGCTAGTGCCAGTCGTGCAGGAATGGCGAGGAGAAACGTTCAGCAGCAGCCTTCCCATGGGCTGGGGAGAGAAGGAGGTGGGCGTGATCCGGCCCCCTGCCCGCTTCAGTGGGAAAGGGAGCGGTGGCCACGCTGCCCGGGCTAGGCTGCCACAGGGTCGTTCCCTTCCGGTACTATGGGGGGCCGCGCCCTGCAGATGTGCCTGGGAAAGCCGATCCCAAGCCTGTGCTTGTGGGATTTGTTTTCTAAAGGGCCAGATGGGGGCGCCAGGCTCAGCCCTGAGCATGGGACAGCCTGTAGTTCTGCCTTCTGGGGAGGAGCACAGACACCTCTCTGAGGCACGGTCCCGTCAGAGCTCCCCTTCATAGCAGGGGAAGACCGTCCTGCAATGGCCCTTACAAGCCCTTTACCCTCCGGTGCCGGTGGGGTGAAGGTATAGCTCTGCCTGCTCCCCGCCACTCCCTGCCCCTCGCATCCCCCTTCCTACCCACTTCCTTGCTTGGCAGGAGTATGAGGTATGCAAGCCCTGTGACCTGGCCCAAGATCTGGGTATTTCCTATGTAGCCGTGTGACAGCTGGAGGGGGGTGCACCTTTTTCTCCTGCATGGCTGTGTAAGAACAGGACAATGTAAATAACTGATTCATATTGTCACCCCTTTGCTGTGTAATAACAGAGGTTGGGGCCCCAGAGGTCGGCTTCTCATTGGAGGTGAAATCAGTGATGAGGAGTCTGACTATATTCTTAAGGTAACTTGTTTTATTTACCTGTCCTGGAACAGAGGTGGTCACAAACAGCACACAGGATCCCAGCCCAGACACCAATGCCTGGGTTCCCAGGGAGCATCTCCGCCCCCACAAAACTGGCTCTAGATAGAGAGATGACGGCAGAGCGCAAACTCCCCTGCTGCTTGCAACACCTCCCCCTTAAAGATACAGCATCACAAAACTAACACCAATGCAGCGCTTCTTCCAAGATTGTACTCTGCTCTCACACAAAGAACGAATATATGTTACTGCACCCACGGGTGACACCTACCATAACAGGTTAAATGGACACAGTCCTGAAACTCAGTATCTGGGGTGAGCAGGTAAAGTTTGTCCTTTTCAGTCTGAAATTACTTAGATGATGCTCACATGCAGCCCACACGCCTCCTGTTTCAGGGAGGAGGAGAAGGAAATGAAATAAAGCATTTGATGGAAGGTAATTAACTATTTCACTCTCCCCAGAAAGCTATATTGATTATATCCTCAGGCAATTCTTTCTGCTGCTATGGTCCCTAACAACGTAGGGTAACATGGGCTAGCCCCATGGAGGGCTGGGTGAAGCTCAGGGCTGAAATCTCGAATGACCCCTGATCTTTAACAGGGAGCCAGAAAAGACAGAGGACCCCACTGTGTTCTGGAGAACTTTAGAGGTCAGTGGTTTCTTTCCTAGGTTCAGAGGATTGCAGTGACCAAATCCCACATACGTGGATCATAGTGGCCCAGTCTGACAGGAGGGTGGTGCAGTCTGGTGGCCAGCTGTAGGTGAGGGGGGGTGTTTTTTGACTGTGCCTGTCTGGAGAATCAGTGGAGAGTCAAGGGGAGCACACGGATTGTCTTGGTGATCTGGGGTGATGTTGTTCGTCAATTGCTTTAAAAATAAGCCTTGTTCAAAGCAGTAATGGTTCAGACACTGTCGTGGCATGTGGCTCACATCATCCAGCAGCCCTAGCACAAGAAGGAATCAGTCCAGGAGCTACAAAGCTGGAAATGCATAGCAGCAAACTTGAGTCCTGCTAGTGCCTGCAAGTAGGCTGCTGACACGGGAAAGCCAGATGTAACCCACACACCATCTGGGTGTGGTGCTCTGTCCCATCTAGTGGCGCCGAGACCACTTAGAGAGAGATCCAGTCTGTTTTACAGCCTTGGCTAAGGGCCATGTGGCTTTTAGCTCATGCAGTGGAGGTTCATGCACTAAGCTCCAGAGGTCCCTGGTTCGATCCCACCCGCCAACGACTGGGGTCTGTCGGTGTTACATAGGTAGGCTGTTTTAATGGGCTTGTTGCCTATAGGTGAGCTGTACTTTAATTCATTGCTGATGCCACCCCTAGTCAATGTCCCAGCTGCGTCATTTATCAGGCTCCAGTGATTGTAAGTAGATTTTACTGTGCCATCGGCAGAGTGATGAGATGGAGAAAGAAGATTGTTAGCAGACTGCATCCTCTCCTGGGGCTAGATGTGAAGTCAACGTCGGAACTTGCTTATCTTATGGCCACAGTCCAGAGACATATATTCATATCCACTGTGTTATACGTAATGGGACATAGCCTGAAGTCTGTGCTCTGGCCAAACTCTCTTGAAGTCAAAGAAACTCTAGGAGAACAGTACTGGATCCACTGATTAACTCATTCAGACTAATGGGCATCTAATCTAATCTGGTTTTATCTATCTATGGTACTTTGATGGTCCCCATCACCGTGGCATATGAGAGCCTCATGATCTTTAATGTATTAATCCTCAGAGCCCCCCTGTGGGGAACAGAGAGGCTAAGTGACTTGCCCAAATCCACAGGTGATGGAGTGTTCACCCCCACACTAGCCTGGAAGGGGTTAATGAGGCTGAGAATCAGATAATGCTGCACCTGAGGGGAATTAGGTGGCCTAAGCAACCCCCGACTGATGATGGAGCCCAGACAAGAAGGAACAGGTGGGGCTGGTACAAAGCCAGGAAAGCGGCTGTGAGAAAGGGGCTGCAGTATGGAAGACCTACAGTCACACTCTGGGCTTAGCGAGGGAAAGAAGGAAGCCAGGGGGAGAATAAAAGTCCTAGGATCCAGGCCTGAGGGAAGGGCTTACCCAGAGAGGTGTCAGAGAAGGAGCCTGATAGAGGTGATGTAGGAAACAGTCCAGGGAAACAGCAGCAAGGTTTGGGGCAGTGAGACGTTGGCTGCTGGTTGTAACGTCCCTGGATTGGAATCCGGAATAGTGAACAGGCCCATGTTCCCCTACCAGCCACTGGGGAAGTGGCACAGGGTGGACAGTGGACCAGAAGATTGGCTGAGACAGCTGTCCAACGGGGCTGTGATAACCCCAGAAGGGAAGGACCTAGCTGGAGGGCCAAGCCATGAAGAGCAAAGTCAGCGGGAGCAAGCTGAGTCCCAGAGAGAGCAAGAGTGAGCAAGACGACGGAAGAGGGCATCGGACCAGAGCTGCGAGGAGGACGAGGCACCACCCTAGGGGTGAGTGATCCCTGTGACACCACACAAGAAGCCTGTGGCAGAATGTGAGACTGGAAGTGCTCAGCTTATCCAGCGTATCAAAGAGAAGGTGGAGAGGTGACTTGATCACTGTGTATAGTGCCCCGGGGGAAATTCAGCCCCACTGCACAACGCAGAAATTGTGCAGAATTAGTCTTCTCTTCAGAATTTCAGTTTTTCCCCACCAAATTGGCACAAAAAGCTATAATAGGGAATTGAACCTAGGGCCCTGGGCTAGCACCATAACCACAGGCCTGTCCTCCTTCTCTAGGCTTACTTGTGGCACCTAGAGACTAACAAATTTATTAGAGCATAAGCTTTCGTGAGCTACAGCTCACTTCATCGGATGCATTTGGTGGAAAAAACAGAGGGGAGATTGATATATACACACACAGAGAACATGAAATAATGGGTTTATCATACATACTGTAAGGAGTAAGTTTTTTCCACCAAATGCATCCGATGAAGTGAGCTGTAGCTCACGAAAGCTTATGCTCTAATAAATTTGTTAGTCTCTAAGGTGCCACAAGTACTCCTTTTCTTTTTGCGAATACAGACTAACACGGCTGCTACTCTAAAAACTGTAAGGAGAGTGATCACTTAAGATAAGCCATCACCAGCAGCAGGGGGGGGGGAAAGGAGGAAAACCTTTCATGGTGACAAGCAAGGTAGGCTATTTCCAGCAGTTAACAAGAATATCTGACAGGTTTCAGAGTCTGTTTTTTCCACCAAATGCATCCAATGAAGTGAGCTGTAGCTCACGAAAGCTTATGCTCTAATAAATTTGTTAGTCTCTAAGGTGCCACAAGTACTCCTTTTCTTTTTAAGAATATCTGAGAAACCGTGGGGGGTGGGGTGGGGGGGAGAAATAACATGGGGAAATAGTTTTACTTTGTGTAATGACTCATCCATTCCCAGTCTCTATTCAAGCCTAAGTTAATTGTATCCAGTTTGCAAATTAATTCCAATTCAGCAGTCTCTCGTTGGAGTCTGTTTTTGAAGCTTTGTTGTTGAAGGATAGCCACTCTTAGGTCTGTAATTGAGTGACCAGAGAAATTGAAGTGTTCTCCAACTGGTTTTTGAATGTTATAATTCTTGACGTCTGATTTGTGTCCATTCATTCTTTTACGTAGAGACTGTCCAGTTTGACCAGTGTACATGGCAGAAGGGCATTGCTGGCACATGATGGCATATATCACATTGGTAGATGCGCAGGTGAACAAGCCTCTGATAGTGTGGCTGATGTGATTAGGCCCTATGATGGTGTCCCCTGAATAGATATGTGGACAGAGTTGGCAACGGGCTTTGTTGCAAGGATAGGTTCCTGGGTTAGTGGTTCTGTTGTGTGGTGTGTGGTTGCTGGTGAGTATTTGCTTCAGGTTGGGGGGCTGTCTGTAAGCAAGGACTGGCCTGTCTCCCAAGATCTGTGAGAGTGATGGGTTGTCCTTCAGGATAGGTTGTAGATCCTTGATGATGCGTTGGAGAGGTTTTAGTTGGGGGCTGAAGGTGATGGCTAGTGGCGTTCTGTTATTTTCTTTGTTGGGCCTGTCCTGTAGTAGGTGACTTCTGAGTACTCTTCTGGCTCTGTCAATCTGTTTCTTCACTTCAGCAGGTGGGTATTGTAGTTGTAGGAATGCATGATAGAGATCTTGTAGGTGTTTGTCTCTGTCTGAGGAGTTGGAGCAAATGCGGTTATGTCGTAGAGCTTGGCTGTAGACAATGGATCTTGTGGTATGATCTGGATGAAAGCTAGAGGCATGTAGGTAGGAATAGCGGTCAGTAGGTTTCCGATATAGGGTGGTGTTTATGTGACCATCGCTTATTAGCTCCGTAGTGTCCAGGAAGTGGATCTCTTGTGTGGACTGGTCCAGGCTGAGGTTGATGGTGGGATGAAAAATTATCTTAAGTGATCACTGTCCTTACAGTGTGTATGATAAACCCATTGTTTCATGTTCTCTGTGTGTGTATATCAATCTCCCCTCTGTTTTTTCCACCAAATGCATCCGATGAAGTGAGCTGTAGCTCACGAAAGCTTATGCTCTAATAAATTTGTTAGTCTCTTAGGTGCGACAAGTACTCCTTTTCTTTTTGCGAATACAGACTAACACGGCTGCTACTCTGAAACTTCTCTAGGCTTGTGTGTCTCAGTTAGCCAAAGAGCAGAGTATACCGTAAGAAACTTGTCTACATGGCTTCTGTGCAGCTGTCGATATGGGGGGTATTACTTGCTCTTGTATATGTTCTCGGAGGGCCAGCACTCACTGTCTGTGCAAGAATTCAGTTATTCATCCTGTAATAATTCTAACCCTAATAACACTTAGCGCTTTGCACTACTTAGCGAGATCCACCAGGACGCGCTGCCTGCTTTGTGTGACTCTGGCGATGCAAAGCAGCCACGAACCTCACTAAACTGGCTGCCCTGCATGGCTGGAGCAGCGCAAAGCCACCATAATCAGGGAATAGAGACCTTCATGTTTGCAACATAAAAAGCCCTCCTGAGATGCCATATGAAGTAGGCAGGTATATTAGGTATTTATTATTTATATTAGCAGAGCACTTGGGAACTGCAGTCAAATAGATACCAGGCCTCACTGTGCTAGTCATTGTAAAAACACCCGGCATTATTCGCTCCACTTCCTAGGTAGGCAAACGGGGCTTTCCCTTTGTTTCCACATTTTCAAAAGCGGCCACTCATTTTGACTGTATCAGTTTTGGGGCAGCCAACTTTTAAATATCTTGGCTGAAATCCCAGCCCCATTGAAGTCAATGACAAAACTCAGGCTAACTTCACAGAGCATGATTCCCCCCCACCCTGTGTCTGTCCAGCGTGCCAAGCCCCCTCTTCTCCCCACTGCTCCTGTTGAATTCGATTGGAGTTGCAGGTGCTCAGCTCCTCTGAAAATCAGGCCCAAGGCATTTGAAGGTGGGCCCCAATAATGAGCAGCTAGGGGTTTTGTTAGTGTGTTACAGATTGTTGTAATGAGCCATAAATCCAGGGTTGCTGTTCAGTCCATGATTCTGAGTGTCTAGCAAAGTTATGAATATAAGCTCCCAGGCTCGTCTTTTGAAAGTGGGGCGGGGTGCAGGTTTCCTGTGAGGACAAGGCTGCTAGGTCAGATATAGAGCGATGGTTTAGTGAAAGGTGTTCGCCCACAGGTGAGAGGGTGTTTTTGTCTTTTAACATTTTTCTGTGTGTTCATTTGAGAGCCTCATGATTGCCTGGTTTCGATCACATACGTGCTATTGGGGCATTCGTTGCACTGGATGAGGTGCGGCACCACATGTTGTGATAGGCATGTGTAGGACCCATGGATCAAGGTGTGTCATGAGGAGTGTTGATCATTGTAGCAGTGGAGATATGGCTGCAGGTTTTGCATCTCTTGTTCTGGCAGGGTCTCGTGGGTCCTAGTCTGTTGGGAGCTTGCTTCTGATGATGCGCTTGAAGAGGTTTCCAAGGGAAAGAGTAAAAAGAACAAGGAGGACTTGTGGCACCTTAGAGACTAACAGATTTATTTGAGCATAAGCTTTCGTGGGCTAAAAGCCACTTCATCGGATGCATGCAGTGGAAAATACAGTAGGAAGATATATATATAAACAGAGAACATGAAACAAAGGGTGTTGCCATACCACTATAACGAGAGTGATCAATTAAGGTGATTATCAGCAGGAGAAAAAAGCTGTCGTCATCATGAATAGGTTGAAATATGAACAAGAGGCTGCTAGGCAGCTCTCTAACACCACATTCTACAAGCCATTACCCTCTGATCCCACTGAGGGTTACCAAAAGAAACTGCACCATCTGCTCAAGAAACTCCCTGACAAAGCACAGGAACAGATCTGTGCAGACAATGCCTAGAATCTCGACCAGAGGTATTCTATTTGCTACCCAAGATCCATAAACCTGGAAATCTTGGATGCCCCATCATCTCAGGCATTGGCACCCTGACAGCAGGATTGTCTGGCTATGTAGATTCCCTCCTCAGGCTCTACGCTACCGGCACTTCCAGCTATCTTCGAGACACCACTGACTTCCTGAGGAAACTACAATCCATCGGTGATCTTCCTAAAAACACCATCCTGGCCACTATGGATGTAGAAGCCTCTACATCAACATTCCACTCAAAGCCGTCAGGAACAGTATCCCTGATAATGTCACGGCAAACCTGGTGGTTGAACTTTGTGACTTTGTCCTCATCCATAATTATTTCACATTTGGGGACAATGTATATCTTCAAATCAGCAGCACTGCTATGGGTACCCGCATGGCCCCACAACCCACATGGCCCCATAGTATGCCAACATTTTTATGGCTGATTTAGCACAATGCTTCCTCAGCTCTCGTCACCTAACGCTCCTACTCTACTTGCGCTACATTGATGACATCTTCATCATCTGGACCCATGGAAAAGAAGCCCTTGAGGAATTCCACCATGATTTCAACAATTTCCATCCCACCATCAACCTCAGCCTGGACCAGTCCACACAAGAGATCCACTTCCTGGACACTAAAGTGCTAATAAGCGATGGTCACATAAACACCACCCTACACCGGAAACCTACTGATCGCTGTACTTTTACATGCTTCCAGCTTTCATCCAGACCACACCACACGATCCATTCCAACCGCATTTGCTCCAACCCCTCAGACAGAGACAAACACCTACAAGATCTCTATCATGCATTCTTATGACTACAATACCCACCTTCTGAAGTGAAGAAACAGATTGACAGAGCTAGAAGAGTACGCAGAAGTTACCTACTACAGGACAAGCCCAACAAAGAAAATAACAGAACGCCACTAGCCATCACCTTCAGCCCCCAACTAAAACCTCTCCAGTGCATCAAGGATCTACAACCTATCCTGAAGGACGACCCATCACTCTCACAGATCTTGGGAGACAGGCCAGTCCTTGCTTACAGACAGCCCCCCAACCTGAAGCAAATACTCATCAGCAACCACACACTACACAACAAAAACACTAACCCAGGAATCTATCCCTGCAACAAAGCCCGTTGCCAACTCTGCCCACATATCTATTCAGAGGACACCACCATAGGGCCTAATCACATCAGCCACACTATCAGAGGCTCGTTCACCTGCACATATACCAATGTGATATATGCCATCATGTGCCAGCAATGCCCCTCTGCCATGTACATTGGCCAAACCGGACAGTCTCTACGTAAAAGAATGAATGGACACAAATCAGACGTCAAGAATTATAACATTCAAAAACCAGTCGGAGAACACTTCAATCTTCCCGGTCACTCAATTACAGACCTAAAAGTCACAGTATTACAAAAAAAAACTTCAAAAACAGACTCCAACAAGAGACTGTTGAATTGGAATTAATTTGCAAACTGGACACCATTAAATTAGGCTTGATTAAAGACTGGGACTAGATGGGTCATTACACAAAGTAAAATTATTTCCCCATGCTTATTCTCCCTCCCCTCCCACTGTTACTCGCACCTTCTTGTCAACTGTTGGAAATGGGCCATCCTGATTGTCACTACAAAAGGTTTTTTTCTCCTGCTGATAACAGCTCACCTTAACTGATCACTCTCGTTATAGTGTGTATGGCAACACCCATTTTTTCATGTTCTCTGTATGTGTGTGTATATATATCTCTTCCTATTGTATTTTCCACTGCATGGAAAATGGAGTTTTAGCCCATGAAAGCTTATGCTCAAATAAATTTGTTAGTCTATAAGGTGCCACAATGACTCCTCGTTCTTTTTGCTGATACAGACTACTAGGAGGATGTCTTTTCCACTTTACCCAACAGAGGGTGCAATTGTCATTACAAATTCTCACCGTCACTGCCCTGTGTGGAAAAGGCCCTGAAAGCTTCATCAAGTCAAGGGGGCCAAATCGCACCTGGAGCTGCAGCTAGCAAGAGATGTCAAGAGTAACAAGAAGGGTTTCTTCAGGTATGTTGGCAACAAGAAGAAAGCCAAGGAAAGTGTGGGCCCCTTACTGAATGAGGGAGGCAAGCTAGTGACAGAGGATGTGGAAAAAGCTAATGTACTCAATGCTTTTTTTGCCACTGTTTTCACTAACAAGGTCAGCTCCCAGACTGCTGTGCTGGGCAACACAAAATGGGGAAGAGATGGCCAGCCCTCTGTAGAGATAGAGGTGGTTAGGGACTATTTAGAAAAGCTGGACGTGCACAAGTCCATGGGGCCGGACGAATTGCATCCGAGAGTGCTGAAGGAATTGGCGGCTGTGATTGCAGAGCCCTTGGCCATTATCTTTGAAAACTCGTGGCGAACGGGGGAAGTCCCGGATGACTGGAAAAAGGCTAATGTAGTGCCCATCTTTAAAAAAGGGAAGAAGGAGGATCCTGGGAACTACAGGCCGGTCAGCCTCACCTCAGTCCCTGGAAAAATCATGGAGCAGGTCCTCAAAGAATCAATCCTGAAGCACTTAGAGGAGAGGAAAGTGATCAGGAACAGTCAGCATGGATTCACCAAGGGAAGGTCATGCCTGACTAATCTAATCGCCTTTTATGATGAGATTACTGGTTCTGTGGATGAAGGGAAAGCAGTGGATGTATTGTTTCTTGACTTTAGCAAAGCTTTTGACACGGTCTCCCACAGCATTCTTGTCAGCAAGTTAAGGAAGTATGGGCCGGATGAATGCACTATAAGGTGGGTAGAAAGCTGGCTAGATTGTCGGGCTCAACGGGTAGTGATCAATGGCTCCATGTCTAGTTGGCAGCCGGTGTCAAGTGGAGTGCCCCAGGGGTCGGTCCTGGGGCCCGTTTTGTTCAATATCTTCATAAATGATCTGGAGGATGGTGTGGATTGCACTCTCAGCAAATTTGCGGATGATACTAAACTGGGAGGAGTGGTAGATACGCTGGAGGGGAGGGATAGGATACAGAAGGACCTAGACAAATTGGAGGATTGGGCCAAAAGAAATCTAATGAGGTTCAATAAGGATAAGTGCAGGGTCCTGCACTTAGGATGGAAGAATCCAATGCACCGCTACAGACTAGGGACCGAATGGCTCGGCAGCAGTTCTGCGGAAAAGGACCTAGGGGTGACAGTGGACGAGAAGCTGGATATGAGTCAGCAGTGTGCCCTTGTTGCCAAGAAGGCCAATGGCATTTTGGGATGTATAAGTAGGGGCATAGCGAGCAGATCGAGGGACGTGATCGTTCCCCTCTATTCGACACTGGTGAGGCCTCATCTGGAGTACTGTGTCCAGTTTTGGGCCCCACACTACAGGAAGGATGTGGATAAATTGGAAAGAGTACAACGAAGGGCAACAAAAATGATTAGGGGTCTAGAGCACATGACTTATGAGGAGAGGCTGAGGGAGCTGGGATTGTTTAGTCTGCAGAAGAGAAGAATGAGGGGGGATTTGATAGCTGCTTTCAACTACCTGAAAGGGGGTTTCAAAGAGGATGGCTCTAGACTGTTCTCAATGGTAGCAGATGACAGAACGAGGAGTAATGGTCTCAAGTTGCAATGGGGGAGGTTTAGATTGGATATTAGGAAAAACTTTTTCACTAAGAGGGTGGTGAAACACTGGAATGCGTTACCTAGGGAGGTGGTAGAATCTCCTTCCTTAGAGGTTTTTAAGGTCAGGCTTGACAAAGCCCTGGCTGGGATGATTTAACTGGGACTTGGTCCTGCTTTGAGCAGGGGGTTGGACTAGATGACCTTCTGGGGTCCCTTCCAACCCTGATATTCTATGATTCTATGATTCTAAGTTTTCTACCCACCTCTTGTTTTCTTTTTTTTCAAATCTGCCTAGTACATAATGTGGAAAATACCAGGGAGCAAAGCAGCCAGAAGCGGAGAAGATCTTCCCCTCTGCAATGCATTATTGCCATTGCATGGTAAAACCTCGGTAACCCCTCATTTATTAAACACGAAAGAAGCAAATCCTGACACGCACTGGGAAGGCACTGGGCAGAGCAGAGCTGTGGTTCCACTGCTCAGAACGGGAACAGAATTCAGAGCGCGCCAGCTGTGCAAGGTCTGCTAGTGGGTTTAGCGGCAGACTGGTGAAGAGGTGGGTCTGCATCTATGAGGATGTATCAACCGTCGCCCTACAGAGGTGGGGAACACAGCAGTTAGCTGGGGCACAGCTTGAGGGGGAAGAGTCACTGCCACTTCAAACACGATTCTATCTGAGTCAGGTTCTGATTCTCCCCTCCTTATCAAAGTAGTTGCATACCTTCTAGTTGTGCATCGAGAGCCATGACTAGCATCTGTCCTGTCTGGTTTGTTTCTCCCTCTCATCCTCTCCCCAAGGATGTATTCATTTGGTCTGTGCTCTCGGAGATGATTTGTAAGTATCTGACTATCATTAGTCAGGCTACAATTGCATTCGCTTTCATATGGCTCCACAGTGGAGTTTAATGTTATTAGACAAATCTTCATGCTCATCTAATCCTTATTGCGGCATGATTTTCGAGCCAGACTTTTCATTTGAATAGGAGTTGCCCGGAGTCCATCTTGTCCAGTATCCTTTCTCTAGCTATGGCCAGCACCAGCTGCTTCAGCAAAAGAAACTCTGCAGAAGGTAGTTATGGGATAACCTGACCCCAGGGAGAGTTTCTTTCCAACCCCCATTAGGCCATATCTACACAAGGAAGTTCAATTAGTTTAACATCAGATGTGAATTTCTAGCGATTTAGTTAAATGGGTTCAACCCCTCCTCCCCTCCCATGGATGCCCTTATTTAGGTCTAACACTGGTTTCTTTTGGCTAGTTTAAATCGAATAGGAATTGTTTAAGCTAAATTGGAATAAATGACTCTTAAATCAGAATAACTGCCCACCATTTGCACAAATTTGAAAACTGATTTAAATTAAACCTGTGCAATTTTCTTGGGTAAACAAGGGTTTAATTAGAAACTGGCTTAAGTGGTCAAGTATGAGAGGTTAGATCCCTTCTAAACTCTTGGGGATTTTCCCCACTAGACTATTTTGACTAATTGGCATTCGTTGACAGATGGAGGAAATTTTGGTGTAATTGCTGCCATTCTGTTTTGTGATTTTTCATAGAAATTTAGATTTTCAATTTTTTCCCAACCTGCTCTACGTTTTAAGATCACTCCTGCCTAAAACACCCTGCCTGTGAAACACCCACAAATTTGCATTGTTTATCCCCCCAAAATCTTAAATTTAAAGATCTAGCTCAGGGGTCGGCAACCTTTGAGAAGTGGTGCACCAAGTCTTCATTAATTTAAGGTTTTGCATCCCAGTAATAAATTTTACATTTACAGGGGTCCCCCGATGGAACCCCAGACCTGCAGCGGGCTGAGCGGTGCCGGCGGCTGGGACCCCAGCTGTCAGGGGCTGGCAGAGGGAACCCCAGACTGGCAGTGGGCTGAGCGGTGCCGGCGGCTGGGACCCCGGCTGTCAGGGGCTGGCATCGGGAACTCCAGACTGGCAGTGGGCTGAGTGGTGCTGGCGGCCAGGACCCCGGCTGGCAGGGGCTGCCAGAGGGAACCCCAGACCGGCAGCGGGCTGAGCGGCTCAGCGCGCTGCCAGTTTGGGGTTCTGTCTGCCACCCGTGCGGCTGGTCTGGGGTCCCGGCCACTGGCCCTGCTCATCCCACTGCCGGCCTGGATGGACAGAACCCCAGACCAACAGCAAGCTGAGTGGGGCCAGCGGCCGGGACCCTGGGTGGCAGGGGCCGGTGGACAGAACCCCAGACTGGCAGTGTGCTGAGCCGCTCAGCCCGCTGCTGGTCTGGGGTTCCAGCTGCCGGCCCGGGGTTCCATCCATCCAGGCTGGCAGCAGGCTGAGCGGGGCCAGCAGCTGGGACCCCGGCTGGCAACAGCGTGGCACTAAAAATCAGCTCCAGTGACACATTTAGGATCTGGATCCAGTACGGATAAGCTCCAGTGACATATTTAGGATCTGGAAAATCAATGATGCAATCCCCCTTGGGGTGAGATGAGCAGAGCAAGCACCAGACTCTGGGAAGGGTCTGAACATTGCCATTAGAGGCACTGCTATTTAGTTCTGAGATGGAGAAGTGTTACCACACAAATGGAGATTCCTATCAGAATCCTTAAGAATAGATCAAAGATGACAACCTTCCAGCAGTCAATGTACCTTACTCTTCAGCATGGACTCTGTCCTTCCTTGGCTCTGTCTGTGACTAATGGTAACTTCATGTTACTGTCTCTCTGGGTTATTGATTTAAATGTTCAGGAATCTGCGGATGACCTTGGGAAGTTCCTCATAGTAGCATTAACAGACATTCCACAGGCTGTAGAGGGCCAGATTATGCTGAGTAGCACCTTACTCTTAGATTTCAACGAGATTACTCATGGAGCAAGACACTAGTTAGCAGGAGGAAGGCTATTGGGGTCCATCTCCAATATATTAAAGCACAGTTGTGAGAGGAGAAACAGGAATAGAAATGATCACCTGGGCCAGATCCTCAGATGGTGCAGATCATTGATTTCAATGGAGCTACATCTGCCTACTGACCCTCCAGCACCAAGGCCTGATGCAAAGCCCATTGAAACCAGTGGGAGTCTTTCCATTGTTTTCAATGGCTTTGGATGAAGCCCTTATTGTGGAAAGGATGCGGAAGAGCTAACAATGGAAATCTATTCCCTGTTGGAAAAGGCCGGCCCTTTCCAGCCAAAGAGTTCCTGTTCCAGCTTATTTATAGGCCCCCACACCTGTATACAAAGCCTAACTAGGATGGAGTCAGCAAATGTCTGTCTTGTGTTAATATAGTAACGGGATCTGGGCTTCCTGCAGTCCAGAGCATCAAAAAATCTCCCGGTGGTGTCAGCTTCCTGCAGCATCGGTTGAAGAACTTTCCATCTGAGCAGTCGTTAGGGATTACCTCATATACTCCTGCTGCAGCGCCTGTCATGTGCAACATCTGCATAAAAATTCAAAGAATGCTACTGCTTGTTGACTGCCGGGCCAAAAGAGCTGTATCAAATATGAGGCCACACGGCCAGTGACACAGAGGGGTTTCAAGCCGCACGTTCTCAGAGCACTAATGGTTGCCTGCTTTGGAGAAGAGGGGACCTATGCACTGCACATCTGCAGTGTGACTTATGGCACAGACGAGGTACTGTGAGGCATTACCTAGGGAGACCGTACATCCCATTTTGGCTGGGATAGTCCCTTTTTTAAGCCCTGTCCTGGCTGTCCTGAATTTTTTATGGCAAAAGTGGGCATTTGTCCTGTTTGCTCTTGCCAATTTGATCAGTTGGCAAAAGCAAATGGGACAAATGCCCACTTTGGGGGCGGAATGGGGGATTACCTCATATAGTAGATATATGCATATAGTATAGCAGTGGAACATGTGAGGGGGGAATGGTGATGCCATCCCCACGCAAGGGGAGAAGGGAGAGGCAGGGCTCCAGTGGGGGGCTGGCAGGGCTCAAGCCAGCAGCCTCATGCGGGTGGCAAGCAAGGCTCGGGCGAGCAGCAATGCCAGCCCCAGTCTTTTGGAAATATGGTCACCCTATTTCATATGTGTGTCACTGCTCGCCTGAATCCTGCCTGCCCCCTGCATGGGGCAAGCGGCTCGGGCCAGCTCCATAGTGGGGAGGGGAGGGCCTGCCCTGCATGGTGTCCCACTTTCCCTTAGGGAAATATGGTCACATCACCCTAAACATAGCCTCTTTTTAAAATTCCCCTCTTTTAGGATGCCCATGGGTGGGTCTCGCTCTGAGCTCTGTTATGTGTTTGAGCATGGTTTGGAATTTCTGATTGTCCTGTCAAAACATACAAAATGCCACTCCCCTCATTCATCAATCCTTGCCTGGCCAGGAGATACCTCTGTGTCTCACAATGAACAATGTAATACTTATGGCTACCACTGTCCCCCACTTGCCACTGGCTTCCACAGCAAAAGATGGTTGCTCTGCACTTAATCCCCTCTTTGCTGGTGCCGAATTACCTAAAACATTTGATTTTTGCCTTTGAGCAACCAACTGTAGAAGGAAGGAACTTCTACACAGTGAAAAGCCAGGAAGCAGGGACAGGCATCAGGCTATGTGTGTCTCAATGAGCATTGCGGAAACCTGAGTGTTGTTTGGGGAAATATACAACAAAAGGTTCCTTCTGTAAAGATCAGCACTTTAAGATGCCTGAAAATATTTCTATATGGCAGTAAGAAGAAAGCACAGTTTCAGCACATGGGAAAATGATGGCTCTGTATTGGAAATGCAAAACACTTATGCAATATGAGCTGATATTAAACAAGAGCATCTTGTGTTTCTCCATAATTGAATTGAATGAAATCCTTTACATCAGAGAGAGTTTTGCATGAATTAGGACCAAGTAAGGACTTCTGGCTTTGTCCCAAAGTGAGACTGTCACTAAGAAAATCAATCACTGCCAGATGTAGTTACAGATGCCATTTCACTCTGCAGTGGGGGAAGGCCAGACAGACACTATGACTGAAGTCAATGGAGCTATGCTGACTTACAACAGCCAAGGAGCTGTGGCCATGTTTCATTCTCATCATTTAATGGTCATCTCCTGACATGCGGTGGCAAAGAAAGGTCAAGCTATTGATAAGGAAGGAAGGAAGGAAGGAAGGGGTACAACAGATAAAATTCCTTTTTCTTTTCAAACTTTGCCTCTTAAATAGATTTTTAAGGATTTGCATTAATCAGTTGAGATTTTCCAAACCTGCCTATAGGATTTGAAACCCCAATCCTGTTCACCTCTAACAAGGACAAGGTACTCAGATCCCTTGGTTGACTTAGAAATTCTCAGCCTTGCTACATCTCTGGTTGGGAGAACCAGGAATAAATCAGCTTCAGTAGCTGGCCTTTCAAAGTAACAAGTCCACATTTTTTCTCGTCCACACGTAAAGATACCTTTCCGTAGCCGAGCTCAGCAGGAGTTACCACTGGGATAAATTTGGCTCCATCTCTCTGTGTGGAGGCCTCTCTTATCTACATCATCAATCAAGCTTTTCACTGTGCTAATCTCAGGGACTATTGGGGGAACAACAGCTGGGCCCCACGTTGCTCAGACCCAGAGTGGACACCGGCATGGATAGATGCCCTCTTCCCTTCCCCATTAGAGCAGCGGGAGATCCAAGAAAGAGATGAGTCAGCTGAAGTCATTTCCTGCTCTAAAGAAGAGATATACAAATTAAATGAAATCTTGTCCCAAAAAGGGAAATACTAATGAGGCTCTGGAGACACAGCGCCAGTTGCTCAGCTGATGAAAATCAGCATAGTCCCATTGACTTCCAAGCTGCCGGAGGAACCCAAAAAGGGCTTCCCCTCGACTCACTATGGAGGTAAATGCAGACCCAGATGGTTCTGTGCAACATTTCAGATGGAAATGAGTTAAAGTCCAAAAGGCCAGGGCACAAAGGTTTAGAAAACATGACCTATGAGGGAAGATTGAAAAAATTGGGTTTGTTTAGTCTGGAGAAGAGAAGACTGAGTGGGAACATAACAGTTTTCAAGTACGTAAAAGGTTGTTACAAGAAGGGAGAAAAATTGTGCTTCTTAACCTCTCAGGATAGGACAAGAAGCAATGGGCTTAAATTGCAGCAAGGGAGGTTTAGGTTGGACATTAGGAAAAACTTCCTGTCAGGGTGGTTAAGCACTGGAATAACTTGCCTAGGGAGGTTGTAGAATCTCCATCATTGGAGATTTTTCAGAGCAGGTTGGACAAACACGTGTCAGGGATGGTCTAGATAATACTTAGCCCTGCCATGAGTGCAGGGGACTGGACTATATGACCTCTCGAGGTCCCTTCCAGTCCTATGATTCTATTATCCACATTACCAAGATTCAAGCAGAGCCATTCCTAATGTGTTGGGATACAGAAAAATACAAAGGACCAAATCCTGCTCTTCTTTACATTTTGTGCAATAGCAATAACTACTACCCAGTGGGGGTCAGGAGGAAACATCATCCATCGGCAGTTTAATCCAGAGTTGTCTACTATGGAGATTCCAGTATCTTTCCCCTGAAGCAGCTGGTACTGGCCATTGTCACAGAGTAGATGCTAGAAAGACCACTGGTCTGGCTCAGTATGGCTCTTCCTAAGTCAGGGCAGAAGTAGGCACAAAGGCCCAGATCCTCACAGGCTCCTACGTCTATTGATTTCAGTGGAAGTTAGGAGCCTGAATATTGTTGAGGATCTGGGCCAAAGTGAACCAATCTCCTTCTTGCGTGTAGCGATTTGTGTGAGAGAATGTTGTTGATTTGTGATCAAGCTTTTAATATTCATGGTTCGGCAGCTTGGATCAATTAAGTAAAGAAATCTGAGCATCTAGCCAATGGGCCCATTTGACTATAACTAGATCCATCTGTTTCAGACACAAAATGGCTAATAGCTTCAGATTGCATCTATCATTTTTCCAAATAGGCTCCCGCACTTCCATTCACTCTGATCTGTGGGAGTTGCAGCAGCAAGGAGAATTGCTGAATTTTGGAGGAACATCAGCCATTCTTACTGCAGCTGCCACGATCACATGGAAAATGAGTCGGATGGAGAAGAAACTATTTTTCCCTTCCGAAGACTATGAGCGGTGTTTATTTGCTGCTAGATAATAGCACTTTGGTTGAGAGGCCAGCATTAGCCTTCCGCGTGACTCAGGGATACGTGGTGAGAATGTGCTGAGCATCACCCTCAGCTTGATTAGCAAAGCGCCCTGATCAAAGAATTTCGTAGTAACTTTCATGGAGTTTTCAATATCCGGGAAACAGGAAATCCCATTGAGAAAATTGTCAGCACATGACCCTGTGACTGCATCTCAGCACAACTCCTGTTGACTCAAGGTTGCAAAATCAGACCCTAATTGCAATGGGTGATGAGCAAGGAGCAGAGTGAACTGGTTTAAGAGAAACGTTTTCCATTGCTGCACTTCATTTGCCCTGGTGAAAGACCTAAACTACCAGTTGGCTATAGAACACGTACCGTATCTTTTTTTCGGGGATCTCTGTGGTCAAATCACAGCAGCCGTTCAGTTGGTCAACAAACAAAGCTAAGGACATTTTCAACACCTCCATTTTTGACATCTGGGAGCTGGGTTTTCAGAAATGTTTTGCACCCACAAATCCAGAGATGGGAGGATGGGCCAGTGATTAGGACATTAATCTTGGATTTAGGAGACCCAGGTTCCTGTGTGGGTCCTTGTTTGGCCACAGACTTCTTGTGTGACCTTGAGCAAGTCACTTAAGTCTCTCTCTGAGCCTCCATTCCGCAAGTAATAGCACTTTTCCATCTCTTGGGGGGTTGTGAGAATAAATCCATTAAAGACTGTGAGGTGCTCAGATGCTACAGATAAGTCCCTAGTATAGCTAGAATTGCAGTCAATGGGGGTATTGAAGCTGCAAGTGCTTGGCAACTCTTAAAATCAAAGCTCAGGGGTCACAAGTTGGGCAGTGAGGCACCCAGAAAATAGTGACCATTTGTGAAGGCCTCAGTAAATTATCTCCTTGTGCAGAAACCCTGAGCCAAATCCTGATTGTAGATATCACTGTGTAACCTCCACTCACTGGGTGTCACTGTGATCAGTGGGTGCCCTATAGTGTGACTTAGTTACACTGTAGCGTTTAGTGTGTGCTACCATATAGAGCAGTGAGAACCTGTCTGTATCCGTCTTTTGTCTCTTTTCCAATACTTAGATCATAAGCTCTTTGGGGCAGGGACTTCTCTTTTTGGACTGTGTTTGAACAGCGCCTAGCATAATGGGATCTTGGTCCATGACTGGGGCTCCTAAGTGCCATGATATAATAATGATTGCAAAACCCAGTGGGCACTGCCAGCTTTTGGGAATGCTGAAGAAGGACTAGTTGGACAAGAGTGAAGAAAATAGATTTCTCCTGTGAATGTTGAATCAGATAAGCTATAAATCCTGCAGATCCGTGGCTTTGCTTAGTGTGTATCTTTGTAGTAGACAATCATCGACTTCTCACTAAAAAGAACAACAACAAAAAGAAGGCAAAAACATTCACTTAAAAAAAAAAGACGCAATCAGCTGCAATCATTACTAAAGATAAATCAGCAGCTGTTGCCATATTTTGTAGAAGATATTGTGTTCTGGATTTGGAGTGGTAGCCAAATTCGCCACAAGAAAAGTTCAGTGCTATGAAGTAGGCCAAATGGACTAAATATAGGCTCTCTGATATCAATCATGACTCCAAGTTGTTGTCATTGGATAGCTATTTAGTGGTCTACCCAACATGAAAGGAGTTGTTGGTCTTATTCTGTTATTTTATGACTGGAAAACGTCTCAGCCAGTTTGGACTGTACAACACAGAGCAAATTATTGCTCTGGCCCAAAGCATTTATCCAAGAAATGGGTCTGTTGTGCACATCACAAAAACACCATCACTCTAGAAATCCACCCAACCTCCCCCCGCCCCTGGGGCATGAACCTGGCAAACAAATAGTGGACGTCTTCCCTAGAAATGTGGTAGATTAAAGCATCTCTGCTTTTGATTCCAGTTGCTTCCCACAGCTCCAAGCATGATCTCTGCCTCAACAAGAGTGAGTCTGACTCAGCTAGTTGTCATTCGGTCTTGGTTTCACATTATTTACTATTTATACTGCGGTACCACCCAGGGGTCCTGACTCAGGGATCAGGGTCTATTGTGCCAAGCCCTGTACACACAACAAAAAACAGACCGTGCCCCATATCATACAACTAAGGCCCTGCTTCAGGGGAAAGCACTTAAGAATGTGCTAAACCATTGGTGTTATTTTAGCCAGTAGAACGTAAGCGTGTGCGTAATGCTCTCCCGGATTGGCATGCTTTCCTGAATCAGGGCCTATGGATCTGACGAGGTGAAATAGAGAGAGAATTGGGGAAGTCGTTCAGCTACATCATCCATGTCTGTGGGCACACAATTGCCATCTATACATATCTGGGGGCTGGGCACCATTTTGAAAACCTAGAGTGAAATCCTGGCTTCAGTGGCCAAACTCGCACAGAGTTCAGTGGAGCCAGGATTTCACCTCTAGCTCTAAGGGCGAGGAAACGGGCCCATGTGTGCTTCACTTGCTTGCAAAGGAATCCTGCTGCGGTTCTGTGCTGCTCAGGCATGGAGGTGACAGCATCTATTGCTCCCAAAGCTGCTGACTTTGTGTGCAAAGACGTACGTGGGTGCAGATCGGATGAACAAAGGGTCCTTGGCCAAGACGCAAGATCGAGCAGCTGTAAGAGATTCGTTCGAAAGCCAAAAGATTAGTAATATGAAGAGGGGAAAGGGAGGAAATACCCCCCATCTGTCTCATACATTTCCTCTCTCCCCGCCTGAGCGCCTCTGCCATGTGGTGCAGTCTCCTGCTGTTTAAGCATCTTAATGCTTTTCCCCCTTTAAAAAATGCTCCCGGCCTTGCTCCTTACCAGCGAAGTTAGAGCCGTGCATGAAAGTGCGAAGCTCTCACGGTATGTCACCGCAGGGATATCTGCTAAGCCCTCTTGGAATTGACATGCTTCAGACAGACAGTCCCTTTCCTTCCCAGATGACATCAGCACAGATTGCGAACCGATTCGGGGCTGAATGTTATGCATGTACAATATTTGCTGGGTTAACAGAAACAACAGTTGCCTGCACTCTGTCAAAACGTTGATAAGAGCTACTGCAGGTATCATGTCAGGCTGAACGCCTGTGGTGGGGGGGAATCCTGGTCCCACTAAAGACAAAACTCCCACTCATCTCAGTGGGACTAGGAGTTCACCCTCAGGGTTTAATACTGCATCAGGCTCAGCTTTACTGTGCACAGAAGTATTGAACTAATTTTGCTTTCCCATCCATAAATTCAGTCCAGCTGTTTTAGGAGCATAGTGTTCCCTTCATGGGTAACACACTGGACTGGGACTCAAAAGATCAGGGCTCTGTTCTTTTCTCTGCCCCTGGCCTGCTAGGTGCCCTTTGGCAGGTCACTTTAACCTCCCTCTGCCTCAGTTTCCCCATCTCTCCTTTGTGGAGTGCTTTGAGATCTCCTGTTTCTTCCTACTCCCAGCGCTTGGGTTATGACTTGAAGCCAGAGGGTTTATATCCCTGCAAACATTTTTAAAAAATCCCTGCGAATGTGAAGCAGGATGGCTGTGTTTACTGTCTCTATGTCTTGACCTCAAAAGTGAGCACCATGTAGTGGCATTTAAATCCACACCCTTACAAAACCTAGACCAAATGTGGACACAAATAGTACCAGTGAAACTAACCCCATGCCAGAGTCCAACCACTTAACAGCAAGCCCTTCCTCTTTGAGAAAAGCTTTTCCACCAAGACCAGAAGAACATTTAAAGCAGTAACCACAGCCCTCCCCTTCAAAGAAATCAACCCCAGGCAGAGCTTCCTCTAACCAGGGAAGCAGATGAGGGGAGGAGACTACATGAAATACACTAGCAACCTCGTGCTGCCGATCTGTTAATTTAGGAGGCACTGAAAAACTTGCTATGTTTTCAAACAGGCACCTTCCTGCTTTCTCCTATGCTGGCCCTCCTGCTTGGGAGGAGCTCCCCGTAAACGGCCACAAAGCTACTTCGATATTTCCCTTCAAATTCCTGCTCCAAACTCTCCTTAGCTGTGTTGCGACAGTGGTTAGACTGCCGGTGTGCTGAGATCACAGCTTATCAGGCTGATCTATTTTATCTCGCTGTTTCCTTGTGCTCTCCCTTTTGTCTGAATCCATTTGCAGCTCTTGTCTTCTACCTAGATTGGAAGCTCTTGGCGGCAGGGACTGTCTTTTGTTCAGCAATTGTACAGCGCCTAGCACAATGGGGTCCTGGTCCATGAGTAGTAATACAAATCCGTAATTCATTAATTCATAATACAGTAATCCTTAGTAATACAAATTAATAACAACAATTAATGGGCACCAATGCATACCCTAAGGCAGACAGATGAAGATGATTAGGCTTTGAGGTTAGGTTTAAGAACTCAACGTTGTTTCTGTTCTGATTCAGGGTTGCTGGAACAGGGGGAAGGGGCCGTGACCCTCCCACTGTCGAAAGTGAACGGGCCTTTTCACCATGGTCCTGGCCTTCTGCCCCTCCTCTTCCCCGAGGCCCCGCCCCCCCCGACCAGGCTGGAAGCAGGAGCCTGGCTCAAGTAAGGGTGGCCAAGGGAGCCCAGGCAGCTGTGGGGACCTGGCTCCAGCTTCTGGCTTGGCCTGGGGGCCAAAGAGCTGCAGCTGGGTCATGGTAAGAGTTGCCTGGGCAGCCATGGGGAACTGTAGACCCTCCATCTGCCTTGGGTGGGGGGTTCGGGGAGCAGGGACACAGAAAGGGGGCTGCTCTCAGGCCTCCCCACCCCAGGCAGGTGAAGGGTCCCAGGCTCCCCGGCTCGGCTCCAGCTTCCAGCTTGCCCGGGGGGCGGGTCCTCAGGGGAAGAGGGGCAGGGCCTGGTGGCCCCCGCCACCCCACTATTAGGAAGAATCCTTTGCCCCTGTTCTGATCCTTGTAGAATCAAAATATAACCCAAACCAGCCTGTTCTCTTCATGGTCCTTATACCATAACATGCCGAACCTCAAATAGAAGCACAATGACAACATCACTTGGAATCAGTTTTTGTCTTCAAAACGTCCCAGGAGAAATTAGCATTTCCTGTTTATTTTCTTAGCTTCCCCTGGTGCAATTTCTAATCAACTCTCCAAGGGCTGTGGGGATTTCCTGTCCATGCTGCAGCCCCACAAACTTTCACATGCTCTCCGGTATCGAGTCTAGCTGTAGTTTTCCCTCCTTGGGTCCAGGGTGCGTGATTAAATATTGTTGACTATCAGGCCTCATAGGTGCAGATGGCACTTTGCAGACAGGTACAAACTGAAGTCCCTGTCCAGAGTAGCGTACAGTATAAAGACTTGACTTTGTCTGGTCGTGTCTGGGTGCATAGTGTGTGTGTTTGGGATGGGGAAGAAGGGGGAAGGCAATTTTGCACCCGACCTCCCTTTTCATTCCAGGCATAGTCTCCCTCCTCGTGTTCCTCTGAGTGTGCTCCAGCCCAGTGCTGCTAGCTCTCCAAAGGGGGTGAGGGCCATGCCCATCTCTGTGCTGGGCGGGGGGGGGAAGTGTACGTTGCACCCTGCTCAAAAATGGTTCACCAGCCATGTTCCTATGCAGGGCCCGCCCTAGACCAAATAGCGCCCCAGGCGAGGAGCATCTTTGGCACCTCCCCCTTCCATTTGTTAAACTTTTGAATACCTTATTACAGCACCCTGAGCCCGGTGCCCCCCAAGTGGTCGCTTGGGTTGCCTGCCCCTAACTCCGGCCCTGTTCCCATTCCAGAAGTTTTCAGTGGGGCACACTGCCCCTTACTGCAGGCTGTGGCGTTAAGAACCATAGGGCTTGAGGTTACAGTACTGGAGTGGGACTCAGGAGAGCTGGGTTCAATCCTCTCCCTGTTTTATCTTGGGGATAAGTCACTCAATCTCTCTAGGGGAAAGATGTGAGGAGGTGTTAATTTAGGCACTTGCATGGTATGGCAATGGGGCCCCGCTGGGAGCTATACAGATATGGAGTCACAGTGCAGCCTGAGATAACAGACAGAGTGGGGGAAAGGCTGCTAAGGAAGTAGCTAGCTAAGCATTTGTAAGGTTTCAGAGTAGCAGCCCTGTTAGTCTGTATTCGCAAAAAGAAAAGGAGTACTTGTGGCACCTTAGAGACTAACAAATTTATCTGAGCATAAGCTCTCATGAGCTACAGCTCACTTCATCGGATGCATTCGATGAAGTGAGCTGTAGTTCACGAAAGCTTATGCTCAAATAAATTTGTTAGTCTCTAAGGTGCCACAAGCATTTGTAAGACACCAGTGGCCACCAAGGTGTTGTGGCTTTACAAGTGGTGGATAATATAACAAACTATGGGATTAGGTACGAACTATCCGGAATAACCCATTGATGAAATAAACCAACCCCTCCCTCTCAAACTGTATTTAATGATGCTTGTAGAATGGCATGAAAAAGGGGCTGATCATTTGTGGGTTTTACCCACTGCAAATTAGCAGGTGGGAAAGTGTCAATTATGTGGCCACTCAAAGCGGCAAATTATGAGCTGAATGGGGACAGTCCAAGTGATGGCCAGACACAGCAGTGATGAATCAGCACGGTGTTCGGCCTATTTCTACCCAGTGTACAGCTTTAGAAGGCGGAGGATGTTAGACTTGATAACTGCCCTCCTGAATGCTTTCATGGCTGTTAAAAATCTTCTTTGTACACAAATGTATTCCATATTATTCCCTTTGAAAAAAAAGACAGCCCGATCTGTTTCTACCTTTCAGGACCAAACAAAAGGAACACACATTGTTGATAATAAGCAAGTCTCTTTGTTAAGACGGAACTATTAAAACAATTAAAGCCCAGCTGACAAAGATTGCGGTGTTAGCTATTGGAAATACAAAACCCGCAACCAGGAGTCCATCCACTGGACAGTGTCTTTTGCTATGGATTCTTAAGTCCAACAACCAAAAGTTTCTTGAATGTGCCCCTCCCATCTCCCTCTACCGCACCCCACTCACAGCTGTTGTCCTTGGTCAGTGAAGACCCAGAGTTCAGAAGGGCATTCGTGTGAGTTCACATCTGGGGGGGGGGGTTAAGGGGGTGGAGAAGGCACCTTGGTTGCTCCTTCAGCCACTCTAGTTGCACCATTGGCCACCGCACCAGCCTCTTGCTGCTGTGCCAGCTGCTGGCTCGGTGCCCGCCAGCCACTCCGCTTGCTCCGCCCGGATGCCGGCTCCGCTCGGTCCAAAGGGATGTAGGTGCTTGTGAAGCATAGATAATACAAATGTTTCAGGCCAAAGGGGCATGAGCAGGGAGTGTGAAAGATATAGTCAGATTATTAGCTGGAGAAGATCAAGGTTTACAACATGCCTGGTAAAGAATCAGGCCAAGATTTTCAAAAGTGGCTGGCGCTACTGGCTGCCTCCATTTTTGGGAGCCCAAGTTGAGACGCCTTAAAGGGGCCTGTATCTTAGAGAGGGCCGAGCACCCCTCCTTTGGCAAATCTCCTTTATGGGGGATCAACTTGGGCACCCAAAAATGGAGGCCCCCCCCAAGGACTCACCCCGGTGAAACTCTCAGCCATCTAACATTTGATTGAGTGATGTGGCTTCCCTGGCTTTCTGCACCCCTGTTGGGATGGGCCGGAACGGGGTCTAAGGAAGGGCAACCAGCTGCATGCTGCGGGTTTGCAAAACGCCAGCGTAAAATCTCCACCGACTCATCAACCCACAGTCGCGTGTGTGTGTTTCCTTGTCGTCAGCTGGCCAAGAGACCTGTCCGGCCTTCCTCCAAGCCTTGCAGCTTCTGATTGCCTTGCCCCTGGGGGGAGATGGAGTCAAGTGAACCGCACTGGCAATCAACGCAGGGGGGCAAAACCGGCCCAGGGAGCTCCCCGCACCAGAGCCACGTTGGCACACCAGCCTCTCAGTGCATGGCTGGCCGGCTGTGCCCTGGCACTAGTGCGACCCGAGAGCAAGTGTGAAAAATCGGGACGGGGGAGGGGGGTAATAGGAGCCTATATAAGAAAAAGCCCCAAATATGGGGACTGTCACTATAAAATCGGGACCTCTGGTCACCCTCCTTGGCGGGGGTGTGAGCAGTCCAGCCATCAGCACCTTCGGGGGCTGGTTCAGTCCCTCCACCCCCCCACAGCTGGGGGGGGGGTCTCCTACACAGAGGGGTTTATAATAACCCCGACCTTTCCCCATATAATCCGGAGTGTGCAGCGCCTCAACGGGGCCGGGTTCTGCTTCTCCAGCCCCCCGGCAAACGGGGGCCCCCCGCTGCCTCCCCCACCCGCGGGGCTGGGGGGGGGGGGCGCGCTAGGCTCCAGCTGGCCCCTGCCGGGCCCGGGCACGGCCGGGCTTAACAAGAACCAGCTGCGGCGCCGCTCCGCTTGCTGGGGCCGGGCGCGATTGGCCGCTGGCCGGGCTGGGGGCGCCCAATCGCGGCGCTGGGGCAGAGCCGAGACCCCGCCCCGGCCAGCGCCGGGAGCGCAGGTCGGCCGTGGTGGGAAGCGGCTCCCGGGCTGGAGAGTCCCTGCCCCTGCCCCGGGACACCGCTGCCGCCTCCGCCCCGCCCCAGCATGGGGCTCCCCGCGCCGCCGCTGCTCCTGCTCGGGCCCTGCCTGCTGCTGGGCTGGGCGGCCGCGCTTCCCCGGCGGCAGCTGCTCCCCTTCGGGGCGCCCCGGGGCGATCGGCTGCTGCAGGACGGGGACGACGAGACCTCGGCCGTGGTGACGCTCGGGAAGCCGCTGCTCTTCTACGAGACGCGCTTCAGCCACCTCTATGTGAGTGCCCGCCGCGGGGCTGAGCGCCCGGCCCCGGGATCGAACCCGCGGCCGCTCGCTGCCGGGCATGGCCGGGCTGCAGTCACCCAGCGCCTAGAACTAAAGCTGAAGGGCCAATAACAGCCCTCAGCAGGGGTATGGGTCCGGGACTAGGCCAACTTTTTGGCCCGGGGGCCACATCTGGGTATGGAAATGGCATGGCGGGCTGCCTCGTCCCTCCCATTGGCCGTGGTTGCCGGCCAATGGGAACTGCAGAGCCGGCGCTTGGGGCAGGGGCAATGTGTGGAGCCCCCTGGCTTCCCCTACACGTAGGAGCCAGGTGGGGGGAGGCGCCACTGCTTCCCGGTAGCTGCACGGAGCCACGGCACGCACGGAGCAGGCCAAGTCCCCGACCCTGCTCCCCGGCAGGAGCTCGAGGACCAGATTAAAAGGTCTGACGGGCTGGACGCGGGCCGGCGGGCCGTAGTTTGCCCAGCCCTGGTCTCGGAAGTTGCAAAGAACTTGGTGCATCCGTAGATTGTCCTACATGCTCCCCTTTCACCTAGCTATCCCTGTCCCTACCCCTCTGTCTAGCTAATGGTGCTGGAAAACATTGTGCCCAGCTGCTTCCTCCGGCGTGGGGGGTTGCCTGGAGTGAGCCTGCAGCTGGGGATGGAGCTTACATGGGTGGAGAGGAAAGGGAGGAAGCTGAGTCTTTGTTCCCCCCCTGTAATGTTGGGATAAGTGAGGTCCCTTGTGGCTGGGCCCCGGCTGGACCGAAAGCCCCTGGATGGGGTGGGTGGAAGGACTTGGCTCGGAGAGAGGAACTGGTGATGCAGAGGCAGGGTGGGAGTATTGCAGTGAATGGGATCTTTCTGCACTGCAGCTGTTGTTGCCTGTTGACAGGAGTCCTGTGTGGGTGGACAAGATGGTGGAGAGGGCTTTGAGCAGAGTTCTTTGCTGTCTCTTGTAGGTAGGAACCAATGGGATCATCTCCACCCAGGATTTCCCCAGAGAAACCCAGTATGTGGACGACGACTTCCCCACTGACTTCCCAGCCATCGCCCCCTTCATGTCCGATATTGACACCAGCGGCGGGAGGGGGAAGATCTATTACCGGGAGGATGAGTCCACCGAGGTGCTGGGCCAGGCCGCTCGCCTTATCCACGCTGGATTTCCTAGTGCAGCTACTGCTGCCTTCACTCCCACCCATGCCTTCATCGCCACCTGGGAGAACGTGGGTGCCTATGAGGAAGTGTCTCGAAACTCGGAGCCCTCCAAGAAGGTAAGGCCAATCTTAATAAAAAGAACAGGAGTACCTGTCGCACCTTAGAGACTAACAAATTTATCTGAGCATAAGCTTTTGTGGGCTACAGCCCACTTCATCGGATGCATAGAATGGAACATATAGTAAGAAGATACTTATACATACAGAGAACATGAAAAGGTGGAAGTACCCATACCAACTGTAAGAGGCTAATTAATTAAAAGGAGCTATTATCAGCGGGGCAGGGAACACTTTTGAAGTGACAATCGAGATGGCCCATTTCGGACAGTTGACCCGAAGGTGTGAGGATACTTAACATGGGGAAATAGATTCAATTAGTATAATGACCGAGACATTCCCAGTCTCTGTTCAAACCTAAGTTAATGGTATCTAATTTGCATATTAATTCAAGTTCAGCAGCTTCTCATTGGAGTCTGTTTTTGAAGCATTTCTGTTGCAAAATTTTCTGTCACTGAGTGATTAGAGAGGTTGAAATGTTCTCCTACTGGCTTTTGAATGTTATGATTCCAGATGTCAGGTTTGTGTCTGTTTATTCTTTTGTGTAGAGACTGTCCGGTTTGGCCAATGTACATGGCAGAGGGGCATTGCCATCATGTGCCAGCATATATCACATCGGTAGATGTGCAGGTGAACACGCCCCGGATGGTGTGGCTGATATGATTAGGTCCTATGGTGGTGTTCCCTGAATAGATATGTGGACAGAGTTGGCATCGGGCTTTGTTGCCAGGATAGGTTCCTGGGTTAGTGTTTTTGCACTCTCACAGATCTTGGGAGACAGGTCAGTCCTCGCTTACAGGCAGCCCCCCAACCTGAAGCAAATACTCACCAGCAACCACACAACAAAAACACTAACCCAGGAACCTATCCTGGCAACAAAGCCCGATGCCAACTCTGCCCATGCTTAGTGGGGGAGGTGGGGAAGCGCCGGAGACAGGGTAGGGACTTTGGGGAAGAGGGTTGGAATGGGAGCAGGGCAGGGCGGGGAGGGGCTGGGGGTGAAGGGGCGCGAGCACCCACCGGCACCAGGAGAAGTTGGCGCCTATGGTAGACATACCCTAAGACCTGTTCACTCGCGTGCTCTCTAACATCTCATGGAGCATCAGCTGAGCAAGAGCTCAGATATGGGGTCACAGCCCAAACTCCGTGGTCTAGAGTGTCTACAATTGATGGCAGCAAAACTTGGATATCTCATGGTGAGGCTAGAATACCATTCACAAACCCCTTAAGGACCGAGTGTGAGACCCTTACTCCAAGGAGATCGTGCTGAAGTCAGCTGGGCTACTTTTGTCACTCACTTCTCACAAGGGATTCACGATCTCTTACAAACACCAGTGGTGGAAATCAACGGTCATGAGCTATTATAATTTGACTACTAACAGCATCCACTCAACATATACAAAGACTTGGTCTCTGCTGCAAAGACCTTACAGTACAGACAGGGCCCTTTGTTTTCAATTTTTATTATATTTAATTTTCCTGGGAATTTATCGGTGTTTATTACTACAACAACGAAAACAGGTGGAAAAAACGATTAATAATTTTTCTGGGTAAATATCGGGGTTTATTTTGGTGAATGGCAGCTCAGGGGAAAAAGTCTTCAGTAGCTTTGATGAATGGAATTCAATGTGGTTTGCTGCAGAACTAAAACAGAACTGAAAACAGTGTCACCTCTGAGTTTAAGAAAACAATACATCTCTCATCCCCCCAATAAATTTTTCATTTGAATAAACAGTTGTAGACTTAGAACTATTAGCCTATAAATATTTACATTTAATAATTGGGCCACATCATTTGCAGCGCATACACTCAACTTCATCCTTTTCGCCTGTTTTTTTTTTTTTTAAATTTTAAATACTTCCTTGTGTTCTGAAACGTATTCTGAGACAGATTTTCATTTTCTTCCCATGTTAGTGTATCAGATCTTTAAACCGTTATCAGCTAACAGCTTGAAATATGTGCGGGGCGGGCGTAATATTCATCAGTACATTCAGATATGCACGCACTTCAGAGCTTCTGTGTATGCCTGTTTGTTTGTTGTGTGTATCTTCTAGCCTAATACATAGCCTTATTTCAACAGACAGCTTTGCATATACACACAGACTAATGTATTATAGATGTATTTTCCTAATAAAACTATTGATATTTTTTTTAATGTATTGGAATGATACAAAAGTAGGTTGAAAATCAGAAAAGAAACAAATACTTTTTGTAAAACCCGGGATGTGTGGTGTGTTTTTTTTTTTTTTTTTAAATCGAAAATGAAGGGGCTTAAATACAGACAAAGAGAAAACCAACCAGGTGCTTAGAATGCTCCGGGTGATGGTGTTAGCTAGAGGTGGTGCAGAAATCTCCCATTGGCATTTGCTGAAAGGTTCAGCTGAAAATGTACTTTCAGTACAGTTGCTCTGGATTTACACTGGTATAACTGAGATCCAAATCTGGCTCAGAGGGACTGATACTTGTGAGTATATCAAGTAGGGTTTGGCCCAGGATTTGTGATTTTTATTTATTTATTTATTTATTTTTTAACTACTCCAAACAGTTTGTTAATGATCTGGGCTCCTAGTCTCCTTTTCTGGGGTTTGTTTTCCAAGCTACTCGTTAACAAATGTCCGTGGGGAATAGCTTTCAGAATTTCCACTGTGGGTTGATATGAAAAGTAGATCGGGTCTGAAGAACTTCCTGCCGTGATGCATGCTTTTCAGTGACACGAACTGATAACGCTCATGAATAGACTGAAATGCTTTCAGATTCACAGCACTTGGATTCCCAAGTCATTTCATGGCTCTGGCCCACGAAGGCGGAAATTGCTGTCATGATGAACACTATTCACTGGTCTGATTCCTTACTGAGGGGGTAGGGAGCTCCTAGTGTTGTCATTGTCCCCCTCCTTGACTTTTATAGTGCGATTTGCACATCTCTTATGTGCCCTGAAAGCCTGGCTGTAGTGTTTTTTTTTTTTGTTTTGTTTTGTTTTTTGTTTTTTAAATCTGGAATTCTTTTGGGTTGCAGAGAAAAAACTTCTTGAAAAATACCATTGATTTGCTGTTCTGAGCTACCTGCATGCAGCTTTCTGATGACATGCTAACATCATGTTGCAACATGATGGGAACATAGGTCAGCCTAGTGGTCCATCTAATCCAGTATCCCTGTCTCTGACAGTGACTAGTACCAGATGCTTCAGCGATGGGCGATTATTGAATAAATTGCAGTAGGGAATTTTCTTCCCAACTCGATCAGTCAGGAGCTGGTTTGTACCCTGAATCATGAATATTTATATGATTATTTATATATACATAGGATATTTATATCATGGCTACATCTTGGCTGCATATATTTCTCCCCCCCCCGACTTTTCAAAAAAATATTACAGTAGAATTGCGGAGTTATGAACACCTCGGGAATGGAGGTTGTCCATAACTCTGAAATGTCCTTAACTCCGAACAAGACGTTATAGACATCATCCAAGGAGAGGGAGAAGGAGGGTAGGGGCTGCATCCACGGGTGGGGGTATGTGTTAGGCCTGCGGCCAAGGTGAGGGCTTCTGACCCTCGGGAGCACCAGAGCTCTGGGCTTTAGATCTGGGAGGATCTCGGGGCTTCAGCCCCACAGCTCTTCTCCCAGTTTCAGCCTCGCAGGGGGCACCAGGGCTCGGGCCTGCAGCTCCATTCCTGGCTTCTGCCCTGGGGGGCACTGGGCTCAGGACTCCCCACAGCTCTGCTCTTGGTTTGAGGGGGGGAGGGGTGCCTGGCCTTTAGCTATAGGGGGAGCACTGGGGCTGAAACCAGCGCTCCCCTCGTAGCTAAAGCCCCAAGCCCCAGTGCCTTTTATGGGACTGAAACCAGGAACGGAGCCATGGGTCTGAAGCCCCACCAGCACTCCCCCAGATCTAAAATCCTGAGCCCAGTGCTCCCAAGGGTCAGAAGCTCTGACCCTGCCTGGAGCAAGCTAAAGCCCAGAGGCAATAAAGTATTTGCTTTTTGTGTGTCTGTCTGTCTGTCTGTCTGTCTCCCTCCGCGGCTGCCTGATTACTTCTCGTTCCAGAGGGTGTCTGGTTGACCAATAAGTCCGGAACTCTGGTGTTCGTATCTTTGAAGTTCTACTGTAATGTAATGCTGAATGTTCTCATTATCCAGTTGTCTATACAAGAGCCTTATCCTTTTTTGAATCCTGCTAAACCCTGGACCTCACTGGTACCTTGTGGCAATGAGTTCCGCTGGCTAACCAGCCACACGTTGTATATGCAAAATATTTCCTTTAATCAAGTTTTAAATTTGCTGCCATCCCCTTGTTTTTGTATGATGATGAGAAGGCAAATAGAAGAGCCTGATCCTGAGGTGGAGATAATGTGGCCCAGCATTGCCATGTGGCAAGAGAATTTCACTATTCTGCACTTACTTGTACTGTAGTGTTAAGAGGTTACAACAGTCAAAGGTGTCTTCAGAAAACAAGGTCTCCTTTGACCTTTACTCTCCTCATCCATCCAGCATATAGACTAGTGCTGCTTTCCCATGAATGTCTTTCCGCAGCTCCTCCTTCAGGTCAAGCATGGGATGTGAAACAGCCTGTTTTAGAACCGAGAAATCTCCAAAGCACTGGCCCCTGGGCTCTTTGCTCCAAGAACCTTACAAATAGACTCTCTCTCTTCCCATGGGCTCTTATTATGTCGTTTATCAGCCCTGTCTGCTGCCTCTCCATGCTTATGATGAACAGTCTGGCTGAATGTCCAGTTGCCTTTCAAGCTGTCGAAGTGCCTCTTTTCCTTTGGCAATGCATCTCCGATTCCCAGGTGGAACAGTATCATCCACCGCCTTCCTCTATGGACCCATTGGGTCTCCTGGAGGTTAGCTGACTGACTGACTGGAAGAAAAATCCCACACCGTGCCAAGCAGGGAACAGGAATGCAGTCCTCCCCTCAACACATCTTCTTAAAAAGTCCACTGCTTAGCAGGGTTGCTGTCGCTGGAGCCGCCTGGCCCAGTTGTGGGTTTTGGTGCCATGCCAGTGCATCTCCGTTGCAGGATGTTGGTCTGACATAGGAAGTGAGGGTCACTGGTGGGGTTTGTGTTGAGGGTTTTTATGGCTGTTTTGGGAAAGCACAAGAGAGAAATGGAGTGACAGCATTTCAGGACTTCCTAACCTGGTACCAAATGGGAGTGAAGAAAAATGTCTTTTTTTGAAGGAGGAAGTTGCTATATGCATCAGGGAAAAGAATCATACAATCACTAATTAAAATATCAGCTACTTGTGACATGCCAAGCATAGATCACTCAAGGAGCAACAATTTTGTTGAACTCAAGTGTTCAAAAATCTGTCCCTCCCACTCAAAAAAATCATGTGACTTAAAAATCATGAGGCTTTTTTTTTTAAATGGGGGGGTTCAGTTTGCCTTCTAGGTTTTGAACCTTTGGGGTCACATTTTTCAAGCTTTTATCTGCATGCATGAGAGTTAGTACCTTACCTTTTTTTTAAATGCAAGTTGAGAGTCTCACTTAATCACATGACTCCAAGAGCAGGGACTTTAAAATAAACACCGAATGAGACTTGCAATAAAACCGCAAGATGTAGCAATGCTGGATCAATATACTGTTGCTTACAATGCTGCTACTGAAGTTTTTTAGGGACGGCATTTCACAGACATTTCTCCATGGTGTTTTTGTACAGTGGCACACTCTTGATCAAGTAACTGAAAACAGCAACAGTGTTTGTGAGCAGTATGGTCTCTGGCAGCCTGCACAGTGAAGCGAGTTGAAATCTGGCTTACCCGTAGCTGGAGCTCTGGGAAGCCGCACTGAGGTGGAATTTTCCCTCTATGGCTCTTTTAACAAGTGTTAAACAGCCAAACTCCATTGAGATCAGCCTAGTAACAAGCTCTGAGCTAACCTTTCTTGCTCTTTGACCTCTGTCCTTTACACTCCATCCATCCCTCTTATCTGTCCGATTTCTCCCTAACCCTTCTGGCAAACTTTAGCAGCGATCCTGTCTGATTATCCTCAGTTTGTTCAGTGAGGACTTAGTGGGCAGAATCAAGCTCCAGAGTAAACTCTGTTGACTGCAGTGAGGTTGCACCAGGAATGGATTCGGTGCAGTCTGATTGCCCAGCTTTGTGGTGTGTTTCTACCTCCCCCACCCCTTTTGAGATCTTTTTCAGTGTAGCTTTGTTTGTGTTGCTGAACTGCTGTCACTGGGGCATAGTTCTAAATGCCTGTGGTTGTGAGTGTGGGTGTGCGTCCTTCACAACAAACTCCCTTTATATAGGAGGGATGATGACTGCCTTGTGGAAATGCTAGGAAACTCTGCAAATAGAGCTGGGGCCCCTTTTTGGCTGTTGAAATTACTGTAATGAGAAAAGTCCATGCTGCTGAGTGTCTGTCAAGCCAAAGGCTAACCGACGTGGGAGGGCATCTTTCCATGACTTTACCCGCATCGTCACACTTAGAATTGGATCATTAGTAGGATTTATTTTCCATCATTTCTCTGAAAAGGCTTTAAAACATAATTTCAATTCCTTCCTTCCCCCCAAATAAAACACTAGCAGCTTACTCTCATTATGTACTTATGTTTCAGTAGTCCTTAAAGGACCCGATTTGAGAGCAGGGCCCCTTTGTGCTAGTGTAACCCATGCCTGCTGGGTGCGGGGCTCTGTCCCTCTCTAGTGGCACCTAGACCACTTAGAGTTAATGAGATTGCTACAGCCACCAAAGAGCCATGTGGCTTTTAGCTCATGCAGTAAAGGCTTATGCAGTAAATTTCAGAGGTTGCAGGTTTGATCCCACCTGCCGACAGTGTTACAAGTGGGGCCTCGTCTGGGATATCAACTGGGAAGTCTCAGAAGCTTGGGGTCTGCTTCCTCGGCTAGGGGAAGTAAATAACCCATGCCTACTTGGTGTGACGTGCTGTCCCCTCTAGTGGTACCTAGACCACCTAGAGATTAAAGAGTCTGCTACAGCTTTGATTAAGAGCCAGGTGGCTTTTAGCCCATGCAGTAGAGGCTCATGTGTTTAGCTCCAAAGATCCTAGGTTCGATCCCACCCACCAACAGCTGGGGTCTGTTGGTGGTACACTAGGCACATGGTACATACACATAGTAGGAGACAGTCCCTGCTGGTACGAAAAGACAAGACAAAGACAGTGAGAAAGGAAGTATTATCATGCAATTTCCAGCTGGGAAGTTGATGGACACAGAGATTCAGCCTCATTAAATCGGTGAGCCCAAAACTCGGGGGGGGGAGGGGGAAATGTTTTAATAGAGACTGGGGGACGGATTCTTCTCCCACTGGTGCAAAGAAGGAGTAACTCTAAAGCAGTCAATGGGGTTACAGCCATGAGAGGGCTGATGTGAGATACAGGAGAATCGTGTTTGGGGATTACTCAGAATGCAGTACAAAGGTTCCTTTAAACATGGAGGCAAGGTTCAAAGGCAAGTCCAAAGGAGTTCAGCATATTAGGGGTGTGGGTTGTCTTGCAAGGTAGCTCGCTCAGGATGAGTTAGGACTAGTTACTCTGTGAGGGGCTAGCTGTGAATGCCCGCTGATAACGAACGCTCTACGGAACATTCAGAGGAAACATGCACCTGATTAAGGATGACATCCTGGCTTTGCCAAAGTCAATGATAAAGCTCCCATTGATTGCACTGATGCCAAGATTTCACTCCAGATTTTCAGGACCTCTCAAAATGCCCACCTGGTAGCAGCGCACTTTGGTAATAGAGGCAGCAGGTTTATACAGGTCCTGATGATATTGTACTGTCAGGGGGGTCAGCTTCTGAGCTAGCAATGTAACGGAGTCCAGAATGTGGCCAACGATGTGTTTTCTCTCTCTTCTCCCAAGGTTCTTCTGACCAAGGGTGTTGATGTGAAGCCAGGACTCGGTGCTCAGTTGGGAGAGAAAATTTGGGAAATTATGTGAAGGCAAAAGGATAAAAGTCTCCTGGTTGTGAGGGAACAATCAGATGATGTGGAGGAGTTTCTTGTGTGCTTGGGAAAAGAAGAGCTGGGGTTAATAGCCAGGAAGACAAAGTAGAGAAAATGATGGAAGAGCCCCATTGCAGGGGGAATGCATGCTCGGGAATAAAACGTCCTGGTAATAACTCACTGGGAGCCTGTGGGGAGGAAGGGAGGGAAGTGGAATTTGTTTAGGATGGCGTTGAAGCAGATGAATGTCTCATCCTGGAGCCATGCAAGCGTCACAATGCAGGGCTTGTTATGTGGCTGATTGCCCTTCAGGTGATTGAATTCAGCCCTGGGCAGAGGACCAGGACAAGACCTGCTCAGCACTTATTTTGAGGAGGAAGGATGGGGATAGGGTTCTGGACTTGGACTCAGTTTCTGGATGAGTCACGGAATTCCTGTGTGACCTTGGGCAAGTCATTTAATCTACCCCGTGCGTCAGTTTCGCATGGGGCTAATAGCACTGCCATAGCTCAGATGGGGACTGAGCATGAAATCAAATAGTGTTGTGAAGTTCTCAGATACTCTGGTAACAAGGGTCTCATAGACGTAGATAGGCAGATGGATGAGCTGGGTGGCTGCCCAGGGTCAATTTCACCCAAGGACAATGGACCAGGGACCTATTTTAATTTTGGGACGCCCTATGAGCTTCGCTAACTGGAGCAGCTCCTTGATCAGTCTAAAAACAGGTCTACTGGCTTCACTGGAGCGACGCCATTTACATGGCCCGGTGTTTGGTTACAAGGTACATCTCCTCCAAGGAGACCTGTGATATACTGAGTCACCTTCTGAGCAATTAGCAGCTTCCATTCCAGTGCATTGGGCCTGGTCTCCACACACAAGTTGTACCAAGCTACTAGTGTTGGGACAGTTATGCCGGTATAAATGTGTTTATACTGGGATATCATACAGTGACGGGGAAGAGGAATAAGCTACACTGGTAGAAGACACCTTTATTCTGATATAATTATGTCCACATGTGAGGTTGTACCAGTAGAACTATGTTGGGGGGAAAAAATTCACATTGATAACAGAACAAAACCTGTGTGTAGACAAGGGCTACAGCCATGTCTACACTACAACCTTCTGCAGGTGTAGCTGTGTCAGTCAGGGGTGCAAAGAGGTGTGATTCCCTGACCGACTGAGCTGTGCCAGCACAATGTAGAGAGAGCTGCAAAACTGCGCTTTTACCAGTGTCATGGTTTTACAATACTCATACAAACTGCGGCTTTGCTAGTATAGCTGCGTCCACACTGGGAGTATAGTATGCTGGTCAAGCACTGCTAGTATAGATGTAACGCCGACAACCCCTGATCATCAGCGGGTGGGATCGAACCTGGGACCTCTGGAGCTTAGTGTGCATGAGCCAAAAGCCTTATGGCACTTATCTAAGGCTGTAGAGCAGATTCATTAATCTCCACGTGGTCTCTGTGCCACTAGAAGGGACAGAACATGACACCCAGGAGGTGTGTGGGTTACACAGACATAGCTTAGGTAGCTGTAAACTGACAATCTCAGGATTTTGGAACAGATTCTGATCTCACCTGATCCTATTGTATATTTGGAGTAGCTCTACTGAAGTCAATAGCGTTGTATGGACGACACAGGAGTTAATGGTTGCCCTCTACTCAGCGCTGGGGAGGCCACCACTGGAGTTCCGCATCCAGTTCTGGACAACACGCTTGAAGAAGGACGCAAACAAATTGGAGAGAGTCCAGTGAAGAGCAGCAGAAAGGAGAGGAGGTTTACAGAACCTTACCTCCGGGGAAAGGATGAAAGAACTAGGCATCTTTATCTAGAGAAGAGACGGCTGAGGGGGGAAATGGTCTCAGCCCTCAAATATGTCCAAGGTTGTTATAAAGAGGACAGTGATCGGTTGTTCTCCATGTTCATCCAGCAGGACAAGAAGTGGCTTAATCTGCAGCCAGGAAGATTGAGGTTAGATGTTCGGATGCACCCTACTAACACTAAGGGCAGCTAAGCACAGGAACAGGGCTACCCAGGGAGGTTGTGGAATCTCCATCCATGGAGGATTTTAAGGTCAAGTTGGACAAACTCCTGTCAGGGCTGGTCTAGGTCAGCTTTTCTCAAATGTGGCCTCATGCTGCCACCAAGGGGCACAATCTCCTGGGCTGTGATGAGGGGGGAAGAGGGAAAGTAGAGGCCATTCCCTGTTGCTGCTGGATGCACTGCCTTGGTGTTGGTGGCTGTTAGCAGGGGTTGGGTCCGGAGATGTCTGGGACACAAAACTGGAGGAGCAGGCAGCCAGTGAGTTCCCCACCATCCCAGAGGTGGTGGAGCTCAGGCTTTGGGCTTTAGCCCTCGGGAGGCGGCAGGCTCTGGCCACGGGGGTCCAGGTTCTAGCCATGGGCTTCGGGCTCTGTCCCCGGGCCCCATTCCCCAGCCGTGGGGCTTTGGGATCTGACCACAGGGCTTCATGCTCCTGCCTCCCCTGACCCTTATCCTGGGTTAAGTAAGTCGTCTGTGAAAAGTGATACTTGTATGTTTTTGTTAATATCACTGCTAGTTTCACAACAGTCTTACTAGCTAGCAATAAACAAACTACAATGATTTGGACGAGTCTATGTGCATATTTGTTTGTTTTTTCCTAAAGCTAATTAAGTATTGTAGGAAAAAGTGAGAGTGGCCACCAGCAAGAATTGATGGCCACACTCTGAGGCCACCAAAAATTGTCTTGAGAACCCCTGGTCTAGGTATATTTAACTCTGCCTCAGCATGTGGTGCTGGCCCCCCTCTTGAGATCCCTTCCAGCCCTACATTTCTATGATTCTGTGACTAGAGATATAGAAACTAGAGATAGGGACTCCAGGTATAAGTGAAAACAGAATCTAGCCTCACGTTAATAATAATGTGTCTTCCTGTAGCCGGAGGATGCTCAAAACCACTTCACAGGGGCGTTTCCTGGCTCACAGTGGCAAATTCAGGTGTCTCTCTTGCCCCGTCTCAGTTGGACAGAAGATTGAGGCATCACCACTTGGTGGGGGTGAGCTAGGATGTTGTGTTCGTCATCGCTAATTCCTACACAGCCCCCTGTGTATGTAACAAGGGATGCTGACAGTCTTGGAAGGGTTGTTAATGTCTGAACATCAGATCAACATGAAAGGCAGGTGGGTAATGGGAGAAAGAGCTGTGGAAACCACAGTCCCCACACAGTCTGGTGAATGATCTCTGTTCCTGACCTCAGCCCTGTTCTCCTGTCCTTGTTCGGTCCTCTGCTGTCCTGACCAGAGGTTGCCATCTGGGTTGTCTTGCTCCCTAGGGACTGTGACTGGGGCCAGCGAAATTTGTTTCACATGTAACATGTCTGGAGACTGAAAACTAATCTATGGACAGATGGTGAGTCTAGTGGTCTGACTGGCTGGTGGGCAGTACTGTAGAAGTTTATGCCTGGATTTCCAAACAGTGGAAACTCCTTATGATGGGATCATTGTGGTGTGAACTGATCATTCTCTCCTTGTTTGAAGTGGACCATTTGCACCAATTCCACAAAATTCCTCATTAAGCCAAATTTAAACCACATCCTGTTGAGCCAATGAGCCATCTCTCTCTCATACAAAATAACAAATGCTGAATGTGGTATGGTTTTGGTTCTTCTTGAGCCACTATTGATCTCTGGCTGCTTTTCTGTGTGAGCTGAGGCAAGAATTCAATGTTAGAATTCAGTCAAACACAAATCACATGAAAAGTGGAAGGCAAACACTGCATTTGTTCCTCTGTACAGTGCTGGGGTTGGTAACAGCAGTTCAATCAGCACATTCCAGACTCTATTTTTTCACATGGCATTTCCTATGATATGCTAGGAGGTCTCTCTTCAGGGTTAAAGCCCCAGATTGCATATTTCTTGTAGTTCCAGCTAATCTTCTGGGCACTCATTCTCTTCTCTTGAATGCCAGCGCGTGCGCGCGCTCTCTCTCTTTCTCCGTGTGTCATGGAGACAATTTCCCCCCCTTTCCTGTTTTTAAACATCCAGAACAGATCACACTTACGGATCATTAGTGTCACAATCTTACATGTGTTACAAAAATTATTTTCCTAGATTCCAAAGGCGATGATTGTAATAATTCTCTTCGATGAAAGAGACTTGGGGGTTTGTAATAATTCTAATGCTGGACATTCAGGGGGAAGGGGAAAAGAGACACATTGCTATTGACACATTTTTCTGGTTAAGCACGTTGAGTGGGATTTTCCAAGGGAATGAGATTCCCAATTCCCAGACAATTTCAGAGAGGCGTAACTCTCGGTGAAATCCTAGCCTGTCATAAACATACAGCTATGGGTAGCATAAAATCCCTCCTTTACCTGTAAAGGGTTAAGAACCTCAGATAACCTGGTTGGCACCTGACCAAAAGGACCAATAAGGGGAGAAGATACTTTCAAATCTGTGGGGGAAGGTTTTTGTTTTGTGTTTCTTTGTGTTCTCTCCGGGTCAGCGAGGAACCAGGGCAGGGAAAATACATCTCCTAAAGCCATACCTGAACTAAGCATCTAAGATTACAAATTGTAAGTAATAGGAAGGAAATGCGTTAGATTATCTCTTGTTTTAACTTGTGAATTTTCCCTAGGATAAGAGGGAGGTTTATTCCTGGTTTCTTTGGTCACTTTAAAATTTTGCCTAGAGGGGAATCCTCTGTGTTTTGAATCTGATTATCCTGTAAAATTACTTTCCATCCTGATTTTACAGAGGTGCTTCTTTTACTTTTTCTTTATTATAAAGTTCTGCTTTTAGGAACATGATTGGGGGTTGTAGTGTCCTAAAAACCCAAGGGTCTGGTCTGTGCTCACCTTGTTAACTCTCAAGCCTCCCCAGGAAAGGGGGTGAAGAGCTTTGGGGAATATTTTGGGGAAACAGGAACTCCAAGTGTCCTTTTCCTAAAACTTTGTCTAACTCAGTTGGTGGTGGCAGCGATACCGTTCTAAGGACAAGGAAGAATTTGTGCCGTGGGGAAGTTTTTAACCTAAGCTGGTAGAGATAAGCTTAGGGGGTCTTTCATGCGGGTCCCCACATCTGTACCCTAGAGTTCAGAGTGGGGAGGGAACCCTGACATAGCTGCTGTTCCTACCTCTCAAGTTTTCATCACAGGAGATGTCATCCAGTCTGGGCCCAAAGTTCCAAACCCCTTTGATGCGCCCTTTATTTTTAATTGCTGTAAACCAGTGGTTCCCAAACTGGGATTCATGAACCCCTAGTGGTTCGTGAAATGTTACAGGGGGTTCTCAGTGGAAAAAATTCCCTAATGGTGCACAGAGCTGTCCCTTGGGACCCCGGGCAGCACGGGGCCAGCAGCCCAGAGCCCCTGGACTTCCAAGAGCTAAGCAGATCAAAGCAAGCATATCTGTCTCACTGAGGAGATTTAAACTTCAAGACTCCTTATAAGAAATGGAAAGGGAGGTGGATATTTTTGCCTATTTTTAAAATTAAATAGGCAGCTAGTATTGTTTTTAAAATTATTATGAAGAACAAGTTTAAGCTTTGTTGTACCGTGCGTCGTTTGCCTGGACTGCTCAAGACCTGAATGCTTGTGTAGGAGGAACCCTTTGAGTTGGCTTCTTAAATACTGTCATGCTGTCTTACATCTGATGCTCCTTGACGAAACATAGGAGCCTTGTCTTATAACAGGCTTATTCAAAGTGATGTAGGCTACGAAAACGAGATCTTGGAAGAGTGTTGCCATTTTCATTAATGTAATAAAAATACTGTAATGCTAAATAATAATTAATAATAAATAGTGTGTAATGAGCATGTCATAAAAACAAATTTTATATTTCCAAGATCATTGCTTTTATCATTTATACTCAGGTAAAGGAGAAAATCCCTGGAAATATTCATTTTCAGGAGGGGGTTTGTGAGACTTGGCATTTTAGTGAAAGGGGTTCACAGGTTGTTAAAGTTTGGGAACCACTGCTGTAAACTAATTGCATCAAAACCAAAGTCCCATGTAGCTGAGGTCAGTTTGTGTCCCTCATTCCAGGGCTTTCTCTCACACATCCAGGCCTTTAACAAGTCTCCCATACGTTTGTGGTGATGCTTTCTTCTGCAGCTGAATACCTTCCAGGCAGTCTTAGCTTATGATGACTCCGAGACCTACGCCCTTTTCCTTTATCCCGATGACGGCCTTCAGTTCTTTGGGACTCGGCCCAAGGAGTCTTACAACGTCCAACTGGAGCTGCCAGCCAGAGTGGGTTTCAGCAGAGGCGAAACGGATTACGTAAAGAGAGAAGGGCTGTATTACACTGTCACCAGCAGCGAGCAGTCTGTGAAAAATCTCTACCAGTAAGTAGCGCAAAGGGGAGTGCGTTGAACGGCGTGTCTGTATAACGTGACTCTTTCATCAGATAAAACCCCAGGCTGCTGAAATGCTGGATCTGTCAGAGCTAAAAGCAGAGGTTGCCTCAGGGAAAACATCCCCTTTGGAAACAGTCTTCTGCTTTGGGATCCTGTTACACAGAAATGCATACTGATCCTGTTGCCTTGATAGCTGGTTTCCTACTGTTTACTTACCCCTGTTATTGCACTTGGGTAATGACTAGCTCAGAGGTCCCCCTACGGGTGTCTAGAAGAATGTTGGGGGGCGTGTCTGGGGCCCAGGCCAGCCCCCTTGCAGGGCAGGGAGGGAGCGAGTGCCATCCAGCTCTGCTCCTGGCCCCGACTCCGGCTGCTGGTCCTGGCTGCTGGCCCCACAGTTGGGGTCCCGACTGTCGGCCTTGGCCCTGGCTGAAGCGTTGCCCCCGCCCCAGCTATGGCCCCAGCCTTGACACGGTTACCCCTGTCTGTGTTCCTCTCCTCCCAGAGCTGTAACCCCACTCCCGGCCCTGTGGGGGAGGGTGTGGACAGGGGTTTGGGGGTCTCAAGGTAAAAAGTTTGGGGACCATTGGACTAGCTGAATCAGTGTTGTTTACTCCTTCTCAGAGTAGCAGCCGTGTTAGTCTGTATTCGCAAAAAGAAAAGGAGTACTTGTGGCACCTTAGAGACTAACAAATTTATTAGAGCATAAGCTTTCGTGAGCTACAGCTCACTTCATCAGATGCATTTGGTGGAATGCATCCGATGAAGTGAGCTGTAGCTCATGAAAGCTTATGCTCTAATAAATTTGTTACTCTAAGGTGCCACAAGTACTCCTTTTCTTTTTACTCCTTCTCATAACACAAGAACTAGGGGGTCACCAAATGAAATTAATAGGCAGCAGGTTTAAAACAAATAGAAGGAAGTATTTCTTCACACAACGCACAGTCAACCTGTGGAACTCCTTGCTAGAGAAGGCCAAGACTATAACAGGGTTCAAAAAAGTAGTAGACAAGTTCCTGGAGGATAGGTCCATCAATGGCGATTGGGCAGGGATGGTGTCCCTAGCCTCTGTTTGCCAGAAGCTGGAACTGGGCAACAGGGGATGGCTCACTTGATGAGCTGGCTGGCTTGGAGGACATAATAGGTGCTATTAAGACATGGAAAATATGAAAACAAGCAAGCTGGATGGGTTGTGTATTGACATTGGTCAAGCATTGGTCACCCTGTGTTGGGTGAAGCCCTGGCTCCACTGAAGTCAATGAGAGGTTTGCCGTTGACTTCAGCGGCTCCAGGATTTCACCTGTTCTTGCCAATGCTCCTCGGCACTTTTGGTGAGGTAGAACACAGTCCAAGTTTTGTGGAACAGGCTATTGTTATAGCAACACGCTCGCTGTCTTCAGGTGTGTCAGAGGTGGCTATAAAGAGGAGGGTGATCAGCAGTGGTCCCTCTAATTTTTCTCACCCATGTGCAGAATGAATTTTGTTATGTGCACCAATATGTCTGACACATCACCTCCATAGTGGTGCACATAACAAAATTCATGTGGCTGGGATGGAGCCGGGGCTCAGGGCTGGGGCAGAGGCTTGGAGTGCAGGGGTGTGAAGGCTCCGGCTGGGGGTACAGGCTCTGGCATGGGGTCCAGGGATGAGGGGCTCAGGGCTGGGGCAGAGGATTGGGCACTGCAGGGTGTGGGCTCTGGGCTGGGGCCAGGAATGAGGGGTTTGGGGTGCAGGAGGGTGATCAGAAGCTACGGTGGGGAGAGAGGACTCGTCTCCCCCCCACTCCCCAGCACTCTCCTTGCCACAGCAGCTCTGGAGCTGGGGCTGAAGGATAGGCGTCCCTCCAGACATGACAGGGGCGGCCCTCCTCAGCAGCTCCAGGCTGGGGGAGGGCCGCCCCTGCCATGCCTGGGTCCGGGCTAGGCCACTCTGGGGCCGTGCCGCGGCACACCGCACTGCCCCGGCTGCGTCTGGGCCCAATCTGGCCGTGCTGCCCCGTCTGCAGCAGGTCCGGGCCACAGACTAAGTTGGGGTTTGGAGAGGGGTGCCCCGTAGCAGCAGCTCTGGCTGGGCTCCCCGAGTGCCTGCGCGGCACTAAATAGGTGGCCGCGTGGCCACGCAGCTTACAGGGAACTTGAGTGATCAGTTGTTCTCCTTGTCCACCAAGCGCAGGACAAGAAGTGATCAGTTTATGTTGCAGCCAGGGAGACTGAAGTTAGATATTAGGAAAAAACTTTCTAATTGTAAGGATAGTTAGGCACTAGAATAGGTTACCAAGGCAGGCTGTGGAAACCCCGTCACTGGAGGTTTTAAAGAACAGGTTAGACAAGTACCTGTCAGGGCATGTTGAGGTGTACTTACTTCTGCATCAGCACATGGGATGGACTAGGTGACCTCTGGAGCTTTCTTTTAGCCCTAGGTGTCTAGGAGTGTATGAATTATGAGAAAGTTAAAGAGCCGGAGACATCAGAATCAGTTGCTGTGGAAATGATTGTGATGTTACCAACCCGTTACAGACTTCAGTAGGGCTGAAACTCGCCCACGTACAGAGAGGCAGAACACCAGTGAAGCCGTCAAAGCTGGGCTTATATGATCCTTAAGTATCATATAGGCCTTGTATTGGCCTTCTGCACAGAGGGGAGATTTCATCCAAACAATGGGAGCCGTTGAGCTTGTGAAATGTCAGCCGTTCTGTACGTTATCACTGTTCTCAAGGACCAGCTGTTCTGCACACAGCTGACCTCAGCCGTAAAGAACAAGGGAAGAAAAAGGAGGAAAAAAAATGCAGAAAATGTGACATAAAAGCACAACTGTTTCTAAAGAAACGTTTTTTCCCACAAGGCACTAGTGCCTTTTAAGACCTGGCACAGCTCAAATCGCAGGCTGGGTAGAGCTGATCAAATTGAATTAAAAAACAGCTGTGAAAACATATGGAATGGGATTTTATAAGAAATAAACTTTTTGATTTTTTTTCCTCCTAACCTAATAAAATATTGACCCTGTCCTGTGCCAGAAAGATCATTGCTGAAATTTTCAAATGGGACGAGTGATTCCAAATTAAGGGGGGTTAATTTGAGGCCCCTTAAGGGAGGCAGTGTAGTGGAGAGAATACTGCACTCAGGAGACCTGGCTTGGCCACTGGCTTGTTGGGTGACCTTGGGCAAGTCACTGCCCTGCTCTGTGCCTCAGTTTCCCCATCTGTAAAATGGAGATAATGATACTCGTCCCCCTTTGTAAAACACTTGGAGATCTAATGATGACAAGGGCTAGGTAAGGGCTAGGTATTAGTAAAGGGGTCTGTTTATTGAGAGGGTGAGTAGTTAACACTTTCTGAAAATCAGGCCCCTTTGAGGTGTTTCAGGTGTTTGCCCCCCCAAATTATTAGCCATTTCTGACCATTTTGACCCATAGCTCCAGTTGTACAGTCTTTTCTCAGGCAGATCTCCCATCGAGCACAGTGGGAGATTTTGTCTGAGCAGGAGTTGCTGGATGGGACACTCAGATTTGTAATCAGCTGTAAATAGCCGTTGCATGTGACTGTTTGTAATTTGTCTCTAGAACAAGCAACTCAGGGGTTCCTGGCGTATGGGCCTTCCACATTGGCAGCACCTCCCCGCTGGACAATGTCATGCCAGCTCGAGTTGGTGAAAAGCCTTCCGAGGGGCATTCCCGGCAAACTCCGGAGAGCACGTTCAGCAGTGCCGCCTTGGAGCAGAACGTCCTGGATAATGACTACCCCGATGAGAACATAGACTATGCCGAGCCCTTTTACGATGAGAACGAAGAAGACGACATTGAGTACCCAACCGAGCTGGTGCCTGATGTTTATACGAGACTTGATGTTTTGTACAGCGAGCCAAGACACTCCGGTGCCAGGCTGGATTCGGAGCTGGAATCCACATTGCCGTATCCAGTGTCCAGCCATCGCCCAGCCTATCCTGAAGTGCCCAGGATGAAGGAAGGACCATCCCAGCTGCCTCCTGCATTGGAAGATGAAGTGGAGTCCTCCCAAGAAACAGGAATCAGAAACCCGTCCTCACTAGAGACCGAGGACAGCCTGCTGGAGCTAACGACCCAGGGGCTGCCAGTAAACCCTGAACAGGGCAATGCCCAGCCCTACCCAGACAGTGGCACTGTACCGTCCGAGATGAACATTTTTCCAGTCTACACACGGGGGGAGGTCATGCTTCAGGGCTACCCAGAGAACTCCCCTCCCTTTAATCGTGGGAGGCAGGTAGTTGGTGTGGATGAAGATGGCAGCTTTAACCGGGAGGGTAAGTGATGTGAATCCGAAGTGTCTGTAACTGATTTCCAGCTTTTGGGTTTCTTTGTAGCTAACGTTTAAAGCACTCTTCACCAAGAAGACCTATTTGTTGATTAGGAAATGAATGAAATTAAGATCCACCGAGCCAGAACCTTCCCTAGCGTAAACTGGTATTGACTGCATTGAAGCCAGCTGGACTTAGGAGTTGACTTCCACTGAAGTCCGGGGAGCGACGCCGATTCGCACCAGCTGAGGATGGGGCCCATCGTGAGCAATTTAACTTGGCGATGTCCCGCAGAATTTTGAATCTCGTATCCACTGAGCAGTAAATAACCTTCACCCCAGCACTGTGAATTGAAAGCAGAGTTACACAAGGCCAGATGCTGATACCCTTAACTAGAGCGGGAATTCAGCTACATCAAAGGGAAGGGAAATTTAGCTTAAGGTTCGGAGTGGGGAAGTACAGATAATACAGTGGCAGGAGCATTGTTATTTTGGGAGGGAGTCACTGTATAACCCTACGCTGGCTTTGGGCGAGAGATTTCTCCACCGCAGGGAACTAACTGCCGAGATAACACATTTGACAAATGCTTCTAATATTCAGAAATCTTATTTTTTAACTTCCTGTAACAAGGGTGTGAGGGACCACCCTGGCTCCCAAAAGGCAGGGAAGCTATGTGAACTCTTAGGGGGATTGGATGATCCAGAACAGAGCGAACTCCAAGCTTACTCCAAGCTTCATACTCCACAAGGACAAGGTGGTGGTGACGAGATTATCTGAGAGTTTTGGAGACTTTTTAAGGACATGATAATGGGGCTGGATCCCTTGGTCCTACACCGGGGGCGGGAATGTGGGAGAAGGTTATGAGTCCCCAACAGCAGAGCCTTCTTTGCGTGAGAAGCTTGCATTGGCTGGCTCTTTGCGCTTGTCTGTCCCTATGACAGCTGGCAAAAGCTGGGGGGAGCTCTGCTAGATGTCCTCCTGAGTGACAGGGAAGGAGAGTAAGAAGTTGTTGTTAATGTGCAGAGAGAATGGGGATGGGGATTCCAGCCCTTCTGAAGGATGAGGCATGATGTTTAACAGCTGCCAGAAAAAGTACATAGCCCGGCTGTTTGGTGAGAATTACAAGCTGCATGAGAAAAAGCTGCCCAGGAAGGTGAAAAACAAGAAATTCCAGAAATTGAACCTTTCAGCCATTGCAACGACGGGCAGTTGAGAACTGGCCCTTACCAAGGCAAATGCTTGAGAGCACCGAGGCAGGCTGTAGTTGTGCGTGCACCTGAAGTTTGACGTACGCTGGGCCAAACTCATCCCAGGTGCGATTGCACTGAACTCATGGACTTTGGCTCTTTTACGGTGATTCCCACGAAAGCTGCAGCTTTGTAAGCCACTTCTCTCTAGTGAATTGTGGCATATGAAATGGGGTCACGGTCTGCCCTGGGCCCGTGCAATGGTGTTTGTGTCTCTCAGTGTGTAGGAGGGGTTCAGGCTGGAGTTTTCACTTGAGGCTTAGGTGCTAAAATCCCATTGATCTTCAGTTGGGATTGGGTGCCTAACTCCCTAAGCCCCTTTGAACCTCCCAGCCTACATGAATTTTACAACTGTTCTTTCCTACAGTACAGGGTGCTAATTAAGAACATCTCCCCATGTGCATCCTTGAGAATGGCCTGTGGAGGTGCTGGGTTTAATCATTCACACAGTCGCCCATCCCACCCCAGGCTGTGGCAGGGGGGAATGGCTGTGGCAGGGGGGAATTCACCCCTGTGGATGGGGACACTGGCTGGCTGCAGACCCCATGATGGAATAGAGTTTGCAGGTTTCCTGTACTGCTGCAATTCTCCCTGGGATGGATTTTTCCATTACTACATGCCTGGCACCTGGGTAGAACTGGGGAATGGTGGAAACCACTGGCTGTCTCTCTAGGGCATTTATAAGGCACCTATTGTCTTGTTTGCCAGTGGAACACCTATTGTGTTTTCAGTTGTAGCGGGTGTTTGCAGGCCCCGATCCTTCAGTCCTGCTGCAGGCTAAACTCTCTTTGGAGTCAGTGAGAGCTTTGTCTGTGCAGAATCCTACCCAACTTGAAGGGACAGCTGATTGTCCAACTCCAAACAACAACAGCGAGATGGCAGATATTGTCGGGTTTCCTTTAAGATCTGAAGGTTTTGTCCTTGTTTGTACAGCTTTGCTTGTAGACTGCTGTGCAACTGGCAATGTGCTAAGGCATGGTTCCTTACTATGTGCTAACCTGTGCTTTGGATGTAGGATTCACGTACAATACCGCCAGCAAGGAAACCTGCGAATGGAACCACAGCCAGTGCTCCCAGCATGCCTTCTGCACGGACTATGCCACCGGCTTCTGCTGCCACTGCCAGTCCAAGTTCTATGGAAACGGCAGACACTGCTTGCCAGAAGGTAAATTGTAGCGGGTGTTTGCAGGCTTCAGAGCTTCTGGCATTGACTTGTTCTTTGAGACTGATCCAAGGTGTTGTGTCCTCTTCCCAGGGGCTGCTCACCGTCTCAACGGTAAAGTAAGTGGAAATCTCCTGGTGGGACAAACGCCCGTACGTTTTAATGCCGTTGACTTGCATGCCTACGTAGTTGGAAACGATGGGAGAGCCTACACCGCCATTAGCCATATACCTCAGCCGGCAGCTCGTGCGCTCATGCCGCTGACTCCAATCGGAGGTCTCTTCGGGTGGCTTTTTGCTCTGGAAAAACCAGGCTACGAGAACGGCTTTAGTGTCACTGGTAAGCGGAATGCATCACGTTTGACTACGCAGTGCAAACAGGGCGTGGGCTGGAGCCCACTGACCCCCAGGGGAGCATCGCCCGTTGACTTTGGGGGGCTCTCAAGGAGTGAGAGGGCTGGCATGGAACAGCTAATCATCAGGAACGCCCAGTGTCTTCTGAGCTGCTGCTTGTTTTCACCTTCTGAATCTCCAAAGTTAAGGGGCTGGTTCTACTGATGGAGGAAACGAGTTATTCTGGGGGATTGTGGCAGGGTCAGCTGCCTGCCATGCACACCCTCCTCTCCCCCCGGCCAGGCATGCTTCTGTGGTGCCCTGCTAACAATTTCTCCCCTCTTCAGGGCTCTCCCATTACATTCCCTTCTCCCAGGCCCTCCTGGCCAGGCTTTTATTTCCTTTTCCCCATACGGCAAACCAGAACTACATCCGACACTATAACTATTCCCCTGCTGGGCTGAGGCTCTGTCCCCACTTCACGGCCAGGCACCCTGCCCCTGGTGGTCTCAGCTGTCACGGTGGGAGCCTTCTGGTGGGACCACCTGATCCAACCAAGGTGTGGCTCCTTTGTAATCAGGCCCGGCTAGGCCTTGGGCCTCTGGGACAGGGCTATTAACAAGTTGTCTTGTGTAATGGTCACGTACTTAAATATCCCCTCCTCTCCTCACACCTGTTGCCTTTCAACCTTGAGCGCCCTAACCCCCATTCCTCCTTTTTATTCCCCTTATGTGACACTCACTGTCCTCTGGCTGGTCTTCTCTGGAGCTCTCCTGAAATGGCTAGAGGGTTCGCTACAGGGGCAAGAGGCATTCCCCCCCCCCCCCTTTGGGACTAAGGCCCATAGCTAGTGGGAGGTAGGTGCTGCAATACCTCCAAGGACTGGGGCTTAAGTATGCTGTCTCCGGGTGCTCCCAGGCCCCGCAGACTTGGAAGCTAAATCACCATGCAGAATCTCCATCTCCCTGTGATCCCATTACACCAGTGTTGGCCCAGGCTTAACACCCAAAACGTTATTGCCAAAAAACTTCTGAGCACATAGTGTGAACTCGGGTTTGGACTCCAAGTGACTAGCAGCGTTGACCTATTCCGGTCTGGGTAACGACTCAGATGTGTAACTGATTAGTCTCCCCTTTGTAGATGCATGCGATGTGGTTCTCGGGTTGGTAGGCAGTGTGTGATATTAACACATGCAGATCTTTAAAACAGCCTCTTGAATCAAAAGGCTTCAGAAAAGGTCGGTATTATTGACTGGTATTTTCTGGTGCCGCTCTGTGCTAATGATCAGTTTGTGTTATCTGTCTCAAATATACTCCTAAGAATTGGGTAAAAAGCTTGTTTATCCATTAAAACGGCTGTAGCAGAGTTTGGTTTTCTTTCCTGTTCATTGTAGGTGCTAAATTCACCCACAGTTTGGAAGTCACCTTCTACCCAGGAGAGGAGAAGGTCCATATCACTCAAACAGCTGATGGCCTGGGTCCAGAAAATTATCTAAGCCTTAAGACAAATATTCAGGGCCAGGTGCCTTTTATTCCGGAGAACTTTACTGTCCACATTGCACCATACAAGGAACTTTACCACTACTCTCACTCAGGTATGATTGAAGGAGTCTCATTCATTGTGTGTTTTGTTTTGCAGAGCAAATGTTGTTAGCTTGCTCTTAGCCAGGCTGGCGTGTTTGCCCACAGCTTGTTATGCACACTGGAATACCACAGTGTTCTGCAGGGTTTTTTTCAAGTAACCAATGGTCATTTTTTAATTTTCCACCATTATCTGCTGAGAAACTGCTTCCTTGCAGCACTCACGCTTCCCCTTTTGTTTTGGGCACACCTCCCTTTTCTAGGCAGCAGGACTTGGTGCATTTCCGGGACTCTGGGTCTCATATAACGTTCTCCCAGCTGAAAAGGGCTGGACTGCAGAGATGGAGTCCAAATCCCAGATCAAAATCCTCCCCTGAATTTGGCAGATGGGCTCTGCCTTGCTGAAGGTATCAGCCGAAAGCCAGGAACTGAACAGTCCAGAATATTGGGGTGTTTGGAATCCAGATCTGAGCCCTGACTCGGATTTTGTAGTCTGAGATTGGCATGGCTGCCATTGTAACGTGGCTGCAGGAGTCACGTTTGAGTGATAGGCAGCCTCCCTCCCATCTTCTTCCTCCCCCCCCCCCGTGCTGTGCATGCTTGCTTCATCGTGAAATCACTACGTTTCCTGCTAGGGTTGCCAACTTCGTAATATTTAAAAACGGAATCTCTCCTGCCCTGCCCCTTCCCCCAAGGCCCTGCCCCCATTTGCTCTTCATTTCCCCCTCCCCCTGTCGCTCGCTGCTCTTCATGGCTTCCCCCCCATGGCCTGGTTCAGGAGGGACTCTCCTGCGGAGCTGGGGTGGGAGCTGCAGCCACCCGATGCAGGTAGGAAGCGGCTCTGGCTGAGTAGGGGCCAGTGTGGGTAATGACCCAGAACCTCCCCCACCCGCAGTAACCGGACTCTGGTTGTCCAGTCAGTAGATCTGACTGGACACTATCGAGTCCGCTTTTCAACCTTGCCACCCTATTTCCTGCATGGCAGAGCTCAGGGCTAACCAAAGGCCATTGGCCCAAGCCCAGTGCTCACATCTCCAGACAGCGAAAGTATTATAGTCATCGGTGCACAGAATTAGTCTGTGAAAACACGGTTGTATTTACTCCTTTCTTTGTCCTCTCCCCCACCCCTTCTCCATTGCTTGGGCTTATCCACCAGTTGTTGTATTACTCCTTGGAGCAGGGACTCCATGTTTGGAAAGTGCCCAGCCCAGCGCGGCCTGGATCCCTGATAGGAGCCTCTAGGCACTGCTGTGGTGCAAATAATAATAATTCATCAAGCTACCGCATGCTTGTGTGACCAGGGTCCTTTACTCTGTTTTGCAGCCGTGACTTCCACAGCTTATCGGCAGTATTTCCTCACCTTTGGGAGTGTCAACCAGACCTTTGCCTACCGACTGCACCAGAACATTACCTTCCACGACTGCCTGCCTGCCCGCCACCACAGGGTCGTTCCTGCCGTTCAGCAGCTGAGCGTGGATCGGATCTTCGCTTTGTACAATGATGAGGAACGGGTCCTGCGCTACGCCATCACCAACCAGATTGGCTCCAGCGAAGGTGAGCTCTGTCGAGTCACCCCAACTCCGTCGGCCTGTTGAAACCAAGGGCCGAATTCCCTGCCAGTGCAACGCCCCTGCTTTCAGCGTGGCCTAAAACAACATGCGGCAAGGAGAAGGAAGATCGGTGTCAGTCTACTGTGACTGCAGACACGGCTGTGAGCGGAGTGATGAGCTGCATCACTGGGACTAGACCTGGGGGGCGTTGTGCCACTGAGTCACAACCCTCCCCTGCTTCCCCTTGGTCCCTGGGGGTTGTGATTTCCTAGCAGTAAATCGCACCACCCCCTCCAGTGGCTCAGCGGGGCTGGGCAGGGGGTGGATGGGATAGAATCAAAGCACTCTGTTCATCTGCTCTAGGAGGAGTGACTGGCTGACTCCAGAGGCCCCAGACCAAAAGTCTCGGTAGCCCATGCAAGAGAGCATGGTGAATTTTTCCTGCTCTGCACAGACACATGGTCCATGTGGCAGTCTGGCCCTGGGTGTAACTACTGGTGGAATGATACAGTTCCTGTGAGCACACCCAGGCTTGTACACGCTCCAATAGCTCACCCCTGTAGAAAATATCTGTGGAGCTCATGTAGGCTGTGTGTTCGTGGGCCAACGCCGCTGACCTCTCTGGCTTTGCCCCTTTTTCACCCAGGTGGAGTTTTCCCACTGCTTTTAGATGACTATGAAGGGATTGGATTTATTGTCCTGCTAAGCACATGCCATGATGATGAAGGGATTGGATTTATTGTCCTGCTAAGCACATGCCATGATGATAGATCCATGCAGGACTTCATCCGCTCAGGATTCGCCCCACAGCAAAAGCTGTTAGTTTGAGTGTCTAGGGTACCAGCGAGTGTCTGGGGTACCAGCGAGGGTTTTGCTGGCAGGCCTATGCTGTGCTTTGAGACGCATTGTCTGTAGGCAGCTTTTTCCCGCTGTAAACGCTGCTGCATGGTGGGGTACAAAGCTATCCATGCTGCGAACAGAGCTGGCCCAGAATCACCACAAAGTGTTGCTTCATGCCGAGTTTTATTCTCTGCGCTGAAAGGCAGAACTCTGGGGTCTGGTTTGTTTGTTGGACTTGCAAACCCCTCCCCAGCTTTGAAATACTTTAGTGACAGGACAGGTGGAAAGCGAGTACCCTCCCCGCCTCACACCTCCCACCCCTATCTCCTCCTGCCTTCTCTTGGTAGAGGTCTGTCTCCAGGCTGGCATAGCCAGTGATGTCACGGTGGCCCATAGTTTGAAATACAATGAACCCCATTTCCCAGCAGCCACTGCTGCTTCCTACAACTTCAAAACTTTAGTCAAGAAAGTGGTACCATTTACCCCAGCTTTGTGAACTTTCACGAGATTCCGCTTTGGCCTAAGACAAAAGTAAAGTAGCAAAAATGGGGATTTTTTCACCCAACTCTACTGTGGTGGTGTCCTGTGTTAGAGGAGAATGAAATAGCTAAGTTGGTAACACAGCTACGAACGGACTTGGTCTCTCCTTGTTCAAAAATGTACCAGGACATCCACGTGTTACCCATCTAGTCATTTCCATCCCTTCTTGCACCGCATCAGGACAGCCCAGTAGCAGAGTGGGGTGGAAATTCCACATTGTTGCTTCATTATTTTTGTTCTCCAGCCAAAGCAGATTCTACATTAAACCTTTGGGAGTTCTGTGTACAGGGGTGTGTGTGTGTGTGTGTGTGTATAATCTCTGTCTAATATACTGGCACAGGAGTTGCTCAAGAAAAGATAGAAGAAAAGCTCTCACTATGTCTGTACAGGAGCAGATCTGGAGCCAGATGCTGCATTCCTTGTGCAGACTTTTCTTTTCCGGAGTGGGAGTGGGGTGATCAGAGGTGGTGCTGAGTGTATTTCGTAGTACCATGCGTGCAGTAGGCATTGTTCTGGGTGCATCCGGCAGCAGTGGAAAGACTCCATGGGCGATGGATCAGGCCTCGGTTGTGTCTGCATCATTACCTGTTGAGTTGCATATCACCACCAGTGGCAAAAGACAGAGAAGCCGGAAGGCCTGAAGTGTGGATATACCATGGGAGAGAGCTGATTAAGGCCAGGTGGGTGGGTGCTAGCTACCGTCTGGTTGGTTAGGTGGGGGATGCTTGCTCTTCTGTCTCCCGCTGCTGCCGTCAGAGCAGAAAGCTGGTAATCCCTCCGAAGAGGAGTCTTCCTCTGAGTGGAGCCTGAAACTCAATCTCCCTGTTGGTCCACAGGGAGCTGTTATCTAATTGGAATGCGTGTAGAACAACACAGCTGCCTGCACTTTCTGGGAGCCTCATTGTTTCCAGGAGGATGGAGTCCAAGGGCCATGTCCTTCCTGAATCAGTAATTGGGAGCCAGAGCTATTGACCCTCCTCTTCCCTTCCTGACCGTGTGGAATTTAAAGAGCACGTTGACTCTCGCAGGGGGGGGGCGGCAATCACCTGGGAGTGGAGAGCTCTTCCCCCTACAGGGTGAAGAGATAGGGAGTGTGCAGGGTGGTATGTGCTCTGCTTAAGGAGCCGCTCCTTGAACAAAAGCCTCCCCAGCCTCCCTATCGTAAGCAAGTAAATTAGCTCCAGCTCTTGGGGTCAGGAAGTCAAGCCATTTAATAGAGGCCATAAAGGCTCCAAAGGGGGATGCTCCTGTTTGCTAGCCAAGTGCAATAATGCGATAAAGAGGAACCTTTTGAGAGCACAACCAGGACCAAATGTGAGAGGGATTCAGAGTCTGCATCTCAGGGACGTGTCGGGGGGGGGGGGGGGCTTTAGCAAATGAATTACACCAGGATCACGGCCAAGGCTATGTAGCACCCACCTGGGCTGGTTGCAGAGATGGACATGAGAACCCAGGTCCCAGCACCCCCAGAACTTGGGGGAGATTCAGATCTGCAGGCAGCTCTGAGCTCCGCAGCCAGCCCTTCTCAGTGTAAAGGGGCAAAGCAAAACTGGGTCCGCGCCACCCCACACTGGGGGAAGGCTGGGGCTGGAGTTAGCAGCTGTGATTTGTAGGTGGGGGCTGTGCTCCGGCCACAGCCAGCAGAAGCTCCGGCAGCCTCCCTAAAGCCAGGCAGTGTGTGCCCGGGGGCCTTGGGCTGGAACGTTCCCAGTGCCGGTCCGATGCATTCTCAGCAACAGGCTCCTGGCTGGAGCTGCCGGAGTCACGTTAGTCCCACGCTAGTGGGAGTTCTGCTGCTAAAGCCGCTCCTGCGTGCTGGGCTGAATCTACGCTGGGACGGGCAGCTTGTCTCTGGCCCAGAGCATGCGCCCTGGTGAGTAAGGAGCTGTAAAATGCCTGAGTGCTCCCCCGTGTGGGCTTCCTGAATCACACATCACAGCCTGGTAGGAGAGCAGCCCTTGCAAGGCCCTGGTCCCTGTGCCAGTTGATGGGAAATAGGGGAAGTCCCAGCCCCCGTGCATTGGCCAGCACAGCTACACCCAGTCCCTTACTCAGGGCTTCTGGTGAAAACACAATCCAGCCCTACGGAATCTGCTTCATGGAGTCCAAGGCCAGACGGGACCATTGTGATCATCCAATCTGACCTCCTGTATAGCCCAGGCCAGAGAACTGCCCCCGGATAGTTCCTGCCGCAGGGCTTTTGGAAAAACAGCCAACCTTGATTTAAAAATGGTCACCGATGAACAATCCACCATGATGCTTGGCAAATTGTTCCCCTGGTTAATTACACTCACCCTTAAAAATGTACGCCTTATTTCCAGTCTGAATTTATCTAGTTTCAACTTCCAGCCATTGGAATGATTTTGTGGTTTGCATTCGTTACCCAGAGGGGTATTCTGGGACCTGTCCAAATGTGTAGTAGATCACACCTGCTCCCTCTAGAGTCGAGATGGTAACATTATAAATCAGGGTGTTCTTCCGGCTGGTTTTCAGATGGGCCAATGTAGATCATGCCAGTGTCCATCAGGAAAATCCATGAAAACACAGAGGCAGGGGAGGCTAAATCATTTGAATTATGATCTTGGTTGAAAGCTGGCGAGTCTTTACTCACTCTGTAAGGTGAGGTCAACAGGAGTTTTGCTTGTGTAAGAGCTGAATATAGACTTCAGGGTTTGTTCCTCACTGGTCTGTATTTATTTAAAGCTGGTGGAACTTTACCCTCCTGGAAAGTCCTTTTGTTGAGTTTTTCGGGGTTGTTTCTAAGCGACCTAAACCAACAGTTCTCGATTTCCTCGCGAACTTGCAACAGGTCGGGAAATGTTTTCAAAAGCACCTATCAGCTAGGCCCAGATCCTCAAAGGCATTCAGGCACCTAACTCCCATTGAAATCAATGACTTCCCTGAGACTTAGGCTCCTAAGCCACCTAGGTGCTATTGAAAATGGGAATTAGAATCCTAAATCACTCAGGGGCTTTTGAAATTTCTACCCAAGGGCCCAAATCCAGCACCCATTGAAGCCAGGTGGACTCCACTGGGTGTTGGGTCAGGCTCCTCTTCATTATGAACTGATCTTGCCAGTGAATTAAGAGGTAACCTAGAGACAAAGTCCAAAGCCGAATTCAATCTCTCCCTGACTTCCTTAAACAGGGAACTTCAAGAGCCAGATTGTTTCGGAGTCACACTCTGCGTCCTGGTTTCCTGCTGTTCCGTGGGGGACGCACCCTTGCACAGGTGCATTGGCTGTTGTGCTGGCAGGCTCGAGTCAAAGCTGCACGTGTTTCCCATCCCTTCACGTGCAGGAGGGGCCTATCTATGGGGAGCCCGTCTAGCGGATTAAGGGGGGTGCCTACAACCTCCTTATGGTCTATGTGGGATGCAGGACAGAGCAGCTTCCAGCCCTAAATTAGCCAATAGCTGCATCCGCAGCAGCACGTACTGTAGTTCTTCCTTTATTCTGGGTAACCAGCTGTACTTGGTTTAGCTTTAGAAAGTGTCAGCAGGCGAGGTGCATTCATTCACCATTGTGCGCCTGGGTCTTTCTGCACCTCTAGGACACAATTATCCTCCAGGTCTGCACTGCACTGGGATGTTCTTCCCCCTCTCCGCATCCGACACATGTAAGGGGAGCAGAATGCCAGAGGCCAGGTTTGCCTGGTGGGTTAGAAAACTTTGCCTTTCTGCTCTGTGTGCGAGTGATATGGTGGTCAAGGGGCAAGCTGTAGTGGCACCAGCGGCATCTTCATTGCTTAGCACATGCTGTACAGCTGTGTACCCTGGGGAGGCAGTGTGGTCTAGTGGGTAAGGCCCTGTACTTGGAGTCAGGAGAGCTGGGTTCTGTTCTGAGCTCTGCCACTGCCCTGCTGGGTGACCTTGGGCAAGTCACATCATTTCTGTTTTCCTTCCTTCACTTTGGGGCAGGGATGTCTTGCTATGTGTCTGTGCAGTGCCTAGTACAACAGGGCTCTGATCTCAGTGGGGGCTTCTGGCTTCTCCTGTAATATAAATACCCGTCCCGTGGCTCCTCATCCAGCTTTGCCTTTTGCTTTCTGGCCAATCTAGGTGGCACCGACTTCAGCACAGTGAACCCCTGTTATGACGGCACTCATGCGTGTGACACGACTGCGCGGTGCCAGCCGGGCACCGGTCTGGATTACACCTGTGAGTGCACGGCCGGCTATCGGGGAGATGGCAGAGACTGTGTGGGTAAGTGGAGAACGCCGCTAGCGGCTGCTTGCCCGATTGCAGGCTCAATTCTGCAGGTCAGGTGTAGTGATCTACAATCCACCATCTTGTCTGTCTCGGTACGTCCTTACTGAATGGCCAAAGGGAGATTTATAATGATACTCGCATCGGATGAGCTCAAAGCAGGGTCAGTATTATGGTCATGGGGAAACTGAGGCACTCAGCAGGTATGGCCCTGATCCACGCAGGTATTTAGGTGCCTATCCACCTCTTTAGGCGCCCAAGTCTGCCATTTAGGTGCTACTGGCATTTCCAAAGCCACTGTTCAGCTGCCGCCTAACCCAGGAGGTGCCTAAATCCCCCAGGCTCCTAAGTTTCCACCATTTGGCATTTGCAAAGCTGTCTACTTACCAAGCTGTCTACTTGCCAATGCCACCTCCCAGCTAATGAGCTGCTCTGAGCTCAGCTCAAGCTGAAGCTTGTAGGCCCGAAGGATTCTCAAACCAGGCAGGGATCCTGTCTCACCAGCAGGGCCTGACCCCAGAGGCATGTTCTGAGTCTGCCTCAGACCCGACGCCTGTCAGGAAGAGGGCTGGAAGCAGGCCGCTGATATGAGGGGGTGCTCACAGCACCCGCACAAAGACTGCCAGTGCCCAGGGAAATGTAGGGTGGGTGGGAGAGTGTGAGCAGCAGACTAGGTCCTGGGTTGTGTTACCAGATGTGCCCATTACTTTGGGGTATGCTCATTTATTAGGAAAAAGAAAAGGAGTACTTGTGGCACCTTAGAGACTAACAAATTTATTTGAGCATAAGCTTTTGTGAGCTACAGCTCACTTCATCGGATGCATCGGATGCTGTAGCTCACGAAAGCTTATGCTCAAATAAAATTGTTAGTCTCTAAGGTGCCACAAGTACTCCTTTTCTTTTTGTGAATACAGACTAACATGGCTGCTACTCTGAAACCTGTCATTTATTAGGGTTACTCTTCTGGGGGGGCGGATTCTGTAATTCTATTAATGTACTGCTTATGTACTTGTGTCTTCATATGCAGCTCTACTCCTTCCTTCTGCACATCACCTCCCAATTGAGATACCCTGCAGGCCCTAGGTTCCCCGGGGCTGGGTTCCTCCAGCCCTAGAACTAGATGTGCACACACACTAACAGAGCAAGTCTGAGCAGAGCGGGTCAATTGGCACTCTCAAGCTGATCCCCTTATCTGTCCCTGGACTCAGTGGGCTGGATTAAGCAGCACTTTCAAGGCCACAGGTTTAACACATCCCTATCCCCCTTTCACCTCACAATTGTACTGATAGTACCACTTGATGAGCAAACCCCACAGTATTTTGGGGCACTACAGGGATCTTTAGCTTAGATAAAAGAAGCGTCGCGGCAGAGTAAATGGGGGAAGCTAAAACCACAAAAGAGTGAAGTTCAGAGAGAGAAGCAACCAGCTTAACCATGAAAGTTATTTATTGAATAATAGTGATCACTACACAAGGAGAGCTAAACCAACATAACGTACATTATTAAAGGTTAATACCTGAGGCAGAAAGGAAAACGGAGAGAAAGAGAGGGATCTCACCCACTCCAGAAGACTTGAAATTGGTCGGGGTTCCCAGGTGATGGTGGTAGCTCAGGGTCCTGAGGGCTGGAGACAGGCAGAGCTCCCAGCACGATCAGTCAGGAGAAGATGGATTCCCAGTGGAACTGAGGCATAGTTTGGATCTAAGCATCAGAACACTTACTTGAGCATAGGTAGGGGTGTTTAAAGAGAAAATACAGTGGTTCCAGGGAGAACACTAGATTTGTTTAGAGGTAAACTGATGACTCGAGGCTTTTCTTTAGGCTAGACAATAGGAGCTGATCACTCTTGGCTCTGGGTGGTGTTTTCTTCCAGGGAGCTCACACGGCAACTAGGCTGCTTCAGTATTTTGGGATGTCAATCAAGGATTTATTACTAGAATTGGTCTGATAACTGCTGAGCTGGGTGTGGGCAGGCGTAGGTTCATTAACATCTGGAGCAGGGATTCCCATGATGCAGTGCGTCCCCGCTTTTTCTGGTCCCAGAGTTCAGTGCCGTTCTCCGGTCTTCATTCTGTATGCTAATGGAGACGTCTTAATCTTGTCACCCTTGTCAGGAGGGGTCTAGGTGTGTCTCCCAACACCCTTCACTGCTCTCTGCAAGTTTCTTTCTCTGATGGGTTTTGGTTTAAACGAGGGGGGCGGGTGTCTTTCATGAGTCCGACAGGCTGGATACTGCACCCTGGTTCCCCCAGAACACAGAGCTGACTGGTATCAGCTGCCTCAACGACTGACCTGGCTCAGGGGCCTGTCTCCAGGAGCAGCTTTGCAGCAGAGGATGGTGCCCATCTCTGGCCCAACACCACACCAGTGGCCTAAGCGTCTGAGTCCTGCTCCTTTCCTGCCCCGATCCTTGGCATTTCCCCCCGGCTAGCTTTGGCAGCGCCCCCCTCAGCATGCTGGCTTCCCAGGATCCTTGTCAGAGGAGCCTCACTCGCCCCATGCGTTGTACAGAGAGCCTGGGTGCCTAGCTTGGGGCACAGAATACCTCAGGCTGCCGAGGGGGGAGGTGTTGCGGTGCTGCCGAGCGATGCCTATGTGCCTTGGAGGATCTGGGCCGGCGACTTGCCAAAAGCCACGTCGTAATGGAATAATACTTACCTAGTAGGGAGCATCCTTCGTCCATGCAGCTCCAAGCACTTTACGAAAGAAAGTCAGCAGCAGCAGTATTCACATTGAACAAACGGGGAAACTGAGGCAGGGAGGCACAATGACTTGCCCGTGGTGACTCTTCAGGCCAATAGAACGTAGGTCTCCTGACACCCAGGCCTGCACTCTATCCCCTGGGCCACGCTGCCTCCTTTGTGGGCCTGTGACAGAGGCGGGAATAGATTCCCTGAAGTCTAGTAGTGCTAGGGTTACCTGCTGAACTGGAATCCAAAGTTTCCGGGAGCTTGGTTGCGGGTTTTGGCCCAGCTCCAGGCTATAGCCCCGTCATCCTGCTCTAATTATGTTGAACATTTTTGGGGCGGGGGGTGGGGAAGTCTTCCAAGAACTTTGCTGGAAGGGAGGATATTATAGACACATGTTTGGAGGGAAGTGGGATATTCGGAGCCTGATTCTGCCCTCCATGACTGTCATGGAATTCGGGAGCAGCTTCACTGACGTCAGTGGGCTTACTCTGGTGTAAGTGAGGTCAGGCTCGGGCTCCGTGCGTTTGAGCCGAGCTGGTGTTTTTCTCAGACTGAGCTGATGTTTGTTAGTACAGGAAGAAGCTCATAGATCTGCTTCCCCTTAAAAACATCTGCAGACATTTCTCTCCCTCTTTATTGGTTCTTGTGGAGGGGGGCGAAACGTTCCCGCTGAAAAAGAGCCAAACCAGTGCTTAGGAAGGAAACATTTACACTCCTGATCAGCCGGTTTAAACGGAGACCCCTGCGCTGAGGCCCCCGGGAAGTGTTTAAAGCAAATGTTTTACCCATCCGTCTGTGTAACTGGATTCTTCTCTTCCTGCTCAGATGTCGACGAGTGTGCGGAGAGCCTCAGCAGATGTGGCCACCGCTCCGTGTGCGTCAACTCTCCAGGCAGCTACAGGTGCGAGTGCCCCGGTGGGTACCAGCTGGCTGTTGACAGACACACCTGCGTGCGTAAGTATCAAGCCCATTTGTGAGTCTCCCTCCACCCCCGCTACCCCAGCTGTACATTCCCTGCATGCTACAGCTCATGTCAGAGGCGTTTTTCCCAGGATCCTGCTCCCACTGGAGTCGGAGGGAGCTTTGCCATCGCCTGGCAGTTAATCGAGAGTTGGCCCCAAGCGCTCGCCGGGGCCCGTTCAGTTGGGGCAGGGGTGACCAACCAGTGTCTCCAGAGCCTCATGCGGCTCTTCGGAAGTTTAATATGCGGCTCCTTGTCTAGGCACCGACTCCGGGGCTGGAGCTACAGGTGCCAACTTTCCAATGTGCCGGGGGGTGCTCACTGCTCAACCCCTGGCTCTGCCCCCACTCCACCCCTTCCCGCCCCCTCCCCTGAGCCTGCTGTGCCCTTGCTCCTCCCCTTTTCCCCCCCAGAGCCTCCTGCATGCCACGAAACAGCTGATTAGGAAGTGCGGGGAGGTGCTGATTGGCGGGGCTGCTGGTGGGCGGGAGGAGCGGGGGGCGGGGGAGCTGATGTGGGGGGCTGCTGATGTATTACTGTGGCTCTTTGGCCATGTACATCGGTAAATTCTGGCTCCTTCTCAGGTTGGCCACCCCTGAGCTGGGGCCTAGCTGGGCCACCCTGATCAGCACTGCACTCTCATGAGCTGCCCCCGTTGATTGCCTGGGGACCACCCTTGTGAGCATTTGTTAATTACCGTGTGCAAGGGTGGTGGAGTTAGGGCTGGCGCTTTCCAAGGCGTTGGCCCGCACACAGAACCCTCTCCCCTGAGTTCGGGGCTGCTTTCACACAGGTAGCTCACCCGAGTGCTGCTAGTCCTCCATCACCTTCCAACAATGCCCCCTATGCACCCAGAAGGACAGACACATTCTCCCGCCACTCACTGCGGCTCAGCACCCTGCGTACCAAGGGGTGCGCCCCCCCCAGAAACCCTGCCGACACGCACAGCGGACCACAGCGCCAGTGAGGACCCAGTGATGCAGGCAGGGCTTTGCAGGGTGGCTGCTCGCACCTGGGCGAGGCTGACTTAGAGCTTGGACCCGGGTGCAACTCACCAGTCTAACCCTGCAATGAAGACAGGCCCAGGGAGGTGGGATGGGGCAAAAGTGGCCTTCCACCATCTTTCAGCCCACCTGATCCTGGCACAGGCCAACAGCGCAAGTTAAAGCAGCCTGAGGGCTTTAATGGCTTGTAATGCCCCTGTGAGGGCTGTAAAGCCAGTGGGCATCACCAGAGCTAAGCGCACTCTGTCCAGGCCCCCTCGCAGCCCTGCCAGGCCCTTCTGTGCTGTGGGAGTGGAAGCATAGAGCTGGCGATGCTGTGCCAGGACCTTACACATTTGCCCTGTGACACTGCGGTGGGATGGAGGGGGCTGGCTGGCTGCTGGTCGTTTATGTGACAATGTAAAATCCACTCCCACAGGGGAAGATGCTTTCCTTGTAGGGACTCTTGTTGGGTCTGTTCCTTTGAATGGCAGATGGGCCAGGGCTGGGTTCTCTCGCCGCTGTACCCAGCGCTCTGATGAGCCTGCCTACAATAGCACGTAGCCGATCTGCCACTGCCAGCAGCAAATATCTGCAACAATCGGTGATGGGACACTAGATGGGGAGGGCTCTGAGTGACTACAGAGAATTCTTTCCCAAGTGCCTGGCTGGGGGATCTCACCTACGAGCTCAGGGTCTAACTTAGGGGAGGGCAAATTAGGGCCCGGGCCGAATCCGGCCCATCAGGGCTTACAATCTGGCCCATGGGATTGCCAGCACCTTGGCGCAGCAGGGCTAAGGCAGGCAACCTGCCTGCCCTGGCCCTGTGCCGCTCCCAGAAGTGGCCGGCACAATGTCCCTGTGGCCCCTGGAGTGGGGGGCGGAGGGCTCCGTGTGCTGCCCTCACCTGCAGGCACTGCCCCCTCAGCTCCCATTGGCCTGGAACGGGGAAATGCGGCCAATGGGAGCTTGGGGGTGGTACCCGCAGGCAAGGGCAGCGTGGGGCAGAACTGCTTGCCCAACCCAACCCTCAGGAGCCACTGCTGGACACGCTGGCCACTTCTGGGAGCAACGCGGGGTCAGGGGAGGCAGGGAGCCTGCCTTAGCCCCACTGCACGCTGCTGCCATCCCGGAGCCACTCAAGGTAAGTGGCGCCAGGCTGGAGTCTGAATGTTGAACCCCTCGTGCACCCTGCACCCCAACCCTGTGACCTGAGCCCCTTCCTACACACCGCACTCCTTCCCGCACCCCAACCCCCTGCCCTGGCCCTGCATGCAATTTCCCCATTCAGATGTGGGCCTTGGGCCAAAAAGTTTACCCACCCCTGGTCTAATTGATCACCAGATTTTGACTCGGGAAGGAATTTCCCCCAGGTCAGATTGGCAGAGACCCTGGGGCTTTTTCACCTTCCCTTGCAGCGTGGGACATGGGTCACTTGCAAGTTTTAAACTAGTGTAAATGGTGGATTCTCTGTAACTTGAAGTCTTTAAACCATGATTTGAGGACGTCAGTAGCTCAGCCAGAGGTTAGGGGTCTATTCCAGGAGTGGGTGAGGTTCCGTGGTCAGACTAGATGATCACGATGCGCCCTTCTGGCCTTAAAGTCTAGGAGTCCGAGAGATCAGGCAGCCCCAGGCCATTCACAATCCTCATATCATGTTGTTCCCTTTCCAGCAATCCCCCCGCCGTCCAACCCCTGCGAAGATGGCAGCCACACCTGCGCTTCGACAGACCGCGCCCGCTGCGTTCACCACGGAGCCGGCTCATTCAGCTGTGTGTGTCTCGCGGGTTATACAGGCAACGGGCATAATTGCTCTGGTATGTATGCTCGGACTGGCTGGGTTCCCCGCCTACCTCGCTCCCTCTGGAGTGCTTCCCTGTCAGGACCACTGTTCTCTGCTTGGACCGTCAGGGGGAGATGCCAGTTTGGGTTGGTGATGACATGCTGCAAAATCCGGATCTGGACTCAACGTTCAGGGGATGTTGGCATGGCCCCATTCCAAAGAGAGAGGCCATTTGCAAAATTCAGCCGCGTTTCTGGGTTCAGATTGTGAACACCCCTAGAGGCCGGGGTCCTTTGGAGCTGAGGGGCTGTTCTGGGCCCATCTCTACATTGACTTCTCCCCATGTTAGCCTGAAGTCCCCAGGCATGTCCTAGCCCTTGTTGGGCTTCAGAACGTACAACCTGGGCAGGAGGAGGCAGGGTTACTGCGAGCCTTATGCCTGGTGGATTTTCCTCGCAAGTGGGCACCTTGCCAGGATCCAGCTCCTGTGTTCATTGATGCCACTGGGCATTGGGCCAGCGTCTTCAGCAGGAGCAGGACTGGATCCTCCTTTAGCCTCAGGACTGGGTTGTGGCTTTAGACCTAGAATCCTCTTCTGCCTTCTCATTGCCCCTGGGGAGAAGCGTGGGAATGGGGTAGCGATTTGCTGCTGGCTTGGACCAAGAGTAAATTATGGCAGTCCCAACCCCTGTGCCAACTTGGCTGTGCTGGCTGGTGAGTGGGTGGGACGAGCCAAGGCCCCGCCCACTCCCCAGCCCCGTGCTTCAGGGATGGAGCAAAAAGATGCTTAGTCCGGTCTAGTCCCGTGCCCGAGGACTGGAGATCCAGCGTAAGGAGGGATTTTATTCCCTTACACAGATGCATAGTCCAGGGTCTGAACTCGCAGCATTCCTCTCCACGAGCCCCTGCAGAGCATGGCCCGAGAGTCTGATACAACTGGGCTCAGCAAGGGCTGCCGTGATACGCATCACCACAGCCAGCTGTCGAGGGGATCAGTTTCTGCAGCATGGAGGGTTTGCAACCTGTTGATCGAGTCCATCCCTTGAGGCTCGGGTGATGCCCGCAGCCGGGGCCATGGACAGCCAAACCGCTCCCTGCAGAAGGGGGAAAGCCAGCGTCTTGGCGGAGGCCCTGAACATTCTTTTGCGGGGTGGGGGCTTCTCCTTTCCTCCCCTCCCCTTAGGCTCTGTCCTGCTCCACATCTGTATTTACTGTGTCGAATACATTTGCTGCTTTGCTGCAGCTGGAGGTGCCACTGGGGCAGCCGGGCAGCGAGAGCAGTGCCGACGGGTGCGCCCTGGGCTAGCCATCAGGGATGGGCAGAATGACCTTGTGCAGGAACCCAAACGCTCACACGTGCCTTGCACTTTCCTGATCCCGGTGTACTGCCCTAACACGACTAAGGAAAAGTATCAGTGAAACAGGCCGTAGGCCGTAGCTATATTCCTAGCTGCCGTGAAAACCGCTGGGATGGAACGCTGGCCTGCTTCCCGACACAGAGCTCTGTGCTGGGGACAACCGATAGCAACAGTATTGGTCAATTTCAACAGGGTTTTCAGTGCAGTCTGGGAGGAGAGGTAGATACGCTGGAGGGTAGGGATAAGATACAGAGGGCCCTAGACAAATTAGAGGTTTGGGCCAAACGAAATCTGATGAGGTTCAACAAGGACAAGTGCAGAGTCCTGCACTTAGGATGGAAGAATCCCATGCAACGCTACAGACTAGGGACCGAATGGCTTGGCAGCAGTTCTGCAGAAAAGGACCTAGGGATTACAGTGGACGAGAAGCTGCATATGAGTCAACAGTGTGCTGTTGTTGCCAAGAAGGCCAATGGCATTTAGGGCTGTATAAGTAGGGGCATTGCCAGCAGATCGAGGGACATGATTGATCCCCTCTGTTGGACATTGGTAAGGCCTCATCTGGAGTACTGTGTCCAGTTTTGGCCCCACGCTACAAGAAGGATGTGAAAAAATTGGAGAGAGTCCAGCGGAGGGCAACAAAAATGATTAGGGGACTGGAACACATGACTTATGAGGAGAGGGTTAGGGAACTGGGATTGTTTAGTCTGCGGAAGAGAAGAATGAGGGGGGATTTGATAGCTGCTTTCAACTGCTTGAAAGGGGGTTCCAAAGAGGATGGATCTAGACTGTGCTCGGTGGTGGCAGATGAGACCATTGCTCCTCGTTCTGTCAAGTTGCGGTGGGGGAGGCTTAGGTTGGATATTAGGAAAAACTTTTTCACTAGGAGGGTGGTGAAACACTGGAATGCGTTACCTAAGGAGGTGGTGGAATCTCCCTTCCCCACCCAAAGTCCCTCCCAGAGCCTGCACCCCAGACCTTCTCCCCCCACTCAAACTCCTACCCAGAGCCATAGGCAGGTGGGAGCAGAGTTTGCAGGGGGCGGGATCTCTGTGTTCTGGGCACCACCAAAATTTCTACAAACCTGCTGTCCCTGCACCAGATGTTTCCCCTTCGCCCCTTTCCCCTAGCTTCTTTTCCCACCCCTGCCTGGCATCTTTCCTTGCGTTAGCCCATAGCATCTACACGTTCCTTCCAGCTGGGCTGGGCCTCCCTCATGGCGCAGGGCATGTGCTTGCACTGTAGAGTGGCTAAAAAGTTGGACTAAGGGTTGGATGGGAAGTGGCAACCTTTGCCCCTTCTCTGGAGCAGGGAGGCTAAGCCATGTTGCTTTAACTCTCCCAAATACCAGCAAATCATGCAGCTGAACAGTTCTTTATCTCCATCCTTCCCGCTCCAGCTCCCGCCAAGCAAACTGGCCTCACCCAAGTCGTTAGATGGGCTTGGACACATGCTTCTGCCCCGATCTTTGCACAGTGGAGCAGTCGCGTGGGATGGCATTGGGAAGTCCATTCAGCAGCACGATTTCATCGCCACCTGTAACATTTTGCTGCCTTGGGTTGTGGAAGGGAGCGAGGGTGCAGGGTGCAGCCCAGATCACGGGAGACGTGTGCTGTGGGGTGCTCGCGCTACGGGAGCCCTGCCGTTGCACTGCGACTGATCAGAGAAGGGCGGGGCCCAGAATCTGGGTGGTTACTCTGCTGTTCAGAGGGTTCCAGCCCCTGCAGGAGGGGAGCGTTCGGGGGGGGGGGGAGCGAGGGGGCCTGGGAGGAGTGTGATAATTGGAGGCTCTAGGCAGTTCTTAGTGGGACCCACTGGCTACTAGAACTGATAGGCCCTAGTGCCGGGTGCGCTTTCCTCGCCGGCCTCTGAATCTGGGGCACAGGGCGCGTGCCAGCAGCCAGCTCAAGAGGTGACAGCTGCACCCACCCCAGGGTGTTCCTTGAGAGAGGCTGGTGATGCGTATCCTGAGTCCCCTGGGCGAGGGGAAGGGGGCACCCTGCGTACAGGAACCGGTTGCTGTGGCGTAGGGGCCAGCCCTGAGTCATCTGGACTAGCAGGGCCAGGCTAGGCCTCAGGCTGGATGTGTTGCCGGGGTTAGGGTGGTTCCGTCCCCCCAGTGCTCCAGCCTGCCAGGGTGGTGGGTGACCTAAAAGCCGAGGCTGAGCAATGCCAGCCGACAAGCAGAGTGCTGCAGCAAGGTCTCGGGCCCATAGCGTCTCACCGGCCCTACGCTCCTTTGGAGCCAGATTCCAGGCGCTGGTCACGATAAGGATTTGATCAGGCTGGGTGGTTGCACTGACCACCCCTGGCCACCCTCCAGCTGGCTGCTTTCGCCTTCTCATGGACGCTCGGTGCAGCCTGCGGGTGGGGCCATAGCTACACTGCGCCTCCACCATCTCCGAGCAAGAGCCAGCGTGGTTTCTCTCCACCACGGAGACTCTCTCCTTTGCTTTCATCCTCCCGCAGTGGCTGAGCGCAAGGTGAGCCCAGCCGCAGGCAGGTTAGCACTCTGGCGTAAAGAACGTGCTCCGGGGAGGGGTAGCTCAGTGATCTGAGCATTGGCCTGCTGAACCTAGGGTTGTGAGTTCAATCCTTGAGGGGGCCATTTAGGGATCTGGGGCAAAAATTGGGGATTGGGCCTGCTTTGAGCAGGGGGTGGGACTAGATGACCTCCTGAGATTCTATGATTCTACTGCAGATGTGGATGAATGCGCTGAAGGCAGATGTCACCAAGCCGCCGCGTGCTACAACTCGCCCGGCTCCTTTTCGTGCCGTTGTAAACCAGGCTACCAAGGGGATGGCTTCCACTGCACACCTGGTAAGGGCTCATGGGCTGAAGGCCTGATGCAGTATGAACGTCGGGACTGGCCCCTGCTTCTGCTGAGCATCATATAAACACTGCTCGCGTGGGACTGCTCCACTGGGGGGAGGCGGTGCGTGTCCAGACTGTGGCCCCGCCCCCATTCAGCCTCCTCCCCTCAAAGCCCCACCCACTCTCCATCACCGGCCCTGCTCGGCCCCCTCCTCAAGGCCCCCACCCGTTGGCCGCTCGCCCCTCAGGGGAGCAGGACGAGCTGGAGCAGGGTGTGGTGGCGGGGCCGCAGCCAAAGGACCCGCTCTTTTGGTGGCGGCGCGTTCCAAAGGCCGCGAGCCGGCTGTTTGTGGAGGCTTAGCCTCCCCTGGCCTCTTATACCCACCGGCTCTGACTGCTAGCCTCGTATTGGCTTCCCTCGTGCGGCCTGTTTTGTGTACTCTTGCCCAAGGCTGGACAAAAGTCACTGAACACATGAGCCTAGTTCTCTTTAGTTGAGCACACTGGCAACATGTATACCATGCTCCCCTTTCTATTGACTGCACTGCTAGAGGATAATTGCCTACTATTGCTACCAGAGGTGCGCCATTCGCTCCAATGGTAGAGGCCCTGCTGAAGGGCCCACGGTCAAACCCTGCTGATGCTGGGCAGAACAATTAATGAGCACGTTAATGGGCGGATTGTAATTTATAGCACCATTCATTGGCGTATGTACAGCACGAGTATGTACATGGCCAAAGCTTCTCTGTCTGGTTTGGCCAGTGTTCGCCATGGGGGGCAATATGAAAACAAGTACCCAAAATCTGGGCAAGTAAAGGAAGCTGGATTGCAAGGTGCGGGGGGAGGTGTCAAGTGGTTAGAGCAAGGGAGCAGCAGTTGCGACTCATGGGGTCTAGTCCCGACTCTGCCAGTGACGTGCTGTGCGGCCTTGGCTGATCACCTGACCTCTCTGTGTCTGTTTACCAATAGAAAGGGGATTGCACTATTTGCTTCCCATGCAAAGGGGCCTAAGGCTGGAGCACTGCCCTGAACAAGCTCAGAGAGGCCGGGGGGAAAGACTGTCCGTATAGGCAGTCGCACTAGTCCCCAGCCCCGCCCCTTCAGACTGTGGCCCCACCCTTCCCCCACCCCGCCAGAGCCCCAAGCCCCCCCACCACGACCAGAGGAGCCCTGAGTCCCAGCCCACCAGCCAGCCCAGAGTGCTAGCCAGCCCTGGCCCCAACCGGCCAGCCCAAGCACTGGCCCCAGCCACCCTGAGTCCAGGCTGCCGGCCACCCTTGCTCCTGCCCGCTTCGGGGGAGAGGCTGAGCAAGGGTGAGCAGAGGAGCAGCCTGGGCTGGGGCCACAGGGGAAGAGCGGGAGGCAGGAGTGGGGGGGTCTTGCGGTGGAGCATGGGCAGTGTCACGCCTGACTGTTTGGGGAGACTCTGCCTCCCCTGGCCTCGGCTCTCCAGGGCTGTCCACGAGTGTTTGATTTTTACCTCGGCCTCACCCGTTCCATTGTTGTGTCGGTTGCTCGCTATTGCGTGCCTGTGGGCAGAAGCCGCCCAGCGCCTGACGCCGTGTGAGCAGGAGCGCCTCTATCCAAAGCCCGCCCATGGGCTTGGAGGGATTTCCGCCCGCCCGGGGCTCCACAGACCCCAGTGCGACGCCGAGGGGCACTACAGGCCGCTGCAGTGCCACAGCAGCACTGGCTCTTGCTGGTGTGTGGACGGAGCTGGGCAGGAGATCGCTGGGAGCAGAAGCCCACCGGGCACCGCCCCGCCGCGCTGCAGGACATCGGGTGAGTGAGCCCTGCCCTGCTGAGGCCGCTGTGGGAACTGCCGGGGGCCCCTTTGCTGATCCGTAACACCGGTACCGAGGACACCCGCTTTTCAGCGTGCACAGCCATATCTAGTGTAAAATGCACCTGCGTTCCTGAGTACTACATAGCCCGAGCCCTGGGCACCTCTGCCTGCCCCATGGGGGGTGGAAATGCGGGAGGTGGTGCTGTAGATATATGAGCCCTGGCTTAGGGGCTGATGTTCAGGATTTGAGTCCTGTTCCCTCCCGCTCCTCCGCACGCATTTGCTGGCAGTGGAGCCCGGGCACTGGATTGGGCTCCAGGTGCCAAGGGTCTATTTCCAGCTCTGCCACTGAGCTTGCGTAACTCATTTTACCGCTTTCGATTGGAAGCTCTCTGGGGCAGGGACGGTCTCTCCCTAGGTATTTATACAGCACCTCGCACACTAGCTATTGTCATAATACTTGCTATTGTCATAATATACTAGAGCTGTGGGTGCACCACACCTCTTGGCATCAGGCCATAGCAGCCGGTGTATTAAGGTCCCTCTGATGAGAGTGAACAGAGATTGTTACTAATCTGTCTGCTGAGTAAGGCAAAGTAGGTGGGGCTGTGCTTGTCCCATGATGGAACAAGCCCCCCCTGCCCCCGCTGAAGTCCAAGCAGGCAGAATCAGGCACTCGGGCCCAGATGCTTAAGGATATTGTGGCACCTGACTCCCATTGAAATCTGTGGAAGCTAAGCACCTAAATCCCTTTGAGGTGCTGTGCCTCAGCCCTCTGTTGCTTTTGGGGAGGAAGAAGGTCACTGTGGAGCTTCCCAAATCAACGTGACCTTTTCTGTTTTCAGCTCCCCTTTGAGATCCCAGCCCCGCAAATCGGAGCCTTTTCTCGTACCGTTCCTGAGCTAAAGGCAAAGGCCCTTCCTAGGGAGGTTGTGAGATGCCCAGTGCTCACACCTGGGGTCAGAGCTGCATTGGTACACAAGGGATTTCTCCATTCTCCCTTCCATTCCCAGCCCCTCACTCTGCTTGCTGGCTGGTAATATTTTGCCCTTCTGGGCACGTGATCAGGGATGGCCCAGCTTACGATCAGCATCCCCCATTTCCAAATTGCACTCAGCTCAGTGGGTTGTGTAACTGGTGCCAAAAGCTGTTCAGAAAATAATTCAAACAGAAACCACCCCCCCTTCTTTAGCAGTAAGGCTATAGACTTTGCTTAGAAAAGTATTTAAAGGTTAAGCAAGAGTTCCCACTGTGTTCTGTATAAAACAGCCGGCCGTTCTCCAGGGCTTATCATTGGCTCAGACAGTTTCCAGAGCCCAGAGTCAAATAGCCAATTCCTGTACTTGACCCTGCTTCGGTCCTCAAAATGTATCTTCTCTTTACTGTACTAAATGCCACTGTCTCTTTTCATGGATACTGATTGCCAAGGCTGGCATTGTAGTGGTTAGAATGACCTGGGTTGGGAACCATGAGTAAATCCTTAAAGGGACACTGTCCCATTGAAAGCTATTATAAACCAGCCTGAAAATTCTTTAGATGGTTGCACATTTTCCATTAAGCTTGAATCAATTTTAATTATTTTGGGCACTAAACTTTTTTTAGTGTCATTGATGGGCCTGGTGCAGGAACGCCGGTGAGCCTTGCAAGGTGGAGCCTGTGCTTAGGGCTTGTGTGTGTTGTAAGGAGATTCTGGCCCTGCCCTCATCCGAACCTCTTACCCTTCGCTGTAGAGCCCACCCAGAGACCGCAGACGATGTGTGAACGCTGGAGGCAAAGCCTTCTTGAGCACTATGGTGGCAGGCCACGTGAAGACCAGTACGTACCCCAGTGTGATGCTCTGGGCAACTTTAACCCGCTGCAGTGTCATGGCAACAGTGGGTATTGTTGGTGCGTGGATGAAAGCGGCAGAGAGGTTCAAGGAACGAGATCGGAACCTGGCATTCCCCCTCCGTGTGAGTACACAATGATTTTCTGGGGGGGAATGGTGTATGACACAAAAGGCTTGCTGGGGCAAGGAAAACAGTCACACTGCTGCTAGTCTAATGCTCATAGATTCACTTGGGTCACAGCCAAGGGTCTATAGACATTGCAGATCAGAGGATATAACTAATTAAGGTCCTGATGCTGCAATGGGATCCAGATGTTTGTGCCCCGCTCCAAGTGCAGGATCAGGCCCTAAATCAATCATCAGGAAGCTGAGCTGTAATCCATCTAGCAATGATTCCAGTGTGATAGATTTCAAAAGTGGTGGGACCGGAGGAAGAACTCGGTGTAGCTTGAAAGCTGGTCTCTTTCCCACCAAGAGAAGGTGGTCCAATAAAAGATACGACCTCACCCACATTGTCTCTGTGCGTGCGTGCGCACGCTTGCCCACACACAGTCTTAGAGCTAGGTGGAAAATTCCCATCAAAACAGAGTTTTGACAAAGAAAATGGTGGTGGAGCGAGGGGCAAACGAGAGCGTCTGCCCCCCCCACGCACACTTCTCCAACTTGAACTCTGCTCAGAACAGCTGATCTTCCCCTTCCAGAGGTCACTGCATCTTTAAAGTCTCTCTGTGTGAGGTCCGGCAGGAATGTAATCTTTGTGTTTGACTGACAGGTCTCCCCAGCCTTGCTCCTCCCACTGTCCAGCCCTCTCCTCGTCCTGATGTGACTCCGCCCGCTGCAGGCACCTTCCTGCTGTATGCTCAGGGACAGCAAATAGGCTATTTACCGCTGAACGGCACAAGGCTTCAGAAGGAGATGGCAAAGACCCTGCTCTCATTGCATGTAAAGTATCTTCTTCAGAATGCGTTGAGTCCAGCAGCTCTGGCTTTAAAGGATGCATATTATGTCGTGACAAGTCGACACAGAATCTTTGCCTCGGGAGATGAGCTCTGTCTGTATAAGTAATGTATATGTATGTAACACCAGTACCCCGGGGAGAGGGGCTGGGTGATGGGGAATTGTCTAAGTTAAAAACAAACCCAATTCTCTTGCCAAAACTGTAGCAGACTAATCAATCGCAATGCGGCCTAGCCCCCACCAGAAGGAGACAGAGCACTACACCAAGCGGACATGGCTTACATGCTCCACCTGGCCAGGGAAGCATAGCTTGAGCTTGAGGTTTCCCAGTTGAGTTCTGTGTACAGGCCACCACTTATATTACCATGCCCCGTGTGTATTGTCAGAGCCGAGACTGAACCTCAGACCTCTGGCTCTGAATGTACGTGCTGCTACTTCCTGAGTTGAAAGACCCAGGTCTTGGAGATGAGGCTGTAGTAGACTCCTCAACCTTGATGTGGCACAGCCACCATTAGAGGGGCACAAAACACCTCACCCAGTGGGCCTGGCTTGTGTATCAAGATAATATTTTCAGTTTTGTCATCTCTCTCTCCTCTCTCTCCATCCGATAAAATAAAACCGGACTCTGAGGTGGTGAGGTTCCAACTACTAGAAAATAGGAGGCAAAAACGGTCAGTTACCCTACTGTATGAAACACAGCCCCTCCTCTTTCCCAGTCACTTGCCTCCACTGCCCCAGCAACATGGACAGCATTTGTCTCCCTCCTCTCAATGTTCCTGAGCTGCATTTTTGCACTCCTCCTCCCCAGTCTGTTTTAAAGACACTATCCACATCGTCACTCTGTAAATATCTCTTTTCAGGCCAAATAAGAGATTGCTCCAACAATACAAATGATTCAAAGGTAACATCCATTTGAGCTTTTGCTTCAGATACTCCGTTGAGAAAGTATTTGAACCTTTCCCCAGCCCCTTCTCCTTTTATATCTTTTTCTCCCTCCGCCTCTTCCTCTTCCCCCCACATTAGAGACAAGCCACTTACTCACACATCTCAAAAGGGGTTGAACAGGCAGACAGACACTAAGAATTGGGGCATGACCATCAAATCTATATCTTGGTGGAAAATATACTTGTGAACTATTCCCTCCTGAAAGCTTGAAGGGCATTACATGTGTTAGCTACAATCTTGTACAAGTCTCTGCTTGATCCCAGAGGTTTTTTTTAAAGCCCAGCTGGAGACAGACATGGGGCTTGGACATCTGTCTTAAATAAGAATTCCCAAAGATTTCAGTACAAACTCTTAGGCCGTGCAACTAACAAAATCTGGACAGTAACACACCAGTGCTTTAGCGCAGAAGGAAGCACTTCTACATTCTTCCAGCTTGAGTCTCTCATACCAAACAAAAGTCAGACAGAGCGGTTCAAATTCTCTGCTGACTGAAACACAACTTGGTAGAGCTGCAGCCACTTATGGCAGCACAGAATTTGGCCCCGCTGGTTGAATTAAAATATAACCACACATTTTGAACTTGGATGTCTTACAATCTTATTCCCGCACACAGAAAGGTTGCTTGTGTTAGCCAACTTATACCCAGCAGAACTAAAGTGACAAACCTCAAGCTACGGCTAGAACACCGAGCCAGGCATGCAGGATTGCCTGCGTCAACTCTGCCTCCCATCAGCTGCAGCCATGACCTTTGCAGTGGAGGAGAATAAGTAAAAATAATTTATATTTATTATTATATATATATATATATATATATATATATATTAATTTATATATATATATATTATTATTAACAGGGTTCCATAGTGGTTGGACTAGATTATGATTGTCGGGAAAAAATGGTCTATTGGACAGACGTTGCTGGTCGGACAGTTAACCGAGCAAGTTTAGAACCAGGGGCTGAACCTGAAACCATTATTAACTCAGGTAAATCACCGTTTCCTTGGGATTGAATATGGCTGGTTTGAGCACAGACACTGAAGCTGTTGTCCACATAGCAGAATCACAGTGGGGCTGGGAATGAGGAATTTTTGAGCTCTAATCCCAGCTTTGACGCGGTCACTCTCTATAACCTTTGGCAAGCCATTATCTGCCTGGCTTTTCCAATTAGGCATCACAAATTATGATAGATTCCGGGGAGGAGAAGTATGATTACCTAGCAAGATGGAACAACAGGGATAATAGTAAACCGCCAGACAGGGGTACAGGGAGGATTAATTACATTATATAACAACATTTAAAGTATTACAGTAGAACCTGAGTTACCAACACCAGAGTTACAAACTGACCAGTCAACCACACACCTCATTTGGAAGCAGAAGTACGCAATCAGTCAGCAGCAGAGACTGGGGGAAGGGGAAAAAAAAAAGCAAATACAGTACAGTGCTGTGTTAAATGTAAACTACTAAAAAAAATCAAGGGAAAAGAGCATTTTTCTTCTGCAAAGTAACGTTTCAAAGCTGTATTAACTCCATGTTCAGCTGTAAATTTTTGAAAGAACCAGGATGTTTTGTTCAGAGTTACGAACAACCTCCATGACGAGGTGTTCGTAACCTTGATGTTCTACTGTACATAAATGCCAAGTATGAGCATGAAATACTCCCTTGCACTATACTGACAGTGCTCCTTTCTGCATATCCTTCCAGGCCTGATGAGTCCCGAAGGACTCACCATCGACCACTTCCGCAGAACCATGTTTTGGACAGATAGCGGCCTGGACAAAATTGAGCGTGCAAGAGTGGATGGTTCTGAGCGCCGAGTTCTGTTTGATGCAGACCTTGTGAATCCTCGTGCAATCGCTGTGGATGCAATCAGAGGGTAAATGGCAGCACTGTACCCATGCTTTGTAAAAGGCTGTATTCTTACAGACCTTTGTGTCATTATGTTCGTATGGTGGGTTGGAATGAAATGAGATTCACCTACAGGGCAACTGACCACAATGCTGGACCTAGGAGCTGCATTTTCAGTGTTAAGTCAGACCCATAATGCACCACTGCAATAGTGGAAGCTGTGGTGTAGACAAGTCTCAGAGCAGGGTTAGACAAACCTGCTAGTAAATACGTTGGCATCCTGGCTACCCTATTGGAAAAGCACCGGTGGCTAAGTGATCTGAATTTTCCTCGTGTACCTGCTGCCCCCTACCGTAATTTATTAATCAGTTACTGGCCTGAGACAAAACTTTTTGTGCTCTAGATAATATGAGTAAATGCTACCTAGCTGCAAATCAAGTAATAGGGGTAATGGCTGGCACGATAGACATTTCTCTCATGTGCACACGCTCCAGCTAGTTATTTCCTTAAGGGTGTGTAGGAAGGAAGCTCTCAAAATCGCAACAGTCAGAGCGTGAAACACTTTTGCCCTATGCATTGTCCCCTTTTATTTACTAATTTAGTATTTGGCTAAATTTGCCAATTATATTCTGTGTTCAGATTTAAAATATTATTGAAAGGTTTGAATCTTGTACAAATTTGGAACACAGGTTTATGAAGATTGTTATAACACCCCAGGTATGTACAGTTGCTATCTAGAAAGTTAATGGGACTGGCCCTAATCACAGAAGAAAATCTTTAATCTAATCATTGCAAATGATTGGAGCTTGTTCAGCTTTCCTTTTACGGACTTTCAAATCAGCTAATCTGTTCCAGAAAGCAGACTGAGAGGTCTGGGACTTTTCTGATAGTTATTGCAATTCTGTTTTTGTTTTTTTTTGTTTTTTTTAAATTGGTTCACCTACTGTGAATCCTTACTGAGGTTTGCTAATTGGTTCCCTCACAGCAACCTTTATTGGACTGACTGGAATCGTGAAGCACCTAAAATTGAAACCTCAACCGTAGATGGAGCGAACAGGAGGATTCTGGTGAATAAGGACATCGGCTTACCAAATGGCTTGACTTTTGACCCTTTCTCCAAACTGATTTGCTGGGCAGACGCAGGTATCTTAAGATAAGACAGATTGAAACATACTGGAAACAAAGGACAGCTATAAAAATTCTCCTTACACTTCCTCACCTCCCATCATTCCCATTATAACAAACAAACAGACTTTTTTTCACGCATTGCCTGTCTAAATATGACAAATTTTAGATTGAAAAGGCAAAAAATACTTTACTGACTTCTGAAAAGATCCTACTGAATAAGACTGTCTTGCTGAGGCTGAGTAAGTGTGTTAGCTGGCCTCTGTCAGCTAAAACATTGTTGGACGATATTCCTCTACCATGCATTAGGGTTATGTATGTGAATAAAGTTTGGATGTCTTCACAGGTTAAGTGGGCATAGGGCAGACCAGCTTTAGAGCCACTGGCAGAGGGCAGTATACAGAACAAAAGCTTCCACCTTCAAGCAGTAGAATGTAGAAACTCAACATGGATAGGAGATTTTTATTTGTAAAGGAAAGGTGAAATAATTAACTTCTAAAATTGGAACGCCCCTCTATAGTTTCTACAAAAGCGTTCCTTGTTTGGATTTCTCCACAGTTCTTTTCATGCTGTTTTGACTGTCATGAATATTAATGTGGAATTGTAACATTTAACACACAACTAGTACTTCATCACAAGAACGTATTGGCTGCTTTACACAAATGGATATTTTCAGTACCGATACAGTATCGAAGGAGAATGCATGTGTAGATGCATTTTGTACTGAGATATGTTTAGGACTGAGTTTAGAGTCCACATTGGTCTTTCAGTGAATGACAGATTGAAGAACTGAGCCTCTGTACAGAGATGCACAGACAAAGTACCCTATATACTCATTCATTAGCCTGTTTGTTTGTAAGCCAATCCCCCCAAGATGAATAGGTAAAAATGGCAAAAACTGTATGACCTTTTCATTTCAGGGTGTGGTAAACTTTGGCTCCTGGCCTGTCAGGGTAAGCCGCTACTGGGTCAGGACATTTTGTTTACCTGGAGTGTTCGCAAGCACAGAGCCTCTCTGCTCTCAGTGGCTGCAGTTTGCCATTCCCATCCAATTGCAGCTGTGGGAAGCGGTGTGGGCCGAGGAACATGCTGGCCACCATATCCCGCAACTCCTATGGGCTGGGAACAGCGAACCATGGCCACTGGGAGCTGAGGGGCTCTGTGCCTGCCAACGTGCCAGGTAAACAAAACGATAGTGTTAGATATTCAATAGAGCTTAAAATCGTCAAACTTTGGTGTAGACCCATCAATAAGCTAACCCCTCCTCTTTAATGCTTCACTTTTTAACCAAAAAAATTTGACTTATGAACAAGTATATATGGTAAATGCTTTCCTTTACATCCCTATAGTGGATTGAGTAGAGGTGCATGCATATGTACCCAGTCAAACTGGGAATGCCATTTCAGTGACTAAACTCCCAGTACAGAATCAATTCCTCTAGGAAACCAAAATTCTAGTCATCCTCAATTATGTGGATTTTCACATTCTTTAGAAGGAAGGGACCTAGGATACAAGTTTACTGTTCTGATTATCAATTTCTAGCCTGAGTAAAATTCCATGGAAAATACAGTATTTCTTGCCTGATTTAAATGTTTTATTTCTAAAAGGTACCAAAAAGCTGGAGTGCACGTTACCAGACGGAACACAAAGGCGCGTCATCCAGAATAACCTCAACTATCCCTTCAGCATTGTTAGTTATGCCAATCACTTTTATCACACTGACTGGAGAAGGTAGGCTAGTAACTATTACACCCTCGATGGTCACCTAACTATTTAAAGGGCAAAACGCCAGCATGTCATATTTAAGCAGCAAGCCAGCCTATTCTAAGAGTTGTATTAACAACAGTTATGGCATGGTTTGGGAATTTTCTCAGCCTGAGGTTTTCTGTTCCATAGCAATTGTTCAGCCTACACTGACTAATGGAAAACAAGAACCTGATAGTCTAGTGAGTTAACAAGTTTCCTTGGTACTACAGACAGGGGTTTTCAACTGAATTTTAGTTATACAAGTTAGTCATTTTCACAGAAACCATTTGTGTCAAATAGACTGCAAAATCAACCCCATATTCTTCAAGCCAGTTCTGCTTAGTAGTCCTTTTAATGGAGGCCTGAATGTAAAATGTGCTTCGCATTAAAAGCAGTGTACAAAAGGTATAACTATTTTAAAAACCTATCACAGCTACATTTTTATAAAACTCTATTCCTGGTATTAGGAAAAATCTTGACTCCCATTTCCAAAGGGGAAACATGTCCCATAACTAAGGTCCTCTTCCTGTTTTTCACCCACTCCATAGTGACAGTACTGGCACCAAGGAATCACTCCCAACCTCACTGCATTAAGCCAATACGTCCTTTCCAAATTCTTAGTGACACATTTGGGAGGTAATACCACCTTCTTTGAAAGTTCCCTTAGTGATTCTGCCCTGTGCTGATTAAAACAACACTAGCACAACAAATCAGCTTGATGCAGAGTTACTGGGTGAGGTTCTCTGGCCTGTGTTATGCAGGTGGTCAGAATAAATTAAATGGTTCCTTGTGTCTTAAATTCTGTGAAGATTGAATGAGAAATATTTAGTCCCCACAGAAATAAATCCTCTCTTTTGTTAATAGAGATGGTGTTATAGCTGTGAATAAAGACAATGGCTTCCTTACCGATGAGTATCTTCCAGAGCAGAGATCACATCTCTATGGAATAACTGCAGTTTACCCATACTGCCCAGGAGGTAAAGTCTATCTTGTTTAGTGTAGACCAGCTACTGCAAATATGTAAGTTTCACTATATTAACATGAACTTCCATCTATTTCCTCTCCCTCTACAGCAAGAAAATAATCTTCACACCTGGAGGAAGAATTCCAGACCCAGAAAATCACTGAGGGGAAGAAGCTACAAAAAAAGGCTCTTGATATTCACTGAAGGCAATGAAGTGATCTAGTTTAGTGCAAAAGATCATCAAGTATTAAGTTATACCTCAATCTTTACTACTGTATTTTTTTAAAAAGACACTGATATATTGCAAGAAAATATAATGGCTCTAGGAATACTATGCCATTACTCTAATTTTTGCTTATGTAAGCAATTTAACTTTTTTTAGTTAACTTTCTTAATCCAGTATTTTATGGGAGGAAATTAAAACACAAATTGACAATCTGACCAATAGGTTTTTAGCCAAATGGGTATGGAAAGGTTTTAATGCAGTGTCTTACCTCGGTCCATTAATCTACAGTGTGTATTTTAGAAACTATGCTGGGAAATAGCAAATGCATTAAAGATTTTCCAACATACAGTTCTAGATATCTTTCCCTCTGCCTCAATGCATGTCTTTTAGTATTTATATTAGAAGAATGCTAACTTGATGGTCCTTAAGTGCCTCCAGAGACTTACCTGTTATTGACCAATCCATGTTCGTAAATAGCTGTTGAAATGTAACTTCTCACTTTTTCTACGTTATTTCAGTAATTAAAGTATGTTTTGAATTTTCCATATGATCTAGGTTTTTGTTGCATAGCAGAAATTGTGCCAAAACTAGGATTTCATAATGCAGAATATAGCAACACAGAACTCTAAAAGGGTGTGTTATATAAAGATTTGCAAACACAAACAAAAGCAAGGAATAAGTGACTACTATACTTAGATAAAAATTGTTCTGTTTAGCTATATTTCCCCAACTTTATTTAAAGAATGATGGTAATTCACTAGACCAATCAGGATTCCATTTCCTCTTTTCTTTCAAAAGAGTGGAATATCCACTTCAAAATGCATGCCAGAGTTGTACATAACTCCTAATTGTACTAAGTACACAGGAGACTACAGTCTTCACTTGCTCATCTTCCAACTTTCCCCAGTCTGTGGTCTGTCTTTGGATCAGCAATAATTGCCTGAACTGCTACGATGGCTTCATTAATTTTTGTTTGCAGCTCTCGGAGTTCCTCTATATGCAGCAATCGAAGAATTTGGGCAGCTTCATTAAGAATAGCATCTAGTTCATCAGCAAAAGGAGAAATGGATTAATAGCTAATAAGAACTTTCCCTTTAAAAACAGACAAGAATTTATAAAACAATTCACAGTTGTATGAAAAGCTCAGAGCATGAACTGTTTTGTAATAAATGATTCTCAGGCCTGGCCAGCATGTTCTGTGCAAGACCTAAGATAGCTTTACACAACCTTTGTGGTACTCCAAATCTGAAGCTGCCCAGGACTAAGTGAAGAAGGGAGCTGCAGCAGACCTGAAAATGAATTAGTTTTGATAGTAGTTTAATAGTAAAAGCGATATTGTGGCAGTCAGAGTAGAGTAGACTAGACTGTAGACAGTTAGTTGACCATTATTCACTCAAACAGAGAGCACATCAGTTTGTACTATTATGTCTGGCTACAGCATGCTACCTGCAAACCAATAATCAAAACACAGCAGATCAACACTGGTCCCTGTGGCAACCATTAAATCAACAGAAGTCCTCTGCCGGGAGAAACAAGGTACTTTCAAAAGGATAAATCCCTCCTGCAATAAAATGTCAGGACAATGTTTACATGTTGCTGCCATATACAGACTGAGACATTATTCTACTCTATCAATATAGCAGTAGTCTTCTACTTTTATGCTCCAGCAGAAGATGGATGAGAACTTTTGTAAACAAGTTCCTGCAAGTAAGAAAAACATCCCTTTTGGCTTCTATCAGCTTCTGGAAAAAATTATGCCTTTTTACTGTACATGTCATATACTTCTAGAGATTAACTATGTACTTAGTCCAATGCAGCATCACTGTTTAAAACAGTATATAAAGAATAAAATCTCTTACCTCCTGTGTCAAAACCAAGAATGTGCTTTTCTAAAGCAACAGGCAAACCCTTGAAGGTAAGAAAAAATTAAAATGCCATTAGAAATGCTTGGGAAAAAAGACTAAACTTTGGAGTAAAATGGACCATAATTTTGCCCAACTAGAACACAGATGTGATCATTCCAGTTGAACCCACCCGAGTACCATGTTCCTCACAAGGACAGCATTTGACCCAGTGTAGTGCAATGTGTAATCTAGATGTACATAAAAGGGAAAGTTTCATCCTTAACACCATTCCCTACATTCATTCATTATCTTGCCTGCTCGTAGAGCACAGAGTGCACACTTTGGATCACCTGTTTCCAAAGAGCCTGGTCTGTCATCCTTGCAGCCTGTTCTACACTGAGGCTAAGGCAGACAAGGTTGGAAGCTACAACAGCCCTCCAGCATGAGGTCTTCTACATCGAGCTTTTGTTAGATTAAATGCATAAGGCTGGCATGGACTCTGGCATACAGATCAGACGGCCAAGCCACCTGAGCCAGTGTTGAGTCATTTGGGAAGATATCGGAGGCTGGCTGGTCTGATGCCTGACATACTCGTTCGTAACATGATGAAACCACCATATGCCTTCAATACATCACAGCAGTTTCACATCCAAAGTATCCAGCTGGGGCAATTATGTGTCTGCACTGGCCCAGGTTTCAGAGCCACACAAAAGGACAAAAGCCCCTACTACTTGATAGATTTGCATCTTAAGAGTTGATATGTGGCCAGAGGCTTCCAAAGAGCATGCATATGGTTAGTTCGTGAGGATGCAAATATAGCCATGTCACCCACATATTCCAAACCTGCTATGCAGAAGTCAAGCAGTACAACCCTCACTATGCAGCTAATGACAGCTTCCATTATTTGGTCAATAACAGTGTTGAACAGATCAGGGGAACTCTTGATGGCTACCATAATTGTACTCAAACCAGTTGCACATTCTAGCAGCTAAGCGGACATAGCTCTCTCACTTTGGCAATCTACGAGAAGATTGAGGAACTTGCCAGGCACACCAGCAGCCAAAGGGAGCAACAATCAACAAAGTCAAAGGCAGCTTTGAAACCAATAAAGGCTAGATGCACTTCATCCTTCCTCTGCTAAACTCTTGGGCCTTTTCAATAAATAAAAATGGCAGTTCAGAAGCTCCTGAAAGCACTCTTTCAATTTACTCAGACATTCTGCCTCCATGTTCATTATGTTATCCCATCCATCTTTGATGAGCAAGGATTTGTTCTGTGGACCAGCTTTTCAGGTGTGCAATTCTTTATGGGCCACAGTCATTGCTGGCCGATGCAGTTTCCATCAGTTGATTTTATTTACCCAAAACATCAGTCTTGCTTTAAACCTGTGCTACACAAGGCATTGAGGTGTTGGTATTCTTAACCAGGAATTCCCTACCCTGTGCAGTTAATCTGATTTTAATGCAAATTTCTTGCATTTTAACTTCAAAGCTGACCATGCCACAGTCCAAGAATTGGGAACATCCAAAATTCGGTATTATCCAATAGATAACAGCTCTAGCCATTCAAATGCACACTTAGCTTCTCAAATAATCACTGCCAATGAGCAACTGCCACATTTTAGTTTAATTTCAAAATACCAAAAGCAAATCAATCTCAAGCAGGCAACACTGACCCACTTGAAAATATCCATCCATTTGTTCAAAGCTTTCTTAAATGCTCTTCCAGCTTTCGAGTAGATTGCGGTAGCCAAATTTCTAAGTCCTATTTCTACAGCGTTGCTAATAGAAATTGCAAGACAATCGTACAATGGCACTAGCGGCACCACTGTAAGGTTGTCTACACTGCAGTGGCGCAGCTACGCCACTGTAGAGCCCTAGTTTAGACACTTCCTACTGACAAAAAGGTGTTTTTTCTCCCCTCAATGTAGATAACCTACATCACCAAGAAGTGATAGGTACATCAATGGAAAAAGGCTTCTGAAGGTCTACACGCATCTACACTAGGGATTAGGTCTACCCAACTATGGCATTCAGGGCTATGAAAAATTTTCATGCCCTGAGTGACATGGCTAGATTAAAATTTAGTTTTAGGTGCAGACCAGGCCTAATAGTTTCAACTGAGATTTTACTGGCTGGGAGACAGAAGTCCATGGACAATGATAATACAAGACTACTTAAACACAAGAGGGAACAATCCAATTACTAAGGCAGTTCAAATTTTATGCAAGACAGAGGTCACAGCTGAACCAAGTGAATTAAGTTAAATGTAGCACAACACCCTCAGTCCAGCTACACAGAGGCTCCTAAAGCATGAGGAAAGTAAGTGGTCCTTTATATTCAATGTTCTCTCCATCTCCTCTCTCCTCCAACCTGTAAAGGGTAACTGTCAGGTTCAAACTTTTATATTAAATTTCCTCTTAGATTTTTTTAAGTCTTTACTTGTAATCATCTAAGGTGTTATTTTCCCACAATGTATGCTGTTTACCTCTTCTACTACATTCATCTGACACAATGAAAACAATTTTCTCTAATCAGTATCATACTGTACATTCACAGGATGCTATATGTTTGGATTGCAAATGCTCCAGAAGAATGTTAAATTTCAATGGAAACTATTTTTAAAATTTGTGAACCGCTATAGATGTTTTCTATAAACATTTAAAAAAACCCAAACTTGGGACCTAAGTTGACCCTCATTGCCTTATGGGGCCTGTGGACATAAGTGAACTCAGTCAGTTCCTTGTGGACTGGTTCCCACATACAAAGAAACCCCACAAAGCTACAACTAGCATCTTCAGTCTTGAATGAGCATGGACACACTTTCAAAACAGTCGTGGCCCAATGTTTCAATGCAAATTCAGTGTTTAGGAACTAAAAACTACTCATGCAAGACCTACAGCAGGCTTTGAAGCTACTACTCAGAAAGTTGTTATCCACATATGAAAGCCCCTAGCTTCCAGGGGCCAGATAATCCATGTGAAATTCTTAGTTTCAGAATAAAGTGAAAAAATATTTCTACAATGTAAATGTAACAACCAGTAGTAAATTGGTGACTTGTTTTAAAGTGTGTTGGAGGACTGAGGCCACTAATGTTACCTGATAAATACTATTTGTTAATGCCTCCTTCCCACATGGATATGGTGTCAGCTCTGTCCCTGGAACAGGAGTCCTTTTGGTGATAGACAATGATCTATGGCTCTCATAGCAGCTGTTCATCCTGGCAAAGCAGCAGGGAAGTCATTCTCTTCATGGATCATGTGGTATCTAGCAATGTTATTGGGGCAGGCATGGAGCTGTGGGAGCAACAGATGCTTCTGCCGCAATAGTGGGTGTGCTCTTATTCCCCCAGTGTCTCCAGGCTCTTTGCCCAAAGTGATTTTTAGTTCTCTAACGGTGAACTGGCAACCTGAAATTAAAGCCCTGACTACACTACATAGGAAAGGAAACAAGTGGTCATTTAAAATCCCCTCCATCCAATACACTAATTCACTTTACAGACTCATGTCCAGGAAGAATCAAATTTAATAAGCAGCCAATTTCAATTGTGTGAGACCAAAAATAACTGAAGTCACCTACTCGTTTTTGCAATCCAGTGCAAATAAAATGAAAGCCTGCCTAATTTCAGGCTGTGCAAAACCTTTGCTTCAAGACTAGCCATTCCATGCACGTTTTACCCAGCATGGAAGTGTCACTAAAATTTTAAATACAAGTCCCTTAAAATAGAGGGCTATCTTTTCTTTAAAAGCACTGAGGGATGCCATTATACAATTTGTTACATAAGACAGTTATTGTTTTCCAGTGACTCTAGTATACATTTATACCAGATGAAGTAAACAGTGCTGCATTGAATCATGTGCACTGTACAGCAAGGTCTAGGCAATATGGTGGTAAAAATGCCCTTGTCCATTTTACACTTGTGCTCCTGAACCAGCCCCTGGGGTGTTAGTTAACCCGTGCTAACGTTAACGGCCCTCTCAAAGGGCCACTCTGTTGGCCAGGTTCACTGGAGCACATTGGACTTTGCCTACCCCTTCCTACTTCTGACACTCCCTATATCAGAAAATCCCCAGGAATCAGATGCTGCCTTAAGGCAGTTTTATATCCCCTTTGTGCCATAAAGAGGATTTATGAAGGGATGAGAATGTAGTCTTGTGGCAAGACACCAAAATAATTAATGTAACTACTTCCTCTCCCTTGTGTCTACTGTAAAGACTTTACAATATGGACACTGATTGAAAACCTTTACATACTGTAATACAAATAAAATGATCTTGTACTGAAAGTTTATGTTTATAGAAGGAATTTGTTTTCATATTTCAAATATACCTAAGGTACATTACAGGAATTGGAAAGTGTTCATATTCAAGTCAGTGATCAAAGTTTCTCTTCAGCTAACAGCATAATCAGAATCTAGTCTATAGCTCTAGGTCAATATTTAATCCCAGTCTAAAGTGTCAGTTAAAAAAAATCTACTCCACATTTAAAGTAAGTAAATCTACTGATCTTAAAAGATGTAGTTTTTGACAGTTCTAACCAACTGAAGTTTTCAGTTTATTCACAGAGCTGGTAAAAAACAGGTGGGGTTCTGCAAGTCTCCCCACACAATCCTGGCAGCATGCCTCATCTTTCAGTTGGAGAAATCATCTCTAGGAGTTCCATTTCTACATCCATTTAATCCTTAGCCATTGTGTTGAGGCTGCCAAGAATATCAGTATGACTTTTTTTTATGCAGAGTCTTGTCCAAGGGGCATAGCTTCACTGAAAGCAGTTATTTAACAGCCATCAGATAGCTCAGGTTGGTAGTGTCCAAAGTTGGGCAAAGTCTGAAAAGTTTGTTATCCTCTCTATCCCATTAAGTTCCTAATGATTTAGCTTCTTAAAAGACATTTTGATCAATTTGGCACAGTGCAGTACGAATTACCACCTTTAGTCTTTCTTCCTCCTAGAACGTGTGTTGTGGAAGATCCAGTAGTTCATTATATAATCTATTTATTCTGCTAATCTGATTTCCCAACTCTATGCAGCGCCACCAAGTTGCGTACATTCATTAACTAAGTATCTGAGTGGTTGTTACCAAAACGCTCATCCTCTCACAAACCGATTTCCTCCTTACTATTCGTCTTGGTCACTTACTGCATCACTCTAAAATTTAGTCCATAAGAACTCTGGGCTAGTTACTGGCTCATTCTACGCCCACTAGGCAAAATGCTTCCAGCCTAGACAGCTGGTGGTGAAGGGCCTATTCAGGATAATGGGTCATTAGGAAAAACAGTAAGCCTTAGGAGAAGCTTATCTTCCAGGTGGTGAGCCTTCCTGAGAACTCCAGACACCCTGTCAGTAATGGCTGCTATGACTCAAGGGCATGTGACCAGACCACATGACTCTAGACTCCATTTCGGGTAACTGTATTCCCCCCCCCCCAAACTGGTCTGGGAACCAAGTTTGAAACAAAGGGTTCCCACTATATGGAAAAGCTATATAAGGCAGGGAGTGACATCTGTTATTCACTCCTCCAAAACTGAACACCTGAAAGAAGCTTTAAAGAAAAGGGACTTGGAATGGAGGCAGGGAGCCCAGCTGCAAAGCAAGTGCAGCTTGTGCCTTGAGAATCTGATGATACAAGAAGGCTTGCAGTCAGGGTGAGAAATACCTATTCATACCCAATCTTTTAGTATCTTAGGTTTAGTTTGTGGTTTTGTGTATTTACTAGATAATCTGCTTTGATCTGTTTGCTATCACTTAAAATTATCTTTTTTTAAGTTTATAAACTTGCTTTATGTTTTGACCTAAACCTGTGCCCCTTTAAGTGAAGTGTCTGGGGGGGAAAAAAAATCTCAACTTGGTTAACACAAATTTGTTGAAAGAAAAGGAGTACTTGTGGCACCTTAGAGACTAACAAATTTATTAGAGCATAAGCTTTCGTGAGCTACAGCTCACTTCATCGGATGCATTTGGTGGAAAAAACAGAGGAGAGATTTATATACACACACACAGAGAACATGAAACAATGGGTTTATCATACACACTGTAAGGAGAGTGATCACTTAAGATAAGCCATCACCAACAGCAGGGGGGGAAGGAGGAAAACCTTTCATGGTGACAAGCAGGTAGGCTAATTCCAGCAGTTAACAAGAATATCAGAGGAACAGTGGGGGGTGGGGTGGGGGGGAGAAATACCATGGGGAAATAGTTTTACTTTGTGTAATGACTCATCCATTCCCAGTCTCTATTCAAGCCTAAGTTAATTGTATCCAGTTTGCAAATTAATTCCAATTCAGCAGTCTCTCGTTGGAGTCTGTTTTTGAAGCTTTTTTGTTGAAGTATAGCCACTCTTAGGTCTGTGATCGAGTGACCAGAGAGATTGAAGTGTTCTCCAACTGGTTTTTGAATGTTATAATTCTTGATGTCTGATTTGTGTCCATTCATTCTTTTACGTAGAGACTGTCCAGTTTGGCCAATGTACATGGCAGAGGGGCATTGCTGGCACATGATGGCATTCTGATATTCTTGTTAACTGCTGGAATTAGCCTACCTGCTTGTCACCATGAAAGGTTTTCCTCCTCCCCCCCCTGCTGTTGGTGATGGCTTATCTTAAGTGATCACTCTCCTTACAGTGTGTATGATAAACCCATTGTTTCATGTTCTCTGTGTGTGTATGTATATAAATCTCTCCTCTGTTTTTTCCACCAAATGCATCCGATGAAGTGAGCTGTAGCTCACGAAAGCTTATGCTCTAATAAATTTGTTAGTCTCTAAGGTGCCACAAGTACTCCTTTTCTTTTTGCGAATACAGACTAACACGGCTGCTACTCTGAAACAAATTTGTTGCATATTCCTCTCCACGTTGAGGGAAAGGAGAACCGGGTAATAAATTCATACTGGTTGGAGTTTCAACCAGGGCAGGGCGGTACAGCTCTAGGGTCCTAAGCTGGGGGTATCTTGGCTGTAGCCTCTCTATTGTTGGTTCATGCAGTGGCTGGTCAGCTTGCATGTAACAATAACTCAGTGTGTCCCTGCCTGTGTGAATGCTGGTGGGAGTGTAGGACTGGGAGCAGTCTACAGTTTGTCCCAGCAGCACAGTGAGAGAGGGAGCCCAGGCTGGTGGGTCAGATGGCTCAGTGGAACCCCAGTTCCAGGTGGCACCTTGGGTGGAACCCATCACATGTACATTTACGGCCTTTGTTTATTGCACCACTGCTTACTAAGTCAGTGTGGGTTACAACTCAAGACACATTTGTAGTCACCAGTTAACAAATACAAGAAGTGCCATCTATTTATCATACAGTATGTGTTGCTGTATTACGAGATATCATGAGGAATGAAGGGACCTGCTACTCTTGAGCACATACAGATGCTTTTTAGGAGCAGTTCTGGACAATGCTTTGTCCTAAAGGTGTACAAGTTGCCTTTACTATCTGAACTCAGTACACCACACCAGCAGTTCGTACTGCAAGTAATGGAATGAATGGCCAGAATGTTTAAGAAACGACTGATAAACCAGAATTGTTCCCTGTGAAACATTCCTTTTATGATGTTTGTCCAAAAGCATTCTGAATGCCTTACAAACATATCAATATTCAAAATTGCTCTGTAGCCATATTTTCACAGATATTATTCATGTAATTTTTTAATTATGGAATTGTACATCTCAGTCATTTCTCTTGGATGGGGGGGGAGCCTAGATTCCCTCCCGAACTCCCACAAAAGTCACATGAGAAGCTAGAAACAGCATATTCTACACTACAGGGAAGAAAATAAAATATTTCCACTTGTTTATTTAGCCACCACTGCTACTTGGAAACAAGTCAGCCCAGGACCTCTCTGCCAATTTCACTGAAATGATACTGAAACCTGTCGTAGTGTACATTACTGTAATGTTAGAGGATTGTTATTACACTCCATTAAGCAGTAAACTTTTGTTTAAATAACTATTGTTTACAAATACAGCTATATTTTAATATGAAAAATCACATGCATTTGATTACGCTTTGTGACTTTTCCTTTGGTCTTTTAGATTCAGGTTTGCTATATGAAGTGGATAAATCATCTTCTACTTCTCCAACCTGAATTCTACAACACACAAACAACATCCATTTCTATATTTAAATGTACTTGACTGAACACTGTAAGGACTCATTACGTCAGGTGCACTTGTGTTGCATGCACATACCTCCTTTGATTGATTTGCCTTTCCTATGGCGTCCTGAGTCAAGCGCTCTTGAACCAAAATGCGAATTGCCTAGGAAACAAAGTTTGAAGACCAACGTAAGGATTCCATGTTGATGCATGTCTCTCCAATACTCCAAGGAAGTCAAACAGCTTGAAGCAGCTTTAACCTCTACCAGAGGATAGCTCATCCCCAGGATGAGCTAGCGCCATGGTCCCCTCCCAAGTCAGCAGTACCTACTTTTGAGGCTATGCTGTCAGCTGCAAGGACCCCAAAATTTTGCACTACTGGAACCTTTCCATTGAATGTGCTTTCTGTGGCTGGGAGTGCTTTACGGTGATCTAAGCCCTTGTCCACCTGCACAGAATCTGAAGTAAATCTGGCTATTGAATTGTTTATAAAATGTGAAATCAAAAGGATATGTAATATTTAAAAATGGGGGAAAAAAGTCCAGCCTTGATCTTGGATATCTTAGAATCCTTCTGCCCATCTGGTTAATTTACTGGCTCCTGCACTTGGCAACTTGCACCACTCCAGGATTATTCATACTGATACATGTCTTTATAAAGGCCTCTAAAAATAACTCAAGGGATATGAGCGAGCCAGAATTCAACCATAACAAAGCAAAAAGCCTGCTCATTACAGCGGTTTCTCTCACCATTTCCTTGCTGAGTTATCCAAGTCTGACAAAAGCACTCAAATTACTTCATGCATCACTTCACTTTCTATTTCTCCTGTTGCTTGGCATATGGTTAAAGTTGATATGTGACATTACAAATTGATCTAAGGCAATACAGAATTTTCTTTCAAACCAGGGGAGCTAGCACTGAGAGAGATTAATTTGATTAAGAATATGAATTTGTTTAGTATATCTCATGAAATCATTATGTCTGCGATGATCATCAATATAATGATACATAGCAAACAGAAAATTATTTTAGCACAGTTGGTTCACCTGTGAGGAAGATGTTCTCCCCAGCCAACTTCTCAAAATGTTAGTTGGGCAAAGAGAACATCAAGGAATTTTTGCTTTACTAGCTACTAAGATTTAGTAAATTTTAGCTGGAACTTGTTCTCTCTTAGGCTTTTCTAAAACAGCCATTGTGTAACATCCAAGTATTAATTTAGAGCATCACATTGTTCACATACAGAAATTATGCATCACAAAATTGTGCACAAAACAGCAATTCCACTGACACATTCTAGCAATATCAAGCCACAAGAACAAAATTAGGGTGGTTTATGTAGCCAGAACTGCCAACATGAAGAAGTTTTAGTCTTAACCCAGTTAAAAGCAAAAGAGCTCTCTCAGGATGTTCTTTGCCGTACTCTCCTCTTGCCTGATTTGTTTTGTCATCCTCTCCACATTTCTGGTCCTATTCACTGCTTTTCTCTCAAATTTTGAAGTTTCAATACATTTATGTAGAACATAATACAAATATAGTAGGGCTGTCAATCGCAGTTAACTTGCGATGAATTGCGATTAATATTTTAAATCAAGATTAATTTTTTGAGTTAATCACAGTTTTAATCTCACTGTTAAACAATAGAATACCAATTGAAATTTGTTAAATATTTTGCATGTTTTCTACATTTTCAAATTTATTGATTTCAATTACAACACAGAATACAAAGTGTACAATGCTCACTTTATATTATTCATTACAAATATTTGCACGGTAAAAATGATAAACAAAATAAATAGTATTTTACAATTCACTTCATACAAGTACTGCAGAGCAATGTCTATCATGAAAGTGCAATTTACAAATATACTTTTTTGTATGTTACATAACTGCACTCAAAAACAAAACCATGTAAAACTTTAGAGCCTACAAGTCCACTCAGTCCTATTTCTTGTCCAGCAATCACTAAGACAAACAAGTTTGTTTACATTTATGGGAGATAATGCTGTCTGCTTCTTATTTACAATGTCACCTGACAGTGAGAACAGGTGTTCACACAGCACTTTTGTAGCCGGCATTGCAAGGTATTTATGTGCCAGATATGCTAAACATTAGGATGCCCCTTCATGCATTGGCCTCCATTCCAGAGGACATGCTTCCATGCTGATGACACTCATTAAAAAAAAATAATGCATTAATTAAACGTGACTGAACTCCTTGGGGAAGAATTGTATGTCTCCTGCTCTGTTTTACCCACATTCTGCCATATATTTCATGTTATGACAGTCTCAGATGATGACCTAACACATGTTGTTGGTTTTAAGAACACTTTCACTGCAGGATTTTAAAAATAGCAAAGAAGGTACCTATGTGAAATTTCTAAAGATAGCTACAGCACTCAACCCAAGGTTTAAGCATCTGAAACACCTTCCAAAAATCTCATCTCGACGGGGTGTGGAGCATGCTTTTGGAAGTCTTAAAAGAACAACACTCCAATGTGGAAACTACAGAACCTGAACCGCCAAAAAAGAAAATCAACTTTCTGCTGGTGGCATCCGACTCAGATGATGAAAATGAACATATGCTAGTCTGCACTTCTTTGGCTCATTATCGAGCAGAACCCATCAGCATGGACGCATGTCTTCTGGAATGGTGGCTGAAGCATGAAGGGACATATGAATCTTTAGAGCATCTAGCACATAAATATCTTGCGATGCCAGCTACAAGTGCCATGTGAACACCTGTTCTCACTTTCAAGTGACATTGTAAACAAGAAGCGGGCAGGCTTATCTCCTGCAAATGTAAACAAACTTGTTTGTCTCAGTGATTGGCTGAACAAGAAGTAGGACTGAGTGGACTTATAGGCTCTAAAGTTTTACATGGTTTTATTTTTGAAATGGAGTTATTTTTTGTACATAATTCTACGTTTGTAAATTCAACTTTCATGATAATGAGATTGCACTATAGTATTTGTATTAGGTTAATTGAAAAGTACTATCTTGTTTTTTTACAGTGGAAATATTTGTAATCAAAAATATAAAGGGAGCACTGTACACTTTGTGTTATACTGATTTCAATTACATTTGAAAGTGTGGACTACATCCAAAAACATTTTAATAAATGTTATTCTATTCTTGTTTAACATCACGATTAATTTTTTAAATCACCTAACAGCCCTAAAAATATAGTGATTATTGCTGTTTAGCACTGGATATAGTAAAAATGTAAAAACTACATTTTTAACATAGCTATTACAGGTTTCCATGTACTTCATAAGAAGGCATTACAAACTTCTAAATCCACACCATCTCCAAAACAAATTTACACTAGATTGTAGACTCTGCAGGGCAGGGACCTTATCCTTTTGTCTGAAATACCTACCATATTTTTGGCTGCTGAACAAAACAAAGCTTATAACAAAATGTGGAAATGATTTTGTTAGTTTGCTCCAATCCAATACAATGATGTAAGAATACAGTTTTGATCCGAGATTCATAGAAGACTTCCAGAGTTCCAACACTGAACCACAGATCTTCTGTGCCTTCCAATTAGTACTTGGGATCGGAGCATAAATTAGAAAATTAATCAGCCAATATGCTTTATCTGGCCACTAGAAAGTCTGATTAATTTACTGGATAAAATAAAATCTGCTTTAGTTAAGGCAAAGTGGAATAACACTCATGTGGAAGAAGTACAGGACTGGAAGTCAGGAGAAACAGGTTCTAATTCTGGCTCTGCCACAGATTTTTTGAGACACTCTGGACATATCACTTAGCCTCTGTCTTTAAGTTTCTCCCAACTCTAGAATTAGAATACCATTATTTACCTCACAGGTGTGTTGTGAGGTTTACATTCATTAACATTTTTAAAGCATTCAGAGATGCTGGAATAAAAGGCATGAAATAAGTGAAAGCAGCACCTTTAGATGGCTCAGAAGCATTCCAAGTACTGAACACGAATTCTCAGATAACGACTTCAGGAATTCTACCACCATTTGTTGAAAATCTTTGAAATATAAATGCCCAGATCTTCAATTTGGAAGATCATTTTTCTTTTATACCAACCAGAAATTAAGTACAAAATGTATTAGCAGACAAACTTTTATTTGCACCTAAAAAAAATCAAAAGTTACTGTCTTCACACACCATGTTATGGGCGAGTTTTTTTCCTGATAGATACTAGTTGCTCAGACCAGATTCCCGAAATATGAAAAACTAAAGATGTGAACCTCACCTTAAGCATTACCAAATAGTCATCATGTCGCTGGATTTGAAGAAGGTTAGCCAAAGCCATCACTCCAGCCTTAAAGTCAGGATTATTCACTGCAAGATAAATACGGTCATTATATTTGGTTCTAAAATGAAGGTTAGATTTCTTGCTCTGCATGTATCAGACTGATCACAAATTTGAATAACGGGTTCAGTTACTTGCATGAGTAATCCCACGACACTACATAGGTGAGTAAGGGATTCACAATCTGACAATATGTTTATTTAATCTACATTTCATTTTATAAAGCAAGCAAACCCTGAGAACTGCTGAGCAATTAAAGCAAAGCTGTATTCTGAAAACTGATTATATAAAAAAGCATAATTTTCAACCCAGTATGCATGCTAAATACATGGAAGTGTCTTAAGAAGCAGAAGGCCAGTCTCAGTTTTTAAAAAATGTAAATACATTAATGTATGGTCTTTTCTGAAGATTCAACCCCACTTTTTGGCTGCAGAGCAGGATTGTACTTGCTGACTGAAGTCTCAGCCAGATCCTGACTTTTCTAGGAGTTGATGAGTAGAGAAAGTGTATGGTGGTTACTTTGTTTGCTTTAAAGATCACTGGCTTGAGCTGATGCAGATATTGTCTATTGAAACTCACGGCTAGTAACAAATAGTCACGTTTTATAACTAGAAAAAAAATAAATTAACATGATCATGAGACAGATGCCAATGGCCCTCTTCTTTAATGGAGGGGGGGGGGTCCTTATACTGGATTAGGCAGGCAGCAGGAGTGGGGTGGGGGGGTATAATGGGCTGCACATGCAGACAAAAGAACTCAATTAGGCAGAGACGAAACTGGTGATAGGGTGAGAAACCATTTACTTTAATAGCTGTGGAAGCTGCAGGACCAGAGGCCACTTGCTAACAATAGGGACAACAGGGAAAGAAGTGCTGATGCCAAGGTCCTAGTTCTACTTACCCTTAAGAGTTGAACTGCTGCTCCTTCCCAGTCCACCTTAAGTGGCCTCTGGCCTTACAATTTCCCTCCCCAGAGCTATTTCTAAACATCATAGATGACAATTTCCCAACTCAAAAAGTGTTGCAGCCAACAAGGAGGAATTCTTTATTAGACCTTGTCCTAACACAAAGAACTGATCACATAACTAAAAATCAATGGTAGCTTAGGTACAAGTGATCAAGACCTGATCCCATTTATAGTGTGCAAGCAGAACACAGTCCAGACTAATAATTAATATACACACACACACAGACACACACATATACACACACACACACACACACACACACACGGTGTACATTTATTTATATACACAGTTGATGCTTTAATAGGAACAATTTCACAAAAGTTGAAAATAATTATGAGCCAAATCAGCGGACAGCAAGGATTTTAACCCAAAAAATGTAAATGTTAGTTGGGAATCATTTGAGAACATCTTACCAGATGCCCCAAAAGCCCCAATCAAGGAAGGCAGCCATACTGGTTTAAAAAAAAAAAAAAAAAAAAAAAAAAAAAAAAAAAAAAAAAAAAACCTGCTTTAGACGGGAAGCAAAAACAAAATATAAAAAATAATTTAAAAAATACATATAAACAAATGGAAGAAAGGGGAAGATGACAGTAATGAATTAGGGATGTAAAATATTAAACAGTATTAGTCTTACCGCTAATATATTGCGGTTAACATTTAAAACAGATTGCCTCTCCCCCCATGTCCGAGCACATTGTGTGCATTAACAAATCGGCCTCTTCCCTATCTGTATCCTGCTCCCCACTCAGCAGCAGCACCCAGAGCAGGACAAGCCAAGCTGCCCAGAACGGTGAGGGCTTGGGAGCCCGGAACAGCAGGGACCAGAGGCAGTCAGAATGAGTTGTGCTCTTGGGTGATCGGCACCAGCTCCCAGGGCTTGGTGTCTTGCTCCCCTCCAGGAGCCAGCACAGGGACCCTGGCCAGGCACATCCCCTCCCACACAGACACGGGCCTCTTGCCTGGGGAGCAGCCACTGCCCCAGCCCCCTGGAATACCCCTTGGCCCCCTGGGAGACTCCACCGAGCCCCTGGACATTATCCAGACTCCTATCACATGGGAACTGCTCAGGGCCCAGGCCGCCCCTGGCTGCTGCTGCAGGGTGTGGGCTAAGGGGCTGGGTGGCGCTGAGCACTAAGTCCGGCCACTGCCAGTGCCCCTACTCGGGGGGGGGGAAGGAGTCCTCACCACCTCCTGGACCACAGAGCAACCAGGGAGCTGGGCAGCAAGGGGCACATGACCAGAACTAGCCAAAGTCCCATAAAATACCGAAGGAGACAGGGTCACGTGATGGGGAGGCTGATGTCGCCATGACGCCTCCCGGTCACGACAGGTTCTCCCTGCCCCCATAACACTCCCGGATCATGTGACGGTGACTCCCTCCCCCATTGCCATGACAGTGTGCAGGAGGGGGTGCTGACGGGGTAGCGACCAGGGATGTAAAATATTAAACGGTAAACAGATACAATTTTAATCGATTAAATGGGTACTTTTTAAAATATTTACATCCCAATAATGAATATAAATCAGAAGTTAGGAATTTTAGGACAAACGAAGCAAAGGGACACAAGAAAAAATCTATGGGCAGCAGAGTTGGAGAGAATAAGAGGGAGTTTTTTTAAATATACAAGGAACAAAAAACCCCAACAATGGTACTGGTCTATTACTAGATGGAAATGGTAGAATCATCATCATAACGCAGAAAAGGCAGAAGTGTTCAATCAAATTGTCTTTTCTATGCGGGAGGGGGAGACAGATGATAAAATCTCATCCTATGGTGATAACCACTTTTTCCATTCTGCTAGTATCTCTAGAGGATGATAAACAGAAGCAACTAAAGTAAACTTTAAAATCAGAAGGTCCAGATAAGTTGCATCCAAGAATTTTCAAAGAGCTGGCTGAGGAGCAAACTGGACCAGTTACAGAAAACTGGAGGAAAACTAATCTTTTGCCAACTTTTAAAAAGGCTCAATGGCATGATCCAGGTAATTATAGGTAAGGCTAAGATTATGTCATGGAGGTCGCAGAAGTCACAGAATCCATGACTTCCAGAGACCTCCGAGACATTGAGGCACCACAGCTGCCCAGGTGCTGTGGGAAGGGCCAAGCAGGGGTTGGGGGGGGGGGGGGAAGAGTCGGCAGCTGCCCAGCCCTGTAGGTCCCCCAGAGCTCCCCAGGTGCTACCGGCAGTGTGGACCCCTGCAGCTACCAGCCCCCACAGGCAGCGCCCCGCCCCACAGCTACTAGTTGCCAAGAGCAGTGGGGGACACCCCCCACACACAACTCCCAGCCACTGCGTGCAGCGGGGCCAGGAGCTGGACCCTTCTGCCTCCCCATTTGGTCAGGGACAGGTCACAGCTTCTGTGACTTTTTGTTTATTGCCCATAACCTGTCCATGGCTTTTACTAAAAAAATCCATAAAATCATAGCCTTAATTTTAGGCCTGTCAGCTTGACATCGATCCTGGGACTCAAACACTTAAAGGAGGGTAACGTAATTAATGCAAATCATCATGTTTTTAGAAAATAGATCCCATCGAACTAACCTGATATTTTTCATTAAAATTACAAGTTTGGTTGATAAAGGTGGTGTTGACATAACATCCTTAGACTTCTATAAGTCATTTGACTTGGTACCACATGACATTTTGATTAAAAAAATAGAACGAAATAAAATTAACACATAGCTCATATCAAATGGATTAAAAACTGGCTAACTGATAGGTCTTAAAATGCAACTGTAAAATGGAAAAATCATCATCAACCAGGTGTGTTTCCAGTGGGATCCCGCAAGAATCAGTTCTTGGCCCTATGCTATTTAAGCTTTTTATGAATAATCTGAAAGCAAACAAAGTCATCACTGATCAAGTTTGCGGACAACGCAGAGATTGGGGAAACAGTAAATAATGAAGAGGACAGGGATCTGGATCACTTGGTAAACTGTGTTTACCAGTTTGCTTCTGGGAATGTCACATGGGACTGTGTTAAAAGCATTAATAAAAATCAAGACATAGTATGTTGATTGCTCCCTCCACATCCACTAGACCAGTAACCCTGTCAAAGAAGGAAATTAGATTGGTTTGGCATGATTTGTTCTTGACATTCATGTTGGCTATTACTTATCAACTTATTATCCACTAGGTGCTTATAAATTGGTTACTTAATAATTTGCTCCAGTATCTTTCCAGGGATCAAAATTGCATTATAATTACCCACTATAATTACCCCTTCTCCAGTCCTCTGGGACCTAACCCATCCTCCTTGAGTTCTCAGAGACCACTAATCATTCCGACATTGCTTCAGCTAGTTCCTTAAGTACTTACGGTGCATTTCATCAGGCTCTGCCGACTACACTACATCTAACTAGACTAGACTAATTATTATTTAGAAAATTCTCTTTTTCCCCCCCCCATCCCCCTTCTTCTGGCTTGCATTCCTTCCTCCTCATGCCCGAATAAAACTCTAGGTATTTTTCTCTACAGGAAAAAGATTCTCCCACCAAAACCAAGCTCTTCATCAATCCAATTCAAAAAGACTGGAATTAATATGAAGCAGCTACTTTGGAGCACAACACTAGCACTCGTCTCTCCTTCAGTATAAATGCAGAATCTTGGGAAATAAAGCTTTCAAAACGAACATCAAAAGACATAGCATGCCCTGAGATAGGCATTTTCAGTACAGCATTAGAATATCAGAACCCAAACATTTCAAAAACTCAGAAGATTATTTTCTCAATCTATCTGGTATCCAAAATGCTAAAATATGACTTTCAGGTTCTCGCTTAAAATATACGTAGAGGTTGTAGATTTAAGTGGAACAGATTGAAGGAAGATGTATCAACAAAAACGTTTTTCTAGAGATCAAAAAGATAAAGTTACTGCATACTTACCATCCAAGTTTATCAGTGGCTCTGCATTTTTTGCTGCATTATCAGTATTTTTAGCACTGTCAGGCGTGGAGTCTTTATACTTATCAGCTGTCAAAATAAAAACAGTTTTGCTTCATGAATGTAAAATTCAAGTGAGAGCTAATAATTAGTTAAAAATTAATAGAGCTCAAAGCAGAAAAAAAGCATTATTAATGCACACTGTTAGCTGCAATTGGGCCAACTGTATTTTCAGCACATGGTGGAAGACTGGCAGCCAAATCAGTTTGTAGATGTTTCAGTTGTTTCCCACTGCTGAAACTCCAGAAGAGTAAGGTTCTAATAAACATTGCTCAAGTAGGAGCTGTTATTACTGCCTACGTACTAGCTCAAAGGAACAATTCAACTGATTCTTGTAGAGTGAAAAACTACTATAAAAAAACGTTGTCAACTAGATTTCTAAGCTAGAGCCCCTTCAATATTAATGAAGGTGACATTCAGTAATCACTCTAGATGGGACCATTAGTCACACATTTCAGTTGACACTGATCCTTGGGCATTGGATGGATAGAGTATGACACTTTACTATACAACTGACACCATTCCTATTAGATAACATGATAGGAATATTACCATTTGCTTTCATATTGGGGAAAAAAAATTAAATACATCTTGCTAAGAACATGTGACTTGTTATTTCTGAAGATCAAAGATATGCTGAAGACAGACAAAGATGTCTTTTCTGCACCTCTGTGCCTCACATTGATCCCATAGTGACGTCAACCCTGCGTATTATTTCAATCCTTCCTCTGCCAACAAACTAGGAAACCAATTTTGAGTTTGCCGTTAAAAAATCAACCCAGAGAAGTTGCTCTGGAAAGGAGAAAACTCTTATTCGAGCGTTATAAAATAAAAATAGGAATTCATAAAAATGCTGAAAGTAAATTACACCTTTTTAATAAACAAACTTTCCGTGTGCTCTCCTTGCCTCAGTTTGAAAAATCATAAAATATTAATAAAAATCATTCAAAACCGTTTCCCTATCATCTTTAAGTAAAGGTATTTAAAAAAATCAACCATACCATTATCTCCATACTCAAGCCTAACAGCTAACCCAAGAAGCCAATCAATTGTTTCCTGTCGTTCTTGTATCTTGAAGGGACAGTTAACATCTTTCAGATACTGTAGAGGAGAAAAAATGGGAAAACATCCATCATCATGACTGGTTGGGAGGGAACATATCCACGAACGAGTCAACAGGGCAGAAGTGCTTTGATAAATAAGCATTATGGACAATCACCTCTTCTATCAAGCTCCGTTTTGCCAGAAGGCTAGTATAAATGAATGATGCCATCCTGAAATACGTTATATTCCCACTGTGGTTCCTCTGAGGCATTTCAGTGCTTCCCATGCCACAGTTCATCCACGTCTCTCATCTTACTGCAGTAAAAGCTTTTTAATCCGGCTTGTTGGGGGAATGTCGACGAGCAAGTGAAAAATGCCAGTTAATTAAGAGGGAGTGAGTTTGGATGTGGGAGGGGGCACGGGGCTTTAGGGCTCAATTCTACAAAGTCCTGAGCACTTTAGCCTCATCCCTCAAGACACTGAAGCATGCAAGTAGTCCCACTGAAATACATGTGCTGAAAGACTAACTGCTTTGCAGCATCAGATCCAGAGAGTGTTCAGCACTTTGCAGGATTGTGCCTTCAGACAGAAAGGAATGTGGATTTCACACACAGACAGTGAGGAGAATGTCAAAGTGTTCATACACAGCAGGTCTGCCACAAATAGATGGCTATCTACCATGCTTTCTGTAGGCAGTGGACAATCATCCATCAGAAGTAGCAACAGACAGAGTTGGCTACAGAAGACTTTTATATGCTGCTAAAACTAGGATTATCTGATCCTAGTCAGTTTCCACCTTGGTGTATAGTTTCATGCAGAGAAAAACTGACTATCTTTAGTCCATTTCCTTCTGCATCAAAGGCAGAAATACCTTACCCAGTAAGGAAAGAGGTAAAGATACCAAATATTGCAAAAACTGATTGTGTTTAGATTAAAGTGAAAATTACGTACAACAAATTATAGCGTTCAATCACCCCTGCATTTTGGTTTCTGTAAAATATTTAGACTTCTAGCAAATAAAGAATTCATCATTTTCCCTCTTTCATATATATTTGTTGTATGTAGTGTTGGTATAGCCATCTTGGTCCCAGGATATTAGACAGTATGGTTGAGGGAATATCTTAGATTGGACCAACTTCTGTTGGTCTCTTCTTCAGCTTTGTGTAAACACGAAAACTTGTGTCACACACCAACAAAAATTGGTTCAATTAAAAAAAAATTCCCTCACCCACTTTCTCTCTCAAATATATTTGTTGTAACATATAACTTGAGTAAAAAGAAAAATGGTTTAACATCAAAAACAACGACCACACATAGGTTATAATGTGTTCTACTGTTTCAGGTACAAAGTTACCTTTTCAAAGGCTTTAGGCCATTCGTCATTGTGTATGTTTCTTAGATTTCCTCGGTCTTCAATCTTGTAGTGTCTAATTTTCTGGTCTTCGAGCCAGACAATAAAGTTTCTAAATTCTGTTTCATCTAAAGCCAGAAATAAAAACAATAAGCTAAATAATAAATCAGAATAAAGTCATGTTTTCTTAGAAACAGAAGTCAGTGAGGGAGAAGCAGGCCCTTAAATTCTGATCCACTGCATGGAGGTAATTTAAATACCTGTGTCCCCAGCCAATTAATTTTCTTTTTAAATTCTATTGTCCAGTGATTCCAATAATATGCCTTAATTTATAATCTTTCACCATGTGGTCTCTTGGTGAGAATTTACTTGAGTGTTTTAATCATGTTAAAAAATAGGCTTGAAAACTTCTAATCAGTCAACAACAAGAGCAGATTTTTGTCAGAAAATTTAGTTATAATTACTACTAAGCGAAATATGAAGAGAAAGGAGAACAAAGCAATGATAGGAAAAAATTGCAATTCAATGCTTTATCAAGTCACAGGTTACAAGACAGACTGGCTAGCAGGTAACTAAAACAAGGATGCCACATTTTGTAATGTGCATCAATACTGTCTTGTAAACACAACATTCATATATATGATACACGTACATGCTCCTCTATCCCCTCATGAGGCAGTGTAGAAAGAATTTTGTTCCTGATCAGTGATCCAGGACTGACATGAACAAACTTAAAATATTAAAAACTGTCCATGCAGATTCTTAGGGTGAGATAATTAAGGGTTTCAGAGTAGCAGCCGTGTTGGTCTGTATTCGCAAAAAGAAAAGGAGTACTTGTGGCACCTTAGAGACTTACAAATTTATTTGAGCATAAGCTTTCGTGAGCTACAGCATCCGATGAAGTGAGCTGTAGCTCACGAAAGCTTATGCTCAAATAAATTTGTTAGTCTCTAAGGTGCCACAAGTACTCCTTTTCTTTTTGAGATAATTAAGATATTGTGCTAAATTACATTAAATCAGAAACATATAATGGCCCCAGCAGTATCTGCATCGATCTGCAAAATCATTCTTAGTCAGAATGCAAAATTTCAGTGCTTAGAGTATGGGTGTTATCTCGCTTTTCAAAATATCCTGTCAGTCTGGGTTCTGGGAGGCTAGTGTCCCAAGCTAGTGATTTTATAAGTAGCTCTTGCTTCCACATTCAAGATATACAACTGTCTAAGTAGAGAAAACAGAAGGCTTTAAAAAAAAAAAAAAAAAAGGGCAAAAGTCTGATACTTTCTCCACAGCAGAAGGTTAAAAAAAACAAAGAAAAGGAGTACTTGTGGCACCTTAGAGACGAACAAATTTATTAGAGCATAAGCTTTCATGAACTACAGCTCACGTAGCTCACGAAAGCTTATGCTCTAATAAATTTGTTCGTCTCTAAGGTGCCACAAGTACTCCTTTTCTTTTTGCGAATACAGGCTAACACGGCTGCTACTCTGAAACCTTAAAAAAAACAGTAACTGCTTATAGCTGTAGGACCACTAGTCTCAAATCATTTCTCAAACTCTGATAGGAAAGTGAACCACAGCAGAGAGAGATCATAGAATCACAGGATTGGAAGGGACCTTGAGAGGTCATCTAGTCCAGTCCCCTGCACTCATGGCAGGACTAAGTATTATCTAGACCAACCAGATCTGTGGTTCTCAAACTTTTGCACTGGTGACCCCTTTCACATAGCAAGCCTCTGAGTGCAACCCCCTCTTATAAATTAAAAACACATTTTTATATATTTAACACCATTATAAATGCTTGAGGAAAAGTGGGGTTTGGGGTGGAGGCTGACAGCTCACGACCCCCCCATGTAATAACCTTGCGACCCCCTGAGGGGTCCTGACCACCAGTTTGAGAACCCCTGATATAGATATATATTAAGTATCCTTTAAGAACTATTAAGATTTACATAGTAAAGTTATCAAAAACACAAATATTTTAGCAAATTAGGTGAATGATATATATTAAATGAAATTCTTATCATCCTGTTTCCCATTCAATTCCACTATATTTTAGCAACAAATATTTTCAGGATCACTTGGAGCTAGAGATTACTGCTTTATAATATTAGAAGTGTGGGGCCTAGATTCACAAAGGAACTTGAATGTAGCCAGCTTTGCCACATCTAACCTTTAGGTGCCTAAAGAATCACTGGGAAATGTAAAGGTATGCAGGGCCTGTTCCAGTAAGCAGCCTCTGAACATGCCTACCAGATCAGGCCCACAAATAGCTGTTCCTCTGCCTAACTTATCTCCCCCTTGGTTTGTAGATCACACTAGAGTTTAGGCATCTGGATGTCTCGAGCGAGGAAGCACTGTGCATGCTCAGACGCAGAAACACATATACCTAGGAAACTTTTATTGCAAAAACTTAGGCATTGAGTGAGTTCAGGCACCTACAGGGTTCAGAGCAGCTGAGCAGGGGTTTTGTGAATCCCAGTGTGGTTTGATTCTGGGATTTAGGCACTTAACATGGCAATTAAGCACCTAAGCCCCTTGGTGAATGTAGTCCTGGGTTTCCTGGCTCCCATTCAAAGTAAAATGCTTATTTCAAATCTAACAGGTCCTACAGAACAATCACTAAATTAGACGAATTGAGGTCTAGGGATGGAGGGAGGGGTGCAAGATGGTTATCAAAGTGACACAAACATACTCTCTCATTGGCCATGAGATCTGGAAAACAAAAACCTGCTCTTCAGTGATATAACATGTTAATTTCCACACACAGTTGATGGATGTTTTTAAGCTATAGTATCTCACATTGGTCCCTCAAAGCAGCAGGGCTATTTTGCATTGGTTCAGTGCTTAATATCCTGTAGCAAATTCTACTCCTGGACCTCAGACCAGGGTTAATTTTCAATCCTTGCAGTGAGCCATTCTTTCAGCAGGGGTGGAAATCGATGGTCCCAATGCCCGAAAAAATGTTTTGGCAGAATAATGTACCCTAATCCTGTTGAAAGCAGAAGGGAAAACAAAAGAGATGTGCTCCCAACATAAATGAAGTGGAACGGCCTGACAAGATAGATTTGATAAGGTAGACTCAACAGTGATCAAGGTGCACCACAAAGCACTTTAGACAAGCAACGATGGCAAATGTCAGTAAGCAAGAACATCTCTTTTCCACTCACTGAAGGAGCCACCATGGAAAAAGACAACAAACCACCTGAAGCTTAAAACTGAACACAGGCCAAACTACACATCCATCCATGTCTATCTCCCAAAAGATTACAGTAAAAGAACATTAAGGCTGCAAAAATCAAGCGCTGAAAAGTTAGAAAGTGGCAGAATTAGGGATGCCTGTGCATATGCATTATGATACAGTCTATAATCACATGATCACATACTATTTTTTCCATAGGAACCCCACCTGATTCAGTGAAGGTTGGACCTGCTCTGGGGGACGAATCAGGGCTATGTGTGAATGAGACCTGTCTGCAGGACAACTGCACCTCCTTGGTTGTTGACATTGGAAGGTGTGTAGTGAACAAGGTAGGGATTGCAGGAAGAGAAAGGATGGTCTCATGGTAAAAAGTCAGCCAAACGGTGCCCTGGAGAACTGGGTTTTATCCCTGCCTCTGGCACAGAGCTCCTACAGCATGCTTGGTAGGTTACTTAAAACTAGACTTTCCACAGATAGCAATTAAATTGTGCGTTCATTTTTTTTTTTTAATTTAAGGTGCCCAACTTGAGATCCTGGGATCTGAACTACAGAAGTGCTGAGTGCTCACAGTTGCAACCAAAGTCAATCCAAGCTGCGTCTGAACACGTAAAGCAATATATAAATGGAAAGCACTCTGAAAAATCAGTTACTAAGCATCTCAAACTGGACATCTGTGCCTCCTCCGGTCCATAACTGCAAAGTGAGTATATAATATCACCACCTTAGTCCACAGAAATCTAGTGAAAATAAATTCATTACTGTTGGGGAAGCACTCAGGTACTGTTGTGATAAACACCATGGAAAAACTCATGAGGAAATAATTCTGTGATCAGGGAAGGGTTTGAATAGCGTTTGGTAAGGTAGGTCTAGGGCCACATCCTTAACAACGAAGATAAAACAAAATATAGTATAGCTGCTCATTAACTAAGCAAATCCTGTGCAGGGAGACAGCAGCCTGTGGGAAAAAAATTGAATATGATCAAGTAATTTCACACTATAAAACAATGCAGACACCCAGCTGAAGTAAGGTTGCGCAGGCAACTTGAATTCTGGCATTTGCTAACTTTTGACAGTGTCACTTTGCCACCTTCATGAATGAATTAAAAAATAAAAAAAACACAGATTTTGACCAGAAACAGCCTTATCGTACATTGCCCAGGAACATTTCTTTCATCGCCTGATTGCCAGGGAGGACAAAGCATGGATTTCAGAGTAGCAGCTGTATTGGTCTGCATGGATTGTTAGTTAACACCATTCCTAATGCTGCCTTTCCCCAGCCCAGGCAAGCCCACAGAGGGAAATCCACCCACCCCAAACACACACTTTTCTCTCCTAGTGGGAGGAGAGGACGCCAGGCCACACAACCCTGTGTGCATGAAGCCAGCCCAGCAATAAAGGCCGGAGCAGCTGGGCATATGGAGCCAGAGGCGGCAAGTGTTTTTACTGGAGGGAGGAAGCCAAAGGGTCTGTAGTGCATTTGGGAGCAGCCTGGAGCTCTGCAGGAGCCGGAGGGGAGGGGCGTCCTAAGGTCAGAGCTAGGGATGACAGATTGGGGGCTACCAAAGCAGGGGGAGAAGGGGCAGAGCAGGCCTGGGGGGGGGGGGCGCGGCGGGGCGGGGGGCGGAGCAGGCCTGGGGGGGCGCGGCGGGGCGGGGGGCGGAGCAGGCCGGGGGGGGGCGCGGCGAGGCGGGGGGCGGAGCAGGCCTGAGGGGGGGGCGAGGCGAGGCGGGGGGCAGAGCAGGCCTGAGGGGGGGGCGAGGCGAGGCGGGGGGCAGAGCAGGCCTGAGGGGGGGGCGCGGCGGGGCGGGGGGCAGAGCAGGCCTGAGGGGGAAGGGGCGGGTCAGTTCTTTGGAGGAGGCGGCGGCGGGGCGGGCACGGCTCAGGGCAGCCCGCGGACTGGGAGAAGGGCCCGGAGCAGCTGGGGGAGGTGGAGCCCGCCCGGGGAGAGGGGCCCGCGGCCTAGTGCCCTCGCTCGCGGCGCCCGGCCCCGCACCTCTGCAGTTGAAGGCGGCGGGGTTGTGGTAATCCAGCGCCGTCAGCTTTCGGCGGAACATGGTGCCTCAGTGTCCGCGCAGCAGCCGCTCGCTCGCAGCGCCGGGCAGCGGGAGAGGGGCGGGGAGAAAGGGGCGGCCTAGGCCGCCCACTGGCCCAAGGCCGAGAGCGGCGGCGGCCGCGACCAATCGGCTGCCCGCGGAGCGAGCGCGAGGGCCGAAGCCAGCGGGCGGGGAGGGAGGGAGGTCTCGCGTTCCACCAACTTTATTGACAGCGCCACAGGCGCACAGGGGCAGGCAGCGGAGGGGCGGAGCAGAGGGATAGATGGCGGGGGCGGGGCCGAGGGAGGGGGTGGGGGCTGTGGGCGGGGCTTAGGGAGGGAGAAGGCCAATCAGGGCATAGGGAGAGGCACAGATGGGGGGGAGGTGGCTGGGGAGGGGCACAGATAGAGGGGGGAGGTGGCTGGGGAAGAGGTATGGGGTGGGGGCTGGCTGCTGTGGGAAGGATCTAGGGAGGGGAAGGAGGATGTGTGAGGGGCACAGAGTAGCGGGGCGGGGAAGAGGTGGGTGAGGGATACAGGAGGCGCCCCGGGTTGCCCTCTGCACCAACAACTTCAACACTCCCCAGCTATCTCTCAGCTGGCCTCAGCTCCTGTTTTGGAAGGGGGTGTCAGAGAAAATCTTAGCCATGTGGACACACAAGTTCATGAAATCTTAGCATTCAGTCACACGAGAGTCTGACCAATCTAGATTTGGACTATTTCAACCTGGAAAGAAGACAGATACAAAATATTTCTTTTAAACATATTAGTGCTAGGGCTGGTTATCAAATGGGGCCTCCAAAGAGAAGAAGGAAATGTCGAGGTAGTAGCCCCTTCTGGCCCATTAGAGTACAGCTGCCCCACTTCAGATCCCCAACAGTTGGGTGTTGGCCCTTATCAATGTGGTGCTGTGGTGCCTTAGCTCTCTGGCTAAGGGACATAGGATTCCTACCCCTTCTGCAGTGTTAAAGTCCAAAACAAAAAGGAAAAACAGTGAACCAGCAATCAGGATCATCCCCAAATTTGTCAGCTATACCCCACCCTTCTGCACCAGGTTTGTCTCCATGGGGTGAGTCCCTTCTTCTCTGTCTGCCTGGGCCAAGTCATCCCAGCCACCAAATGACTCATCCAGGTGGCAAGCTTCCTTAGGTTCTTCACTCTTGGCTGGAACCAGGCTTTCCTCACTGAGGAAGTAGCAGAGCTCTGCTGTCCTTGCTGGTCAGCCTTCAACTGATCTAGGTCACCTTCTTTTAACTCCCCTCTCCACACCTGACATTGGCTGTAGGTTTAGTAAGGCAGGATCAACTGGGCCTAGGAGCCCCCCAGGCAGGGTCCCATTCACCAGAGCCCATCCGTTGGTCCTAAGGGGTCCCTATTGAGATGTCACTATAGCTGTCCTAGCCGTTATATCATTCTTCATTAGCTGGAAGGCTTCAGCCATTGACTTGGATCAGTGGTGTAAGACTCAGTCTTTTCGCATGATGAGGGGTATCTACATAAATTGTTCCAGCAGAATCATTTCTGGTATTTGGACCCCTGTCTTCGTCTCAGGTCTGAGCCATCGCCATCACAGATCTCACAATTTCTGTGCCACAATGTAGAGTCAGGCCCCTGGAGGATATCACTCCTGAAATTGCTGGTGGAACGTTTCCTCCAAGATACCCAAGGGGTCCAAAATATGAGTCCCGCATAAACTCAGGATGTTATTAGATGTAACGTATACTAGGCCATTTGCGCCATCCTGGTCAAGTACAGGACCAAAAATATTACCCATGGCTCAGGTTGCCAACATGCTGCCACTGCCACCCTTTCAAACATTTTCAGAAAGACCCTCTGAATTATCCTCAGGTCACATCGTTGTTGGTCTGACAGGATCAGAAAGGCAAGGTCCTGCCACTGTGGGAGATCAGAATCTGGTCGTGACTTGTTGCATTAGCTGTTGTTGCGGTTGCTGCTGGGCAGTTAATCCTGGATCAGCTGCTGCTGCGGTGTAACCATCTGCTGGAGGTGTTGTTGGCGTTGGGCATTCTGCTCTGCCATCTGTTACAGCAGTTGATCCATGCTGTATCAGCAGTCCCTGCTGCTGGGGATGCATTTCTTATGTTTTGTTTTTTGTTTAAAGTCCTGACCTGCTCCCTTCTCCAGCAGCTAGATCAATGTCCACATTCTCCACCAAATTGGTACGGTTGTGGCCCCTTGTGGCCCCTCCATGGGGCCGGATGCGCTGCATCCGAGAGTGCTAAAGGAGTTGACGGATGTGATTGCAGAGCCATTGGCCATTATCTTTGAAAACTCATGGATCGAGGGAGGTCCCAGACGACTGGAAAAAGGCTAATGTAGTGCCCATCTTTAAAAAAGGGAAGGAGGAGGATCTGGGGAACTACAGGCCTGTCAGCCTCACCTCAGTCCCTGGAAAAATCATGGAGCAGGTCCTCCAGGAATCTGAAGCACTTCGAGGAAAGGAAAGTGATCAGGAACAGTCAGCATGGATTCACCAAGGGCAAGTCAGTCCTGACTAATCTAATTGCCTTCTATGATGAGATAATTGGCTCTGTGGATGAGGGGAAAGCAGTGGACGTGTTATTCCTTGACTTTAGCAAAGCTTTTGACACAGTCTCCCACAGTATTCTTGTCAGCAAATTAAAGAAGTATGGGCTGGATGAATGGACTATAAGGTGGATAAAAAGCTGGCTAGATTGTTGGGCTCAGCGGGTAGCGATCAATGGCTCCATGTCTTGTTGGCAGCCAGTATCAAGTGGAGTGCCCCAACCGTTGGTCCTCGGGCTGATTTTGTTCTTCATTAATGATCTGGAGGATGGCATGGTTTGCACCTTCAGCAAGTTTGCAGATGACACTAAACTGGGAGGAGAGGTAGATACGCTGGAGGGTAGGAATAGGATATAGAAGGACCTAGACAAATCAGAAGATTGGGCCAAAAGAAATCTGATGAGGTTTAACAAGGACAAGTGCAGAGTCCTGCACTTAGGACGGAAGAATCCCATGCACTGCTACAGACTGGGGAACGAATAGCTAGGCAGCAGTTCTACAGAAAAGGACTTGGGGTTACAGTGGACGAAAAGCTGGATATGAGTCAACAGTGTGCCCTTGTTGCCAAGAAGGCCAATGGCATTTTGGGCTGTATAAGTAGAGGCATTGCCAGCAGATCGAGGGACGTGATTATTCCCCTCTATTCGACATTGGTGAGGCCTCATCTGGAGTACTGTGTCCAGTTTTGGGCCCCACACTACAAGAAGGATGTGAAAAAATTGGAAAGCATCCAGCGGAGGGCAACAAAAATGGTTAGGGGACTGGAACACATGACTTATGAGGAGAGGCTGAGAGAACTGGGATTGTTTAGTCTGCGGAAGAGAAGACTGCGTGGGGATTTGAAAGCTGCTTTCAACTACCTGAAAGGGGGTTCCAAAGAGGATGGATCTAGACTGTTCTCAGTGGTAGCAGATGACAGAACAAGGAGTAATGGTCTCAAGTTGCAGTGGGGGAGGTTTAGGTTGGATATTAGGAAAAACTTTTTCACTAGGAGGGTGGTGAAGCACTGGAATGGGTTACCTAGAGAGTTGGTGGAATCTCCTTCCTTTGAAGTTTTTAAGGTCAGGCTTGACAAAGCCCTGGCTGGGATGATTTAGTTGGGGATTGGTTCTGCTTTGAGCAGGGGGTTGGACTAGATGACCTCCTGAGGTCCCTTCCAACCCTGATATTCTATGATTCTATGATCAGGCATTACTTTACCGCTGCGGGTCCCCAACTGTTGGGTGTTATCCCCCACCAATCTAGTGCCGTAGTGCCTTAGCCTTCTGGTGAAGGCACACTAGAGTCCTACTCCTTCTGCAGGGTTAGAGTCCAAAACAAAAAGGAAACCAGTGAACTAAAAATCAGGGTCATCTGAGGATTTGTCAACAGGACCCTGCCTTTCTGCTCTGTGTTTGTCCCCATCTGGGTAGTCTCTTCTACTCCATCTGCCTGGGGCTAGTCATCCCATCCACCAAATGGCTCTAAAGAGCTTGTGTATACCCTATTACTCTCTTCTTCCATTTCATCTGCCAGCAACTTCTCTACACCTGTCAGTGAGTATACAGGCTTCAAGCCAGTCCATCTGCTTTTACTCATGCCATCACTGGACCAAGTCCATTTGCTTCAAATGTGGTGGAAGGCTGGAAGACTGCTAGGCAGGCATATGCGGTCGATGAAATATGAATGAAAAGTTAGAGGCAAAATTAAGACTCCTTTTAAAACAAAAAGACAGTCAAGCCTCTGACTGCACCCGATGAAGTGAGCTGTAGCTCACGAAAGTTTATGCTCAAATAAATTTGTTAGTCTCTAAGGTGCCACAAGTACTCCTTTTCTTTTTTAATATTAAGAAAGTTACCTCGTCCAATATCTACACTCACATTTTGGATTTAAGCTAAAACTGTAGTTTTGATTGTAGGATAACTAAAATGTCCAGGGAAACTCCCTTCTGTAAGCACACACTGTATGTGGCTGGCATTATTAAATTATTCATGTAAAGATAATCACTTTAGATCTTCAGTCCCCAGCCACGTCACATTTAGGAAAGATGGGCACTTCTCCCACTGCCTTTAGAGAGCAGAAACCAAGTAACTGTATGAGTTTTGTTCTTATTGTTTCCTTGTGCTCCCGCATCACCTGTTGGCTATCATTTTGTACTTAGATTGTAAACTATTTAGGGTAGGACCTGTGATGTTTTGGGGTTCATCCCAGACTAGTGAGGGGTTGTGTCACCACTTGCCCTGCAGCCCAAGGTGCTCACAGCCCAGACACCAACAGCTGGCATACACGCATGCAGATTACACCCTGGTTTCCACCGTCCAGTTGCTATTTTCAGAGTGACTCCAACGCTACCCAGTCCTGAATTTCCCCAAAATTGTCTCCCTGAAACATTCAGCCCTTGGGCACTCACAGAAGTAATTAAATACCCTGCTCCTTTAAAGAGACAGAAAGAGCAACTTGTTATCTTGACTGGAGCTAAAAATCAGTTCAATCAAAGCATTGGATTGGTTCAGATAAAAGTAAAACAGGTTTTAAGGGAGTTCAAGTGTAAGGGATAGAGATAGAAAGGGTTACAAACAAACAAAGTAAAACTACTCTTGCTAATGGCTATGACCTAACTTAAGCTGCTGTCTTTGTTCAAGGTGGTTTCTTCACCAATTTTCCTTTTCCAGCAGTGGCTGACTAGCTCTTAGTCGCCCCACAGTGCCCAAGGTGCTGCTTTTCCTTGTCTCCTTAGGTGAAGGATAATATAGGGGTTCGCTCCCCCTCTCTTTGAAATGTATTCTTCTGAAATATATCCCCAGATAAAGTTCCTTTTCCCTGCTGGGTGCAAACACCAGGCTGTCTTCTTCCCACTGGTGATTTTCACAATGCAAAGGATCTCTTCCTGCCACCTCCAATACAAAGGAATAGCCCACTGAATTTGGTCACACCTGGTTTCAAGTGTTGGCCTCTTTCCTTTGGAGAAAACCGGTTTATCAACTTCCCCCTAACATGCCTGGTTTAAACACAATTTAATCATCTATTTCCGGCATATATCGATAAAGTCCGTTGTGGGTTTGCCATGTATGCATCATGCAAGAATATTAATGATCAGTGAGTTATTAGTTTTCCAGTGATACATTACATGCCATGTTTTGATTATAGATTATGACAACAGTGTGTTAGATCTAGTGAGTATTTCTGGCCTGAGAAAAGTTGCTGACATAGCGTAGTGAACCACCACTGGGCTTGTGTCACAGGACCATCTCTTTGTTACCTGATTCTGCAGTGCCCAACATGATGGGACTGGAGTCTCTAGGCAACACCACAATACAAATAATAAATAGAGTAGTTTAGCAATACTTAAATGGGCATCTACAATAAATCAATATGAATTTAATTTTAATGTTTATGAGCTCTCAAGAGTAAAACCAAAAAAGAACTTATGTGCATGTGTCAGATGTTTGGCTGCATGTGTGTGTGTTCACCCTATGTGCCGTCCCAGTTCTGTGCAGGTATCTGGCCCAGCAGACCACAAGCGAACCGCCCAATGACCACAAGCTCCATTAAGGTACGAAGGCATCTGGCCAGATTTATTGTCAACGAAGCACGGCCCTAGCTCCCTGGATCAATGTCTACAGTTACACTAGCACTTGTATGCCCATGACAATGGACACAGCTTAGTGAATGGCAGAACTTTCCATTTCCCCCTCGGCTGGCCAAAGACATTCCCTCTGAGATACGTATTTATGCTCTGAAACAAACAAGTTACATATTGCCCCTCTGACGTGGCTAAGTGCCTCTGACATATCTAGGTGCCATCCATTACCTTGTACATGTTGGTTTAATCAAAATGTCTTTATTCATTATGCTGTTATCCAGACCTTATCTTTAAGATGGTCAGTGTGTTCCTGTTCTCTTTGGGGAATGCGTTGGTATCGAGGTGTTCTGGTACCACCCTTCTGGAATGTGTTTGCATGTGTATTCTGTGCCTAGCGCTTCTTAGGAATGAGTATTTCTGCAATATTAGCCCTGTTCTTGCCAGGTTCTGGGAGCAGGGCCTGCCTCTTGCTTTACATCAGCAGAGCTTTGACCACTACTTTAGCTTAGGCCTCATATCAGGCCTCTGATACAAGGGATTATGTCTCAGGCCCTCTTCCTATTACAGCATGATGAGCAACAAATAACACTATCCTTGTTAAAGAATAAACAATATATGGAGAAAAAAACCATGAATGGATCAACCCAGAAGCCTGCTGACAGCATTACATGTTATTATGCATGACCCCAAATTGAGCGAGGGAGGAAATGACCAGGAGGGAAGGAAAAGTGGCAGAGACAAATGTATTCAGCCTTGTAAACACCTTGTTGTGCTCTGTATCGCACTTCCTGGGTCACTTCTAGGGTGACCTCCAAATGCTCACAGTTCGCAGCATGGTGGCTGAGCATCGGTACCTCAAGCATGAGAAGGCGGGGAACTACAATGTGTGGTTGCCTAGGACTCAGCGGAACTGTGGGGTGTGGAAGGCAAAATTCTAATGATCAATTGACAAGGTGGGAAATTCGTTAAAGAACTTCCCAGGCTCATCATAAAGCTGAGTTTTATCACTTCCCCTCCATTCCCAACTATGCCACCCTAGTAGTCTCTCAACTTGAACTTGATAACCTCCTTCTCGCTGGCCACCCTCAATCTCAGCCTTGACTTCTCTGTAATCCATCCAAAATCTGCTGCAAAACACAACTTGCCCACCTCCGATTCATGTCCAGCTTCTCTTTATCTTCCATTACTGACGTCCCAAAACCATTGCATTCAAGGTCTTTCTCCCTGCCTTCAAGGTCCCGCTTTACTTAGCTCCTTCCTACATTTTCTGCTCTCATAGTTTTGTTTCTGCCCATTTTGCTCTGCCAAAACTGCATGTCTAACTGCCCCTCTTGTGTCCTTTCTTATTCCTTCTGCCCTGCTTTCTTCCATGTGGTCCTGTGGGTTTAGAGTAGTGGTTCTCAACCAGGGGTACACGTACGCAGAAGTCTTCCAGGCGGTACATCAACAACTCATCTAGATATTCGCCTAGTTTTACAACAAGCTACATAAAGAGCGCTAGTGAAGACAGTACAAACTAAAATTTCATACAGACAATGACTTGTTTATACTGCTCTATCTACTGTACCCTGAAATGCAAGTGCAGTATTTATATTCCAGTTGATTGATTTAAGAATTATATGGTAAAAATGAGAAAGTCAGCCATTGTTCAGTATTGCTGCGCTGTGATACTTCTGTATTTTTATGTCTGATTTTGTAAGCAAGTAGTTTTTAAGTGAGGTGAAACTTGGGGGTACGCAAGACAAATCGGACTCCTGAAAAGGGTACAGTAGTCTAGAAAGGTTGAGAGAGACTTTTTTCGAGCCCTTTCCGAAGCTGATCTGCCTGCACATTCTCCTTGCAAACACTTTCTTCTGAAAGGACTACATGCCCAAATTATCCTCTCAAAGTATTTACAAATTATAAATATTTGTGTGTGGGGGAAGATACATGCTTAACATCACTGTTCATTCATCTGCTTTTGGTACATCCTTTTGCTGTCCCTTGTCTAGTCACTGGCTGTTTAGAGTGTTCAACCTCCAGGGCAAGGACCATCTTAACTTAGTTATATGGACAGTATCAAGCACAGTTTGGGTGGGTTTTTTATAAATAAGAAAATACATTTACATTCATGGATCTCTGGCTTTCACCGCCTTTTGAATTTGAGTTCAAATAAGACTAGAACACGTGTTATCTTTCATATTCAAAGCTACAGCATTCTCCACGGAAGGTAAGTATGACAGTAGTTAGGCTGTGTACAGTAGAAGTCACAAAGATAGACAGGCAATGAGACTGTTGTGCCAGGAAACAAGAGAAAGAATTGAATTTCCCTTTCCTGCCTGCTTTAGGTGGATGAAGTTAGAATTTGCCTGCAGAAGTCCAAACTGGCCAGCAGAGGGCTTATGAGAAACATACTAATTCGTTGGTTTCAGAGTAGCAGCCGTGTTAGTCTGTATTCGCAATGCATCCGATGAAGTGAGCTGTAGCTCACGAAAGCTTATGCTCTAATAAATTTGTTAGTCTCTAAGGTGCCACAAGTACTCCTTTTCTTTATACTAATTCGTGATTCTTTACAGTGCATTTGTAAGAAAAGCGTGACACGTTTATATCAACATTTTTCATAGCATTTTAATTAGATACGATATGCATCTTTTAGGTGCAAATGCAAACATCCGTTCATAAAGCTGAACTTAAACACTGCTTTCTAGTTAAATACGGAGTTTTATGACCAAAATTAAAGAGGGGAGGATGAGGATGAAAGTTAGATTTCTATCAGGCATTTAAAAAATAAATATTAAAAGGGCTACACATAGTATGATTTTGCACACCCTTTTCTTCTCTTCATACCTTTCCTGTTATTGCTACAATCCACTTCTTCCTCTCGCTGTCCCTATCTTTTAGGAGAAATATGGCCATGGAGCAGTTCTGTTAAGACACTCGCCAATTGCAGTCTTGTTCATATAATAAACTCACAAGGCCCATGGATATGAAATAAGAATTTTCCTTTTATTGGCTTTAGCTTTGCCCATCTTTTCCTTTAGATTTATTTTTCTAAGATCAACTTCAGTTCAACATCCACTTTTCAGGGACGTCCTATTTTTACAGCTAGGCAGATTAAGGTGCATGGAAGCTAAGCTACCAGATAAGAAAAATGCCATGATAGCATGTGGCTTCTAACCTAGTTTTCACTGTGAGCAAAAATTGCCTTTTTATTTGGCCATTGTTGCACCAGAATGAATTTAAAGCAACTCCAGCTGAGTTAAAGTCTCTTTGCACCAAATTGTATTACAAAAATTGTTTTGCTCATATTGCTCCTGACTTATAAGATAGTCTCCAAGGCATGGAGTTCAGAAATGGCCCATACGGCTTTGGAAATGCCTATATTTGCTGCCTGATGACTACCAGACCCTATTGTGTATTTTACATCATACCATAAATATTACTGCTGTGTTTGCATTCCATGCCACTCTGGTAGCAGAAGTACCAAATGACAGTGATGTAGTCCTCAGAATGGTGCCAGTACAATTTGTAAACAAGAGACTTGGAAACTGAAACCTCATTCTTAGAGCTCATCCATTCAGGAAACTGAACCATATTGTATATCCAATCAAAATGAACCAACATGACTTGTGTTTCAAATGCTGATTACACACTGCAGCCTAAGACCTTCCTGGGTCACTTTTAAGAGTTCTTCATAAAAACATTCACCAAGTAATTTCTAACAAATGCATCCAATAAAACAGTGAAAAGTCATGACCCTTATAGAATTCAATCGGAATTCTGGAGTCTTTTTGATCCTGTTAGCTTTTCTAGAGGTTTTTGGAACTGGCATAGAATTTAAAAGAGAATTATATCCCTGCTATAGCATTCTATAGGAAGATTCAAAACACCAGTGAAAGGGTATCCTTCTCTTTGAATTCTGTAGGTTTTTAGAGTGTGACGGGATCCCTGGGGTGCAACCTGGGGCCATGAGACCGCTGTGTCCCCTTAACTCTCCAGCCTGGGCTGTCTCTCACAATGCTTTGCTAGTGACAAGCAGCAAGCCCCTCCAGGTGCTGTTATTACTCAGCACAACCACATGTGGAGACCCCACACCCAGCTAGATTGCATGAATGCTCCCAGAGCCAAGCATGAATCACACAGAGAAAGGCACCAGCCTAATCCCCCCAGCTCCCAACTTTGTACCTCAGGAATATAACATCTTGCACTGCTCAAGACAAGCAGTGCAAATTTATTAATTGGTTCACCACTTCATCAATGGAATGTGGATAGACACCATTACAGTTCAGGCAAACTTACTGGTAAAGATAAAGAGTTAAACAAAGTTATTGACTACAAAAGATAGATTTTAAGTGATTATAAGTGATAGGCAAAAAGTCAGAGTTACTTACCAAAAGAAAAAGAAAATATAAGCAGTCAGTCTAAACTCGCAACCCTATGACTGAGCAACATCTAGATTAAGCAGTTTTTCTCACCCCACTGGATACTGCAGTTCATAGTACGCAGGTTTCACCCTTGAAACCTGGACCAGTCCCTTCTGTTGGAGACTTCAGTCTTCTCAGTGTCCTTGTTACTGGCAGTATAGGTGGGGGAGGAGAAAGGCCAAGCATGGGGCCCCTGTGTTCTGTTTTATACCCTTAGTCTGTGTGCTTGGAGAATACAAGTCCAGGGCCAACCCTGTCTGGTGGGCATTGCTGAGTCCCCATGCAAGGTTGAGCAATTCCCCTGTTATGGCCTTATGCAGTTGAGTCATTGAATTGTATCTCCCTTGCTGGATAATGGCTGTTGATGGTTGTTTGACACCTGCCTGGGCATTGGTTATTTTCCTTGCTGTTGTCTATGGGGAGATAATATCTGGCTGATTCCCCAACTTACAGCATGTGTTACTGACAACCATACAATACAATCTCATAACTTCATGTGCGCTAATGATATACATATTTAGATAGAACAGTGACTTTCAGCAGATCCTAACCTTTCCCCGATACCATACATGGCATGCTTTATATGCAAGATCACAATTATATATAAATGAGGAATATGGAGGTTACAGGGTGCTCCCCCGAGGTACAGAGTGTCACACAGAGTTCCTTATATAAACTCCTGTTACATAGAACCCTGAATAGTTCTCTGAAAACATCCTCTCAATGTGCAGCAGCAGTCAAAAAAGATAACAGAAACCATTAGGAAAGGGATAGATAATAAAACAGTGAATATCATAATGTCACTATATAAGTCCATAATACACTCATACCTTGAATATTGCGTGCAGGTCTAGTCACCCCATCTCAAAAAAGATATATTAAAATATATCTTGGAAAAGACAGAAAAGGGGAACAAAATTGATTAGGGGTATGGAACAGCTTCTATACAAGGAGAGATTAAAAAGACTGGGGCTGCTCAACTAAGAAAAGAGAGGCCTAAAGGGGGGAATATGATAGCGGGCTATAAAATCCTGAATGGTGTGGAGAAAGTGGTTATCTACCCCTTCACATACCACAAGGACCAGAGGTCATCCAATGAAATTAATAGGCAGCAGATTTAAAACAAACAAAAGGAAGTACTTGTTCACACAATACAAAGTCAACCTGTAGAACTCGTTGCCGGGGATGTTGTGAAGGCCAATATCATAACTGGGTTCAAAAAAGAATTAGATACCTTCATGTGTTGGACTAGATTGATAACTGGTATATTTCTGATATGGGAAATGTAAGAAAGAGTGACTCCACAGCAGATCCCAGAATTTGGTCTGACCATTAGAAAGAAATATGTTTCTCAGCCACCCTGCTGAGTCTGTGTTGATTGAAATTGCCTGTCAGTTTTACAAGGTCAGCGTTAATTGTAGAAGCACATCCAGAGACAAAGAGATTAATCCAAAAGTAACAAGATAACAGCTGTCCTTTACGGTTGGTACAACTTTGTTTTCCTGACCTCTGGAATAAGATATGTGAACCCCCCACCCTTGCATGCTTATCTTGTTCACTTCCTTTTAAATATAATAAGTGGGATGAATAGACTTATTGAAATCCACCACATCCCACTGATTTTAGAATGGTTATGTTAAAGGATGGGTAGGTGATAAAATGCAGATGTAACAGGATATACATTGGAGTACGAGTGTGATTGTATCTATGTATGTATGATTGAATGAGGAATAAAAGATTAAAGGTTGAGGTGCCAGCCTTAAAATAAGACTGTTTGGCTGAAGAATACAGTGGATGAAATAGCCCAATAACCCTGAGGGCATACTTGCCCCAAGGACAGGAGGGTCAAAGAACAAGATAACATACTGTCATTGCTGTGCCATCTGCATGATTGACTATCACCTCAGATGTGAGAACAGTGATTGACTATCACTTCAAACATGAGAACAGCATGATGAAGCAAACCCTATAAACTTGTATCATGATAAATCCCTACAAAAACAGACCCTGAAGACTTTGGATCTGATTCTACAGACCAACCTCCAGGAGCACTGGATGTGCATCTGACAAGGCCTTGCTCCACCCTTGTGTCCAGGCCCCCTGGCCAGTGACTTGGCATGAGCAACTCCTAGGCTGGTAACTATATCAACTTTGCAGAACTTGTGTGTCTATGTGTGTGTGAGTGAATGAGATGTTATAACTATAACCAATTGCTTACTCTGATTCTTTCTGTATTCACAATAAATGTGGAATTTTGCCTTATCCCCTTTAATAAGATCCTGCTGTTTTTTATTTTCTTGGTATAACACATGGAGGATAGGTCCATCAATGGCTATTAGCCAAGATGGTCAGGGACACAACCCTATCCTCTGGCTCTCCCTAAACCTCTGACTGCCAGAAGCTGAGACTAGACCACTGGGGATGGATCACTTGATATTTGCTCTGTTCTATTCATTCCCTCTGAAACACCTGGCATTGACCGCTGTTGGAGGGCAGGATATTGGGCTAGATGGTCCACTGGCCTGACCCAGTATGGTCATTCTTATGTTCATTTCTGTGGAACGCTATTGGATTGTTCCAATGAAATTCTACGGTTCTTTTCCATATGGGGAACAAAGACACTAACTCAAACAACTGAGCTGAGACCAACTGAATTTCACATACATCTTCTGTATAGTAAAGACTGTTGGTTACTATTGTACTGTCCTATATCTGAGCCTATGAGCAAGAGGTGAAAGCTTTCTGTATTCTGGGTTCTAAACATTTACAACCCACTGTGCCCTGTGTACTGGTGATTTGCACTGTGTACCCAGATCCGTGTAGTCCCATCTGTACAGATGTGCTGCACTGGCAAAAAGATGGGTTTACACCAATGGAGCTTAAGCAGGTAGCATCCCAAAGTAAATTGTATCAGCATAAACTGTGGGGCAGCATGTCCACATTAAGGGGTTGCAGCAGTTAACTACATCAGTGGAAATTTCCTTAAAGCAGACAGGGGGCTTAGAGAGGGTCTGGAAAAGCTGAGGTTCAGAAAGGCTTCTTTCCCTTTCACACCTTCACAAAAGCTGCTGTTGAAACCAGCAGCCTTGTTTAATACATTGTAGGGGGGAAAAAAAAATCTGTGGTTTACTGTTAGTTTGGAAAGCTCCCTAAACCAACATCATACTCCAAACACATTTGGTTCTGTCGTTAGGAGCAGGAGAGTGAGCTTGTGAAAAAGAACCCCCCCCCCCCCCCCAACACCAACTACTACTTTAAAAAGCAAACAGACAATATTTGAAACGAATCCAAAGTTTTATTTCATACACATACATTGATCACATGGGATGAGTGTGTGCACTATATCACGACGTCAAGTTTCCCTGTTTAAAAAAAACAAAAAGCAAAACAAAAAAAACGTACTGACATTTACACTGACCCTCTTCCTGAGAACAGATCACTTCTTGTGTAGGAAGATGCATCCACCTATCTGGTTGACATGATATAATGTACATGTTGCAACTCACCGCTGCTATGAACAAAGTTTGTAAGGCCGGGGTTGGGGGGGGGGGGTGAGGAAGCAGGATCACATGTCCACACACGGATATTTTTATTGAAAAAGACCTTCAGTATATCAAAAAAGTTATACTATGTTGAATATACAGAATCAATATATTTTCAATATTGAAATAATTTTACTTTATGGGGGAAAAATTTTCTTGGTAGGTAAAATTTCTACTTTGCTAATGAAAGCGGGTGTGTAAATAAATACTAGGGTGAGATTTTCTGGTTGCCTCCTCAATTTAAAAAAAAAAAAAAAAATCAGTAGTAGTAACAAAACAAAACAAAACCAAAAAAGATACTGAAGGAATGTTTTGGTGTAATTTAAAATCTCCTTATATTCATTTCATGTAGCATTCTTTTAAAGAATTTAAGCTGTAAAATATGTAAGTCATTAAAAAATTATGACAAAACTAACAGGATTGGAGTACTGTTCCAGTGAGATTTAGGGTCTTGGCTAATTAAGATATGCTTCATTGTCAGTTATAGTAGATCTTATTTAAAAAAAAAAAAAGAAGAGTTGTAATTTATTTACATTGTTTTTACCACTATAAGTGAAAACAGCTGTAGAGTTACTGATTGGTCAAATGAAACCTAAGCTAGTCAAACATACAGTATAAAGATTGAAATACAGGATCTTGTATTTGAAAGTTAGCAAGGCAAGTTGTACACCATTTAGCTACTGGTTGTATTGTATAAATATTCCCAGATGCCAAGAATCAGAAAGAGAATCCACTGTTACAATAAGTGGTTTTTGCTACAGAAACCCTTCTGCCTGTACACAAGGATGTAAGAGTAGAAAAAAGTTAGTCCAAAAAAAAAAAAAAAAAAAAAAAGTTTCCACTTTGTTACAGCTATAAAGATTTTCTGACAGGTACCGTATGACTCCGTTGTCCTTTTAAATACAAAAATTTTAACTCATACCTGATTTGGAACTTCATATTAACAAGGTTGCCATGGATCCTGAATTATCCTAATTTTATAGCTGCTGGGTTTTTGAGCCAAAAATGAAAGTGTTCTAAGGGTTCAGAATAGCATGAAAAGCTAGAGCTGCTCTCAGCCCTGCACCAGTGGCATAGAACCTTATGAACAGATCCTTTATTTATGCTGTTTAGGTTTGAGGTGTATCGGTGTCTTTGCAATCACAGCTGTCCAACTTCAGGCCAAAGGCCAGAACACAATTTTAACAGCAATATAAAGGCAAAGCCTACTTGAGGAGATTCATGTTTTGAATCACACACTGTACCTGATGCTGTAACCTGTCTCTCAGAACTCTTTATGGGGCCATTTCAGATGGCCTCAGCCTCCACCTGAAATATTAGGTTTTTATGGTGTTCAAATTGATATGTTTGTAGCCTATGGGCTTGTCCTCTCACTCTCCATCTGGCTATGGCAAGTTTCCTAAAGCCTAACAAACAAATTTGTCAATTTCAGGCTACATGTAAGCAAAGCACTGGGCGCTATCACCAGGACACCATTCTGATGGTTTGGCTTTGCCCTGATAAGCAGGGCTCATCCGATCGATTAGGGAGCCCCCTCTACATCTTTCTTAATGCCTTATTATCCCGCTTGTAGGCTTATAATAGAGGCACACCTGTAACAGCAGCTCAAAACATTACATTCACAAAGCAAGGAAGTTGCAAGCTTCCACCTTAAGCCGTGAGAGGCATGTTGTGTCATTATGCCATCCTGTAGTTGGGTGCTTTATTTAAAGATGCACCCGATTTTCTTTACTCTCATTTGGTTTCCTGATGGGATGTTAAAGCGGTAAGAAATATCTTGTGAGAGCTCAGAAAGGGCTGGATGGTTAGTGACTGGAGAACAGGAGTCCAACATATTAACAAAAATTTTAGGGGTTGATAGATCACCCTTAGTCCTTCACTATGGAGTCCTCTCACTATTATAACCATGTGCACATTTGCCACCTGCATTTGCCATCGTTGGGGTACAGAGTGCTATGGCCCTTCTGTTATAAAAAGCATTTTCTGAATAATCAGTGGGGGAAGAGGGGATTGAATTTAGCAGTCAGATTCGATGGCAGAGGGAGTTTTGTAAACACTGGGGTTTAGAGCCAACAGATTTGGGAAAAAAGATACCCCTTGACGGCAGCATAGCAGAAGCAGAGAACTGGGCAGGGGATGGACAAGCTTGCAGTGCCTTCCAACTGAAGCCCCTCTCCGAGTCAAGCTGTGCTTGGATCAGCCACTTAGCACAGTGGAGCAGCTGGCTTGCTGTGTGCTGGTTCTGTCACGCTGCTTAAGGGACATGGTTCAGAGAAGATGTGCTGCTGTGAAAAGTTAATATAGATCAAGTGATATTAAAAAAAAAAATCAAGATACATGGGAAAAGAGAAGAGGCACAGAAGGGTATGGGAGGACCAGAGAAAACTTGGTCAAAATAAATATATATCATTTTTCTTCTTAGTTTTACCCTGTGACCTCCAGGGATCCGAGTGACCCTAAACTCCTGGTATAAACTGTTCTGATTTCAGGAATAGGCCTCTCAATAGCTGGCAACCCTACATAACATGAGAGATATTTCAGGCACATCTAAGGCATTAGAGTAGTTTCTCTTTGCTGTCAGGACATCTTTTGTTTTTTCTCTACAGCTTTTCCACCAGCATATGGCTCCAAACAATAGAAGTTTCTAAATGGAGTGAACACAGGGATATTTTCATGCACTATTACTTAAAAGTAGTCACAAAAATATGAAGCACCAATCACAACACCTGATTTAACTTTTACTCGCAAAATTGACGCTACCATATACAAGTGTTAGAAATCGTAGTAATAGGTGCTAGAAACACAGACAGATAGCGTTCACATGGCAGATGTGAAGTATCACTGACTAAGCCCTTGCTAAATGGTTTAGTTTGTTATCTTTTGAGGAATCCCATCCATCTCTGTGCTACTCTAATGCAAAAAACAAAAACAAAAAAGCACAAGACCAAACATTAATATAATAGTAATCTAGCCTGTTATGATATTTGACAATTCAACTTAAATAAGAGTATTATTTGGAAAAACCCAACGATAATCATTCCAATGAGGTTATACACAGCCTCAGCCTTTACCTTGCTCAGCACAAGTGTCTTTTTTAAAGATGGAACAATCAAACAAGGGTTGGTTTTTTGTGAGCAGAAAAGTGACACGTTTAATCTTTACATATTTTTCTACCTCAGATCTTCAGCTTCACGATGTAGATCTTATGCCCCAAAAGGTGACCAGTTTCTTTAAACATGCACATCTCTGGAGCTTCCAGGCCTTGTTATTTTTTTAAATCCGGTGGACTAGAAAGTTGTCCACGTTGCTAAAAACGCTACATCAGTGTTCAGAGCGGGCCAAGTGCATGTCAGGCTCATGGAGGGCTTACAGAATCGCACAGAAGAACTTCTTCTCTCTAAAGGGGTTTTCTGAAGCTGGCACCGGGGTGAGTAGCGGGTCTTCCTTGGCATGGGCTTCGCAGTATGCCATCAAGTCTGCTGCTGCTTTTGACACCTGAAAATAAATGTACACACTGGATAAGCCTTGGATGAACTATGTTGTCTGGAGCGCCTCCACTTCAGCGCACACAAAGGAGGGAGTACTTCAGCAGCACGGAATTAAAAAGTGTCTTATTTGGCTGAATGGAAGACGGAGAAGTTGCCTCAAGTTCGTACTTGCTCCTCCACTCTGCTCACTACCAATGGATGGACTTTCCAACTAGACATTACAATATTCACTACTTGGCATTCACATCATCCCTTAGGTAGGATGGAATAGGCTAGGAATCTGAAGTACTCTTGAACTATAAGATCCATTTTAAAATGGTGCAGAAACGGAGGAAATCCCCCTTTAAACTGCATTACTCTTCTACTTAGAGAACAATCCCTTTTGAAGCAGCTGCAAGCATCAGCAAGCTTCAGTGCAGTTGGGCCAACACTTTAACTGCAATGTAGACATACCCTAAGTGACTCGTGCCAAACACCTGCAGCTGGCCGATGCCAGCTGACTTGGGTTCAGGCTAAGGGGCTGTTTAATTGCAGTGTAGATGTTATGGCTCAGGCTGCAGCCAAGCTCTGGGACCCTTCCACCTGCCAGGCTGCTCTAGCCCAAACTGGACATCTACACTGCAATTAAGCAGCCCCAGCCCAAGTCAGCTGGAATGGACCAGCTGCGGGTGTCTATTTGTAGTGTAGACATAAAGGCTAAAGTGGAGATCCTCACCCAGGTTTTATTCAGTCCTTACTCATGCAAGTAGAATTTGTCCGACTAAAGCCTGAGGGAAACCTCCCACCAGGAAATATAATGCAAACTGAACTTTCACCCTTCCTAGATGCTAGTGCTGTAACAACTGGAACTTGCGTTGTTTTTCTTCCCAGTATGGAGTATTTGCATTTACACTATGTGCCCAATGAATAGAAGAGCTTGACTCCTTTCCAAGTGTAAAGCATGCCCTTACTGGGAAGCGGGATTTGTCACTTCAAATGCTCTCTATTTTCTAAATGCAGACCTCAGCAGGAGTGCCGCGCCCAGCTGAAGGCACAGAATGACTTTGCTCAACTTCTGCTATAAGGCAACAAGTCCACAGACCACTCTGAGGCCTTGTCTACGTGGCAGGGTGGGGAAGAGAGACCGATCTAAGATATGCAACTTCAGCTATGAGAATAGCGTAGCTGAAGTCGACGCATCTTAGATCGACTTAGAATCACTTACTTCGCGTCCTCGCAGCGCGGGATTGACAGCCGCCGCTCCCCCGTCGACTCCGCTTCCGCCTCTCACCGTGGAGGAGTTCCGGAGTCGACGGCAAAGCGACCGATCTATTACGTCTACACTAGACGCCCTAAATTGATCCCAGATAGATTGATCGCTACCCGCCGATCCGACAGGTAGTGTAGACATCGCCTGAATGTCAAAGGTCCTCTCCTGGCCTTATAAATGGGCTGGTCACCCCCTCAGCACTGTACATGTTCAGTGTCCCAAACTTTCATCCGCTCCTTGGAGATTTCCCAATTTAGTCTAAACTTAAGAACAATCGATGTAAATCTTTGCACAAGCTTCCCTGTTGGGGGGGGGGGGGTGTTGCTATGGTTATTTTACCCTGCAAGACCTCCCGTCTCATCGCCTAGCTCTTGGATTCCACCAGTTATCTTCCAGGGTTGGAGGCTAGGGGACCCTCCACATGATCTGACTGGGCCTCCAACTCCTAGACCCTGAAAAACCTACTACAGGGCCACTCTCCAGCCAACCCTATACTGCTAGGAGCAGACACCGATTTTTGCCCGTGTAATCAATTCTGAAGCCCAGTGTGTGTGTTTCAGGAGCCTGATGATGTCAATAAGAGGTCAGGGCAAGCCAGCTGGGAGATTTGACATAGTAAAGAAGATCACCTGATCAAATGGTAACTTGCAGGTCTGTTTTATTCTTCAGCTTTATACTGAAAGTACATTTTTGCTGTAGCATCTTTGATGACAAAATCCATTTTATTGTGTAGAAATTGTTTCAGATTTGGACAACTATCCAAAACTTGGTGTGGATTTCTTTTGATGTTAAGATGGTTTTCATTTGCATCTCTTTCAGGCAATCCAGCCTTCTAGTTCTTCCCCTCCCCCCCCCCCAAACGCAGCCTCTCTTCAAGGCATTTAACAGCTAATACAAGTCTATTGGCAAAGACTAAGAGAAAACCTATGCAGGCTGCAAATCTATTTTTAATCTCTGGTGAGTTACAGGCAGGCTTTTGATCCATCAACACCTTTTATCTTATTTGATCTTACCAAGCAAAAAAAAAAAAAAATCCACCCTGTGCAGGTCACACTAGACTGCAAGGAGCTTGCAAAAATACATGCTACAATATTTATTCACGATTTAAAAAAAAAAAAAAAAAAAAAAAAAAAAAAGGGGATGTGACAGGTCATCTTTATATCATGTCAACCCCTTCCAGTGGAGGGTTGTGGTTGCCACGGTAACAAATATTGGTGGAGTCACTGAGCGTATACAGTTATCTATTAAGAACATGAAACTGGCTCAGTGGAAACTCTTGAGCAGTGAGGAGACATTACCAAGTGCTGAAGTTCAGATATTGGTATGTCACACTTTGGAATCAGCTACATTTGACTTTGAGCCAGCTTGAACACAGACTATATAGTTTAAGCAGCAGAGATACATTACGCCTTTCAAAACCTGCACATATTTGGGGGACAAGATTCTGAATATATACCTGAGCATGAAAAACATGCAGTTGAATGCATCAGAAAGGTACTTACGCAGAAGGGGGAAAAAAAAAAAAAAAAAAAAAAAAAAAAAAGAAAAAAAAGAGAACCCAAACCTGCATAATTATTCTTTTGTGCAGGCAGCTGGTTTTTTGGCATGCACCATTACGTGTCTGTGCCCACACATTCAATACAGGCACCCAGTTTGGAATGTTGGCCTTTAAAAACTGAATCTGTCCATGATCACAATTGTAATTATTGTTTATAGTAGCATTTATCATGTGCTAGCAGCTTTCTGGACAAATCAAGAAGGGACAGCCCAGTCCCTGAGGAGCTCACAGTTTAAGGACAGAAGTTAGTAAATATTGGAGGGGCAGAGGCAGAATTGTGCCCACTTACTACAACTCAGATGACCATTATAGGGGCTCATTATTCCAGTGTAGTAACGTATGGACCAGCACTAAGAGACCTATATGCAGCCAACACAGAGGAAGACCTCCCCGAAAGGATCACTCCTTTTCCCCCTCTGCCCCATGGGGGGGGGGGGGGAGGAGGGAAGAGAGAAAAAGACTTGAAAGGATAACTTTGCTTTTTGTTTTGCTGCATTTTTCTAAGCAAGTCCGGGTAAACCACTGAGCCCAATTTCATGCATTAACAACATTATCTGAAGAACAAAGTGTCTGAAATACATTAAATGAGATGCTCAACTGCAGTCTTCAAACAATACCAATTCATTGTGAAATAGCATCTTCCCGTTTCCTAAAAGGCCATATAATTACGACTGGTTTAACTGAATTTCCCAAACCCTCGTTTGCCCGTTGGGTGCAGTTCATGGTCACACCAGCAGAGTATCCATCACCGAATAGGAAACTTTCTTAATATGTCACAGATTTGAAGACAGGAGGACCATTATGATCATCTTGGCTGACCTCCTACAGAACACAGGCCACAGATTTTGCCTAGTGAGATTCCTGCATCTAGCCTGTCATCATTTAGAAAAAACTATTCAGTCTAGATTTAAAGACTCAGTGATGGAGGATTTATCACACCCCTTGCTAATCCATTCCAGTAGTTAATTACCCTGACTGTTAAAAACAAACATTTCCAGTGTGAACTTGCTTATTTCAACTTCCAGCCATTGGATCATGCCTTTGTCTGCCAGATTAAAGAGCCCTCAAATATCAGATCTCTTCTCCCTAGGTAACTGTAGGCCACGATCAATTTGACTTAATGTTTTGTTCGATAAGCTAAATACACAGAGTTCTAGGACTTGAGGGACACTCTAGATCTCATATCTCTAGCTTGCGTTTTATAAGAAGTCAGACTACATGGCTTCAGTAATCCTATCTGGCCTTAAAATCTCCGACTTGGAGTCTTACCTGCAGAAGACTCATATGGAGCCACAAAGAACATGCTAGTTACCCAGTGCTTTCAGCCATGCTTTACCTTTATTCTGTCAATGTTGGCCTCCATTTTCAGCTGTTCCACCAGCTTCCTGGCTTGTGCAATGCTGGCGGTGTTGTTGCTGGCCATCTGAGTGCTGGTTGTGCTTTTCAGATGTGCTGTGGAAACCAAGTGAATTAAGGTAATACATCAGGGAACTAATAAATTGGATTTGTCGCAAGCGCTGCAGTGCCATGGAATCTAATAAAGGGTGTCTGTGATTAACAGAGATGTCATTGTGTGTGTAAAGTTTAGTGTGGTCTCAATCCATTTTTTATATAGTAAATGGCCTCAAAAGATGTAAAGCCTGGGTGTAGTAACATTGTCATGCTTCTAGCAACGTTCCTCCTCTTTGTAGTGTCTATAGCGGTTAGGAGTCAAAAATTATAAGGGTCCCAGAGCCAGAAGCGCTATAACAGCATTGAGCACTGTTCTCTCATTACACCACTAGATACCAACGAAGTTAAATCTAGATTTGCCAGTTGGCGTCAGGTGAAAGAAGCAGGCCCAAAGTTTATATCCTTACTTGGACAGGGAAAGGGAAAGATCTGGAGTTGGAAGCAGGCGGGAACATACTTTAGTTTTACAGCTCTGATGGGCCTGTGTCTCCAGTGCTGAAACCATCAATCACCTTGTTGTTCCCCATGGTAGATTTTAAAACTAAACTTAGCAATAAGTTGTGCTGTTAACCCTGCTCTTTTGGCTACTACTGTTGCTCTGATGCAGATCAGCTGTAAAGCCAATGGTGTTTTCACTGTTGGTATAATGCAGCAAGCTTTCTAGAGAGCAGATCGTTAAATCTGCAATTAGGATTTTTGCCTCCAGGAGAGAGAAGTATCATCACTAATGGAGAAACTTTTCCCATTACCTTCCCAATCAAAACAACAACGCTATAATTATGCGCAGAATGCAAGCAAGCATTTCCTCCAGTCTTGGAGCAAAGTAGCACCTACTATAAAAGCCCCTCTCAGTTTCAACTTCACATGACAGCAAACGGATATTTTCAACAAGTTCTCTAGTCGACAGGTTGAAGTGTCTTTCAAGTTGCCCATAGCAGTAATATCAGTTATTATACTGTATTGAAATACCAAGCTTTACTATAAAATAATTAGGAAATATGCATCTGTGCATTTAAGTAGCTGACTACAATATACTGATTTCTAGAGACAGACACAGTGCATTGGTCTAGCATTTCATTGTCCGCACAAGTGAGCATTTAGATGCAAAACAGGATATTGTCACTTCCTGTTTCTTTAGGGTTTCCTACAAAAGGATAACTGCAATTGTTCATTATGTTGTCAAGTCTACACTATCTCTATAAAGCATGCTTTTTTAAGTTGGCTCTGCCTACACTGGTCAGAAAAACCAGTGTCTGCATCTTTCCAGCAAGGGCCCCATTTAAGCATGATTAGTACTTTGCAAGCACAAACATGATCAATGTAAGAGATGGGACACAGTTGAAGTGCATTGGGCTATCCCAGGCGGAGCTAGGAGAATAAACGGACTTTTCAGATTTCTGGCAGTTTCAGGGTGGGAAATCAGTGTGTGTCCAACTGAACCTAAATTTTTGGAGAATTGATTTCATTTTATTTCCAGGTATTTTAATAAAATGAAGGGCTCAATTCATGAAGGCCGAGGAGGAGGCAGTAATGCACCCCCCATAGCCTTTAGCCTGGTGGTGAGAAAGCAAGGTTTGAATCTCTGCTCCTGCCCCCTCTGAGGTGTGTGCCCAAACCACCAGGCTATTGGCTATTCTGGGCTGTCTCTCTCTCAAATCTCACAGGCTGAAGATGTTCCACTTTGTCCAAACAAACAGTCACTGGAGCAGGGATTGGAACCCGCATGTCCCCCGCTGCTCCCAACTGGGGACAGTCAGGCATTCTCACTCTTTCTCCCAGCCAATGACTATCCAGATATTTTATCTTTTCCTCCATGGACACACTTACGAATTTCTGAGCTATAAAGACCAAGCTAGAGTCAGCTTCGTATTCTCTACAGCCCATATTTTCCTTCAGAGATAAACGAGTAAAGGGGCAGAGAGGCATTTCTTCAAAACAACACCCCACAAGGGATCTCCAACTGGCTCCAAAAACTGTCGGAAGGTCTAGTTTTGGCCATTTTAGCCAACTTAAAGAGAAGGATCCAAGGGTGGTCACACTACAGCGCTTGTGTTAAATCCTTCAACTCAGGAACTCATCTTGGGGCCTGCTCAGAGAAAATCAAAGTCTGACATGAAGCCACTGCAATGCAGTTCCCATTCAGGCCTGTCAGCTTAGGATATGCTGGGGTAGCAACAAGGAGGAAGTGGCAAAGAAAGCTCATAGTGGGTTCTGGGAAGTGGGCGGGCGCAAGCCCACCCACAGCTAAATGACTCTCCACCAGCCTATGGGGAGGATCCACTGAGTCCAGGACTCAGGCTGGTAGGTAGGACGCATGTTTCAAGGAGACCTTGAACTGCGAGGAAGAGCTCTCTCCACGAAAACTCCTCCTGATCCCCATGCTTTCTCCACACCCAGCGTACCCTTTGCACTTAGAATTAAGTAACATACCAAAATGGTCTTTTCCGTGATTTGCTTCTCTAGTGGAAGGTCTGCTGATCTTCAATAGTCAATACCTTTAAGGGGGAGGGGGAAGAGGGGAGAAAAAAAAAAGAAAAGAAAATTTATTAGACTGACACTTTACATTAGATCAATGTCATTGAATGACTGTAATGGTACAGATGGTACTTGGAAAGGAAGAGGTGTCAAAACATCATTCAGAGGCTCAGCAAGCTTTAAAACTTAGTTCAGAAAGGCAGAATGTACTGCGGGTAGGGTTATTCCAAGACGCTTGGAGAGATGATGTATCGATTTTTATTCTATTCTCTTTTCCATATTGCAACAGGGGTGAGACTAGGAGGGCAGAGTTTCAGGATTTCCAACAGAAATTCCTTCCACTTCTCTCATTCCTCACATAAACAGCCCCGGTCTAGTCATAAGCATCAGAAGATGATGGATAGGTACAGACCAATCAAATACAGTTTCCAATTCACTAGACTAGGAAGAAAGTTACACTACATTTACCTTATTTACAAGGCTTTTGAATTCACTTGGGTCAGGAATGGACTGAGAAACGTTGCAAGAGGAAAAAAAAATTTACAATGAAGGAGATCTGTCATTACATGTGCATTCAATTTATATTACATAGAATACATGAGGGTGATATGGTATAACATTGTCAGTGACCCTCAGTTGGGAAAGCCTGCATAGGTCAATTATGCAACCACTCCACATTCCTGCTATTAGAACTGTAATATCATGCTACAGCACCCCTTCATTATTCTATTTTATATAGATTGTGTGATATGCACACAGATTATATAGACAAACACGGAGCTGTATAAGGAAGTTATAAGATGACATTTTAAGAAGCAAGCTAGAGTTCTGAGATTTAATACAAGTTATTAAGCCTCTTTAGACAATAGTTTATACACAACTACAACAGCAGTTGACCTCTTCCTCACTGAATTGCAGAATGAATTAAATTCTATTAGATTTGTAGCTGAAAGATGGTTTGTTGGAGATCTGCTTGGAGAAGCGAGCCCTTTCGGGACCAGTGCACCCACAGTTTCACCATTGCACTGCTTCCTGCCAACCCCCAGAGCAAGCACTGTTTACAATTTACCTCCTGTTGATTTAGGAGCCTGGAATGCTGGAAGGAGTTCACTGAGTTATAGAGTCTGCCTTTCGTACAGATGTCCGCATTTACACTAGTTAATCTACGTGTAAACTGACAATTTGTTGCTTTGCGGTTAGCAGTGAATCGCTGTGACAGAGAAATGCAGACAAGAGCTGGAAGGAAACAAGATAGCTTTCCTGTGTAGCTCTCTGTGTGGTTCAGAGTACAGTCATTTCAACTTTAGACTTGCTCCTCCTTACACAACTGGAGTTATTTCAGAGAAGAAAATGTTTGACCAAGATTGATTCATGGATGATAAAATGAACTAATTGGCTACAGAGGTGTTTCTAAGTGCCATTCTCTACAGTGCAGACTTTTTTAAGCCAGTGAACACAGACTGGGAATCTAGTTTGGGTAAATTTGCTCAGTTTCATTGTGAAAAGCTTTTCAGCAGCTGCTAACATTTGAATGCGGGTTCCCTAGCGGAACCTGGTGGGAGGAGCGATTCCCGTCTACCCCACAGGGAAGACAGAGTCAGTTCTACTGCAATTGCATCTAGAGGTCCCAGCTAAGCCCAGGTTCCCCTTGTTCTAGATCCTGTCCAAACATGCAGCAGCAAGGTGGCCAAATTTCTAATGTCTGAAAACCAGACCCTCCCCAGCCCACATCTTGCCCCCAAGGACCCACTCACCCCTCTCCCGGGGTCCCGCCCCTCTCCCCGCCTCATCTCCAGCATGAATAGCCCCAAGGGACTTGCGAACCCCAGCTCCAGCAGGCTGCCTGGGAGTAAAGGTCAGAAGAGCGCTGCAGCCACAGAGGAGCAGCCCCGTTCCCCGCCCCCGCACTGCCCACCCCAGAGCTGGCTGAAAGCACAGCCAGAAAAAGCACTGGCTGGTGGGGCAGCTCACCTCTCTCCCTCCTGGGGAACGTTCCCTGCCTGCTGAGAGCTCCTTACCCCACTCACCATTGGCCCTGCACTCTGGCCTCAGCTGCCATCCTGCAAACCATGTGCCTCAAAGGGGCTGCCTGAGGCCCGAGCTGGTGCCTGGCATCCTGCCACAGGAGCTGCCACTTCAGGGCTGGGCAACAGGCTGCCACTATTTCCCCGCCCACAGTAACCAGACTTTTAGTGTCTGGTCAGTACAGCTGACTGGACACTGTCAGGTTTCCTTTTCAAGGGGTCAGAAAATGGACACCAGGCAACTCTAAGCAGGAGGCACTTCCTAGCCCAGTGAATTTACAGTCTGAAGACACAAAGGTAGGAAGAAAAACAGAGGCACAGAGCCAGAAAGTGACTCGCCCAAGGTCATACAGCAGGTCAGGGGCAGAGTTGAATTCAGGTCTGCTGACTCCCAGTCCAGTGATCCAGCCACTACACTGCACTATCTCCCCAAGTGCCCCGAGAGCCTCAGACGAAGCGTTCTATACATACAGTGCATTATTACAGCATTTCCTTCACAGTGAAACTGGAGGGTTAGGGTTGCAAAACAGTTTCCACTACAATCCAACTGGCTCAGAGCTCTGAAGAATTCACCTGGTGGGGTGATGGTCTCCCCAGACATTTGGTCTTTGCTCAAAGGGATTCTTTTAGAAAGTCCCTTTCACCAGTTTTGAGTTGGTATGTGAAATATTTCCCTTTCCACACTATGAAAAACTAGACATTCCCCCCTCCCCATAATTTAAAGAGAGGAATAGAAAATTTGGCATCTCAAATAATCTTCATTGAGAAGCAAGCCCACAGGTAGAGATCACATGGGGGGGGGGGGGGGAAGGGCACAAAAGGCAGCCAGGTTTGTTAAATCAGGCAAGTAAAACAAGCAGAAAAGTACCCTTGCCTGTGTTGTCTACAGGCTAGGGACAGAACCAGAGGGAAAAATACCTATATCTATACCATCCCTTAGGGAGACCTGTATAGTCACCCCTACTCACAGGGTAATCACTCTGTGACATCACTCCCCTCCTGAGCTGCAGCTTCCCCTTACCAGGGCAGCCTCCTCCCTTTATATCCAGGTCCCCTTTGATTATTAACTGCAGCTGGAGACCCTCCCACTAGGTCTGATGCTTCTGGCAGGGGTTCCTGATTGAACTCCTTGTCTCCAGGCCAGGTCATTAACCCCTTGCTGCCCTCACCTGCAGCAGAGCTTGTGCACCTCACCACAGTCCATAGCTAGTTATGGGATGGGGGAAGAAAGGAATTAACATTTGCCTGAGCATTTGAAGACTACAGAAAGCATTAGCAAGTCTGACAGCTTGCACTTTGAGACACATACTCTGGAAAGTGCAAACTACTGAGAATGGGCAATATCCACTGACTGGTGCCAGCTTGCTCTACCTTTGAATGTCTTTTCTCATTATTTTCCCCCTTTTTTCCCCTTTCCCACCAGGAGCAGCCCCCAAAGTGGAGTATCCAGGAGGTGCAGATGTGCATGATCATAAAGTTAAAGTACCTTTGTAAGTGTTTGCAAGATTGGGGGCTGCTGTCGCAAAGTCAATCAGAAAAAAATGAAGGGACCATCTTAGTTCAATTTTCCACAGCCGTGCTCATTTAGCTGTGTTGCATTTTTATTCTTCCCTCCCCCCCTCTGAAATATGCATGCGAGCATGTTACTGTTTATGTTGGTAAAGTGAAGAACCTCACTTTGCAATGCTCTGACTGGTTTCCCTAAGAAAACAGCAATGTTAGAGGGCCAAACCCTACTCACCATCCCCCCCCCCCATCCTTCAATTTAAAACACAGACAGACCCCAGCTGGCTCTCCGAGGCTCAGTGCTGGCTCAGCTGCAGGGAGAAGCTGTGAGGAATCTCAGGATATGATGGCCAACGAGAGAGTGGGGCTGATAGGGAGGATGGGGGTAGGAAATGCCCAGAACTATGACTTGTATAAGGGATCGTGACACCTCAGGCAGAAACAAGGATTAACGTTGACTTGAAACTAAACAACATGGTTCATTTTGATTTTCCTGGCTGAAAATTCCAGATGTCAACTTCTTCCCATAGAAAACGTTTATTTCAAAGAAACCCCATTTCTCAATGGGAAAATGTTTAGTTTGAAATTTTTCTTCCAGCTCCAATTGTAAATTGCGGGATTGGGGCCTCTGATAGGACACTAACATGAGCATTTACCTTAACATATTAATATTTGATATTTCCAGATAGAAAATATTCCTAAGGAACAGGAGGAATATAAAATTGTGTTTTTCTTTGAGACCATTACTGACATGCCTTTCAAAGTGTATGACTACAGATGAAATTAAAAACTTATCAGTTGATAGAAATGTACTTCTGAACAGAGGCTTTGAATCAGAGACTGGGGCAGAGAGGGAGAATTGCAAAGAAGTTATGTGAAAGAGCGCCCTGTTGCAGGGAGCAAAATTGTGACCTCAATTAAAAGCAAACAGAAAAATCCACTATCTACATTTCTGGGATCTCCCAAAGCTAGCAGTGACCCTATTCCTCAATAAGGAAAATTTACAAATTTTGCAGTGAGTGATGCTTTCGTTCACTTTTTCCTTATCAAGTATGAGTGTGTGAAAGCAGGGTGTTATATGCAATTCCCATCGTTTGCTCTTATCAAAGCTTCCTTAATGCTTAGCTAGAGATTTACAGTTTGAAACACCATCCTTGGCCATGGAAGACTCTGAATGTAGCTGAAATGATGTTGCTCTGATCCTCAGGGAGGCACTCAGAAGGTCCGCAGCCTTCATGTGCTATGTAGCAGGGGCTCCTTCTGCTGGGGAGGTGCTGCCCAAACCACTCTCCACGGCTCTGTGGTATGTGGACGGCAGGCCAAGTAAGTAACCCTACAAGTAAGGAAGTGTGAGGTGTAAACTACTTGCAATATTTTCATTTGGCCACTAGATGTCTCTGTATGCTGTATCAGGATTCAGTCAGGGTGCAGTCCCTGGTAAGCAGAGGAGACACACCTAGAGCTCAAGCTGTGTGGAAGCCCATGTGTGTGTCTGTAGTTTGCAGTTGCCTTGCTCAATAAATGCACCCTGTTGAAGATGAACTATGACTCTGTGTATCTTGCCAAGAAGATTTTGGGGTAGTGCAGCCGCTAAGGAAGAAACTGCAGCTCCGAATCTCTGCACCAATTACTTCCCAGGGTGAAACTCCATCAAACACAGCATGTTTACTGAAGTTGTGCACAGGGGCTGGGATTTTGCCCTCAGTAATTCATCTTCACATCAAATTTTTAAGTGCTGATCATATACTACCCACCGTGTTTAAATACCCATCTTTTCAACCACAATTTTAAATGCACACTTTTCATCTTATACTACATTGATTTAAATAGCTATTTCGACAATACCAACTCTACTTTTGCAAAGCTTTTAATTCTTCTCAGTTCAGTTTCACTGTGGAGCTTTTCTGAATGTAAGTTTGTACATTATTTTCAAACCAACCAACCAACCACACAACTATGCACGAGCATACACCTCCAGGAAACCGTGGACAATTTTTGGTCAATAATAAATTCAGCTACAAGAGCACTCAATGAAATTAAAAGGAAACAAAGCACAGCTGGAGAAAAGAAATGCTTTTTTTACACAATGCATAATTACCCTGTGGAACTCATTATTGCTAGGTATTGAGAGCAAGAGCTTAGCTGATTGAAAAAGGATAGACATTTATACAGATAACAAGAGCATTTACAGTCACATTAGACAAAGGAAAAAGTGTATAAAAAGGGCTATAAACCTCAGGTTCCAAAGAATATGCCAACCACTCATGAGTGTTTGGAAGAAACTTCTCCTATTATCAGGTTATTTCATAATTATCCACTTAAGATATTTTGCACCTTCCTCTGAAACATCTGGTGCTGGCCGCTTTCAGAGACAGGATGTTGAACTAGCTGGAAGATTGGTTAGATCCAAAGATGGTCCAAATACAATGGTATGTCAGCTGCCATTGGGCGGATTTGCAAGTGGATTTGTGCAGAAACAATAACACAGAGATTATTATTGCAGAATATGTGTGCATGCATGTGTAGTTAGGTATCCTATTTGTGTTACTGGGATTTGCCAATATCACTTTCCTGCTTTTTTGTTAGACACTATGCACCACCCATTATCTCAAATAAGATCTCATAGCACAGATGTAGTAGGATGCAGGACAGCGTTTTCCAGTGGTAAATTGGGAAACCAATTTAATCAGAGCCAAAGGGAAGTCAAGAGAAAATCCAAGACCAATAGTCTTACCTGAATCTTAAGAAAACATATTAAGAAGCAACTTAACTTTACAGCAGTTCCTGAATCCCAATGAGGAATGAACTTTTTAATATCTAATATAAATAATAAAACCACATTAAAAAATAGCAATATCTATTCTATGACAAAGAAAGGAATTTTTCTTCTTTGCAGGGAAAAGAAACCTTTTAGTGAAATTCACTATGGAATACAGACAGCCTCTTCTATCTTCAGCTTAATGATGCACACGTTTCGGTTAATGGGGTTCTTGCCTTGGAGACCACAGGTTAATGAGTGAGGATACTGTTTATTTCCATGATAATGATGTTTATAAAGTATAGTATATAGGTACTATGTCCCTGGGGTATTACACTTCAATTACAGCTGTGTATTTCTCACGATTGTTTTGTTCCTTATCCTGTGTACACAGGGATTGTGGATTATTTATGGCATTTTGTAATGGGTTGGATTCATCTGACAAGCAAAACACGAAAAACTCAGACACTTCTCCAGGCCCTAAAACTTTCCAGCTGGGTTAGCCTCCCCAGTGCCTACACTCAGAAGAGCTAACCAACTTGTCTGAATTTTCCAGTTTTTAAAAAATGAATAAGAGCGCTTTGTATACTTGAGCAACATTTTCCTCTTTGATGCTTTTTTGGCTCCAGAACTGCAGACTGGCCACTTGTGTTCAGAGGAAAATACTTTCATTTGAACAGAAAAACTAAGACCTTCCCCCCTGAACTATGGTAGCTGGAGATCCTAGGCCAGGCTTTATTCATCTGAATCCTGTGTTTCTGAATTTATTTCATGCCGTACTTTAGAGTTCGTAAATACATGGAACTTAAAATGGTGCTGTCTACCAAAACCACCTTTCATGCTGTTCATTATCCTCAGGGTAACACCCTTATTTGGCCATTTACACTTGTTGCCTTGAAATTTAAAAATTACATTAACATTTTGTCATTGCCCTTTAAAGCCCCGATCCTGCCATTAAGCCATGCGGAGCCTTACAGGAATCAGTGGGCCTTAGCCCAGATGAACGGGTCAACCTGCATGGATCCCCTAGGCTCTGACTTCCTCTCTACCCAGAGGGTGCTTGACCCCCCACCGACCTCCGCCCCAGGCCTGCCCCCACTCCACCCCTTCCTACAAGTCCCTACCCCTGCCCTGCCTCTTCCTGCCCCTGCTCCACCCCAGACCCTGCCCCCACCCCACACTTTTCCCTAAGCCCCCACCCCTTTCCCCAAGGCCCCTCCCCTGCCCCACCTCTTCCTGTCCCCACTCCACCCCCTCCCTGCCCCTTCCCCTGAGCGCACCTGTCCCTGTTTCAGTCCTCCCTCTCCCTCCAAGGACCTCCTGCCCGGTGGGAGGTGCTGGGAGGGAGGGGAAGGAGTTGACCAGCAGGGCACTGACAGGTGGGAGGCGCTGGCGGGAAGGAGGGGAGCTCACCTTGCTAATTTTTTTCTGCACCCATGGAGTCGGCGTCTCTGATGGATCCTATTGCAGGATCATGACCTAATGCTTCAATTCAGCAAGGAATTTAAGCCCATGACATCATTGGCAATACTCACACATTTAGAGTTACGTATGTACTTAAACTTAGACTCTGACTCAGCAAGTTCTTAGAACTTGGAGAGCATTTTACCTATGGGACGTGATGATTAGGGCAGCTTTCAGGGTGAGCATTAAACACAGGGGCCTATCACTTACTCTGTTTATCCATCTTTGCTATGCAAGTGGGCAGCGGATCAAGCTGTTGTCTGTTTTTAAGTGCCTTGGCTTGATTCTCCCTTCCTCAGAAGACATTTGTACTCAGTCCATCATTTTAGGACTAACACAGAGAACCTATTTTTCCCCACAATTATTGTGAATTTTGTTCGTCTCTGCCTTTGTTTTGTATTGCACAGACGCCCCGTATCTTCACCCAGGTGAATGGTGGTTGTAGCCTAACGTGTCTTTTCCGAATGTTAATCAATGCTACATTCCATCATGTTCATATGGCTTCTTTCCAGTCCTGCAGCAGTCATTTAACTCATGCTAAATTTGGAAAATACCTTTTTCTAGAATGGCCCATGATCGTACCAACTAATGGGAACATACTGCATGCGCAGAACAGAAAGTCTAATTTCATTTTGATCCCAAACCACTGGAGACTTTTTTAAATCAATGGTAGATTAATTTATGAAGTTGCCTACTACTCCCTATCCAATACAAGTCTGTAGAGTGTTAAGATTCACTGAGCTACTCTAGCTAATAAGAACCATGCCTTTCCCTGTATCTTCCCCTCTAGAAGAACTCAGCAATGGCAAAGAGAAATGTAAATGGATCATGAAGTCAATGGTGCTATGCTCATTTATATCAGTTGACGATCAGGCCCATGTGAGTCCACCAAGTTTATAATCCAGTTTCACCAACTCCCCCGCCTACAAGAGATGGTGCCAGCGATACTCTGGAGTGGGGAAGGCCACCACAGCCCACACTAGGCAGAGACCCAAGGGAATACATGCAGAAGGCAGGCCCCCAAGTGCCGAGATGCCATCTGCTTCTGTGCTCCCTCCAGTCCCCCTGTAGCAATGGGGCCAGGGCTAGCAGTGCCATTAACCTGCCTCCCGCTCAGCTCCTACCCATCACTCCTCTGCAGGCTCAGAGCTGCAGCGAGGTGACTTCATGGCGCATTTTACAGCGCAAACCCTGTTGTTCTGAGAGGTGAACATGTGACGTAGAGCAGCTATTCCTTTGACTCCTGCCCTCTTCCCCAGACCCGTAGAGCCAGATGTGCCCCAAATGTGTGCAGGGAGAGGCAGTTATCAGATGAAATGCTATCACACAGCTCCTTTTCCCCCTCCTCACAATCTGGGAGAGCGGGCTCCCCTCCACACAGCATGAATGGGTGGGACCACATGGATCATGGGACTTGAAACTGTCTTGGAACTGGTGAGGTTCAGACCGCACCATATCCTGGGTACAGCTCAGAAAGGACAGGTGGCTTGGTCTCTCTCACCAAGGGACAATCACTCCAGATTGCCCTTCCTGCTCAGCACTCTGGGAGGATCTGTAGCATCCTTCCAGGCAGGCCTAAGGCTGTTTCCTTTCTAGCTCAACGTTGGCCATGGGGTTATTTTTGTGGCTGAGGGCAAGTTATTCATTGTATGCAGGGGTGGGTCCTTGAAAAACTTTGGCTTTATGAGTCAGCATTGCCACTCTGGCCTGACACCTCCACTGCAACAAGTAGATACACTCCAGATTTACACCAATGTAAATGAATTCAATACCTGGCCCATACTGTATGAAGAGTCCAATAGTAACTAGGTTTGGAAGGTTTTCGCCCAGAATTCCAGGTTCCAGCCCCCATCTTCTAAGGACTGGCTCAGCTTACCCAGAAACCACTTCACCCCTTGTGATCAGGTCTAGAGAGGAAGGAGCGCCCAATGGTTAGGGTGCCAGCAGGGTTCAATTTCCTACTTCTTTGTGATCCTGGCAAAGTTAATTAGAACCAGACTGATTGCAATGGGAGCGAGGAGCCCAGATGCTTTAAAAATCTCACTAGGTCCCTGCCTGCAGCTTTCGGTGCCTAAATACCTTGGCAAACCTGGCCCTCAGACATTTCTGCACACAGAACTTTTCTATACACCGGAGGTGTTTATAGCAGCATAGCTTATCCCTGCAAGGAGGGATCCACACTCAGGGTTGTACAGGTATGATTTCGGTAATGGGGAAAAAATCTCCCTCCTCTTTTAAATAGTTTAACTGGATATAGACCAGGCCCTAATCCCTCTGTGCCTCAGTTTCCCATCTGTAATATGGGGATGTTACAATGTATTTAGCCTCCAGACAGCGTTAAGACTGTGAGCTATCTCAGCCATCCCATGACAGCCACGGTTCACAGAAATAATGGCACTGTTATCCTCAAGAGGGAGGTTTTTTGTGTGTGTGTGTGTGTGTGTGTGTGTGAGAGTGAGAGTGAGAGTGAGAGAGAGAGCTTTCTCAGAAACTGCCCCCCATGCCCTCTGGGATCAGGCATGACCATGAAACTCAGTAACCTCACAGCAAAAAGCAAATCCCAGTTCCCAAGCCTAGTTCACAATACGACCACAACCACTGCCCGAAGTCTGGTCCCTGCAGACCGGAGGTGAGAAAGGTAAAGATACCGGTGAGAGTATCCAGCCTAATTTTATGGGGTGATGAGTCTAGTGCAAGAACACAGACTGACAGATCTGATAGGACAGCTGTAAATAAGTAACTATTTTTTCCCCATCTACATAATTTCCCCCCCTATTATCTCTCTCAGCCATGGGAATCCCTCAAGCTAAGCTGTGACAGCTGGGTGGGGATTTTTTTCAGTATTATTGTTGCTTCTGAAAAGGTTTCCCTCTAAAATAAGCCGCTCGTAGTTTGAAAACAATTTTTATTAACCCTCCTCCAAAACCCTACACTGACCAAAATAATAAAGCCAGGGGCCAAATCTCCAGCAGGAGTAATTTGGTGCAGTTCTATTCACTTCAACACAGCTGACGATCCAGCCCAAGGTATGGAAGATTTAATGACGTCCAAGTTACACGTATTTCATTATTTTCTTAACAAAGGAAAATAAAATGAAACAGATTAAAATTGGGCTGAGGGGTTTCCTTAACTGAAACAAAGGTTTTGATTCATAAATCATGGTTAGTGTTCATACACTTCAGAATGCTTTCTTTTTAATGCATTCTGTATGTGTGTGTGATTTATGAGGTGGTCTTTCAATTTTGAAAAGCAGTTCACAAATTGGAGGGGAGCCAGCAAAAAAGAGTGGTAACGAGGGAGTTTCCATAGAAATGGGTTCATTATCATGCTAGCATCGGATACCTTCCAGAGTGGGGGGGCAGGGTCCCCCCACAGGAAAAGTCAGTTTGTTATCATATGGGTCTTTAAAAACAATAATGTTTTGTTGCTGAGCCTTGTTCCTGGACATGTCGCCCACTTGGGCTGGGTTTTTTGGCATGTTTGGCATGGTGATTGTGCAAACAATTGCTTAAAGCAGGCCAAAGAGCACTTGATGGGACATTTTGGTCCACTGAGCCCCCTGCAAATAAGGACTTGCAGCGATTTCAGAACAATCTGGGATTTGTGACAGTTTGGTAAGCAGTCCCAGAATTTCACTGCATGTCACTGAAAAGGCAAGCTATCAAAGCGAGTCCAGGTGGATTGTTTTTAAAGGGCACAAAAAGCATTTCGGGGGACACACCACGGTAGGGTTTAATAAAGAATACTGAATAAACCTTCAGCATTTCGACTGAAAGTGTAGTACACCGAACAAAGAGAGATTTGCTTGTCTAGGTTGGGATTGGTATTATCCAAGTTAGAAAATGATGATTTGTGTTTGGGAGAGAGACAAACTCAGACAGCTGGGTTAACTTCAGCACTGCTGGTGAATAGGATGCAGCCACTGGGTCCCAGGAGAAATGCATCCCTAAGGAAGGCGGATGGTGTTTCTGTCTCTGCTCTACCTCAGGGATGTGCTGTGGGATTGGGCAGGTGAAGCAGCTCTTCCTTTCACTGGGGCCACCTGGGAGGGTAACTGGCGGAGAAACTCCTTCACTGGGACAGCAACAGAAGTTTCTTCCACCTCTGCAATGGCCCTTTTTGCATCAGCGACACCCACTTAGGCTACTATCCATAAAGGGAGAGAGAGAGAGAGAGAGAGAGAGACACTTCCCCTGGATGCCCATGTCCTCAGATGGCGTTCCTATTCGCAAGACCTCCATATACACTGGGTACAGCAGCATAATTCCTTCCAGTGGCATTTATGCAGCAGTGACTTAGGGTTTGTCTACAGACAAAGGTTGCACCACTTTGATTATAAATAAAGCAGTACAATCACCATAGCATAGACACAATTATATTGGTATAAAGGGGCTTATTCCCATATGGGAAGGGGAATGAGCTATCCCAGCATATGCCACCCTCATGCTGGTAGAACTGCACCCACTACGATTGTACTGGTATAACTATTTTGGTAAAAAAATAATCGCACCCCTAATTGATAGTCACACTGGTACAAATATTGTTTCAGCCAGGCCGTGGGGTTGTTAATAGAAGCAGCAGGCAGAGTTCTCAAGGGGTATTACAGAAATGGTGGCTGGCTGAGAGTGGAAATAACCAAGGATAATTTGATACTTTGTTCCAGCACATAAAGAGACAAGAGCTGGCGTTTTTCAGACAGTCTAAAGGAGTTAAGCACCCAAGTCCCATTGAAAGTCAATGGAAGTTGGGCACGAAGGGTATGTCTACAGGGAGATAAAAGACCCATAGCATAGCCGTGGTGGATAAGCACCGACTCCGTGAGTGCTCTGGGGCTGGAGCACTCATGGGGAAAAGACTGTGGGTTCTCCAAACGCACTGGCAGCCCCAGCAATCAGCTTCTCCCCCTCCAGCACCTCCTGCCCGCTGGCGGGTCCCAGCAATTAGCTCCTCCCCCTCCACACCCAGAACCTCCCAGCCGCCAGTGATCAGCTGTTCAGTGACATGCAGGTGGTGCTGGACGGTAGGGGGAGGAACAGGGTGGGAAGAGGTGGGGCAGGGTTGGGACCTTGAGGGAAGGGGTGGGGTGTGGGCAGGGTCTGGGGCAGAGAAAGGGTTGAGCACCCCCAGGAACTCAGCGCCGCTGGTGGCTGACCTGGGTCAGCTGACTGGGGCTGGCCGGCTCCGGCTCCTGGTTTTAGTATTGCAACGCAGACAGACCCTGCCCCGGCATTTTTTTTTCAATTTGATCAATTAAAATGTTCACAGTTGCATTAAATTATGGGTTTTAATTTTTTTTTACTGATTTAAATTTTCATAGTTGCAGGAAATTATGGGGGGGAAGGTGTCAGGCAATAATTATTTAATAACCACAGACATTAAGATTCAAAAAGTGAAAGTGTTAACATCACGTCAACACGTACAAAGTAAGTATCATTAAATCAAGCTCTATTAAGTTCTCAAGCTGCATTTTTCTTATGTTGCTTATCTGTAAAGTTTGATTATCATCAATGGAAATTTTTTTTTGGTGGTTTGGGTGTGTGTATAGTGAAATTGATGTTCACTGACATTTACTGATCATAATCTAATCCTTCCAAGCCCAGTCATATGTAGGTACCCAGTATTGGAACAAACTACTGATGAAACAGAGTTATTTTTATTTTAAGGAGTTCACATATTTTCCCTCAAGTGTTGGCAAGAAGCAAAGATTTCAGCAAGCACAAACAGTAACAACATCCTTCCTGTAGTCACGCAATCAAAGGCACACAAATGGCAATGGTATCAAAATAATCAAGGTAACAAAATGCATTTTTTTAATTTATGCTCAAGTAGCACCGACTGGCACCAATCACTTGGCAAGGTGTTAAACAAAAGACAGTCCCAGCCCCGAATTATCAATAAGCTGCAATATACAAGGCTATAGAATACTCTTATCTTTCTACCTTGGAAAGTACCTTCACAAGCAGAAGATATCTGATTTTAGGAGGTTCTTAATCTAGCAGCTAAAGGCAGAAAAATAGATTCATAGATGCATAGATACTAAGGTCAGAAGGGACCATTCTGATCATCTAGTCCGACCTCCTGCACAGCGCAGGCCACAGAATCTCACCCACCATTCCTACAAAAAACCTCACCTATGTCTGAGCTATTGAAGTCCTTAAATCATGGTTTAAAGACTTCAAGGAGCAGGAAAGCCTCCCTCAAGTCACCCATGCCCCATGCTACAGAGGAAGGCGAAAAACCTCCAGGGCCTCTCCAATCTGCCCTGGAGGAAAATTCCTTCCCGACCCCAAATATGGCAATCAGCTAAACCCTGAGCATATGGGCAAGATTCACCAGCCACATACTACAGAAAATTCTTTCCTGGGTAACTCGGATCCCATCCATCTAATATCCCATCTCAGGGGATTAGTCCTATTTATCCTGAATATTTAAAGATCAATTACTTACCAAAATCCCATTATCCCATCATACCATCCCCTCCATAAACTTATCGAGTAGAATCTTAAAACCAAATAGATCTTTTGCCCCCACTGCTCCCCTTGGAAGGCTATTCCAAAACTTCACTCCTCTGATGGTTAGAAACCTTCGTCTAATTTCAAGTCTAAACTTCCTGGTGGCCAGTTTATACCCATTTGTTCTTGTGTCCACATTGGTGCTGAGCTTAAATAATTCCTCTCCCTCTCCTATATTTATCTCTCTGATATATTTATAGAGAGCAATCATATCTCCCCTCAACCTTCTTTTAGTTAGGCTAAACAAGCCAAGCTCCTTAAGTCTCCTTTCATAAGACAAGATTTCCATTCCTCGGATCATCCTAGTAGCCCTTCTCTGTACCTGCTCCAGTTTGAATTCATCCTTTTTAAACATGGGAGACCAGAACTGCACACAGTATTCTAGGTGAGGTCTCACCAGTGCCTTGTATAACGGTACTAAAATCTCCTTATCCCTACTGGAAATGCCTCTCCTGATGCATCCCAAAACCGCATTAGCTTTTTTCACAGCCATATCACATTGGCAGCTCATAGTCATCCTATGATCAACCAATACTCCAAGGTCCTTCTCCTCTTCCGTTACTTCTAATTGATGTGTCCCCAACTTATAATTAAAATTCTTGTTATTAATCCCTAAATGCATAACCTTACACTTCTCACTATTAAATTTCATCCTATTACTATTACTCCAGTTTACAAGGTCATCCAGATCCTCCTGTATAATATCCCGATCCTTCTCTGAATTGGCAATATCTCCCAGCTTTGTATCATCTGCAAACTTTATTAGCACACTCCCACTTTTTGTGCCAAGGTCAGTAATAAAAAGATTAAATAAGATTGGTCCCAAAACCGATCCCTGAGGAACTCCACTGGTAACCTCCCTCCAACCTGACAGTTCGCCTTTCAGTAGGACCCGTTGCAGTCTCCCCTTTAACCAATTCCTTATCCACCTTTTGATGTTCATATTGATCCCCATCTTCTCCAATTTAACTAATAATTCCCTATGTGGCACGGTATCAAACGCCTTACTGAAATCTAGGTAAATTAGATCCACTGCATTTCCTTTATCTAAAAAATCTGTTACTTTTTCAAAAAAGGAGATTAGGTTGGTTTGGCACAATCTACCTTTTGTAAAACCATGTTGTATTTTGTCCCATTTACCATTGACTTCAATGTCCTTAACTAATTTCTCCTTCAAAATATTTTCCAGGAACTTGCATACTACAGATGTCAAACTAACTGGCCTGTAGTTACCCGGATCACGTTTTTTTCCTTTCTTAAAAATAGGAACTATATTAGCAATTCTCCAATCATTCAGTACTACTCCTGAGTTTACAGATTCATTAAAAATTCTTGCTAATGGGCTTGCAATTTCAGGTGCCAATTCCTTTAATATTCTTGGATGAAGATTATCTGGGCCCCCCGATTTAGTCCCATTAAGCTGTTTGAGTTTCGCTTCTACCTCAGATATGGTAATATCTACCTCCAGATCCTCATTCTCATTTGTCATGCTACCATTATCCCCAAGATCCTCTTTAGCCTTATTAAAGACTGAGGCAAAGTATTTGTTTAGATATTGGGCCATGCCTAGATTATCTTTAACCTCCATTCCATCCTCAGTGTTTAGCGGCCCCACTTCTTCTTTCTTAGTTTTCTTCTTATTTATATGGCTATAGAACCTTTTACTATTGGTTTTAATTCCCTTTGCAAGGTCCAACTCAACTCGACTTTTAGCCTGTCTCACTTTATCCCTACATGTTCTGACCTCAATTAGGTAGCTTTCCTTGCTGATCTCTCCCATCTTCCACTCCCTGTATGCTTTCTGCTTCTTCTTAATCATCTAAGATGCTTGCTCATCCAGCTTGGTCTACAACTCCTTCCTATGAATTTTTTCCCCTTTCTTGGGATACAGCTTCCGATAGCTTCTGCAGCTTTGATTTAAAGTAATCTCAGGCCTCCTCTACCTTTAGATCCATAAGTTCTTCAGTCCAATCCACTTCCCTAACTAATTTCCTTAATTTTTGAAAGTCAGCCCTTTTGAAATCAAAATCTCTAGTTGCAGATTTATTTTTGTTAATCCTTCCATTTAGTTTGAACTGAATTAGCTCATGATCACTTAAGCCAAGATTGTCCCCTACAACCATTTCGTCTATGAGGTCCTCACTACTCACCAAAATTAAATCTAAAATGGCATCCCCTCTAGTCGGTTCAGCAACTACTTGATGAACGAATCCATCAGCTATCGCATCTAGGAAAATCTGAGCCCTATTATTATTACTAGCACTGGTCCTCCAGTCTATATCTGGGAAGTTAAAGTCTCCCATGATCACGCAGTTTCCATTAGTATTTACTTTATTAAAAACATGAAAGAGGGCTCTATCCATATCCAAATTAGATCCCGGCGGTCTATAGCATACCCCAAGCACTATCCCAGGGGAGGCTCTAGTAATTTTCTTCCCCAAATGTAATTTTTGCCCAGACTGACTCTGTCTTATCCATTGCATCGCTTCTTATTTCTTTACATTCTACCTCATCATTGATATACAATGCTACTCCACCACCTTTACCTTTGTTTCTGTCTTTCCTAAACAGCACATACCCTTCAATACCTGTAGTCCAGTCATGACTACTATTCCACCATGTTTCTGTTATCCCTATAATATCTGGTTTCACTTCCTACACCAGTAGCTCTAGTTCCTCCATTTTGTTACCTAGGATCCTCGCATTGGTGTACAAACATCAATTTTTGCTGTTTGGCCTTGCTCACATTTTGTACCCTAGTAGGCACAGTCATTCTACAGCCAGTATAACCTATTAGACTAGTATTCACACCGCCCTCGCTCCTTATATACATTCTCCTACCCACGGCTGTATCCTTTCTTACTTCGTCTTCTTCCCTCTCAATGCTAAAATCTGGCGTGGAGATTATCTGGACATCTCCCAACCATCTCCCCCTAATTCCTAGTTTAAAGCTCTCTATCAGTTGTGCCAGCCTCGATCCTAGAAGTCTATTTCCTTCCCTACTCAGATGAAGTCCATCCGGAGAGAACTGTCCTCTGTCCGTGAATGCCTCCCAGTGGCCATACATCCCTAAGCCCTCCTTATAGCACCACTGCCTAAGCCATCTGTTGACAGTCATAATCTTGTCACACCTTTGTTGCCCTTCTCTAGGAACAGGCAGGATCCCACTAAAGATCACCTGAGCCTCAATTTTCTTAAGCGCCTTCCCCAGCCTAGCATAGTCTCCCTTAATACTTTCCAGAGAGAATCTAGCCGTATCATTTGTTCCCACATGAAGGATAATTAGGGGATTCTTTCCCGCTCCCTTTAGGATCCTTTTCAACCTCAGGTCTACATCCCGTATCTTAGCACCCGGAAGACAGCACACCCTTCTATTCTCTGGATCAGCTCTAGTTACAGGCCTGTCTATTCTTCTCAATAAAGAGTCCCCGATCACATAGACCTGCCTTTTCCTGGTGACGGTGCTATTCTCCAGTCTCTCCCTTGTTCCCTCTGGCTGCAAGTTCTTTCCATTCCTATTTTCCCTTATAATCCTCTTCAACCCATCCTGTATCCTCCTGGGGCTCATATTTGGTGTAGTCTCCCTTGACTCTTCTGCTTTTCCTATAGGACTAGCCTCTCTTCTCTTCTTCCTTACCCTTCCACCTTCAACAAGTACCTGCTGAGAAAAAGGTCTAATGGTTTGAAGCTGAAGTTAAGACATATCTAACAGCAAATAAAGATAGGTTTCAGAGTAGCAGCCGTGTTAGTCTGTATTCGCAAAAAGAAAAGGAGTACTTATGGCACCTTAGAGACAAACAAATTTATTAGAGCATAAGCTTTCGTGAGCTACAGCTCACTTCATCGGATGCATCCGATGAAGTGAGCTGTAGCTCACGAAAGCTTATGCTCTAATAAATCTGTTAGTCTCTAAGGTGCCACAAGTACTCCTTTTCTTTTTGCGAATAAAGATATATGTTTCAAATGGTGGAGCAAAATGAAAGGTGCATTTGGAGTCTTTAAATCCAGATGGGATGAATATGCTCCAAGCTACAGCCATGCTCCAATTCAACCACAAGTTATTGGGCTTGATATTGTTCCTTTATGTCATGGGGAAGAATAAATAATTTCTTCCCCTACAGCGATTGCTGGGTGACATTCTGTAACCTGGGTTATGCGGGAAGTCAGGCTAGATGATCAGCATTGTCCCTTTTGCCTGAAAATATCTATGAATCTATACGGCCCCGAGAGGCAGAGTGGAAAAATTCTGAGGAAATCAAGAAGTTCTGGGAGCTCTCTCATATGGCAGAACCAGAATATATGGAACACGGTTCCCGTAGGAGACACAGGCCACTATGAAATATACAAACAAATCAGGTCAGAGGAATCAAGAGTATAAAGACCTGAAAAAGAATGAAAGAAAACAAGGCATACAAATTGAACAAAAAAACAACAATAATTCTAATATAGTTATATGGTGCCATAGGAGTGCATAGGACTTTTGAGATGAAACAGAAAGACAAGGCCTCTGAGGCGGAGAGTTTACAATCTCCAGGGTGCAAATGTCATGATTTTGTTTTCTTAAAGCCCCAGCTCCTGGAGTCGTGTGAATGTGAGAGAAAAGCTTGTGTGACCTGAATCCTCCTAAAGGCAAATAGAACCCCCACATTTATTTAATTTTTAAAATCGCACGATTTCTCAGCCAGTCTCATGATTCCAGGGCAGGCCTAACACATGATGTTTTAAACACTCAAGGTGGGCAACAATCCAATCTCAAGTTAGATGAAAGGCAGAAAACAAAGTGACGACACACACAGGGAGTTGCGAATTGGAAAAGTAAAAACCTTAGAATCAGAGGATACAGTTAAGCCCTTGGAGACATATAGACCCACAGTGATGGAGACACGGTAGCTGGTTACAGCTTGAATTTCAGTTATACTCTAACTGCCTTGGGCCTCAGATAAAATTATCAAAAGTGCCGAAGTGATTTAGAAGCTTGCCTCCCATTTTCAAAACTGATTCCGGTCCCTAGGAGTCTAAGTCTCATTGACAATGAATGGGATTTACGCTCCCACATGTCTTTGTCTGCACACTGAAGTTTCACCAGTGTAACTTAATTTGGTTAGTTTGCACATTCTTATTTCAGTTCAGCTTAAACTGGTTCCCAATTGCCATAAGCTAAATACATATAGATCAGGTTTATACCAATGTAAAGGCATGTGTGCCTTTGGGCGGCGTGTCAAGTACATACCCATGTAGCTGCCCAGCAGGGGTATAAAGAGCAGGAGAGGGTGAGGCATGGTTTTACTCACCCAAGCTGGGCCTCCTCATCTACAGTGCCACAAGGAGCTGGATAGTGTCTTGCTGCCCCTCTGCTACCAGAGCCTTTTCCCTCCTTGGAAAAAACACTCCCCTGGGGAGGCAAGGCTCTGGCAGGAGGCAGCAGCTTTCCTCACTCCTTCCCCTGCCAGAGCCTTTCACTGACACATGTAGCTACACAACGCAGTTCAGATGCAGCGGGCTTTTCGCTGCGGTATGTAGCTACATGGACCCTACATGTCGCCACCACTGGCGCGTAGTGTGGACGTAGGCCAAGGGTGTCCAGGCTGCCTTTGGCACCAGTTTGACTAAAATCGATTTTACCTCACACCTTTAGTTAAACTAGTGCAACTTTACATCTAGACAAGTCGCTAGATTTTCACCCACCTACTCAGCTCCTCCAGATTTGGTCCAGGGAACCACACGTAAATGGTCACAAGGTGAGTGTAGCAGGAAAAGCCACTAACGAGAGGGGAAAGTAAAAGGTAATATAAAGCAGGGAGCGGAGAGGAAGAATGGCTGAGTGGCTACGGCACTACCTTGGGACTTGGGAGATCAGAATTCAGTTCCCCATCCCTCCCCCAAACTCCCTGTGTGACCTTGGGCAAGCCACTTAGTCTCGCTGTGCCTCAGTTCTCCATCTATAGGTGCACTAATTCCAGGGGCTTTTGTGAGTAGAACTACATTAAAAGACTGGGAAGTTACTATGGAAATGGGCCATATAAACACGGTAGGTAGCCAGTCCAATTCTATCGAATAACTACAAACACCACCATCATTAGGCTAATGGAAGTCGGGTGGCTAAAAGAATTAACAGCGCACACGATACAATAATGTTTGTAGAATCTTTGTTTGCCTTATAAATGCAAGGTTATAAAAATACAGACCCAGCGGAGATGTCAACTGTGATTGCACTCAGATGGAGTGGGGCTGACACATTTGCAGTCTGACTCTGAACTCACAGATGAAAGTGAGCTGTAGCATCTGATGAAGTGAGCTGTAGCTCACAAAAGCTTATGCTCTAATAAATTTGTTAGTCTCTAAGGTGCCACAAGTCCTCCTTTTCTTTTTGCGAATACAGACTAACACGGCTGCTACTCAAACAGATGAGAGATGAGCTTTCACAATAGGACAGTGCAGACACAATGCACAAACAGCACCTACGGGGGTTTGTTCCAAATTTGGGGTCAGTAGAAACATCTTAACTGGCAAGTCACTGTCACCACCCTGACAACAAACCTTTCCAGCTGTTTCAGAGAGTTCTAGAAACCACTTTATTCTGATTTGTAAATGACCCTTTACTGAAAAGAAAACCCACCCCACAAAGAAAAAAAATACGATATACAGGAAATATCACCATCCCTTCCCTTTCCAAATATCCCCCCCAAGAGAATAAACTGGGTTAGAAGATACCACATGCAGAATAGGTAGGGTGCAACTTCAGTTGGCCTCAGCATTTTTTGGTATCGCATTCAGCAACGGTTTAAGCATGTGCATTATCCCATGGACTTCACTGCTGCCCATGTGAATAAATGACGCTAAATCACTACCCAAAACCATTTAAAAGCCTGGGTCTTTTTTTTTTTTTTATTTTTTGGAAAGGCAGGATGGAACCCGAGAGAGGCATGTGTGAAAACACACAGATGGGATACCTCGGCCCCAAATGTTAATTTAATTTACTTGGTATTAAATGAGTGAGGCACAGGGCTCCTTTGAATTTTAGGGAAATACAGATCCACAGCCAGGCTTCATGGTTTAGCTTCATTTCTGCTCTGTATGCGCCATATTTCTGATGTGGTAGGTATAGATTATAAACAGCTGCTCTGTACGCAGTGGGAAACCAATAATTGGAGTTATACATTGGATAGGATGCTGCACATCTTAACATGATGCAATAGCTAGAGATGTCTTATTCTCACCGATACACATGCATAACTCCTGGGGCAGTCTCGACCTAATAGCTCACCTTAATTGATCACTCATTATAGTTTTCAGAGTAGCAGCCGTGTTAGTCTGTATTCACAAAAAGAAAAGGAGGACTTGTGGCACCTTAGAGACTAACAAATTTATTTGAGCATAAGCTTTCGTGAGCTACAGATGAAGTTGCATTGGTGAAGTGAGCTGTAGCCCACGAAAGCTTACGCTCAAATAAATTTGTTAGTCTCTAAGGTGTCACAAGTCCTCCTTTTCTCATTATAGTGTGTTTGGCAATACCCAATTTTTTCCATGTTCTGTGTGTGTGTGTGTGTGTGTGTGTGTGTGTGTACGTACACACACACACACACACACACCCCTTCCTACTGTATTTCCCACTGCATGCATCCGATGAAGTGGGTTTTAGCCCACGAAAGCTTATGCTCAAATAAAGTTGTGAATCTCTAAGGTGCCACACGTACTCCTCGTTCTTTTTGCTGATACAGACTAGCACAGCTACCACTCTGAAACCTGCCACAGTGGTGGTGTTTTAGGACATTGACACATTTGTGAAATTAACTGAACTAAGCCAAGCCTGATTCTAGTCTCCATTTTGTTTGATGGGCTGGACAGAGAATAAAAATAACCAGAATTTCTTAATCTCACTTTCCCTTACTGCCTTTGTCCTCTGGTCTAAAACTCTGGGAGCAAAGGACACCCTCCCTCAAAACACAAGGTCTTTGACAATTTCATTGAGGACACCACTGATTTAGGGGAGAAAAACAAGTCACCCAGATCCTTTCTTAATGGAAAATGAAAATAACTTAAGGGACTGGTTTAAACCTAATCAAATGTTAAAACTTACCCAGAGACAAACCAGTAACTGAAGTGCTGAAATTCTACTATTCGTTTCTCCCAGAATGAAGTGGTAAGAATTAAGCCTCCCACCCCAGAGGTTCCCAAATGGGAACGATGGCTCTTGTATTTAAATAAAAAGTTATGAGTACTTCTGAAAGTTAGCTGGTTGCAAAAAAGAAGAGAAAAGGCAAATGAATGAGACTCATGAATGTTATCTGCTCGCTGGAAGCTTTCCGTTGTTACTTGATACTCTTTAAGCAGTTATTCTGTGCGCCACAGTGGAGTAAATCAGTGATTATCTCAAGGGAACAGGTCTTGGGTAAAACAGTATCTAGCTCTCTGGTGACTGAAAACTCACATTAAGGGATATCTGCAAGGTTTACAGGACTAAGATTAAACCTCTCCTCCAGGTTTTGGGTTTGCTATTAAGTACTTCCATTCCTCTACTCCATTCTTGTATGAAATAAACAAGGATTGTGATTTTAGGACATACAGCTAAGAAACCCAGCGTCCGGGTTTGTTGGTGGGTCATGCAACAGAGAAGGCAGGTTGTCAGAGTGTTGCAACCTTTGCTTTGGGGAGCTTGGAAGATGCTTCAGGATCAGGATGGGGTTGGGTTTCTTTTCATTATTTTTGAGACTTATTAAATTGCAGTAACCTTAGCAGCACCCCTATAAAAAGGGAGAAATGTCTGGTTTTAGGTCTGGTACAGATGTGCAGAGGACGGTGAGACTTGTACCCTAGCGTTCTCAGAATGGGCTGTCCCACTTCATGCCTTAGTGAGCACCCAACGTTTCTGACTGAGATCAAGGAGATTGGAGGGAACTTTACAGCTTCCCAAAATACTCTAGTACCCGGCAGAACTGAGCTCCTCTGCCGTCACAGAACGGGCTTACCTTGTTCAGCCCTCATTGGGACCCACATGTGCCCATTGACAGCAGAACATCACCCCTCAGTACTCCAGCAGAATTTTCTTTTCCCTAACAACCAAAAATATTCCTCAAAAAGTCCCCAGATTTAGTATTTACTCTTAAGAGGAGAATTTTTTGCAGTATCAAACATACCCGTACATATTAATTACTGCCATCCTCCTGCAGGATTACACAAATGGTAGGAAACGGACAAGAACCTTAGAATAGACACCAGTGTTCTCATTGGCACTGAAAACACGCCCGGACTATCCACACTTGCAAAGCTGCATACTCAACCTCAAAATGCAGCAGGGCATGTACAAACAGCTTCAGGGCTGCTCTCCTGGTTGATGATATCCTCAGAATACTTGATAACACCATAGCCTTATAATTGCAGCATGCTTTTTTAAAAAGTTAACCACTATTTAGAACTTAAAGGGGCCACTAAAACTTTGCCCAGCTGAAGGCCACGCTAACAGCTAGCCAAGACCTTGTGTGTGAGAGATGCTACTTTTTTGTAGGTGTAAGAGCAAGCGTCTCCTTCCTCACTGGCTGCACAATGCATGATTTTGGCAAATCGTTAAATAGTAAACAATAGGGAAGGTCACATGGATTAAGTCCAAATGCATATGAATGTTTTCCTAACCCAGGGATAGCTGACATGTTCATTTCCTGCTCTGTGCCCTTCTACTACTTTAATAAAAGACCACACGCATGATACCGTGTTTAGCTTTTTACATCGACAAAAAACACCATCTCAACCTAAGAGGCATCCCTGCAGATCCAGGCTCAAGTGCACTAGTGGGGCAGTTTGGGGAAGGAGCATGATCTAGCTGTTAGATCATGGAACTGGTAGCCAAGCCTCTTGACTCTGATTCTCAGCTCTGCTGCTGGCGCACCGCATAACCTGGGCCAAGTCACTTAGGCCCTGGTTCCACAATGAGTGTCACATGGGCAGCCCACTGCCCATTGTAGGCTCTGTCAGTGCCTGGGGATTGAGACCTTCAGCCTAGACTGTCAAAAAAGTAGCAACTGATTTTGGGTGCCTCTCTTCTATTCTATAGACATTTTTATACCAGGCCCATCCCCATTGTATCTGAGCACCCGACTGAAGTCACCCATGGCTATGGGATAGAAACAATGAAGGAAAGCCAGAGATCCAGATGGATGGATGACAGGAGAGAAAACTTTTTTTCCCCCCCACGATTTATCTTTTTAAGCTTGTGCCTTAGAATAGGGTGAGACTAAAGCCGGTGGAAACTTGTCCATCAAACATATTTTTGATAAAAGGCAGCTTTTCAACAGTCATGGAAATTTCCTGTGGAGATTTTCATTTTGGTCAAAATTTTCTGGGTTTTCAGTGAAAGAATGAAAAATGTTCAGTTTTGAGTTCTCTCACTTCTTTTCTCAGGGTGGAAATAGCTGAAAACAGATTTTTGTTTCATTTTGTTTTCATTTAGGCAAAAAAGCAAAAGTTCATGCTAAACATTTTTTTTTGTTTGTTTCATTTGCACAAAATATATGTGACCAGCTCCAGTCCTGACTCTTTCCCATGTGGCTATTTGTGCCACTAAGGTATTCAGAAGATTTACAACTGAAGTTGCAGCCACACCAGGTTCTGAGGATATTACAGAGAAAATGCAACGCCGGGGGATCCGGTTTGTACGATGTCTTGATTTAAAAAATAAATAAATAAATTTTCTATATCCAACTGTTTTAAAAAGTTAAAGCCCACAATTTCATTAGCCATGATAGGAACACTTGTGAAAATAACTGTCAGAATACTGAACGTATGGGAATGTAAATGGTGTGTTCAACACCTCGCACAAGGAGTCCCCTGACTGGAGACTCTAAGCACTCTCCAGTACAAAGCCACAACAGCATCTGAACGATCTCCAGATCTTCCAAATGCCAAATTACACACTGAAATAAAACACATTGCTCTGGAATTTTTCTGTCATTTTTACAGTCCTTGAGCAGCGTGTCTGCTGATATAGAACTGTGCTAAACAGAGTGGACGTAACGTGTCGAGCTTGCAGATCGAGGTGTGTGCCTGTTTTTGATGAAGTAGTCATTTTCCTTGCCCTGCTGGCTCCATTTTCATATCCAAGGGTATCCCGGCCAATATTCATTTCAGTCAATGTTTTCCCTCGTTTTGCTACATAAGATGCAGTAGATTGTCAGGGAAAATAGTTAGCTTATTTTATTAGCTCTTGATAGAAAAAAAAAGGGGGGGAAGGTGCTAAGTCCAGGACAAAGTAAGTGTTGTACAGTGAAGGCTGGGATCCAGTGAACACCCCCCCACACACACACACATTTTATTGCTGTTGGAGTAAAACCTTCCATGGAGATGGGGTACACTGTACATATTGTACTCACCTAATGTGATCACATCATGAAATTCAGTAGGACCCTTACTTCATAACATGTTATAATTGGGTGAATAAAAAGAGCGTGTTCTCTCGTGGGCCCATTTGTCACTGGTTGAGCTGGAATATGGAATTGGGCGTCCCCTCTCCCTCCTTTTGAAACATAAACTTTGGTAGTCAACACCCAGAGCCGCTCTGCCAACAAAAGGTTATGACTTAACATTGGAATGTGTTCTTGAACATTGCCCATCAAAAAAAAAAAAAAAAAGCGTTTCTGGGACACTGCTCCCCCCTCAGTCCCATATCTCCCCAGGCTTATTATCAAACAGCTGCTGTTTTCCTTATTGTCCTGACGACTTTTCCATCTTGCTGTGCCTGGCTGTTGGTTAGGAAATAGTTGGGTGGAGTGGGGGGGGGGGAGGCAGGGGGAGGACGATTTCCTTCACAAGAAAAAAACAAATCAGCTTTGCAGCCCTCTGCGTATTGGTGGAGAAGTGACCTTGTTTTCCAGTGCCCAAGAGCAAACAAAGCCTTCTTCACTTATCTTTAATATTCGCACTCCAGGAGAAATGATTAAATTGCACTCTTAAACTATAATAGAAAGTTGAACTTACAAACGTAGAATTATGTACAAAAAATAACTGCATTCAAAAATAAAACCATGTAAAACTTTAGAGCCCACAGGTCCACTCAGTCCTACTTCTTGTTCAGCCAATCGCTCAGACAAACAAATTTGTTTACATTTGCAGGAGATTAGCCTGCCTGCTTCTTGTTTACAATGTCACCTGAAAGTGAGAAGAGGCATTCACATGGCACTGTTGTAAGCCTGTGTCACAAGATATTTACGTGCCAGATGCACTAGATTCATAAAAGTCCCTTCATGTTTCAACCACCATTCCAGAGGACATGCGTCCATGCAGATGATGGGTTTTGCTTGATAACAATCCAAAGCAGAGTGGACCAATGTATGCTTATTTTCATCATCTGAGCCAGATGCCACTATCAGAAGGTTGATTTTCTTTTTTTTCGTGGTTCGGGTTCTGTAGTTTCTGCATCAGAGTGTTGCTCTTTTAAGACTTCTGAAAGCATGCTTCACACCCCATCCCTCTCAGATTTTGGAAGGCACTTCAGATTTTTAAACTGTGGGTTGAGTGCTGTAGCTATTTTTAGAAATCTCACATTGGTAACTTCTTTGTGTTTTGTCAAATCTGCTGTGAAAGTGTTCTTAAAATGAACACATACTGAGTCATCATTTGAGACTGCTATAACATGAAATATATGGCAGAATGTGGGTAAAACAGAACAGAAGACATACAATTCTTCCGCAAGGACTTCAGTCACAAGTTTAATTAACACATTTTTTTAATGAGCACCATCAGCATGGAGGCATGTCCTCTGGAATGGTGGCCGAAGCATGAAGGGGCATATGAATGTTTAGCATATCTGGCACATAAATACCTCGGAAATAAGAAGCAGGCAGCAATATCTCCCATAAATGTAAACGAACTTCTTTGTCTTAGCAATTGGCTGAACAAGAAGCAGGACTGAGTGGACTTGTAGGCACTAAAGTTTTACATTGTTTTGTTTTTGAATGCAGTTATGTAACAACAACAAAAATTTACATTTGTAAGGTACACTTTCACAATAAAGAGATTTCACCTCATACACGTACTGTAGTGCATTGAAAAATACTAGTTCTTTTGTTTATCATGTTTACGGTGCAAATATTTGTAATAAAAAATAAGAAAGTGAGCACTGTACACTTTGCATTCTGTGTTGTAATAGAAATAAATATATTTGAAAATGTAGAAAAACATCCAAAAATAATTTAATAAATTTCAACTGGCATTCTATTGTTTAAACAGTGCGATTAATTGCAATTAATTATTGTAATCGCGATTAATTTTTTTTAACTGCGACTAATTGATAACCCTGAAAAAAAGCAATACAGTACAGTACAATTAAATGAAAACTACTAAAATAATAAAGGGAAAGTTTAAAAAAAAGATTTGATAAGGTAAATAAACCGTTTCTGTGCTTGCTTCATTTATATTAAGATGGTTAAAAGCAGCATTTTATTTCTGCACTGTAAAGTTTCAAAGCTGTATTAAGTCAATGTTCAGTTGTAAACTTCTGAAAGACCAACCAGAACGTTTTGTTCAGAGTTATGAACATTTCAGAGTTATCAACAACCTCCATTCCCGAGGTGTTCATAATTCTCAGGTTCTACTGTACATAAATCCACGGTACGCCCACACCTTGTATATGGCATGCAGTTCTGGTCACCCCATCTCAAAAAAGATATATTAGAATTGGAAAACGTAGAGGCCAGGGCAACAAGACTGATCAGGGGGACGGAGCAGCTTCCAGATGAGGAGAGATTAAAAAGACTGGCGCTGGTCATCTTAGAAAAGAGACAACTAAGGGGTGATATGATAGACGTTTATAAAATCATGAATGGTGAGGAGTAGGTGACTAAGAAAAAGTTATCTACCCCATCGCATAACACAAGAACCAATGAAATTAAAAGAATGCATCCGATGAAGTGAGCTGTAGCTCACGAAAGCTTATGCTCTAATAAATTTGTTAGTCTCCAAGGTGCAACAAGTACTCCTTTTCTTTTAATGAAATTAAAAGGCAGCAGGTTTAAAACAAACCAAAGGAAGTACTTTTCCACACAATGCAGTCAACCTGTGGAACTTGTTGCCAAGGGATGTTGTAAAGGCCAAAACTATAACTGGAGGATCAGTCCATCAGTGGGTATTAGGGATGACCAGGGATGCAATCCGTGCTCTGCTAAGCCTCTGAGTGCCAGAAGCTGGGACTGGACAACGGGGATGGATGGATCACTCAATAATTGCCCTGCTCTGTTCATTCCCTCTGGGGACCTGGCACTTGCCACTGCCGAAGACAGGATATTGGGCGAGATGGACCAGTGGTCTGATCCAGTGTGGCCGCTCTTATGCCTCAGTTTCCGCATCTGTAAAATGGGGATAATGATACCGACCGCCTTTGTAAATGCTTTAATGAAAAAGCGCTATAGGAGAATTTGCTGCTGTTATTACTCCAATGTGCCAAATACAGGGCAGAGAGAGAAATTCCCTCTCACTATTGGGAATCATAAAAGACTTGGCATCAAAAAGCAATCAGGGGAAACTGTGCCTGACCTTAGGAGAAAGGTGAGAGATGGTCCCATGCTACACTGCAAACCTTGCACTGGCTCAGGTGTGAACACTGCTGACAAACGCACACAGAGGTTGACACCCCAAATGTTGTGTGGCCCTTACCTATAACACAAACTTGCAGGGTCTCTCGCTCTTATTCTCAGGCACCACTAGCCGAGCCTGTCATACCAACAACATTGTATTGTACTGGAGGCAGCTCTAATCCTCTTGAAAAGCAGCGCCTGAAAGACCCCATGCAAACGCTGATTGTGCATGAGCTTAACTGTATATGCACATGCAAGGGTCTGTCGGCATGGTTTCTGCGCACGATCTTGGCGTGCACTATTTAAAAATCTGCCCCCTTGAATCTCCTGTAGGAGTGGTAAGGGGCATGGACACTGCCTCCTCCACTTGCTCTGGACACTACCCAATTAAGCTAGAAGCACAAGCTGCTGTGTTATCACGGGCTTTCCCACCACAACCTTTCAAGGTTTCAATTTCTCCTTTTGCAAACAGTAGTTTTATGAAGAGATGACTGGGCGTTTCAGGATCTAGTGACGTTTTGTCTTTGTGGTGATTAGACACAAGGCCAAAGGCAACATGATCATCAGACCAAAAAACACAGCCCGGAACATCTTGTGATTCGAAGAAATGAACGTCTTAAAAAAAAAATACACGTGACACGAGAAGCAGTCTAAGAAACCGATTTGGAAACAATTAGGTGTAAGATTACACTGGAAAATGGTCGCCATTAACATTTAAGATAATGTTTGTCAAAGAGTACAGACCACAGATCCTGGGGAAAACATGGAGGGCTTGGCTGGGAGCGTGTGGAAGATGTTTAAATACATGTGTTCATCGTTAGCACCACATAGCAAGGTCGACGGGGGGGCGGGAGTAGGGGAGGAGAATCGGACACAAATGGTTTCATTTTCCTGAAAGGGGTTTAAACTGTCAGGAGTTTGGGAAATGCTGATTGTACACGTTGGAGTGACTCATTTTTAAAGAGGAACTTTACTATCAGGGGAGGGTGTCAGAACCTGGGGTACTGAAGCTGTTCCTGCCTCTCAGCCTCCTTTCTCACGGCTGCCAGGCAGCAAGGTGGACCAGGAGGAGAAACACATCCACTTCTGCATTCCAGCTCAAATGTAGCCCGATCCCGCCTGCCTTCTCCATCCACTGGGATGCTTTTGAGAAGTCAGTGGAGGCCATATAGAATAAGGAAAATTCAGTTCACAGTAAAAACATGAGCTCAAAACTCAAGATCAGCTGAGTGCAGGACAGTCGGGGGGCGAGGGGGGAAGGGTTGAGGCAAGTTATACCTCCCTGATTCTCATGGTGCATTTGTGTCTGCTGGGGCCCTGTGTCTGAAATGAGAACAGTTTCGGGGCTGATCTAACTTATGCCAGCTGATGACCACACACCATTTGTGAATTGGCATAGTGCAGGCGGCTTCCATCCGGTACACCAGTGTGTGTGCGGGGAGGAAGGTGGGGTGCAGGAGGGGCAACTGACATAGGAGCCAACTATGCCACTTTATACCAGATGGGAACTCCTGGGCCAAGGGACCTCTCAGCTGGCCAGTTAGGCTGAAATTCTGGAACAGGAGGGGGGAATCTGGGCCACTTTGGAAGCCAATTATCTCACAACGAAAGTCAAACACTGGAATCTTTCAACAGAATTAATAACTGTTGGCATGGTAACTGAACAGGAATGCACAGGGATAATAGCTTGGGAACCTCGAGCTGAAGAGAACCTTGGATCCCTGCACAGCTGACAGCTTTGGACACGGAAATCAAATGCAAACTGCGATGCTCCTCACTCTTGTCCCATCACACTGGGATCGATTACGTTATATTTACAGCAGCTGAGAAAATGGAGGTAAAAAGAAGCAGGAAAAATCTGGGGGATAAATGGTTATTTTTTAGTTTATAATTTTTGTTCACTAGTAAATGCACAGATCAGCAAGGAGATAAACGCAAGCACGGCACATTCACGTCCTGTCAATGTGCAATAGCCTTTCAGAAAGAAGTGAACAGTTCTTGGTAACAGGAGCAATAGCACGGATGCTAAAATGTCTAATCACACCATATTCCCCTGACAAAAGCTATTTCCAGAGGACACAATGGCTGAGACCAACTAAAGGGAAATAAATGCAAAAACCACAAAAGGGGAACGTTTCACAGCATCTAAATAGTACTGGGGGACTATTAAACCACACTGCAGATGGAATTTTTCAGTATACAAGTTCAGCATACCCAGGACACGGAAGTCCAAGTATCTGAACGATGGACATAAGTTTCCTTCCCTGGGACAGGCAGCGTTTGGCCTATCTATCTTAGGCCCCCAGCACCGGAATATCTGAGCAGCTTGCAGTCTTTATGTATTTAGCCTCACTACCCCCCAGAAAGGCTCAGTGACTTGCCCAAGGTCACCCGGGAAGCCTATGGTAGAGCAAGAACTTGAACCCTGCTCTCCCAAGTCCTAGAGGAGTGCTCTAAGCACTGGACCAGCCTGCTCTGATAACCACATTTTGCTGCATCACAGTAAAGACGAGTCAGTTGCAAATGAAGGTCCAGATTGAGTCTCCTGCCTGCACAGGTGTAAGAGCTGCATCTTTTGCAGGGAGGCGAGAAAGAGGGTGCAAGGAGCCTTCCTTTTCCTTCCAAGCAGGCAGAGAGCAACAGAATCTGTCCTGGAGGCTAGTACACACAAAAATAAGGTCATGGCCCCACCCAACAAAGCTGACTCATGGGTGGGGGGTTGGGGCCACTGCAGCTTGTGCTTCCTCAGAACTGCTGCAGGAGCCATTCCTATTTCATGCACAACAGAAAAATGTATCTGCGCTTACCTGAGACTGTCCTTTCTTTGAGTAAGGCCATGTCCACAGATCCGTTACAACGGGAAATGTCAGTCGGCTTGCAGCTTGGGGCGGGGTGAGAGCAGACCTGTCAGTCAAGAGCAGATCCCCTGAAATTCCCTCCAGCTGAGATCAATCCAAAGTGAGATTCAGGGCAGTGTGCTTTCTTAAATTACAGATTGTGTTACTATTACTCCTGCTGCAGAGCATGGGAAATTCCCCTCCGGTGACAACAAACCTAAATCCTGGGATATCCATTTCTATCTGTATTCTGGATCATGCATGTGTCTTCAGGATGGGCTAGATCGGTGGATCTTATTACTCATAGAATGGACATTTTCAGCTGAGCCCAGGTCATTTTTCCTATTCTTCACTGCGTCTAAGGCCACAGATCGATTACAATGGATGTTTGTAGCAGTGTGCCTCCGGGCACCACAATCCTTTAAATATGGACATCCAAACCCAGCATTCATCTTCCCCTGCGCACCAAAGTGTGGAGAAGACTTCTGCCTAAAAACCAACACGGGCTGACCATGTGGTGGATCTAGGAAATTCATATTTCTGACCTGAGATTGTCAATGCTCCTTAAGACAGGACTAGCCTGCTTAGCAGATGGAAGTCTTTACTTTGGGAATGATTGTATTACAGTTGTGAGGATCACCTGTCTGCATTAAAATCCTGGGTCTTGTTAGAGAAAGCTCCCAACTTCAAAACGTGCCTGATTGTTGACAGTAGCTATCAAGAGGTTAACTTTCATGGATAAACACCTAGCACCCAAATAGCCCCCTTGAAAAATCTGATTTTAATTACAGCTTTCATCATATACCCAATACAAGCACCAATATGTTTTACTGTACAATAAATTCACAAGTATACAGCTGGATCAGCAACCCCATTTTCCCCTCCCCCAGTGTCTCTGGGGGAAAACAAAAGTCTTGGCTTGCTACATTGGAAGCAACGAGTTCCTATAATAGCAAAATTATTACAGCGTCTCTTTGTACAACTCTGGACTGCTGACCCTTAATTAATCGGAGCAGCCAAGAGCACTTATTTCATGTTAATTAGCAGATCCTTTCTTGGGTTTTGTTTACAACAGCTTGCTCTTAAATACTTGCTAGTCTCAAAGTATAGAAGTTTGGAGAAGGTGTTCATTAAGAAAAAATAAAATGAATATGTTTTATGAAAGGTTTCAGAGTAGCAGCCATGTTAGTCTGTAATCGCAAAAAGAAAAGGAGTACTTGTGGCACCTTAGAGACTAACAAATTTGTTAGTCTCTAAGGTGCCACAAGTACTCCTTTTCTTTTTATGTTTTATGAAGAGAGCCATTTTATTAGGAGTTGAAACGGGCGAAAGGAAATGTGTGTTCTTGATTATGTAAAGATGCACAGCTAGTTCTGTGACATGTACACTGCTTCCGGTGCAACTAGCTCAAGGCAGGTCTACATGCAAAGTTGCACTGGTTTTAACTAAATTGGTGTGACATCAGACCTTCAGGCCAGGCCTACACGCGCAAGGCTTTGCTGATATTCTACCAGCACAGAACTCCTTGTGTGGACGCAGCTGCACGGCAGAACACCGTGCTTTTGCTGGTCTAGGTTATTCCTCACCCGAAACAAAATCAGTGATACCAGCAAAGATGCAGTACCGCTCGTATAACCAAGTCTACACTAGGGGCTTTCGCTGGCACAGCTACGTCGGTCACAAGCCACAGCCCATCACACCCCGACCGACACGGTATGCCAGCAAAAGTCTGTAGCGTAAACCTGGCCGGAGTTAAAATGGCGCAACTCTGTATGGGAACTAAGCCTAAAGCTTGTGTATCACCTTGGGGAACTGGGGCCGGCGTTTCCCCTCTCACAAGGATACAAATCAAAAGTGCCTGCAGTCAAATTCTCTCTCAAATTCATTTCTCTTTTTCTTCTATTATCTGCCCTGGTAAGTGATGCTTCAAGCAAAATGGAACCCCCTAGTGCAAGTATCATTAATCGTGCTAAATGTACAACTGTTACGCAGACACTCTTACGCCACTCAGATACCTCAGATCCTTTCCCTAGTGAGCAAAGATTACTTTCCGAACCTAACCGAGAACCGGCCGCTTGAACATTAACCCTGTTTATCAACAAGTTGATCCATGGCACATGCTCTTTGAAAGGGCTGCCAACATTTGCTTCCACAATCGCCCACTGCTGGACTTATTTCTTCTGCTTATGTGAGCATCTTTTCTTTTTCCAGATCAATGAAAATCAAAACCGTTCCCTTTCTGCTCATAGGTGAGGCTTTTTGCTTCTCCCTTTTACAGCAAGTCACTTACACATCGTATCACATTTAGAATTACGGCCTGATCTTTCTTTTTCCCTGATGGAGTTTTGTCTTCTCAAATGATACCACCCAACTCACACCTTCACCGGTGTCTCATTTTAAGTAACGTTCAAACAAAGCCTAATAAACCGGCCCAGCCTGTGGGAATCAATCCAACAAGTTACATCAGCAAAGAAACAACCCTGTTAGCAGTCCCATTAGTTTAAGGCCTCAGAGGAGTTCTCTTAGACTGTTTTAATTAGGTATCCATCATACAAATGAATTAATTAATTAGCGATAAGCACCTGAAGTGCATTACTCATAAGAATCTATTTTAAGCTTCAAATACACCAAACAGGTCACACCCCATTACTACATCAGAGCAGAACAAAGCTTCAGTGTCTCAGGCCTGGTTTACACTAGAAAATTAAGTTGGCTTAACTACATCGCTCAGGGGTATGAAAAATCCACGCTGCAGTTTGGCCACCCCTGTTCTGTACTGTTCTGGTGTCTACATTTTAAAAAGGATAATGAAAAATTAGAGGAGGCAGAAAAGAGCCAGAACAACAACACACGGGGACTGGAGAAAATCCCCTATAACCTGATGCCAACGCACACACACCTTCCTGGGGAGAAAATATTGGTTACTAAAAGGCTCTTTAACCTGGCAGAAAAAAAGAACAATGGGCGGGAAGCTACAGCCAAATTCAAATCAGAAATAAGGCCCATATATTTAATGGTTAATCACCTTCACCACTGGAACAAACTCCCAAGGGAAGTGATGATTCTCCATCTCTCGATGTCTTCAGATCACCCCTGGATGCGACACATAGGTCACTGGGCTCAATCCAGGGGTAACTGGATGAAATGTAACAGCCTGTGATCTATAGGATGGACTGCGACCCTTTTTGCCTTAGAATCTATGCATAGAGAGTCATGCTATTTTATTTTATTCTACACAGGTTCTTATTCAGCTCTCATCACTGGAGTATCCAAGCACCTGGCAGACGTGCACTAAGAGACGTGACTAACATCTGTCACGTGCGGTTTGTTCATTTTCTCATCCATTATCTGATGATCATAATGGTCCCCGAGTTGGCCATAAAAATCACTGAGTTTATGAAACCAAGGGACTTCTGGCCACATTAGTTAAAAGAACATGCTTCCTGGAATTAATCAGTACATTGTTTAAATCAATACCTTGAGGTTAAAATGCTCGGTGCACTAACCAAGACAGCGCGTTCCATGTTTTAATCCGAGGACAGGCTCTGTTACGAGTGTGAGTTATCACAGCCCTGTGATGCATAATGCAGTCTCTGGTCGGTGGAAAGGCAGAAGGAGCAGAACAGAGAGCACAAAACAAAGCCATGGTTGCTTTCCCCCACTCCCCTCCACAAAACCATTAATACAAACGGAAAGTGGCACATTCTCGTAACCATTTTCTGATCAGTGTCTGAAGGCCCTTCCTCAAATGAGTTAGCCGCTGTTACAATCTGCAGGACTGAGCCATCTCCATCCACACTGAACGTGATCCCAGCCCTCTAATTCAGAATCAAAGCTCTGGGAGCAGCACACATGCACTAGCTCCAATTCGGAGGACAGCACTGCTGTGAAGAATGAATAAGGGCAGAGGGAACGCAGTTTTGCCCTGCTTCTCATGCTGGCCTTGGATACAGAAGGCAGAGCAATACCGATGAGAACAGGCAAGAAAAGGGCTGCATCAAAGGCAGAAGGGGCAATTCCCCATCTATTTTAATTCTCTTCCCAACTGCAAATTCTCCTAAGCATCACACAGAGGCCTAGTTCCTGCATGGAGAAAGATCATTAGGGACCACAATGGGATTGACTGGGAACCCCCACTGCAGCCCCCCTGGAAAATGGGAGGGCCACCCACATACATGTTCTTCTGGTGGCCCCCATGGGTGAGCACCACAGGCACTGATTTTCTTCTTTCTGGGTGGGTGTTCCACCCACACTCTGCCCTGAGGCTCTGACCCTTCCCCCAAGGCCCCACCCTCGTTCTGCCTCTTCCCGCCCCCGCTCAGCCCCCTCCCCCCAGCATGCCCTGCCCCTGCTTTGCCCTTCCTCCCCAAGGCCCCCCCTCACGCCACCTCTTCCCACCCTGCTCCCTCCCCCCAACCCTCTTGCCCGCTCCAAACAGCTGATCGGCAGGGCCCACTATTTTCTTTCCCTGTGGGTGCTCCAGCCCCAGAGCACCCACGGAGTCTGCGCCTACGGTCAGCACCAATCAAGGCAGCCACCTGCTAGCAAAATAAAATAAAATAAAATAAAAATCCTTGGCTGTTGAAACATAATCCAGTTTACTCATCGGTCTGGTGGAAAGTAACAGCAGTAGGCAGGAGGGAGTGTTTGTTAATGCCTCTGAGAATTAAGTGGCTTTGATGCAATGTCATCGTCACTGGGAGCTAAAGGCACATATCTACTGAACTGTATCATTTCAGGAAACAGTGCCTCTGTCCACATCTAAACTACACAACCCCCAGTCCAATATAACCAACAGTAAGACTGCATCTTAATCAAGACACCGGTAATATTACAATTAGAGCTACGCAGATAACTGATATTGCGGTTCAGTGGTCATACAATAAATAAATACAATTCATTTCAGGTTGAGCGGAAATGAAATGGTTTTGAAATTTTTGGCTAACTGGAAAAGAAAAATTCGTTTTGAATTGAACTGTTGAGCTCTCAAACCTCTCAAAAGCTTTCAAAAATAAAACTGAAGTCAATTTCAAAACAAAAGTCATTTAGAATCAAAAATGTCAAAATGTTTTGATTTTTTTCTGATTATTTTTAAAGGTCCTCCCGCCCCCCCCCCCAACAGAAACAATTGGATGAATTCAACCGAAGTTCGTGAAATGTTCCCATCGACCCCAGTCTGCGTTTTTTGGTGAAAAAGGTTCAGCCAAATGTCTCCCAACTCTTGTCACAGTTCTAGGGAGAAGCAAAGCCCTGCGCTCACATGCCAACGTCATTCTGTCTGCCATGCAGAGAGCAGATGGGTGCAGCTCTTCCCCCCCCCTCCAAATTCTCTAATCAATGATTTTCAAACATGATCCTTCTTACCCTGCATTTGACTGGAAGGGCAGCACTTAAATGAGCAAAACGTTCTGTATATTTAATGGGACTGATTTTACAGCCAATTAGTAGTGATTCAAGGGCCACGGACACAAAATAAACTATATTATACAAAATGGGAAATAACTGCCTAGGAAGGAGTACACAGGATAGTTGTAGCTGTGTCAGTCTCAGGATATCAAAGAGACAAGTTGGGTGAGGTCACATCTTCTGTGTGGCTCGAAAGCTCATCCCTCTCACCAATAGAAGTTGGTCCAGCAAAAGATATTACTTCACCCACCTCATCTCTCTAGGAAGGAGTACTGCAGTAAAGGATCTGGGTGTTACAGTGGATTACAAACTAAATATGAGTCAACAGTGTAACACTGTTGCAAAAAAAAAAAAAAAAAAAAAAAAAAAAAAGTGAACATCATTCTGGGATGTATTAGCAGGAGTGTTGTGAGCAAGACACGAGAAGTAATTCTTCCATTCTACTCAGCACTGATAAGGCCTCAGCTGGACCATTGTGTCTAGTTCTGGATGCCACACTTCGTGCAAGAGATGGACAAATTGGAGAAAGTCCAGAGGAGAGCAACAAAAATGATAATGTCTAGAAAACACGAAATACAAAGAAAGACTGAAAATATTGGGTTTGTTTAGTCCGGAGAATAGAAAACTGAGGGGGGACATGAAGACACTCTTCAAGTACATAAAAGGCTGTTATAAAGAGGAGGGTGGTAAATTGTTCTTCTTATTCACTGCGAGCAGCACACGAAGCAATGGGCTTAAACTGCAACAAGGGAGGTTTAGGTTAGATGTCAGGAAAAACTTCCTAACAATAAGGGTTAAGCATTGGAACAAATTGCCTAGGGAGGTTGTAAAGAACGGGTTAGACATACATCTAACAGGGATGGTCAAGATAATAGTTTGTCCTGCCTCATTGCAGGGGAATGCACTAGATACCTACAGAGGTCCCTTCTAGTCCAAAATTTCCATGCTTCTGTGATGGATAGATGGGTTTTCTGGGGGGGGGGGGGGGAAGATGCAAATAAAAATGCAAATCAGGATAGTCTGTCAATGATCTAGACCAGGAAGAGCTCATATTATCCTGACCTCCTATTATTATTATTATGTATTCATCTTACAGAAGTGCCTAGAACCCATCCAAAGATCAGGACCTCATTGTGGTAGGTGCTGTTCAGACAAGTAGCAAAGACGACAGTCCTTGTCCCAGGAAGCTCGCAGTCCAGGTGTTGGAAAAGAAGATCCTGCACGGATTTCAAAAGACACTGCCCATCATCCACGCGGTTCAGCTCTTGGCAAGGACAGCTGTCCAGCCAGCCCTCAGAGCCAGGAAGGCAAGAGCTATTTAACCCCATGCAGGCATGTGAGAAACTAACTGAAAGCACAGTGGAGCAGAGTTAACGGTGGGAGCCAAGTTAACTCGTTTCTGATGTACTTACCAGGAACGATCACTGCTGAAGGGGTCCATGTCTGCAGCTGCCCTAGACGAGAAAGTAAGAAGAAAGAAAAGGAGAAAGAAACGCAGCAGGAGAAAGGAGACTAAGGGTAGGTCTACACTGCAATGTAACCTGGGTTAGTGAGACTCAAGTCAGCTCCCCTATATTAGGGAACCTGGACTCGAGCATCCACACTGTATTTTAACCCTAGATTAAGAACTTTCTAACTGGTGCTTGAAACCGTACCGTGCACACTGAGTCAAAGTAACCATATCTCAGAGTCCCTAGTGCCTCGCCCTTCTGCCAAAATGTGGCCGCTATAGTCCTAGGAACGTGGTGCACTGTGGGAAAACTTTACTGCCCACCCTGCGCGTTACCAGGAAGCAGCTCGCTTTGCAAAAAAGACTTCATCAGTTCAGTCTCCATTGCAAGCTCTCTGATACTGTCCTGGCTAATCAGTGATCAGCAGAGAATGATAGGTTAATGTTGACTTGAGCTACTGCTGTTTGCCAAGAGGGTGCAGGATGGTTACCATTTTCCATACAGTGGATTGCAGATTGCTGGGAGAGAGAAAGTGAGAGAATGACTATGGAAGTTGTCCCACAGAATTATGGGATATTCCCAGATTACTCCCAGGACCTGATTCAAGCCGGGCTGCGTCTACACTGGGAAGCAATAGGGCTCGGACCCTGGGTTCTGGCTTGACTTGAGCTCAGACCTTCCAGCTGTGCAGGGTCCTGGGACCCTGGATCTGAGCTCTAGGTTAGCGCAGCTGCAGTGTAGACACAAAGGGGGTTAGGTTTGAGCCCAGGCTCATGCTGAAGTGTAGACATACCCTAAGATTATACACTGCAGAGGTCACTGTAGCGTCCTAAGATCCCCAAGAGGCATTGCTAATGCCAAATAAAGATCACATTTAGGCTTTCACAAAACGTGGTTGCAAGGGGCACTGACTTGGATTTTCCTAATGCTCTGCAGGTAACATGCTGGAAGAGTTGTAAGGCCTAGAACAGGGGGTGTTTGCCTCAGGCTACTCCCCCAGATCTATCTTTTATAATTTCTTAAAAAGTTACCTCCCTTTGTAAAATCCTGGAACAGCGGTGCAGCACGCCAATTTTGGGAGGGCTGGGTAAAGAGAAGTAGGTTGCTCACACAAGCCTCCCTGCTAATTCTCTGTAGGTGGGGTGACCCATATTATGTCAATTAAATTTCACTTCTGAGCCCCACGGCTGTGTTCTTTTTCAGTGAAAGCCTTTTAGTTTAACAAAGAAACAGGTTAAGGTGGCAGTTGGTGCACCTTGGGTCTTTCCTAATGCAATTAAAAGAACTGGGCGCTGACTTCTGCTGCAATTCTCACAGGTCCGGGCCACCAAATTGGGACAAGTAACTTTCAGCCGCATGAAGTGTCTAGAAGGGCTCAGGCTTGGTCCATACTTAGCATTAGCCCCAATTCAGCCGTCAGCAGCCAGCAATTAGCACAGCTGCACCAGTGCTAAGCCCAAGCATAGACAAGGAAAACAGGGATGTGCATTGGTTGAACTAATCCTGGTTTCAAAACCAGGATCTGCTCAGACAGTGCCCAACCACTGCTTTCTTCGGTAAGGCCAGGGACTTGCAGCAGTGCAGCTACGCCAGTCGCTAGCCATCGAAGGATGAAACACGGATCCAGACAGGCCTAGGCTGCTTGGTCAACCCCATGCTCCTTCCTATACTGCACACCAAGCTCTTTGCCCATTCAGGCCTGGCAAGTCGGGCTCGTGACCCTCTCTCACCACTCCCCACCAGCACAGTGGCTCAGTGGGTAGCAGCCTGGTGGTCAGGGGTGGTAAAGGGAGACCTGGGACACTCCCGCTCCTCCTGGCGGCAGCGCTCTCATGAGAAAGGCACCTCTGCGGTGGTGACCGTTAAGCAGCCGGAGATAATCCAAGTGGGGACCGGTGGAGATTTTCCCCGTGCCGGGCCCAGAGGAGTAACTTACCAGAATCTACTTCCCAGTTCGCACACAGAGGCAGATCATGCGTGTGTCTTAACCACCACTTTATCTGCTTCCACTAGGCTAGGCAGCCCCTAAAACAGGGCCTGCCGCGTCCCTCCCAAGTCAGCTCCATGTCCTATCTAGAACACCCGGTACGGTACATTGAACAAGTCAGTCCGTTCTAATTAAACATCCCAGGGCAGCATTCTTAAAGTCCTTAATAATAGGACGGGATCACAAAGCACCGTAAAGCTGATGTTGGAGAATTTCCATCCCCCTGCCCCCCATCTAAGCTTAGCCTCTCATGTTACAGGCTCCTTTCATTTTCACAAATACTTTTCCTGCTCTGTAGAGATGAATCCCTTTTCTATGTCACTCTTGTAAAGGCACATCTGTGTTCTCATTAGACAGCTCAGTTTTAAAACGTCCCCTGCTGTTGTCCTGGACAAATATATAGGACTTGATTTATCAGGAGTGAAATGATTTAGGAGGCAAGCAAAGCATAACCAGCTGGGGCATGTGGTTTGCAGGCTAGTATGACCCAATGATAGCAAAACTAAACAGTAACTAAAGTAGTTCCTCATCCACCGTTATGCTCAGTGCTTAATTTGTAATGGAAGAGGTGCCAGGGCTCAAGCAATTTTTTTACATTCATAACAGATGCAGAAAGCCCAGAAAGAAAAGGAGTACTCGTGGCACCTTAGAGACTAACAAATTTATTTGAGCATAAGCTTTCGTGAGCTACAGCTCACTTCATCGGAAGTGAGCTGTAGCTCACGAAAGCTTATGCTCAAATAAATTTGTTAGTCTCTAAGGTGCCACGAGTACTCCTTTTCTTTTTGAGATAATTAAGATATTGTGCTAAATTAATTACATTAAATCAGAAACATATAATGGCCCCAGCAGTATCTGCATCGATCTGCAAAATCATTCTTAGTCAGAATGCAAAATTTCAGTGCTTAGAGTATGGGTGTTATCTCGCTTTTCAAAATATCCTGTCAGTCTGGGTTCTGGGAGGCTAGTGTCCCAAGCTAGTGATTTTATAAGTAGCTCTTGCTTCCACATTCAAGATATACAACTGTCTAAGTAGAGAAAACAGAAGGCTTTAAAAAAAAAAAAAAAGGGCAAAAGTCTGATACTTTCTCCACAGCAGAAGGTTAAAAAAACAAAGAAAAGGAGTACTTGTGGCACCTTAGAGACTAACAAATTTATTAGAGCATAAGCTTTCGTGAACTACAGCTCACGTAGCTCACGAAAGCTTATGCTCTAATAAATTTGTTAGTCTCTAAGGTGCCACGAGTACTCCTTTTCTTTTTGCGAATACAGACTAACACAGCTGCTACTCAGAAAGCCCAGAGGGGCCAGAGCTATCAACTGCCAAGCCTAGAGGTGCCCCGCAAGGCTCAACCCTGGCACAAATGAAGCACCGAATATGCTGTATGTTGCATTCTAGTTGCAATTTGGAGCTCGTGCAATAGAGGAGCAGTCGTATGGGCTGTCTAGCCTTTGATTTAACTGCACAGCACTGCCTCCGAGGCAATACTGAATCGGCCCCAGCTCAGACACCCAGATTCGTAGCAGGCTCTCATGGAATTCTGCTTGCTTGCCTGATGACACCCCATTTCCTCCTCCTGTTACTCATAGCTGTTACTCTTCCAAAGGTACCATCTACCGCGGTGGTCAACAGCAAGCTCCTCAGGCATCCTTCATAAACTCCTTTTTGCCCCATCATATGCCCACTAAGTGACACTGTTCATACAGGGCTGCATCATAATCACTGGCTCCCCAGGAGGCATGGTCCTCGGTCAGTCTTGTGTTGTGTGGGTACGTTATGCACATCAGTCCTGCCCAGCCTTGGACGCACAGCACTGCACTTAACATAGGTTGCATTGACCCAGGTTTTTGATGACCATTTCATAGGTGTCCCTTACAGAGAGATGTGAACTTCAATGGCAGTTTTATACCAGCCACGGTATAGCACCCAAAACTCTACCCTTATACGCACAACCTATTAACAGAATATCCATTTATTCACCCCTGCAGGCAACAGAGGTCAGGTAACATACTATCAGGCCACATTCAGGACAAAAACATTAGCTCCTCCGACATCATTTCAGTTCCACTTACTGCGTATCAAGTAGGAGTGTGACACTCATTGGAGGGCTGGGGAGGTTTAAAGGATTTACAACCCACTTACAAGCCTTTGCTCCAGGCTGAAGCTCAACATTTAAGTTATTTTGATTTTTCACTGAGCAGTGATTTCCCTCTCCCCAACCCACAACTCTCATAAAAGATGGTGTGAATCTCATAGTTCCTAAAAAGTGAGTCTGACAGCACTGTCAGATGGCCCAGGCTTCCTCAGACAGCTCCATGGGTACACCGCATGGTAATCTGCAACACCCTGGTTATGCCTCTGCTAGATATTTCCTCAGTCAAACTGGCTGTGTTGACAGGTGCTGTAATGGGGTGAAATACCTCTGAAGGACAAGGCAATTTGTTCTGCTTCTGACATCAACCCAGGTCTCCAGAGAGACAATAACTACCCCACCGCACCATCTGATCAACTGTACATTATTTTAATGCAGTGCCATATAACCAACACTACAGCATTCCCATGCTAGGCTTGGCAAGCCGATCAACTGACCAGTGAATTGTCTCTACCTATTATTTGACCAAGATCAAATACTGTTAAATGCTCCAGGAAGAATACCTTGATGTAGGTGATGGCCTATCTTTTTTGACTGCATCATGGGGCTATCTGTTAACAAGTCTGCTAAAACGTCTCAATCAATCACTTTACTCTATGTAAAAGTGGAAAAAAGATGAACTAACTGAAAGTTGAGCAACATGATTCACTTGATGAGTACACTTATAAAGTTTCCGGACGATACCAAGCTGGGAGGGGTTGCCAGTGCTTTGGATTAAAATTCAGACCATTTCTCCATTTTGTCCAGATCATTTTGAAGTAAACAGGATGAAATTCAATAAGGACAAATGCAAAGTACTCCACCTAGGAAGGAACCATCAATTGCACACATACAAAATGGGAAATGACTGCCTAGGAAGGAGTACTGCGGAAAGGGATTGGGGGGTCATAGTGGATCACAAGCTAAATATGAGTTAACAGCGTAACACTGTTGCAAAAAAAAAAAAAAAGTGCAAGCATCATTCTGGGATGTATTAGCAGGAGTATTGTAGGCAAGACACAAGTAGTAATTCTTCCACTCTACTCCGCGCTGATTAGTCCGCAACTGGAGTATTGTGTCCAGTTCTGGTTGCCACATTTCAGGAAAGATGTGGACAAATTGGAGAAAGTCCAAAGAAAGGCAACAAAAATGATTAAAGGTCTAGAAAACATAACCTATGAGGAAAGATTTAAAAAATTGGGTTTGTTTAGTCTGGAGAAGAGAAGGCCTAGAGGGGACATGATGATAATTTTCAAGTACATAAAAAATTGTTACAAGGAGGAGGGAGAAAAATTGTTCTTCTTAACCTCTGAGGATAGGACAAGAAGCAATGGGCTTAAATTGCAGCAAGGGTGGTTTAGGTTGGACATTAGTAAAAACTTCCTAAACTGTCAGAGTGGTTAAAAACTGGAATAAACTGCCCTAGGGAGGTTGTGGAATCTCCATCATTGCGGATTTTTAAGAGCAGGTTGGACAAACACCTATCAGGGAGGGTCTAGCTAATACTTAGTCCGGCCTTGAGTGCAGGGGACTGGACTAGATGACCTCTCGAGGTCCCTTCCAGTTCTATGATTCACTGCCATCTTCCAGAACAAACATTGTCTATAGATCTTTATTTAGATACCAGGCCAGCAATATACAGGGTGGTTTACAAGGCTAAAACAAGCTAAAAATCACTGCTCTGAAGAGCACAGGACCTAAACTGACTAGACAAATATACAGAAATTAACTCAGAAGGGAGTGAGCGAAGGAGAGAAAGGTTCACAGTCAGTAAACCTCCTCCTGCAACACAAAGAATAAATGCACAGCCATTAACATGCTAGCAGAGGTGGTCTGCTGCCTACCTAGTGTACGCACATTTTAAAATGGCTTTTTTCTTTTATAGTGGCAATGTTTGTTTTATTGCTATTTAATTTAATTTAATTTAATTCTTTCCTTTTGTAACTGTTCCATCTTGAAGAAAGCTCACATTTAAATGCCAACCTAACATTGCGAAAAAAGGTAATAATAATCATCATCCTTTCATTTTTTAGAACTTCATTTCATTGGGTTTTGCATTTTGCTGAGTTAAAATAACTCAGTTATTTGTTGGGGTTTTTAACTAGGCATAAGTATCTATCTTTAGGCTAAGCCTATTGGCAACCATAAAGTCTTACTCTTTTTTATTACTGTTGCTACTGTTCTAATAAATTAGTGCTTTAAAAATATTTGACCATTTTTGACATTATTTGACAATATTTGACCCATCAATTGACTAGATATTTTTGGACTAGTCAAATGCCCAGCTCCATTCCATACAAAATTTATGTAGGTCTGTATGCTGTAACAGTCCTCATTACAGATCAATGTGATATTAAATAAGAATTTATATAGCTAAAACTAAAATGGATCCATCAGAAGAATAATCTATACTGCTTATGTTAACCATTTTGTTAGATCGACAGATACTTTCTTTATCTAAGGCCAAAACCAACCTTAGGTAACTTTAAAGTGCAGTCAAAGTATTTTTCCATACTTTTTATAAAAAGTTCTTCCAAGCCCACAAACAGTTACTTAGAGTAACACAGTGGAAGTATACTAAAGTCTACGGTAGTTGATTTAAAAAATAAAAATAAAAATTGGATTTTTATTTAAAAATTGGATTTTTTATTGTTATTTAAATTGCAACAACTTTTTCGTTTTAAAAATTAACTTGTTTAAAATGAAATCTGAATTTAATACAAAATACGTTAAGGCCCAAACATATTGTAATCTTTTTAAACATTTAAATAAAAAAAAATATGCTGAATCTATGAGGCTCTATTGAAAAGACTGAGTTAAAGGCTGCTTTTCTATATAAAGAAAAAATCAGGGGGGAAACCATCTAACTTTTGAGGTCAAGCTTTATAAATATGACAAAAAAAGCCATATACTGTATTAAGGGCTTGATCCTGTGGGGGACTCACAGGCTGTACTATGGGTACAGGATTGTTCAATAAACATAAATTTTATATGCTTTTTTGTGCGTTTAATTAAATTTCCTTCTACCATGTTACTGCAGTTTGACACAAATCATGACAAAAAGTTAATTATCTCGTTAATAAGCAACATATCATTCACTATTTTCTAACCTTCTAAAAATGTAAAAGAAAACATCAAGCTATATAAATAATAATACAGTTAGTGTACCTTCCTAGGTAGCAAAAATACGTACCAAAGACAACATCAAGGCTCTACTTAGTTGTAAATCAACATGTTTTAATGGTTATATCAACCAATGGGAAAGCACCTTTCTTAGAAAACAAGAAGTACAAATGGAAAAGTTGATAAAAATCGAAGATTTAAATCGAAGCTTTTCACTTGGTGATTTAAATCAATCTACCCTGGGTAGTTCCTTCCCATAGTTCCTGCTGAGTTGATGATAATGAATTTAACTCTAAAAGTGTTGCTTAAAAAGTTAAGTAATTGAGCAAAGAAACAAGGTGGTATTAAGCGGAACAGAAAATCGCTATGCAGATGACAAAGCACAGTTGGCTGATTCAGAAGAAGGATCTGATGAAGTTAGTGGAGATTATATATAAATATGGCAAAGAATATGGCCTAGCACTAAATGTGGATGAGACAAAAATTATTGTCGTGTTAGCAAGGATCCTGGGAAAACATGTAAGGTTCCAGTGAATGACAGCCATACAGCAAGTGAGAAATAATTTCTACTTAGGAGGGATCATTACAGAAGACGCATGATCAGATACTGAAGTCAACACCAGAATAACAAGAGCAAAGGAGACATTCTGGAAGAACAAACATCTGATGACAAGGGACATAAATCTAAATTCTGAGACTTAAAAACTTACATTTGGTCTATGTGAAATTATGGCTGTGAAACATGAGACATTCAATCAATAAAAAAAACTCAGTCCTTCAAATGATGGTGTTATAGAATAATTCTGAAAATACTATGGTAGACTGCATAACCAAGTAAAAAGTATTGGAAATGACGGGATCTCTAGCAAAAGCTAGTCAGAGATCTTATGAAAAGGGCACATTTTAGGTGGCTCAGTGGGCGATACTTGTCTATGGGCACTGGAAGGGAAAGTTGATGGCAGAAGAACACGAGGCAGAAAAAAAAAAAAGAAGATCTTGGATGGATGATGTTTTAGCCTGGGTGGATCAAAAGGACAATATTCATCCACAAAGAGATTAGCCGATGACCGTACAGAATAGGCTGCCAGGGTTGCAAACCGCCAGTCGTGGAGATGTCTCATCAGAAGATTGCCTAGAAAAAGCAAATAGTGTAATATGACCTGGACTTTACAAACAGACAGGAGGAGGAAAATATTTGAACCTACCAGCCTCAACACCGTCTTTACAGTTGCGATACAAACGACAAGAGGAAAGAAATACAAATGTAAGGATATGCCATACTTAAATCTCAATCCATAGTGCCGAATGACCAGCCTAGGATGACATTTCCAAATCCAAATTTATTTTTCTCTACAATGATGCAATTATCATACTGAGTTTAAAGTTAGTTCATTCTAGGATCATGTCTTTCATGCAACATTAAGGAACTGCAGGCTGCAGTTCAGTGGTCCATTAATACACAGTTCAGGTGCACTGTGGGCTGCTCAGGAGTGCTTTTTGCCAGCTAAGATGGATATGAATGGACCACTAGAGCACAGCCTCCAACATCTTACTGCCACGAGACTTGACAATTTCATCTATCCTCCCTCTTCCCCCACCCCATCTTTAATTTCTAACTCTAACTGTATTGAAACGGAACATTGTAAACAGTTTTTCCTTTTGAAGACACAGTTCCTTACCTATACAACTACCAACACCAGAGGTGATTAAAACTGAAAGCCTACTAATGCCGTTTGCTCACTGCATTCCTCTGAACTACAACTATGAAAATCACTCAAGTCAGTTGTACTTCTGGGTGCAAGGGGTGGATTTAAAAACCACGGTCTACTGGTGTTTTTAAAAAATGAATGGAAACCTTCCTATTGGACTTAGATTCTGTGCAACCCCTCCCCCATCCTTAAAAAAAAAAAAAAAAAAAAAGACAAAACATATCTAAATTTATCATTTGCTATTTTCTCTCTCTGTTCTAGGTTTCTGCTTTAAGAGCAGCTTTCTCTCTCTCTACCATGATCTTGAGAGATTAGTCTTTTCATTGCAAGCTGATGCATCCACAACAACAGTCAGCACATCAACAAAGGGGAAGGATCCAAGAACGAAGGAAAGCAGGAAGGAGAGGGAGGAAAAATCCTCCTTACAGGCATTTATTTCTAAGCATTAGCCAGGAAGGGAGGGAAATAATGGACATAAATTAAGAACAGGATCCTCTAAGAATAATGTATGAGTAACAATTATAATAGTCTTCTAATAAATATTGCATTTTATTTTTATGGTACCAGCATCTCACAAACCCCTTGTGTCTCTACAACAGTGAGCCAGACAATGGATGAAACATGACACAAAAAATCATTCAAATAACTGAAATAAAATCCTGGCTGAAAACTGGCAAATGGCAAGTTCTATGCTCTTCTCTTAGAACGAGCAAAGCCCCCAGTTCTCCAGCTGGATCCCTGCAGGCAGACCCCTCCACCAGTATGCTGTCTAGCTGATGTCAAACAGATTCAATGGCAGGGCCTAAAATCTGTGGTACTTCCCAACTCCAGTAAGAAGGGACTTCACAGACCCTGGCGGCCAAGTCAGATGTGAGCTATGTCTATTCTTCGACCCATGAGTCCGCAGGACCACCTCTCTCACCTCACACCTGCCTTGGAAGGCAGAAGTAACACAGGATATTAGAACCTCAGCTGGATACTTGGGACTCAGCCTGTTTAAGGTTTTGTGAATTGTAACAAAAGCCTAACAATCTGCTTCCCCTAACCCTCTGCACCCGATACCCACTGCCCTGCACTGAAGCCAGTCATTTGTGCAAATGAGCACGCAAGACACAAGGCAGAAGAGCATCAGTTCCAGCCGTTCAAGGTTCTGCAGACTTGAGAACGGCACCATTTCAGAAAAACATCAGCTCCTTTGTTCTGGAAGGTTTTATTTCAAACCACTGAACTTGAGCCGATGGGAATTCTGCTGATCCCTCTGGGCACGGCCAATGCAGAAGCCACAGTTGCCCCAGCAAGCTTTCTGCATATAATCCAGCACCTTTGTATGTCTGAGCTTTTTGATACTGTGGATTTTGCCACTGCATTTGCCTTTCATAGCCCTCTCCTACCATCCTGGAGCCCACTTCCTATCCAGGCTCACCTACCTACCAGGTCTTCTCTTTCATGTCCTTCCTTAAAACACACCCTTCTCCCCAGAGACCCATAAACCTCCGCTCTCCCTTCAAAGACATGGATTCTTTTCCTGTCCATTTGCTCACGTCTAACAGCTCTGGAATGAATGAGGCATGATACATTTCACTGGCCACGCACGTTACTTCCTATGGCATCCCATCCTTCAATCTTCACCAATAAAGTATCTACTCGGGGCATCTCACACAAAGACAGGAGATCATTTGGCAAGTACTTTGGGCAAGCTGCTTTCTGGTTTGTCTCGTCTTTTGGCGTGGTCTACACTGCAATCCTTGGTGTGACTGCAGCATGGGAAGACAATCCTGTGTTAGCTTTACCAGCACTAGCTCAGCTAAAAATAGAACCATGGGAGCCAGTGCCACTGTGTCTACATTGCTATATTAATTCATGCCACAATCACCCCTCAGACTGCAGTATAGACATACCCCTTAAATACTAAGCTCTTTGGAACAGGGACACAGTTTTCTGTAGAGTACCCCTCACAATGGGGTATTTAGATGCTAGTGGCATAGAAATAATAAAAAATCATTGAGAACCTGAGCATCTAGAAAGTTACGCATATAAGGGTTTGCAGGATCTGGCTCTGCGATAGCCAGCTTTTTGGGTGAAGAACCTAGTCTGCAGACCTGTTAGCATAGTGCCTGACACGCTGTGGGAATTATACAAATAATATATTAAAAAAAAATAAGTATTATGTTTGGGGAAATAGACAGCAGACAAGCAAATCAGGAAATTAAGAATAAACTGATGCAGGGGGAGATGCAGCTTAAATTGGGCTTTCAATGTCTCAGCAGGCAAAGTTCTCAAATTAGCATTACGTAGGTCACGACTTAAGTAAAGCTTCACCCTTTGTTTGCGTCTTCTCTCCGTATCAGCTAGTGGGACTATATCCCAGGTATGTAAGACCAGCAAATGTGTCAGTAATTCAAATCAGTTATAATGCAGTGAAGTGACCACCCTGCCTAAGTCCTACAGGGATCTCCCTTGGGGGAGGGGGGGTTCAACAATTTCCCTCATTTGGGTTCCCAGTTTTTAAGTATTAGAAGGTAGATTGGGCCCGATTCTTAGTTATGACAAGGCCTGGCCCCTTTGTCCCCCTCTGGCTGCTAAATTAAGGTCCTAAATGGGGTAGAAACTATCCCAACTCACTGCCCTACCTTTCTAATCTCTTTTTCCACTTTCTGTTGTGATGGGCCAAGTTCAGATTGGATATTAGCAGATGGAACTCCCATGGAAGTCTCTGGGACAAATGCAATGATACCATGTCCAAGGGTTGCCAGGTTTTTCCTTTGCACTGAGTTGTTGAGGTAATCTTGATGGAACTCCATGGAAATGTATCCTGGACGTAACTCCATGGAGGACGTGCCATACCATTGTATGAATGTGTCTCAGTGGTTTTGAGGAAATAAGGTGACACTCAACAGCCAGCTTCTTCCAGCTCTGTTAGCCATGGGTGGATTTCAGCTTGTGCTGCAGGAGGTTCGCTGCAGGATTTAAGTTTTGTGGCAAGCCTAGTTGAGTGGGGATGGCAACAGTAGAGTAGCTGAGCAATGCGGCTTGGTCCAGTGTGAAATTCGTGACCAGATTTACAATGACCAGATCATAATCATTTAGCTGGACCTCCAGCATAATACAGGCCAAAGAACCTCACCTTGCAACTTTTGTATCAAGCGTATAACTTCTGTTTGAACTACGGTCCAGGATGCAGAGCCTAGTAACTGTGCTAAGTTTTTCCAGAGGCTACCACTGTACGATCACATGTACCCACAATTTGAATGCTGTTTGTTTTCCAATAGGTTTCACCAGTAAAATTCAATCAAATGCCAGAAATCTTTAATATACTGAATGTGTCCTTAAATTACATACAGTGTCTGGATTACATACAGGGCAATTTGAATAATTATTCAATCACTATTGGAGGTAGATAATCAATCTTAGGAATTACTTCTGTGGATTCAGACAGGTCTGAATTATGGACCAAAAAGTGTACAGCCTGTTATTTACCACCAGGCACTACAGTGCATTCAATGCATGTCTACCAAATAGCGATGTTTGTCTAATGAACCACTTGTCAGCCTCAGTTTACTTTACATTAAGGCTCCCGTGGGTAGCACTAGACTATTTGACAGGTTAGTAAATTACATTGTCCATACCACCACAATGAATAGTAATTGTGAAGGTGTTTTTTTTCCCTCTCCTATAACTGACATCTGCCTGTTCCTTCAAAGACCTAATCAAAAAGGGAGTAAACTTGTTTAATTATAGGACTGAGCCAATATAATGGCTAGTTTCAAGCTAAGTTGCTCATAAGATGCAATTCCAAATAATGAACCACAGTGTTACGCCATTGGGGAATCTAATTCCCACCCCAACCTTTGCTGTCTCTGGCATCCAAAAACTAATGACCAGTGGATCTATGTACTGGGTATTTACCGAAGTATCTGAGAGCTTGACAATCTTTGAGGTGTTGATTCTCCTGGGAGGTAAGGAAGTGCCATTTTACAGTTGGAGAACTTAAACCCAGAGAGTAAGTGATTTGCCCCTGGTTACCCAAAGAGTCTGTGGCAAAACAAAAGGAATACTCTTGGCACCTTAGAGACTAACAAATTTATTAGAGCATAAGCTTTCGTGAGCTACAGCTCACTTCATCGGATGCATTTGGTGGAAAATAAAGAGGGAAGATTGATATACACACACAGAGATCATGAAACAATGGGTTTTATCATACACAGTGAGGAGAGTGATCACTTAAGATAAGCCATCACTAGCAGCAGGGGGGGGGGGGAAAGGAGGAAAACCTTTCATGGTAACAAGCAAGGTAGGCTATTTCCAGCAGTTAACAAGAATATCTGAGGAACAGTGGGGGGTGGGGTGGGGGGGGGGAGAAATAACATGGGGAAATAGTTTTACTTTGTGTAATGACTCATCCGTTCCCAGTCTCTATTCAAGCCTAAGTTAATTGTATCCAGTTTGCAAATTAATTCCAATTCAGCAGTCTCTCGTTGGAGTCTGTTTTTGAAGCTTTTTTGTTGAAGGATAGCCACTCTTAGGTCTGTGATCGAGTGACCAGAGAGATTGAAGTGTTCTCCAACTGGTTTTTGAATGTTATAATTCTTGACGTCTGATTTGTGTCCATTCATTCTTTTACGTAGAGACTGTCCAGTTTGGCCAATGTACATGGCAGAGGGGCATTGCTGGCACACGATGGCATATATCACATTGGTAGATGCGCAGGTGAACGAGCCTCTGATAGTGTGGCTGATGTGATTAAGCCCTATGATGTTGTCCCCTGAATAGATATGTGGACAGAGTTGGCAACGGGCTTTGTTGCAAGGATAGGTTCCTGGGTTAGTGGTTCTGTTGTGTGGTGTGTGGTTGCTGCTGAGTATTTGCTTCAGATTGGGGAGCTGTCTGTAAGCAAGGACTGGCCTGTCTCCCAAGATCTGTGAGAGTGATGGGTCATCCTTCAGGATAGGTTGTAGATCCTTGATGATGCGTTGGAGGGGTTTTAGTTGGGGGCTGAAGGTGATGGCTAGTGATGTTCTGTTATTTTCTTTGTTGGGCCTGTCCTGTAGTAGGTGACTTCTGGGTACTCTTCTGGCTCTGTCAATCTGTTTCTTCACTTCAGCAGGTGGGTATTGTAGTTGTAGGAATGCATGATAGAGATCTTGTAGGTGTTTGTCTCTGTCTGAGGGGTTGGAGCAAATGCGGTTATATCGTAGCGCTTGGCTGTAGACAATGGATCGAGTGGTATGATCTGGATGAAAGCTAGAGGCATGTAGGTAGGAAGAGCAGTCAGTAGGTTTCCGATATAGGGTGGTGTTTATGTGACCATTGCTTATTAGCGCCGTAGTGTCCAGGAAGTGGATCTCTTGTGTGGACTGATCCAAAACAGGGTCTTGAATCCAAGTCTTCCAAGTCCCATGCTAGTGCACTAACCACTGGACTGTTCCATCCCAGTTCCAGTGTTAACTTCACTTCTGCCCTCCTCCCCCTCTCAGGGCTCTGGTCTCTGGCTGTCACCTTGCTCAGGGAAGGAACTCATACCCCTCTCCCCCAAGATTAGGGATTTAGGCTGCAATCTCCTCTTGCAGCTCACTGTTATTACCTTAGTACTGGGAGTTTAGTTAAGCACCTGCCATCCTGCTCTCTCTCCAAGGCAAGGAGAGGGTTAATCAGTGGCCAGTCAGCTTTCATAAAACCTTGTATTAATTCAGAATAAAAAGCATTACAGAGAAAATGTCTCTTGAAAACAATGAGGAGCTTATCTGCGCCTGCTGTCCCTGGTGTTCTCCATCTTCCACCCTGGGGATTCCAGTAGATTGCAAAATCTTTCAAACCCTTCCAGCAGGGCTCTCCTGTTAGTTCTTGGATGCAGGAGAACCCTGAGTCAGAACAGTTTGGGGCCTTGGCCTCCCAAAACAGGTAACACCAGTCAATGCCACTTCCCCCAGGAGGCAATGCTTCAAAGCGCAGGCTATCGGTTTAACCGGCGTCAAGACTCTGCATTAATCACCCTCCAGTGAGTCCAGATTCCATAGGAAATCCACCCAGCGAGCCAGGAACATGCAGATACATCGGTACAATAGTCTACGAATATCCCATGCGCACACAGCATCTGGCACATCTCAGTAGAACAGTCTTTGAAGTTTCCCGGCTCCCAAGGTCTCACATCTGTGAGACATCCTTCCTCGTACTCTAGTATTCCTGTTTTTGCCACCTATCAAAAGGGCTACGAAGTGTTTGAGAATCAGAGGACATCCCAGCTTCTTTGACCAGTGAGCTGCGTTCACAACTGCTAAACCATAGCCGATATATTTGTGAAAAGCCCTGCACCTGCTAAGAAAACATGCCGTGTACATGCCTGGCTAGGGCAATTTAATCACAAATTATGGTAACTGTCTTATTAAAACTCATACCACTGGAATAGAAAATGAAGTCCAGACTTTTCTTCCATCCATTCTCTTTTCTGGCCTATTTGGCAATTAGGATTCTGCTATTCCCGGACACACTCCGTTGGGAGGAGTAATTCACAACGGAAGGTTTGAGAGCCGGGTTTGTGTGCCATTTAACGTGGGTGTGTTTCACTGACGTTTCACTTGCCGACAATCAAGTTCTACATTTAACGCCAAGAAACTTATTAGCGTAGGCGGTTGCATTGCTTCTTTTTTAAGCACACCAGATTGAAGGTCAAATGTGAAGCTCTATAAAGGAAACTGATTTCAGATTGATATGAAACAGTGCTGGGGGGCTGCCTAGCCGTTTGGAAAACGGATACGGCAAGAATGGGGCTGTCTGGTTAAAAGTGATAAACATCAGTCTGAAATTTTCAGTTAGCTCTGCCTTGGTAGCATTGGGGTTTATTTCAGGAATATGCAGAGATTGCTCGGAAGGGTAACAGCAACTGTATGGAGGTTTAATTTACATAGTTACGTCTTGCAAGATTATTACAGCACACCCCAGCAGAGCAACAAAAGCGTTAGCTAACAGGATGCAGCAACGAGCAAATGTGAAGGCAATAAACGTCCAATGCCACCTTGATAACATTCAATACACTCTAGAGTGGACATAGGATGGGGCATCAAAATACGGGGCCCAAGTCACTCCTCTGGCAAGGATATGCCACACATGAGCCTACAGGTTTATTATTTGCAATGTGATAGCTCCCAGAGGCTGCCTCTGCCCATCATGCCAGGTGCTGTACAAACCTAGTAAAGAAACAATCCCTGCCCCAAAGAGCTTACAGGCTAAGTAAATCAATGGGATTCCCCCAAGCTTAGCCTCCCTGGGAATAGAAGAAAATCAAATCCCTTTCTTCAGTGTGAATGGGCTCTCCTCCTATCTACTGTAATTGTCTCCTGCTCCAAGTGTCCTTGAAAAGCTGATGAGTAACTCCTTATAAGGCACAGATCCCACAGCTTGGTGCTTGGAGAAGCCCATGGCTTGTTAAGTTTAGTTGGGGCCAGGATGACTCCCTACCTTAACACTGACTTGCCTGGCTTTGAGCTGTATTTGAGTTTGCCACCTGTGAGCTTGTTTTCACTGCAGAATGAATTTGGATGTGACCCTGACAAGTCCTGTCCACACACAAAAACCCCTACGTGCGGTGGTGCTTTTAATTCTCATCGTGGGCCCAAGAGGAGCTACAGGCTAAAACTTGAGTTAGCACAGCTTGTCAGCGGCTAATATGACCACTCTGTAGTGCGGACACAAGCTAGCACCACTCGAGCGCTGCTAGTGCTCCCATGCCTTCCCACAATTCCCCCATATGCCCTAAAAGGGCAGACAAGTACTCCCACAACTCCGTGGGAAAGAATTCCTAGAAGGGCTCAGCGGACGGTACTTCTAACAACCCTGGGCTGTGCTCCCGGAAGACAACACCACGCACACACAAGCGAGGGCGGCGCTAGTGTGGACGCAGCAACCCAAGTGTCAGAGCAAGGCTCGGAAGGATTAGATTTGTACTGTGAAGTGTCAGTCAATGCCAATTTCATGGAGCGCAACTGGACCTGTATTTCCTCCTCCACAGCCAGAAGGGCACCCTTGCTGAGCTCCTCTCTTGGGTAGAGACATGCGTCTCTCTCCCTCCTGACTGGGGTTTTTCCAGGCTGCACAGTTCCCTGCCTATACTGTGATATTCCCAGTAGGCCAGGCAGCCTAAGCAGGCCTGCCTCTGCGCTTTGCTTTCTCTTCAGAGGCTATGTACAGCTGTGATCGCCCACGGTTTTCAGTTATCACACAGCTTTTTCTAAGCAAGCACATTTATTCTTAAGGTAAAAAGCGCTACAGAGAAAACATTAAACCCACTAAAAGAACCTACGCACATGCTAATGAGCTTACCAGAGAATACCCCACAGTCTCCCAAAAGCGTTCTGGTCCTTCCAGCCCTTTCTCAAAGATTGGGGCTTCCTGTGGACAGAGGGTCCTGCCCACTTGCTGGATCAGACAGCAGGCCCTTTAAACACAGGCTGTTTATCCAGAAGTCCTTTCTTTGTCTTTGCCCCTGCAGAATCCAGTTTGAACCAGTTTATGCGAGCCTATCCAGGTGGTGGTACCTCTCTGGAGGTATTACATCCTGAGCGAATTTGCCTAATCACACCCCTTTATTCTTAGTCCCTGGAGGGACTCTGGACACCCTCCCCCAAATTACATACAATCCCTGGCCCACAATGATACATAAACTCAATACAAGAAGATATCCCACAGAGATTGCAGGAAATTGCTAATCTGTCACACACACACACACACACACACACACACACACACACACACACCAACCAATAAAAAAATATTTCCATAGATGATGACAAAGATTTACAGAGCAAGAAAGTAAGAAAAATGCTACTTAAGAATTTACTGGGGTTTGATTTAAGGATATTTACTTTGTAAGTTTTGACATGTGATGTTGACAATTTGTGGTTTTTTGAACCTCAGTGTCGGCTGTCATTAAATCCTTACTGTTGTCCCCCATCTAGAATTTCCTGCAACTGTGAAAGTTTAAATAGATAAAAATAGGGGAAAACAATGTTTAAAAATAAACATAGAAACTATAATAAGATCCAGAGGGGCAGCTGTGTTAGTCCGTATCCGCAAAAAACTGAGGAATCCTTGTGGCACCTTAGAGATTAACACATTTATGCCGAAATAAATTTGTTAGTCTCTAAGGGGCCACAAGGACCCTTCATTGTTTATAATAAAATTAAAATTCAATTCTACTGAACCTAGTTATATCCCAGTGCAGCTGCTCTGATTCGAGTTAAATCTGCAGTGAAGACTCATACTGCCAGTCCGAGCGTATTCATCTATTCTCCTTCAATAAGCATGTCCTTCCTCCCTAAATGATGCACCTTGCTGAAGGGTCTCGGAGTAAGGAGCCAGTTTGCACCTGATTGGGGGAGGCTCGAATGGGAGGATTCTGGGAAACAGTCTTAAACTGAAAGCTAAATCCTGGGAAAGAGGATTGCTGGAAATCTCAGAGAAGGCAAGGGTTAAATGGGCGTGGAAGCTAGCTCACCCTACCACCCTGTGACCGTGCTGCCCGTGGGCACCAGCTGCAGTCACTCAATCAGGGTGAACTGCAAACAGACCGGGGCAAACAAACCCCAAAAACTGGTGGATATTTCAATACTTAGATTTACCAAGGCAGCCCAAAACAGCTTCTGTAGCACCTCCCTGGTTACTCAGAAGTCCGAATAATGCAGTTCCCCTAAAGTACCCAGGCTCCGGCCTCCATCCAGACACTAAAATTTATTTAAAAAGAAAAAAAGTGAGTGTTTTGGTTAAAAGATCAATGTACATACAGACTTGAATTCAATTCTTGAGGTTCAGATGCAGAGCTGAGCTGAGCGTGTACTTGCCAAAAGTCCTTTTAGAAATAGTCTACAGGTTATAGTCCAATGTCCGTATTCAGGGTGACTCCAGTCAGTGACTGGGGATCTCAATCCTTATGGCTTAAGGTTTCCCCCTCTTGAAACCCAAAGCAGATCTGAGATGAAGAAGGATCGTGTCCCAGGGTTTTTATACATTTCCTGCAGCCTTTTGGATTGAGAAAACAATAGGCTTAACTTTCATTCTTCCAAACATCATGGCAATTAGCACTGAGTAATTTATCCATTAAACAGTTCTGATACAGGTTACCACAACCTTCAATATATAGACAATAATACAATTTCCCTCAAGTGTCTTCCTAAATACTAATACTTCTTTTGATCTTTGAATCAAAGCTATAGATAAGACTTGTTTGCTTACATCACAAGACCTGAACACACGTCTACCCTTCTATCTCTAACAATACAGGCTTGCATTTCAAAGCTCTATCTTCCTAACCAGTCTCTCAAGTTTGGCCATGGGTCAGGTAAGTCTGAGTTAATTGGTTTCAGAGTAGCAGCATATTAGTCTATATTCGCAAAAAGAAAAGGGGTACTAGTGGCATCTTAGAGACTAACAAATTTATTTGAGCAAAAGCTTTTGTGAGCTACAGCTCACTTCATCAGATGCAGCTCTTTCTGGCCCTGTCACCTTTCAATGAGATATTATATTACACTCGTAACGTCACACACCCCTACAGCTGCTCCCTTAACGCTGATGCTGCGTGCCTTGTTTGAAGTGATGGCCGTTGTCCAGTGCATCCTGTACAAGTATTTCAGGAGCAATCGTACAAAGATTCACACACGCCAATTCCAAGGTGTGATTTGGTGTCATGCATTAAATGGTATGGGTTGTTTTCCCTGTAAAAATACATGTTGTTTGTCTTTTGTACAATCCCTCTGTGTTTTTCAAACCTATGTGGTCACCATACAGAGTGCAACTAGACAAACTGAGGCTAGAAAAAAAGAGGCAAGTTTTAACTGTGAGGGTAATTAACCATTGGAACAGCTTTCCTAGGGATGTGGTAGATTCTATGTCATTGGAAATCTTTAAATCAAGGTTGGGTGTATTTCTCAAAGGCAGACTCTAGCTTCAACAGGAGTTATGGGCTTGGTACGTGAACTACGTCGTGAAATTTATGATCTGTGTTCTATGCAGAGCAGACAAGTTGATCCTAAGCGTCCCATCTGGCCTTAGAATCCATGCGTCTATGAGTTGGTTTGCACAGGCTGCCAGTCTGATGCATTTTGCCAGCACTAAGTGTTTTGGGCTATGCTTCTTGCCTTGTTCTAGTTAAATGTGTCAGTCATAGCCCAGTAAAAAATATTCAGTATTCATTTAATTCCTTTCTGGTCCAAATTCTTTGACTTTACCTTGTATTAGTCAAAGATAAGGGAAGAGGAGTGCGATAACGAAATGTACAATCTGTTCTGTGCCGAAAATCGAATACATGTGACAGAGGCCAAAGGAAACAAGTTTTCAGATTCATAATATCAGAAAATTGCCATGCAGTCTTTACTTGAAGTGAACTCTTTGTGTGATGTAAAGCGCTAAATGCAAGACTGCAATGCCCAGGTTTAGGTCACATCAGGGGTCAGATTGGGCTCCCCTGGTGATCCTGTACTTTTTCCTGGTAAAAGAGCTCTTGTTCTCCAGAATCTGTGTATTTATTTTTGTTTTAAAAATAAAAATGTCTAGCCCTTACAGGTGCAGAAATAATCTACTGAATATGGACCCAGGCAGTAATGTCTGCATGAGAGTCTTCAGGCAGCTTGAAAGACTAGCTTTAAAAGATGTGACTGCTTCATTTATCACATTGCATGGTTGACTCTGAAGCCTAATGATTACAGTGTAAATCTAAACGTTGTCTGTTTCACTGCTGATCCAGGCATGCAAGGAAGAAAAGGGATGGTCATAGTGTGAAGATTTGCATAATCTATTATGAGAGGCAACATCTTTTGCATCATTGGTGGGTGGGACTTTAGTGGGGGGTGGAGCCTGGGGGGCTACCACCACTTATTTTTTTCCTCTGCAGTCTGATGCCAGACTGAAGTGGACACAATTCCTGCTCGAAGCCAAGAACTCAGTCCCTGCATTTGGACGTAGTTGCTCTTTCCTCAGCCCCATTACATCCAGTGCTGACAACTGGTTCCAAATGAAGAGCGCGATCCTGGTGTCCTATCTTATTGCAATCAGTGGGAATTTTTCCTGAATAAGGCCTACAAGGGCTGGGCCCAAACAGATTTTTCCGCTAGCCGAGCCCTATTTAAGAACAACATTGAAGCCTGAATAGAAGAAATTCACTTGCATTTTGAAACCACTGGAAGACATGGCAGTGGGATGATACAGCCAGAGCCAGCAGACTGCAGAAGCAGTGAAGGGAGTGAATATTTGCATTTCGATTGGAAATCTGGACACTGCAAATGAAGCCTGGCCTTAAAACGGTTTGGACAAAGAAATAGTGTGTCTCAGAGATGAGGGGTTAAAACTGCTGGCCAAAACTAGGGGCACAGAGGCAGCCAATAGATTGAAGGGCTAGCCAATCTTCAGTGCAGCCTTTGCATACAAGAGAAAAAAAATGCTTCTTGAATTTTTTTACATAGAGCCATCTCCTAGGTAGTAACCCTCTGTCTGAGGAAGACTCTCATGTGCGAGGAGGCCACTCCAATAAGAACTGGAGCGAAACTCATTTCACACCAGTCCCATAGCAATGGTTGCTATTTTATTGAGGCTCTTATATTTTTCACATCATCACCATGGTACCTGAGCGGCTTCCAGGGTTATGAATAAACAAGTGAAATGACTAAGCCTAGTGACTACAGACCTGGGCCAGAATAAGCCAATAACCTGGAGGTGAAAGGTTGCTATCTCGTTACCCATCCCCCCACATCCACATCCCCTCCTCTCCAAGCAATCTAGCCTGAGATTCAAGAGAACCTGGATGGGTCAGTCCTTACGGCTTTTAATAGCTACCCCTACATTTATGTCATATAATATCAGGGTTGGAAGGGACCTTAAGAGGTCATCTAGTCCAACCCCCTGATCAAAGCAAGACCAATCCCCAATTTTTGCCCCAGATCCCTAAATGGCCACCTCAAGGACTGAACTCACAACCCTGGATTTAGCAGACCAATGCTGAAACCACTGAGCTAGCCCTCCCCCCTATAGATAAAAGGACAAATCCCGGCTCCGTTATTCTCCCGTTTTCTCTCAAATTGTCACAGTAAGTACAATATGATACTGCCCCTTCCCACATCTTGGGTCTCTTTTCCCAAGTGCTGTTCCCTTGCTACTCTTTTCTTAGTACAATCCACGGTTGCCTTGCCTGAGCCAGGTACTTAACCCACATAATATCAAGCTGCTGGTCCAAAAACATAGCAGCAGCTGCTTTGCAAATGTGAGTAGCTGCTCGTTCTTATTCAGTCCTGGCTAGGGAGCCAAGAAACACACATTGGATGGCACAACAGTTGGATTTAGCATCCAGGACACAATTCTCACATTGCAGTGATGAAATTGGAGCAACTGGAGGAGATGCACAAGCAATGCCTCTGCAACTTAACGTTACGCTTCATGCAAGATCCAAACGAAATGGCCAGAAGTTGTGTTCAAGCCCCTTATTAAAGGGTGAGAGAAGCTGCAAAAATCTATCCCCATTATGACCTCAAATCACATTCCTGTAATGGCACCAGGCGTAGGTGCTGACTTTTGGTTTTCCTTGGGGGGGGGGCTCCACCCTGAGGCCCTGCCCTCACTCCGCCCTTTCCCCCCCCAAGGCCCTGCCCCTCGCTCCACCTCTTCCCGCCCCTGTTCTGTCCCTTCCCCCAAGGCTTCACTCCGTCCCCCTCTCCTGAGGCTCCACCTGCGTTCCGCTCCTCCAGCCCCCTCCCTGAGGCTCCCGCCCACCGCTGCTCTCTACCTTCCCTCAAACCCCTCCCTAAGCTGCCAAACAGCTGGTCGGGGGTGCCACCAAACAGCTGCGGCTGGTGGATGCTGAGAACTCACTATTTTTTTCCCTGTTGGTGCTCCTGCCCCAGAGCACCCATGGAGTCGGTGTCTACGCCAGGCTTTGATGCCTCTTCCATTTCTTCAGAGCATCAATACCTCAACCTAGCGAAACAGACAATGGACCTCTCTGTTGACTACTTATTTCCACAAGGGTGCAAGATGACTGAATGCTTCACTACAGCTTGCTTTAGGAGCACAAAATCATCTTCCTCCAGTCGTTTCACTTTAATAAAAACATCTCATCTATGACTCTCATCCATGGTCAGTTTCCATTTTTTCCCCCACTATAAACTCTGTTTTTCAGGAGGTTTAGGCATTTTTGCCTTGTGCAAAATGACAGACCCCTCTTGTCAGCGGACAGGATCAAACCTGGGACTTCTGAAGCTTAATGTATGAGCAGCTACTGCATGAGCTAAAAGCTGCATGACTATTAGCCATGGTTGTAGCAGACTCATCAATCTGTAGCTGGGCTAAATGCCACTAGAGGGGGACAGAACGCCAAGCAGGCATCGGTTACGCAGGGTTTTCTCGAGTGCATTCTGCACCAAAAATTTTACAATTCTGCGCACAATATCTTAAAATTTCTGCAAAATTCTGTAAATTTTATTTGTCAAATAAATGTGGAGGCTCCAGCATGGCATTGGGGAAACACAGGCCACTGGCTGCACAGAGGTGGGAGATCACTCGGCAGCTGCTCCCCCTCTGCCTCCAGGACATGGACTCAGAGGCGAGACTGCACCCAATCCTGACACAGCGCAAGGACTGGGCCTGCCCCAGAAACACCCCAGGGTCCTGCCCCTCCATGCCAGGTGCACCAGGTGTGGGCAGGCAGCTCAGCCCAGCAGGACCCAAGTGTGGAGGGGTTTAGTGTGGGGGGATCCAGATGTGAGTTGAGAGGGTTCTGTGTGGGGCAAGCTGGATGCGGGCAGCTCAGTGGGGGATCTGGATGCACAGGAGCATGCTGAGGGGTTCTGGGTGCAACAGTAATGGGACTCTGCAGTTGGGGTCCAGGTGAAGGTGATTGGGGGCTCAGTGGGGTTGGGGGGCACCTGGGGATGGACAGAGCTCAGCAGGGGCGTCTGGGTATGGGGGGGTCCAGATGCTGGGGGGAGTGGGGCTTGGTGGGGCAGGGATCCAGGTGTGGGTGGCTCAGCGGGTTGGTCCAGTTGCAGAGGAAGTGGGGCTCATGAGGGGGGCTCAGAGTGCAAGAGGGTGGTGAGGCTCAGCGGGAGGGTCTGGGTATGAGAGGGTCTGGATGCACAGGGTTTGGGCGGATGGGGGAGTAGCTCCCTGTACAGTGATCCCTCCCCTTGCAGCTAAGGAGCGATGGGTGCAGGAAGCAGGGAGTAGTTTGCAGAGCTTCCTGCAGCCTGGGGAGAAATCTGAGGGTGGGTCTGACCCAGCCCTGGATGCTGTGCAGGCGAAGAGGAAGTTCTGTCTTCCCCAGCCCAGCTGGGACTAGCAACTGGGCCTGGCGCAGGGTAGGAGTCACCTGGGTCTTCCCCAGTCCCGCCCCCTCCCCCACAGTGATTTACCTCTCTGCCTGCTGCCCTGGACACCAAAAGCATACTGCTAGTGAGGGTTGCATAGCCGCTCTTGTGGCTTCCCTTTGCTTCCCCTTCAGAAAGTCATTTTTCTGCAGTAAAGCAAAGAAATCTGTGGGGGGACATGAATTCTGCACATGTGCAGAATTCCCCCAGGAGTAAGGGTTGAAATACAGTGTAGAAATTTAACATTTTTTTTTATAAATTATTATTTAAATCACTGTGGGCTTTACTTTGAAAGCAGCAAGACCCAGCTTTGATAGATGACATTGGGCACTTAGAATTTGAAATTCTTTTTTTGACCCTTAGAATCTGTTAACAAATCTATCCCCAGCCAGGGCATTCTTAAGGGCTAGATAAATCTGCACCCACAGTCTTTTAAAATGCTAGAATATAACATATATAGTAGAGAGAAGGTTAAAAAAACCCAACAAATTGTGACATTTTAAAATTTGAAATTTGTGGTGGGGGTGGGGAGGAAAAAAAATTCAACATTTTTGGTAAATTTTTCCCCTCAACCAGCACTACCTAATTGTTCTGTCCCCCTTCCCTTCTATGTGTAAGCATAGTTTCCACAAGTCCCAGTGCATAAGGCCTATGCATCGCTAAATGCCACAAACCTTCAAAACATGCTTTTGGGACATAGTAATTTATATTAGTATATATTATAGTTTGCAATGAATAACAGTCAAGCCAGAAGGGCGTATCGAGAGGGGTTCTGCAGGGATCTGCCTTGAGTCTGGTTCTATTCAATATCTCCATAAAATGATTTGGATTAACAGCAGAGAGGGTTCATTTATAAAGTTTGCGGACGATAAGCTGAGAGGAGTTGCAAGCACTACAATTCAAAATGATCGTGACAAACCAGAGAAATGGTCTGACATAAAGAGGATGAAATTCAACACTGACAAATGCAAAATACTATATTTAGGATGGACTAATCAGTTGCACAAACACAAAATGGGAAATGACTGCCTAGGAAGGAGTACAGCAGAACAGGATCTGGGGGTTACAGTAGATCACAAACTAAATATGAGTCAACAATGTAACACTGTCACAAGAAAGCGAACATCATTCTAGGATGTATTAGGAGGATTGTTGTAAGAAAGACAAGTAGTAATTCTTCTACTCTACTCAGCCGAGCCCGTAACAGTGCTGGAGTATTGTGTCCAGTTCTGGGCATCACATTTCAGGAAAGATATGGACAAACTGGAGAAAGTCCAGAGGAGAGCAACAAAAATGATTAAATGTCTGGAAAACATGACATGGTTTAGGATGGAGAACAGAAGACTGAGACGGGACCTGAAGACAGTCTTCAAGTACGTAAAAGGTTATTATAAAGATGAGGTTGATAAATGGTTCTCCTTAACCACTGAGAATAGGACAAGAAGCAATGGGCTTAAATTGCAGCAAGGGAGGTTTAGATTGGACATTAAGAAAAACTTCTGTCAGGGCTGTTAAGCACAGGAACAAATTGCCCAAGAAGGTTGTGGAATCTCATCATTGGAAGTTTTCAAGAACAGGTTAGACAAATATCTGTCAGGGATGGTCTTAACACTCAGCCATGCCTCAGTACACAGGACTGACTAGATGATTTATCATGTTCCTTTCCAGTCCTACATTCCTACGATTTCTATGATATTGTATCTACAGACCTCGACCAGATCAGGATCCCAACGTACTAGACACTAGTACGGTAAATGACCAACGGACTCAGAATTGCCACCCACAAGTATTCAAAAATCATGAGTCAGGCTCCCAAAAAATCAGAATATTGACTTAAAAATCTGAGTGATTTGGGGGTTATTTTATTTGCCTCTGTTTTACAGCATTTGGGGTGCAATAGGGTCACATTTTCAAGCTTTTCTCCCCAACCATGGTGGCTAAAAACTTACTTAAGAAAAAAAACGGAAACTTAGATTCTTTCCTAATCACGTGCCTCCAGGAGTTGGGGCTTTAAGAAAGCCTCCAAGTATCACAAGACATGCGATAAAATCGCAACAGTTGGCATCGCTAGGGACTTAGCGGTGCATAGGACTTTGCAGGCTTTCTGTGGAAGGGTAGAGAATGGAAGTTACGCACATAACCACCTGCAATAGGGAAAGAGGAAAATATGTCCTCATCATTCCCAATTTTAAAATTCTCCGTTCTTTATCACTGTCCTCCTTATAAGAATGCCCATTTTTTTTTAAACACAGAAGAAGCTAGCTTCCCAAGAACAGTGCTATGATACTGCCGGAGGAGTGTATATTTTGCAATATATATGACAGAGCTGGAAGGACCTTGCTATAATTAGCGCAAACATACTCTTAACCATGCCACTATTTTTCTGGAGGAGTCAGTCATCAGGAAAATGCTACGTGTCGCCTAGCTCCATCTGTGTGGGTAGGTTAAGAGTAGCAGCTCTTGTCTCTTACTGATCTCTAGAAGTGTTGTAAACACCAGAGATTCCATAATTAAATGTCTATGTCTATTTGCAGAGGCGCTTTGTGCGAACAGCTGCTCCGGCAGTGAGCACTAACCGCTCCCTGCACATGGGGATGATCTCTGTGGGTAATAAACGGGGGTTTACAATGAACCTTAGATTTCTCTAACCTGCACTCTGCCCACTACACTGCAATTAGACACCTGCGGCTGGCCCATGCCGGCTGACTTGATCTCAGGGGCTGTTTAACCTCGGTGTAGATATTCAGGCTCGGGCTGGAGCCCAAGCTCCGGGACCCTCCCACCTCGCAGGGTCCTAGAGCCCAGGCTCTAGCCTGAGCTGGAATGACTACACTAGTGGTTCTCAACCCTGGGTACATGTACCCCTGGGAGTACGCAGTGGTCTTCCAGGGGGTACATCAACACTTCTAGATATTGCCTAGTTTTACAACATAAAAAGCACTTAGCAAAGTCAGTACAAACTAAAATTTCATATAGACAATGACTTGTTTATACTAAACACTGAAAAGTAAGTACAATATTTATATTCCAATTAATTTATTTTATAATTATATGATAAAAATGAGAAAGTCAGCAATTTTTCAGGAATAGTGGGGCTGTGACACTTCTGTATTTTTATGCCTGATTTTTGTAAGCAAGTAGTTTTTTCAGTGAGGTGAATCTTGGGGATACACAAGACAAGTCAGACTCCTGAAAGGAGTACAGTACTCTGTAAAGGTTGAGAACCACTGGTCTACACCGCAGTTAAACAGCCCCTTAGCCCGAGTCAGCTGGCATGGGCCAGCTATGGGTGTCTAATTGCACACAGACATATCCTAAAGATTTCCTTTAACATACCAAACCTCTGAGCAGCTTCATATAGACACCAATCAGAAAAATACAAGCAGCCTGGTGCAAAAATAGTCCCCCGTCCCCCAGTATCACACCCCTTCTGAAGACCTGGGCTAGTGATTGGTTGAAGGTCTGGTATCTAACATTGTAACAGAGCTAGAAACAGGAACTTAAACCACTTTAAGGGGAGGTTCCCAGCAAACCCCCGAGCAACTGGGTTTCTTTAAGCTCAGATGTTGCAATGTGCAGACAAGCTATTTCAGGGGACATACAGAGATATTTTCAATGTATTAATTTACATTTCTCTCCCCAACCCCTCTGGTTTCACAGGTGGAGGGTCACAAGAAATAGCCCCAATAAAAGTTTTAAGAAGTCTAACATTTCAAAAGTGGGTTTTCTGTAATATCCCTGGGTATACCTGGCTGTGTGGTATGGAGGTTTTATCAGCATGCGTTTGGAACAACCTGCATAACCTCACTCATGGCTTCGCACACCCAGCTAACACCAATATTGCTATTTCATGCCGCTAAAAGTTTTATGCCACACCCCCTCATCGTGCATTGCATACTCTATAGAGTACTGCGTTAAAGGAACATTGCAAAGCCAAGCACTGAACATGCAGGAAATGCTACAATTAAGGATGCCTGTGCAGCTTAATTTGGCCCCTTAATTTGACAGTCTTTAATTACATGATCACATATTTCATTCACAGGACCCCTGCCTCATTCGGTGCACAGGATGGAGTGTGCTCGGTAATGAGCATCTATCCAGTTTTGTTTTCTCCTCCTTGTACAATGACAGGTTTCAGAGTAGCAGCCGTGTTAGTCTGTATTCGCAAAAAGAAAAGAAGTACTTGTGGCACCTTAGAGACTAAAATTTATTTGAGCATAAGCTTTCGTGAGCTACAGCTCACTTCATCAGATGCAGTGAGCTGTAGCTCATGAAAGCTTATGCTCAAATAAATTTGTTAGTCTC